>NC_053392.1:93573964-94268464 GCF_905171765.1 Bufo bufo | reverse complement strand
AAAATACACATATTAGCCTAGCCATAGTCATTAGCATAGGAACGTTGCCTTATACTATCAAGATAAATTTTCGCAATATGCGAAAAAATAATTTCGCGATAATTGGAATAATTGCGAATATTCGATTTCGACGAATATAACACGAATATTCATGCGAAATATCGCGAAACCGAATATGGCACCTCCCGCTCATCACTATTATCTTTCAGCTGGCAACAAGTTATGTAACCCCAACTGGTGCAATGAGTTGCTTCTTAAACAACCATGTCGAAGACCGTGATCGGTGATCACTTAAACGTTTGGTGAAATCAAATCGAAGAAAAACAACAGTAGAACTCAGGGCTATGTTTAATAGTGAAAGTAAGAGCATTTCCACACACACAATGTGAAGGGAACTCAATGGATTGTGACTAAACAGCTGTGTAGCCATAACAAAACCACTAATCAGTGAGGCAAACCAGAAAAAATGGCTTCAATTTGCTAGAGAGCATAAAGATTGGACTCTGGAGCAATGGAAGAAGGTCATGTGGTCTGATGAGTCAAGATTTACCCTGTTCCAGAGTGATCGGCGCATCAGGGTAAGAAGAGAGGCAGATGAAGTGATGCACCCATCATGCCTAGTGCCTACTGTACAAGCCTGAGGGGGCAGTGCTATGATCTGGGGTTGCTGCAGTTGGTCAGGTCTAGGTTCAGCAACAGTATGCGCTCCAAGAATGAGGTCAGCTGACTACCTGAACATACTGAATGACCAGGTTATCCCATCAATGGATTTTTACTTCAGACTGGATGGGCCAAATGGTTCTTATCTGCCGACACATTCTATGTTTCTATGTTTCTATGTTTCTATGTTTCTATGATGGCACAGGCATATTCCAAGATGACAATGACAGGATTCATCGGGCTCAAATTGTGAAAGAGTGGTTCAGGGAGCATGATACATCATTTTCACACAGACTCTACCATCATCAATGCAAGATCTTGGTAAAAAATGTATGCAACACTGGATGGAAAAAAATCTTGTGACATTGCAGAAGCTTATCAAAACAATGCCACAGTGAATCAAAGCTAAAGGCGGTCCAACGAAATATTAGAGTGTGACCTTTTTTTTTTGGTGGTGACTTTTTTTTTGGGACAGGCAGTGTATGACACTAATATAGCCTTTGCTGAAATTCTGCACCATTTTCTATATTTCATAAGGTATACTCCCTTGTTAAGTCTTTTGTGCTATCCACACAGAGGTCCTGTCCATAAGATGGCCGCTAATAGAGGGTCATGTGACCAGGTGAATCAACTGCATGTGATGTCTCCTCCATTCAAATACACTGCTCCTGCCATCTCTACTTGTTCTGTTGGGAGTTTAGTGAAGGTGCAGTGTATCTGAATGAAGGAGACATCACATGGAGGTGATTTTCCTGGTCACATGACCCTCCATCAGCGGCCATCTTATGGACAGGGCCTCTGCGTGGACAGCACAAAAGACTTTGTAAACATGGGAGTACACCTCATGAAGTATAAGAAAATGGTGGAAAATTTCAAAAAAGGATATATTAGTAAGTGCTGTATAATCATCTTCCAAATACATTGGTCATCAGTTACTAGAAAAAGGCCAACCCCTTTAACTATGAGATAATAGTGAATTTAAATCCAAATGATACCATGACCATCCACAAATAAAGGAATTTGATACTGATTTTCATTTCTCCAGTTCTCTCATATAACTCATATGTAGATCTTGTTGTCTCTATGGTTATGAACAAAACCTGTGTGTAGTCTGATTTTGAAATCATACATTAGTCTCCTCCATCTATTGCCCCTTCTTGAAAATCTACACCCAGGAGAAGAAAGGAGTCATAAGAAAGAAGGTAGGAATGTAAAGGAAAAGATAACAAAGGGCATCATACTATTAATTGATTCTGACTAGGGTTGAGCGAACCCGAACTGTTCATACCGAACTTTAGGATTTTTGGACCCCGGACCTGAACCCGAACATTTCCGTAAAAGTTCGGGTTCGGTGTTCGGCGCTTTCTTGGCGCTTTTTGAAAGGCTGCACAGCAGCTAATCAACAAGCGGTTAACTGTCTGACCTTAGAAGCCATCACAGCCATGCCTACTAATGGCAAGGCTGTGATTGGACAGAGCAGCATGTGAGCTTGAGTCACGTAGCCCTGCACGTCACTCTACTGTTACAAGTGTAGGGAGAGGATGCTGCTGGACTTGTGATTTCAGGGAAAGAATAGAAGAGAATTTACCTCAGCGATCTACCTAGAAATTGTTGCGTGGGTGAGGACACAATCGTTTTACCCTGCCCTGAGGCCATTGACCAAAAAAAAAAAAACTTTTATAATTCTGTTAGTTAGGTGGGTGGCGGCGGCGGCCATTTTATGCAAGCTCAGTGCACCAGCACAGCATCTGAGCTTTTGGAACATTGCAAATCACCATTTTTTTGGGCAAACTACAACATCTGGATTAGTCAGTGTGCAATTTAAGGTAGAAAAACACCTATCATTTTCTGGGGTTTTAAAAACACACTATTTTTTTTCAAAAAACAGTATTTTCCAGATCTGCAAGTGTTAAATTCAAGTTTAATATATACAGCTTTCATATTCTGTTACCAAAAAAAGACTTTTTGGCAATCTACAACATCTGTATTAGTCAGTGTGCAATTTAAGCTAGAAATACACCCATCATTTTCTGTGGTTTAAAAAACACATTTTTTTTCAGAAAACAGTATTTTCCAGATCTGCAAGTGTTAAATTCAAGTTTAATATATACAGCTTTCATATTCTGCTACCAAAAATACTTTTTTGGCAATCTACAACATCTGGATTAGTCAGTGTAACGGATCTCCTAGCACCCCGACCGGGTACCTCTGTCGATGAATGCTCCTAGTGCTTCCCGAGGACTACAAGTACTCCACTTGACACCGTAAGAACTGCAGACCCCACGAACCGCCGAAGCTTGGTTGAGGTCTCACCGTCTCCTACCCACCCTGGACCTACGACAATGCTCCAGGTTCCAGTGGGTGAACCTCTTCTAAATCCAGAGAGCAGGAACAGCTCTTACAAGAGCTAGGAGTTATAGCCAGAGGAGTATACAGCGTATAGCAATCCCCATACACATGAGACGAGGCTCTATGTTGAATGTAAAACAG
Organism: Bufo bufo; assembly: GCF_905171765.1. Classification (NCBI taxonomy): domain Eukaryota; kingdom Metazoa; phylum Chordata; class Amphibia; order Anura; family Bufonidae; genus Bufo; species Bufo bufo. The sequence continues at coordinate 94,265,314 of NC_053392.1, read as the reverse complement.
GAACTCTTTATTGAACACACAGCATTGACTTATATACACATGACATACTGAGGACATGAGATAGCAGCCAATCCTGTACAGTTTAAACACAAAACTAACCCTATTCAACAAACACAATGGCATTGTCTGTGACGCAATTAACAAACACACTGGCATTGTCTTTGACGCAATCAACAATGAACATGCAAACAGATATCTTCACCCCCTCCATAATCAATCTATGGGAAGTGGAGACACATGTGATGGGATTATCTCCTGAGTGTATCATAGGAGTCGGCTGCTATTATAATCAACTACCTTAATCCCATCACTAACACAATCAGTGGGAGTCTCAGTGCAGAGTTAACCCTTTTTGTGTTGCTGAATCCACCCATGCCTTTTTAATGGGCAATAGGAAATATGTGGCATATAAATTCCACACATAAATCAGGGTTCATAGTTCCTTGTAACCCCAAAAGGGGGGGTCTCCATAGTTCTCAGTCCATAGTCTGTAGGAAGGAGGCTGGCCCTCAGGCTTCTCCAGCAGCCCCAGTGACGGTTCAGTCCGTCACAATTCTCCCCTCCCAACAGTAGACTAACTAGGTACCTGACCTCCTGTCGGTCGGTGCCTGAGTTAGTCGAGTAGCCCACCCATAAACAAACAGTGGTCCTGTTGAACTCTGCGGCCTGGCTCTGTTCTGTATGTCCGCAGCTGTTGAGTGGGCATCTGCTACTCCATGCTTCATTGTTTACTCTAGCTTGGATCTGTAGGTACTTGGTGGGCCGAGGCCGACTGTGCTCTGCCCAGATGCCAGCTCTTCTGCTGGGGTAGCCTGTGGGGAGTCAGCCTCTGGACAAGAGGATAGGTGAGGGCAGAGGCCAACTGCGCTATGCCCAGATGCCAGCTCTTCTGCTGGGGTAGCCAGTGGGGAGTCAGGCTCTGGACAAGAGGATAGGGGAGGGCAGAGGCCAATTGCGCTCTGCCCAGATGCCAGCTCTTCCGCTAGGGTAGCCTGTGGGGAGTCATTCTCTGGAGAAGAGGATAGGGGAGGGCAGAGGCCAACTGCGCTCTGCCCAGATGTCAGCTCTTCCGCTGGGATGGGGTCAGGGAATCCTGCCCCCAGGACCTTGTTGCGGATCAGCTGTGGAGAGGGAGGATCGTTTACCTCCTCCTCCTGGCATTCCTGCGGGGTTGGTGGGGGATCCGCACCGGCCGTCCAGCATCCCGGTAGGCCTGGTGCAGAGACTGCGGTCCCATCTGCACCATCGGCGTTAGGGGTGCTGTCCCCCTGTGGTTTGGGAGAGAGACCGATTGTCTCCTCTCCCTTCAAGATACACTGCCGCTGGGGAATGGAGACGATGCTCTCCTCTCCCTGCAAAAAATACTGCCGCTGTGAAGCAGGACCGACTGTCCCTACTCCCTGAAACTCCGGCTGCCGTTGGGGATCTGGGCCGACTGCCCAGCATCCCTGTAGGGCCGGTGGAGAGATCTCGGTCCCATCTCCACCTGCCATATGGGGTTCCCCCCAGGACCAGTCTATGAGGTCCCCTACCTCTGTAGCTGGTACTGAAGCAGGGGATACTTCAGTCGGGTCTTCCCAGTAAACCTCCACAATATCCTCCCAGCTGAAGGGCTCTGGACCTGGGTCTGACACTCTGCTCTCTCGCTGAGCCCTCTCACTGGAGTGGAACAGCTGCTGGTAGTCCTGTTCCAGCTTCATCTCCCGGGTCACCAGGTGGACCAGGTCTTGCTCAATTTTGTGAGTGTCATCCTAGTCATACCTGCTCTCCCGCCACTCAAAGAGGCCCCTGAACCAGGCTTGTGTAGGGCTCCCAAACTCCAGCTCTGAAAAAGTCTCCCATAACAAGCCAGGACCATCAAACTCCTCTCCCTCTGGCTTGTCATGCTCAGCTGTCCTGGGAAGGTACTGTGCTCCATACCACCAGAGCGCCTAGTAAGCATCTTACAGCCACAGCTCCTGCCATGCTAAGTGTGCCAATTCCTTTACCCATTCCTCCCGGGGCTGCTCTCCCAGGAAGGGCATCCGCAGGGCTACTCGCTTCTGCAACTGCTGTTCTTCCGTGGGTAGTCTCTCGTCCCGCAGATACTCCACAATACCCAGTGCCTGGTACCAGATGCCTTTGCGGGCTGTATATCGATCATCCATGACACCCTCATCGTACCCCACTGCTGTTTCCATTCTGCTGTAGCCAGCGGCGCTGTACGGATACTAGCGTTGCCCTCAATATGTTCCACGAACGGTGTCTCCGAGCTGCTCCTCCTAGCACTTGGACACCATCCCACTGCTTGCCACCAATGTAACGGATCTCCTGGCACCCCGACCGGGTACCTCCGTCGATGGATGCTCCTAGTGCTTCCCGAGGACTCCAAGTACTCCACTTGACACCGTAAGCACTGCAGACCCCACGAACCGCCGAAGCTTGGTTGAGGTCTCACTGTCTCCTCCCACCCTGGACCTACGACAAGGCTCCAGGCTCCAGTGGGTGAACCTCTCCTAAATCCAGAGAGCAGGAACAGCTCTTACAAGAGCTAGGAGTTATAGCCAGGGGAGTATACAGCGTATAGCAATCCCCATACACATGAGACGAGGCTCTATGTTGAATGTAAAACAGGAACTCTTTATTGAACACACAGCATTGACTTATATACACATGACATACTGAGGACATGACATAGCAGCCAATCCTGTACAGTTTAAACACAAAACTAACACTATTCATCAAACACAATGGCATTGTCTGTGACGCAATTAACAAACACACTGGCATTGTCTTTGACGCAATCAACAATGAACATGCAAACAGATATCTTTACCCCCTCCATAATCAATCTATGGGAAGAGGAGACACATGTGATGGGATTATCTCCTGAGTGTATCATAGGAGTCGGCTGCTATTATAATCAACTACCTTAATCCCATCACTAACACAATCAGTGGGAGTCTCAGTGCAGAGTTAACCCTTTTTGTGTTGCTGAATCCACACCATGCCTTTTTAATGGGCAATAGGAAATATGTGGCATATAAATTCCACACATAAATCAGGGTTCATAGTTTCTTGTAAACCCAAAAGGTCTGAGGGGGTCTCCATAGTTCTCGGTCCATAGTCTGTAGAAAGGAGGCTGGCCCTCAGGCTTCTCCAGCAGCCCCAGTGACGGTTCAGTCCATCATAGTCAGTGTACAATTTAAGCTAGAAATACACCCATCATTTTCTGTGATTTAAAAAACACTTTTTTTTCCTCCAAAAAATAGTATTTTCCAGATCTGCAAGTGTTAAATTCAAGTTTAATATGTACAGCTTTCATATTCTGCTACCAAAAAAAGACTTTTTGGGCAATCTACAACATCTGGATTAGTCAGTGTGCAATTTAAGCTAGAAATACACCCATCATTTTCTGGGGTTTGAAAAACACACTTTTTTTTTTCTTCAAAAAACTGTATTTTCCTGTTGTGCAAGTGTTAAATTTAAGTTTAATATATACAGCTTTCATATTCCGTTACCAAAAAAATACTTTTTTTGGCAATCTACAACATCTGTATTAGTCAGTATGCAATTTAAGGTAGAAATACACCCATCATTTTCTGGGGTTTGAAAAACACACGATTTTTTTTTTTAAAAAACAGTATTTTCCAGATCTGCAAGTAGAGATGTCGCGAACATAAAATTTCCCGTTCGCGAACTGCGAACGCGAATTTCCGCAAATAATAGCGAACCGGGTGAACCGCCATAGACTTCAATAGGCAGCGAATTTTAAAACCCACAGGGACTCTTTCTGGCCACAATAGTGATGGAAAAGTTGTTTCAAGGGGTCTAACACCTGGACTGTGGCATGCCGGAGGGAGATCCATGGCAAAACTCCCATGGAAAATTACGTAGTTGACGCAGAGTCGGGTTTTAATCCATAAAGGGCATAAATCACCTAACATTCCTAAATTGTTTGGAATAATGTGCTTTAAAACATCAGGTATGATGTTGTATCGATCACGTAGTGTAAGGGTTACGCCCGCTTCACAGTGACAGACCAAACTCTGACAGACCAAACTCCCCGTTTAACGCACCGCAAACAGTCCATTTGCACAACCGCAAACTCCCTATTTGCGCAAGGTTGGATACCAAGCTAGCCATGTCCCGTTCCTTGTCCTCACTGACGTCATTGAAGGTCTCTTCCTCCACCCAGCCACTTACAACACCAAGGGTCCCCGAAAGGTGACAACAAGCCCCCTGGGATGCCTGCTGTGGTTGGTCTACCACCTCCTCAAAGCCACCTTCCTCCTCTGACTCCTCTTCTTCAGACACCTCTCTCTGCGTTGCCGCAGGTCCAGCAATCGACGACGAAAAGGCTGCTTCTGGTGGTGATGGTGACCACAACTCTTCCTCTTCATGCTCATCTACGGCCTGATCCAGCACTCTTCGCAGGGCACGTTCCAGAAAAAACGCATATGGGATAAGGTCGATGATGTTGCCTTGAGTTTGACTGACCAGGTTTGTCACCTCCGCAAAAAAGGACGCATGAGCCTACAGCCATTGTGCATGAGCGTTCAGTAACGCGGCCAAAAAATACCCAGCTCCGCAGAGGCTGTCCTCTTTTTTTTAAATTAAAAAAATCTGTTCTTACCAGTTTAATCTCAGTTTTGTCCCCTATCAGGGGCCGGTGTGGTGTATGGAATAGATTTTAGGACCCGGGAGATGAAAAAAGATGCTTGGTCGGTCCTCTTACTTCCAATTTGGGGTACTGCGCGTGCAATGTACTGTGCTACCAGATATGAGTGGTATGTTAAGTAGTACTATTCCTATCAGTTTAATCCCTGTTGCGTCCCCTATCAGGGGACGTGTATGGAATAGAGTTTAGACAACCGCAAAGAGTTGTCAATAGTTGACACACTCATGACATAAAGTTTATTCCTCTATGCGTCAATCTTGGTGTAGTGATGACTGCTCGTGCGCACGTTTGGGAGATTGCAGTCGATGGCGGTTTTTCAAAGTCTATGGTCGTGCTGAGGTAGTTCAGTGACAGTAAAGTGACCCAGAAAACAATGATTCTGCAGTGTGGGCCCATTGTTGGCCTAGTAGGCTTTAATGATCACCTTAGATGATCACAAAGAAAATTTATGTTTTTTCTATGCAAAATTATCCAGCCGATCGCTTTTGGTCTGTTCACAATGAAGCAACGACCTTATCTCATCTGGGGTGTGCCAACATTGCCATTGCCAACACACTCATAGAAGTGATCGCTTTATTGTGATACGCAAGCCCCTTCACCACAACAAGGTAACGATCACGAAGGGGAATTGACACATGTATGTGCCTTTTTTTTTGCAGCCACAGTGCAGCACCAGAGGCCAGAAAAATTAGGCATGTACACATGACTGAAAAATTAGGTATTGTTGCAGCAGCTGCTGTAGCAGCGGCCAGAAAAATTTATGTTTTCCAGGCAGAAAGTGCACTAAAACATTGAACCTTTGAACCCTAGTTGGTGGCGGAGAAGTCACGCAAGTCATCCGGCATGCAGAGATTAAATACAGCAGCGTGTGGACCATGGTTTAGTCCAAGGCATCTCATCAGGCCGTTTTTAGTCAAATGCATCCTCCACTGTCAGTCGCTTCGGGATCCATGCCACATTCATCTTAATAAATGTGAGGTAATCTAGACTTTTTTGACCTAGGCGACTTCTCTTCTCAGTGACAATACCTCCTGCTGTGCTGAAGGTCCTTTCTGACAGGACACTTAAAGCGGGGCAGGCCAGAAGTTCTATCGCAAATTGGGATAGCTCAGGCCACAGGTCAAGCCTGCACACCCAGTAGTCAAGGGGTTCATCGCTCCTCAGAGTGTCGATATCTGCAGTTAAGGCGAGGTAGTCTGAATAACTGTCGGTCGAGTGGTTCTCTGAGGGTGGACCCCGAAGGGCTGTGGCGATGCGTAGGACTTAAAAAGCTCTGCATGTCCTCCATCAACAACACGTCTGTAAAGCGTCCTGTCCTTGCCGGCGTGGTTGTGGTAGGAGGAGGATTGCTTTCACCTCTTCCCCTGTTAGATTCCCGTTGTGCTGTGACATCACCCTTATACGCTGTGTAAAGCATACTTTTTAACTTGTTTTGGAACTGCTGCATCCTTTCCGACTTCCGGTAATTCGGTAACATTTCAGCCACTTTCTGCTTATACCGGGGGTCTAGTAGCGTGGCCACCCAGTACAGGTCGTTCTCCTTCAGCCTTTTTATACGAGGGTCCCTCAACAGGCATGACAGCATGAAAGACCCCATTTGCACAAGGTTGGATGCCGAGCTACTCATGTCCCGTTCTTCCCCCAGCCACGTATAACACCACGGGTACCAGATAGGTGACAACGAGCACTCTGGGATGCCTGCTGTGGTTGGTCTTCCTCCTCCTCAAAGCCACATTCCTCCTCTGACTCCTCTTCCTAAGACTCCTCTTCCAGCGTTGCCGCAGGTCCAGCAAGCGATGCTGATAAGGTTGTTTCTGGTGGTGATGGTGACCACAACTCTTCCTCTTCACGCTCATCTATGGCCTGATCCAGCACTCTTCGCAGGGCACGCTCCAGGAAGAAAACAAATGGGATGATGTTGCTGCCTTCGGTGCGACTGACTAGGTTTGTCACCTCCTCAAAAGGTCGCATGAGCCTACAGGCATTGCGCATGAGCGTCCATTAACGTGGCAAAAAAATACCCAGCTCCGCAGAGGCTGCCCTAGCACCCCAGTCATACAAATACTCGTTGACGGCTTTTTCTTGTTGGAGCAGGCGGTCGAACATTAGGAGTGTTGAATTCTAACGCGTCGAGCTGTCGCAAATCAAGCGCCTTACTGGCATGTTGTTTCGCCGCTGAATATCGGAAAAGTGCGCTATGGCCATGTAAGAACGCCTGAAATGGCCACACACCTTCCTGGCCTGCTTGAGGACGTCCTGTAAGTCTGGGTACTTATGCACAAAGTGTTGTACGATCAGATTACACACATGTGCCATGCACAGCACATGTGTCAACTTTCCCAAATTCAATGCCGCCAACAAATTGCTTCCGTTGTCACACACCACTTTGCCGATCTCCAGTTGGTGCGGGGTCAGCCACTGATCCACCTGTGCGTTCAGGGCTGACAGGAGTGCTGGTCCGGTGTGACTCTCTGCTTTCAGGCAAGTCAACCCCAAGACGGTGTGACACTGTCGTATCCGGGATGTGGAATAGCCCCTGGGGAGCTGGGGGGGGGGTGCAGTTGATCTGGAGCAAGACACAGCAGCAGAAGAGGACTCAGCCGAGGAGGTTAGCGAAGAGGATGGAGTAGGAGGAGTAGAGGAGGTGGCAGCAGGCCTGCCTGCAAGTCGTGGCGGTGTCACCAACTCCTCTGCAGAACCACGCATTCCATGCTTGGCAGCCGTCAGCAGGTTTACCCAATGCGCAGTGTACGTGATATACCTGCCCTGACCGTGCTTTGCAGACCAGGTATCAGTGGTCAGATGGACCCTTGCCCCAACACTGTGTAAGATATAATTATGTGTAAGATTTGGTCTATAGTGTTGATGACCTTCAGAACTTCTAGATACACATAAACAGCGCCAAATCCCCACAAACATAAAATTACGTACAGAAGCGCAATGAGATATAACAATATCCCTAAAGGGCAAGTAAATAGCCGTAAATGATGACTTACTTTGGTGGGGGGCTGTCAAACAGGTATAAATGCACCTGCGACAGTGACCCCCCAAGCAAGTTCACCAGAAGAAAAGCACAAATAAGTAAAGATCAGTGTTTACAGCTAGAAGTGAACTGGACTATTCACTTCACTGGGGGGGCTGTCACATAGGTCAGTGGTCGCAAGTACCTAGGACAGTGAACCCCCCTGGCCAAGGTCACTGGAATTCACTTGGACAAACAAGTACTTTTATAAAGGCAGTTATTACTCACTTCACTGGGGGGCTGCCAAACAGGTATAATGTAAGGTACCTGAGACAGTACCCCCCTGGCCGAGTCAGCTTATCCAGGTCTCCAAATTGGAAATCAGTGTCTCCAGTCTTTAAAATAGGTATCTTCAAATATTTTAATAAACAAAGCTCTACGCGTTTCGGGGTTATGCAAAACCCCTTCCTCAGGAGCAAGGTATTCACTAATACATAAAATCAAAGAAACTCACATATTAAATAGATTCCTCTCACCAATGCATCTTGTTCCCGCGCTCGAGAATCGAAAAAAAGGCGGGAAATTGCGTTCAAACATAGCCTCCGGTCAAGTGGAACGCATCCAGGGACCGGAAATCGTGCATCTAGCGCAACTTCCGGTTCTGTGAAACGCACGCCGGCTGTGTGTGGAACGCACGCCGGCTGTGTGTGGAGCGCACGCCGGCTGCGTGTGGAACGCACGTCGGCTCAGGGGAGCGTCACTTCCTGGCTGTGTGTGGAACGCATGCCGGCTGCGCGTGGAACGCACGCCGGCTCAGGGGAACGTCACTTCCTGTCTCGATGCGCTCCAACTAATGGAACGCATCGGCAGGGGGGATGAAGAAAGGGGAGGGAAACCTGCTAGTAGCGATGTCCCTCCCTTGCTACCAGCCGCCTGCTAATGCGATCTGGGAGGAGGAAAAAGTTGGTAGATAATGACCTCCTATCGAATTCTCTCTACATTCATATAGAAATATATATATGTAGGGCCCCCTGATATGGGTTATTTCATGATTTTGGAAGAGGGATATGATATAAAATAAAATATAATAATAATAATAATAGAAAGATAAATAATTTCATAAATTTGCAAAGAAAAATTATAATAACAGGATGTAAAAAATAAATATTTGTGGATCATAAGAAATTAATTTCTTATGATCCACAAATATTTATTTTTTACATCCTGTTATTATAATTTTTCTTTTCAAATTTATGAAATTATTTATCTTTCTATTATTATTATTATATTTTATATCATATCCTTCTTCCAAAATCATGAAATAACCCATATCAGGGGGCCCTACATATATATATTTCTATATGAATGTAGAGAGAATTCGATAGGAGGTCATTATCTACCAACTTTTTCCTCCTCCCAGATCGCATTAGCAGGCGGCTGGTAGCAAGGGAGGGACATCGCTACTAGCAGGTTTCCCTCCCCTTTCTTCATCCCCCCTGCCGATGCGTTCCATTAGTTGGAGCGCATCGAGACAGGAAGTGACGTTCCCCTGAGCCGGCGTGCGTTCCACACGCAGTCGGCATGCGTTCCACACACAGCCAGGAAGTGACGCTCCCCTGAGCCGACGTGCATTCCACACACAGCCGGCGTGCGTTCCACACACAGCCGGCGTGCGTTTCACAGAACCGGAAGTCGCGCTAGATGCACGATTTCCGGTCCCTGGATGCGTTCCACTTGACCGGAGGCTATGTTTGAACGCAATTTCCCGCCTTTTTTTCGATTCTCGAGCGCGGGAACAAGATGCATTGGTGAGAGGAATCTATTTAATATGTGAGTTTCTTTGATTTTATGTATTAGTGAATACCTTGCTCCTGAGGAAGGGGTTTTGCATAACCCCGAAACGCGTAGAGCTTTGTTTATTAAAATATTTGAAGATACCTATTTTAAAGACTGGAGACACTGATTTCCAATTTGGAGACCTGGATAAGCTGACTCGGCCAGGGGGGTACTGTCTCAGGTACCTTACATTATACCTGTTTGGCAGCCCCCCAGTGAAGTGAGTAATAACTGCCTTTATAAAAGTACTTGTTTGTCCAAGTGAATTCCAGCGACCTTGGCCAGGGGGGTTCACTGTCCTAGGTACTTGCGACCACTGACCTATGTGACAGCCCCCCCAGTGAAGTGAGTAGTCCAGTTCACTTCTAGCTGTAAACACTGATCTTTACTTATTTGTGCTTTTCTTCTGGTGAACTTGCTTGGGGGGTCACTGTCGCAGGTGCATTTATACCTGTTTGACAGCCCCCCACCAAAGTAAGTCATCATTTACGGCTATTTACTTGCCCTTTAGGGATATTGTTATATCTCATTGCGCTTCTGTACGTAATTTTATGTTTGTGGGGATTTGGCGCTGTTTATGTGTATCTAGAAGTTCTGAAGGTCATCAACACTATAGACCAAATCTTACACATAATTATATCTTCCGCTACCTAAGTGTTTAACCTTGTGTTAACACTATATTTTTTCGTGCAGCCTCCCCTATCACTGCTGTCCTTAACATTTAAACACATTTTTTTTTTTTTTTTAAGAATTAATATTCCAGCAATTCCTAGTCCCATCACCGTTGGCGCCTTACAAGTGGGATTTTCCTTGTATCAAGGTCTTCCTAACCTCCTTTCTTTTTTTCTGTTACCTTTCTACCCAACACTGTGTGCCAGACATGCCATGACTTCCTTTTCCACAATAGAGTACAGGTTGGGGATTGCCTTTTGTGAAAAAAAAGTTTCGGCCGGGTACCTTCCACTGCCGTGTCCCAATAGCTACAAATTTTTTTAAGGCCTCAGACTCCACCAGCTTGTATGGTAAAAGCTGGCGGGCTAAGAGTTCCGACAAGCCAGCTGTCAGACGCCGGGCAAGGGGGTGACTCTGTGACATTGTCTTCTTACGCTCAAACATTTCCTTGACAGACACCTGACTGTGGGCAGATGAGCAGGAACTGCTGAAGGTGAGAGGCGGAGTGGCGGGTGGTTGAGAGGGGGCAAGGAGGACAGCAGTGGTTGACGTGGCTGAATATGCTGGACCAGGAGGAGGATGGTGGCTTTGAGTTTGTGTGCTGCTTGTACTCATCATGTGTTGATCTCATAGGCGTTTGTGATGTGAGATCATGTGCCTTCGCAAAGCAGTTGTACCTAGGTGGGTGTTGGACTTCCCACGACTCTTCCCACGAGTTTCTTTTGGCACAGTTTGCAAATGGCATCGCTGTTATCAGAGGCAGACACACAAAAAAAATGCCACACTGCTGAGCTTTGCAATGACAGCATTCTGGTGGTGGCAACAGCATGCGTTGATTGGCGTGCTGTCTGGCTGACCCCGGGTGCCGATACATGCTGTCTGACTGTGCCACTAGCTCCTTGCAATGACCTCCCCCTGCTTCCAACTCGTCTCCTCCTCCTCTCTGTCTCCCCATCTGAACTTTCCCTCTATTCTTCTTCTCTTCGAGCGGGCACCCACGTGACATCCACGGACACATTGTCATCATCAACCGCTTCACTTGTATCTGACAACTCAGCAAAGGAAGCAGCAGCGAGTACAACATCATCATCATCACACCGTACGTCCATGTGTGTAATGCTGCCTGACTGAAACATATCCCTGTTATCTTCATCCTCTGGCAATAATGGTTGCGCATCACTCATTTCTTCCAACTGATGTGTCTGACAGATCAAGTGAAGCGGCTGTGGTGTTAGTGTTGGTGGTGGCGGCAGGCGGGCGAGTGGTAACTTGAGAGGTGCCCGAAGCTGAGCTGGAGGAGGATGGTGCGTCAAGGTTCCGAGCGAAAGCTGTAGAAGATTGGGTGTCCTGTGTTAGCCAGTCAACTATGTCCTCAGAACTTTTCGAGTTCAGGGTACGTGGCCTCAGAACACTGGGCATTATTCTATTGCCAAAGGAAATCACAGCACCACGACCACGATGGCCCCTGCGGGGTGGCCTGCCTCTGCATGTCATTTTTTTTTTAGATTAGTGGTACTATGCGTGCAAGGTACTGTGCCACCCAATATGAGTGGTGGGCAGTGGGCACAGTACAGTCTGTGGGCCTGACACACACTGGCAGGCAACTGCAATTATATTACAGAGAAAAAATTGTATTACTTTTTTATCTGCAAGCTACTGTGCCACCAGACATGAGTGGTGGGCACTGGCAGTGGGCACAGTACACTCTGTGGGCCTGACACACACTGGCAGGCAACTGCAATTATATTACAGAGAAAAAAAAAAATTACTTTTTTATCTGCAAGCTACTGTGCCACCAGATATGAGTGGTGGGCACTGGCAGTGGGCACAGTACACTCTGTGGGCCTCACACTCACTGGCAGGCAACTGAAATTATATTACAGAGAAAAAATGGTATTACTTTTTTATCTGCAAGCTACTGTGCCACCAGATATGAGTGGTGGGCACTGGCAGTGGGCACAGTACACTCTACGGCCCTGACACACATTGGCAGGCAACTGCAATATATATACGTATATATAAAATAAAAAAAAAGCAGACTGACGTACTAGCCCTAAAAAGGGCTTTTTGGGGTGCTGTCAGGACGCTGTCCTTACAGCAGATCAGATGAGTCTTTGAGGACTGGAGTGGACACAGAACACTGGCCTAGAAAACGATTTCCCTATTAATTCAGCAGCAGCAGCACTCTCCCTGCTCTAACTAACACTGCAGCTTCAGAATGAATCTAAGATGGATGCTGTCCTTGCTTTTTGATAGGAGGTGGGAGGGTCTGGAAGGGAGGGTATGATGCTGATTGGCTGGAATGTGTCTGCTGACTGTGAGGTACAGGGTCAAAGTTTGCTCAATGATGACGTATAGGGGGCGGACCGAACATCGCATATGTTCGCCCGCCGTGGCGAACGCGAACAAGCAATGTTCGCCGGGAACTGTTCGCCGGCGAATAGTTCGGGACATCTCTAATGGTGTAGTATAAGGCCTACACATAGCTAGGCAAAACTTAGCCAGAACAGACAGGAGCCGGTTCTTTGTTTGTAGCAGGAATATGTTCCCAGTAATGAGCCTCCGCCAGACCGGGGCAACACCAAAAATACACTTATACACCTCTGACAGCAGCATGTTCTTTGTTTGCAGCAGGAATGTGTTCCCATGCATACAAATTGCATATATATATATACATGCCATGGCACAGCCTCAAGAAAATGTTTGTTTATTCAACCAAGAGCGACGTTTCAGTCCACACAATGGGACCTTTCTCAAGCAGTGACAAAAGTGAATGGTGCCAAATGGTACAAATACAAACTCAGGCGATTATTTCATGAAAACTATTAATAATTGAATTACAATTAATGTGTTTGATTAGTATTTTGTATATTAAATAAAAAAAATACTGTTTTTAAAAAAAATGCTATAATATACAAGTATCTATAGTGTGAAGAGATTAATAACTTCAATTAAAGTATGTGAATTCAAATTAACTGCTTAATTAATCAAAATTACATATAAAAATATATGTCAAAAAGCTATTTTGTCATTGAAAAATCAGATATACCGATTAAAAACATAATGGAGGGGGCCAAGAACTAACCAGGATGGATCCAATATAGCGTCCCGTTTGGTTAACTGCGCATGTTGGCACATTGCGTCCGCATTACATAAAGAAACATGTCATGCAATAAGGTGATCGCATCGACAGAGGAAAAACACACAGGCCGCGAGTGTCCATAGACAGGGCGTTCACATGATAACAGATCAAGTGTTCGCACCAGAAATTGAACGCAACCTGAACCACAAATGCATCCTGTCTATGCGGTCACATGATAGCAACCATGGAAATGAGTAGAATAACTCCCAAAATGGTGACTGGCTTCAAGAATATTATATATACCACAGTTTATATTATAAAGTGAAAAGCTTTCATCCTATAAAAATCGCATGGGCACATTATTATTACATAGTTGTCAAGAAGTACCATCAAATAAAAATATAAATATAGATATATACATGTGGCAATTAGTGTTGAGCGCGAATATTTGAATAGCGAATATTAATCTGGAATATCGCAACTTTGCTAATTCGCGAATATTTCGAATATACTGCTATATATTCGCTATATCGAATATTTGTCATTTTTTTTACATCTGAAAACATGATTTCTCCCTGATTCTTTCTTGTGGGTCAAGAAAAAAAATTTGACTATCAAAAAAATATTATAGCACTATATTAGCTAAATTGCAGTCTATATGTGTATTTTACGAATATTCACTATATTGCTATAACTTTGTTTTTTAGAATATTCGTCATATTCTAAAACAAGAATATATAGCAATATAGCGAATATTCGTAAAATACACATATAGCCTAACCAAGTTAGGAAAGTTGCCTTATACAGTTAAAATCGCATATTATTCACGATAAATAGAATAATGACGAATATTCGATTTTGACGAATATAAGTAAATACTTAATCGAATATTCACAAAATATCGCAAAATCATATATGGCACCTCCCGCTCATCACTAGTGGCAATAATGCTCCATTCCCAAAACCTGATTACTACACGGATGAGTATAACGCTAGTCACACATAACTATGTGGAGAGGTCAACATGGAAGTCAGGCATCCTGTTCAGGGCGACAGAAAACATGTTCCAACCTAAATCCTGATTAAAACAAACAAGAAAATAATAAAATAATACAATTTAATTAGGTTCCTCAATCAGTCCTGTACAATGTTAACTGCACAAGACCCTTTGATAAGGGAAGCCCACATGCGGTCCCCACCTAGTTTTAAAAAGAACCACACCATGGCCACCCAAAACCCAAGAAAAGCAAAATTATAACAAATAAAATGAAATAAATTAAAAAAACTTTTTTTTGATGAATGAAGCGTAACACCACATGATTGTATTTCATTCAAACAAATCTTTATATATATATATATATATATATATATATATATAGTACAGACCAAAAGTTTGGACACACCTTCTCATTCAAAGAGTTTTCTTTATTTTCATGACTATGAAGGCATCAAAACAATGAATTAACACATGTGGAATTATATACCTAACAAACAAGTGTGAAACAACTGAAAATATGTCATATTCTAGGTTCTTCAAAGTAGCCAACTTTTGCTTTGATTACTGCTTTGCACACTCTTGGCATTCTCTTGATGAGCTTCAAGAGGTAGTCCCCTGAAATGGTCTTCCAACAGTCTTGAAGGAGTTCCCAGAGATGCTTAGCACTTGTTGGCCCTTTTGCCTTCACTCTGCGGTCCAGCTCACCCTAAACCATCTCGATTGGGTTCAGGTCCGGTGACTGTGGAGGCCAGGTCATCTGGTGCAGCACCGCATCACTCTCCTTCATGGTCAAATAGCCCTTACTTTCAAAGTTTTCCCAATTTTTCGGCTGACTGACTGACCTTCATTTCTTAAAGTAATGATGGCCACTCGTTTTTCTTTACTTAGCTGCTTTTTTCTTGCCATAATACAAATTCTAACAGTCTATTCAGTAGGACTATCAGCTGTGTATCCACCTGACTTCTCCTCAACGCAACTGATGGTCCCAACCCCATTTATAAGGCAAGAATTCCCACTTATTAAACCTGACAGGGCACACCTGTGAAGTGAAACCCATTTCAGGGGACTACCTCTTGAAGCTCATCAAGAGAATGCCAAGAGTGTGCAAAGCAGTAATCAAAGCAAAAGGTGGCTACTTTGAAGAACCTAGAATATGACATATTTTCAGTTGTTTCACACTTGTTTGTTATGTATATAATTCCACATGTGTTAATTCATAGCTTTGATGCCTTCAGTGAGAATCTACAATTTTCATAGTCATGAAAATAAAGAAAACTCTTTGAATGAGAAGGTGTGTCCAAACTTTTGGTCTGTACTGTATATATATCTTGACAATATATGATGAACAGAGCACATGCGCAAAAATTAAGCATGCACACAAGTTAAAGTCCAAGGGCGAATAAGTGGTCCATGCTGGTTGTCCTCAGCAGTATCAGGACAGACAGCAGCAGCAGGTAATTGTTAAGGGTATAGTATAAGGCCTACACCTAGCTCAACTAAACTCAGCGGGAGCAGGACAGACTGCAGCAGGTAAATGGTAACTCTGTAGTGTAAGTCATACACATAGCTGGGCCTAACTCTGCCGGAACAAAACAGACAGCAGCAGGGAAATGGTAACGCTGAAGTATAAGGTATACACATAGCTGGACCTAACTCAGTAATATCAGGACAGACAGCAGCAGCTGAAAAATGGTAATGCTGTAAGTGTAAGGCATGCACCTAGCTGGGCCTAACTCAGCAGGAACAGAACAGACAGTAGCAGGGAAATGGTAACACTGTAGTATAAGGCATACACATAGCTGGGCCTAACTTAGCAATTACAGAACATACAGCAGCAGCAGCAGCAGGGAAATGGTAACGATGTTGAATATGGCATATACATAGCTGGGCCTAACTCAGTAATATCAGGACAGGCAGCAGCAGCAGTAAAATGTTAATTCCGTAGTGTAAGGCATACACACAGCTGGGCCTAACTTAGCAGGAACAGAACAGACAGCAGCAGGAAAATGGTAAAGCTATAGTATAAGGCATACACATAGCTAGGCCTAACTCAGCAATAACAGAACAGACAGCAGCAGCAGGGAAATCATAACGCTGTAGGATAAGGCCAACACATAACTCATCAAGATCAGGACAGACAGCAGCAGCACGTAAAGGTAATGGTAGAGTATAAGGCCTACACATAACTCGGAACAGACAGCAGCAGGTTCTTTGTTTGCAGCAGGAATATATTCCCAGGAATGGGCCCGCACCAGACCAGGGCAACACCAAAAATAAACTTAGACACCTCTGACAAGAGCCAGTTCTTTGTTTGCATCAGGAATGTGTTCCCAGGAATGGGCCCCCACCAGACCTGGGCAACTCCAAAAATAAACTTAGACACCTCTTACAGCAGCAGGTTCATTGTCTAGAGCAGGAATGTGCTCCCATGCATACAAAATGCAATATTTTGCTTTGACAAAATAGTTTATTGATTGTATTTTAACTTTGTACAGCCCACAATAAATAAGTATGACATTAGCTCCACACGCTGTCCACACCGGTCTGGTCTCAGTTTCCATATTGGGCACATCGAATCTGGAGAAGAACACTGCGGTAATGCAGCCTGCCACGCCGTGTGCTGATTGCTCCAAGCCAGAGGGCAGCAGGACTGGCGTGGTTTAGCAGCGGCTCTGTCATCCTCCTTTTGTCTGTGAAAAGGCATAGTTACTGCGGATCGCATGACCCATACATGATCAGCGTCACACACATGCTGTGCTCCAGCCATCGGCAGCACCCAGCCATCCTCTGCCATCAGATCACAGAAGCCAGTGAGGAACCAGCTTGCCTCAGCTCGAGTGTGGAAGTGTCCCCGGCTCTGCCACAGGGATCAATTCCCCTCCCCTCGGTGATGACTCTGTCACGGTCCCTGAATGCTGGCGGAATCCTCGGCGGCTGCCTCCATTGAATAGCTCGGATCATAAATTGCAGGTCAGGCTGCTGAATAAGCCTTTAGCTGCAAGGCTTGGCTACACAAGGGGGTAGTGTCACACAGCTCGGGGCACTGGGGAGCACCTACACTGTCATCCAGCAGAGCGGAGGTTGTAGTCTGTTTTGAAGGCACCAAGGGTTCTCTAGTTACATCAAAAAGCCAGTAAACTTACCCCACAAAATGAATGCAGCTCTGCTTCATCTTTGTGGACTTGATATAGAAATTAATATTCCTTTAAGTTCATGAAAAACGTACAGTAATCCGGTCCTATACAATGCAGATGTCTGGAGGGGGAGAATAATGCAGGGCTTCCAGGGAGAGATGGGGGCGATAGATATATAAATGTTGTCCATCATGCTATAATCTATCTATCTACCCCATCTCTCCCTCGAAGCCCTGAAATTTTCTCCCCCTCCAGATATCTGCATTGTAGAGGACCGGATTACTGTACGTTTTTCTGGAACCTACAGGATCTGATTTTCTATGTCAAGTCCACAAAGATAAAGCACAGCTGCATTCGTTTTGTGGGGTAAGTTTACCCGCAGTTCAGAGATCACACAGAGGACTAAGGGTTAAACTATACTAGGGCTGAAACGATTAATCAATTGAATCAAGTTAATCGACACAAAAAGCCAATGTGTTTAAGTTCACTTGACATTCAAGATCTACTGTTCCTACTAATGTTTATGCACTACTGTTCTAGCGCCCGTTAGTCTAATATATATATATTTCAACAATTAGTTAATTGAATGAATAAATAAATAAGAGGTTTAATAAATTAATGAAAAAAAAGGAAAAATTAACTTATCAAATGGAAAAAATATATAAAATTGTTCGCCCAAAAAAAAATGTAAAGAAATTCAGCAATAGAGAAATATATAAATAAAGTCAGGATTAAATAAATACATAAATAAATTAAGCAATAAATACATAAATAAATATATCAATACAGAAATATATTTAAAAAGTCAGCAGAAAATAAATACATGAATAAATTGATCAATAAATATATAAATAAATTGATCAATACAAAAATATATAAATAAAGTTATCAATAAATAAATATATAAAAAAATTCATCCATAAATAAATAAATAAGTACATTTATCAAGAAATATATACACAAGTTAAGAAACAACAAAGTTTGGGAGGGAGAGCCAAGGAGAAGGATTGACAAAGGACCCTGCAATGCCCTGAACCGACGGCGGGGGCCAAGAAGTCGCTGCCTATCCAGGACTCGTTCATTTTGATAAATGTCAGTCAGTGGACAGACGGGTCCACTTGTCGGTGACCACCTCACCTGCCGCTCTGAATGTCCGCTCAGACAGTATGCTGGAGGTGGTGCAAGACAGTACTTCCAGTGCATATTGAGCGAGCCCATGACAGGTGTCCATGGGGTAATCGGTGCTCATGCTGTCGGAAGCACCGACAGCCCCCATATAGTCTGCCACCATGTGGTCCAGCCACTGGTGATGACTACTGCTGCTGCTGCTACTGGATCGTGCAGACTGGTTATAACAACATCATCTCACCCATAAGATCACCTACTCGCTGGAGCTGCTTGGGCCAGCCACCTGCTGGGTGAGATGGGTGGGGAGAACTGGAGCGTGAGGCTGAGGGTTTGCCTGCTCCAGTCGGAGGATCAGATAGGCCTGCAGGTTTTGCATATGTGCATCCCTCCGGCTGGCTGGGATGAACTGCTCCAGTTTCCCCTTGCAGCGAGGGTGTAAAATGGTGGCCAACCAAAAATCATCCCTCTCCTTAATTTTCCTGATTTGGGGGTCCCTCTTGAGGCATCGCAGCATGTGGGCAGACATGGGGAAGAGGACAGCCCGCTGTGACTCTTCTTGGCTGCCCGGGACCATGACATTTTGGTCCTCCTCCTGCTTCTGCTGATCCCTGTGGGAGCCACCACACCCCTGAAATAACGGTGCCCCCAGCTACGGTTCTCCCTTCTGACCAGGCCCAGACTCCTGGATGTCAGCAAACTCCTCAACAAATTCTTCCTCCTCCTCATCCTGGGCCGGGTCTTGGTGGAGCATTGCTGCCTCTTCTTGCTCCACCAAGGCACTCTCCCCAGCATTGAGCAGGCGATCTAGTGTCCTTTCCAGCAGGAACACTATGGCGAACACGTCATTGGGGCCGACATGCTCCACGCTGACCATCTTGGTTGCCTGCTTAAATGGGGCCAACATGTGGCAGACCTGGTGTATTTGCCCCCACTCCGCATTGGTGATGTAGGGGAGTGGGTGTAATGGCCCGGAAGTGCCTTGGTCCAGCAAGTATTCTTTCACCGCCCGTCGCTGCTCCCATAACCTCTCCAGCATTTAGAGGGTGGAGTTCGACCGTGTCATGCTGTCCACATTCAACCTGTGAGGTGGCAGGCTGTTGTCCTGCTGCAGTTTGGACAGGGACGCAGTGGCGGTTGGGGTGCGTTGGAAGTGCCTGGCAATCCTACGTACCCTTTGCACAATGTCGCTCAACCTTGGGTATGTGCATAGGAACTTCTGTACCACAAGGTTGAGGACATGTGCCATGCAGGGCATGTGTGTTAGGCTGCCAGCATTGAGGGTGGCGAGGAGGTTGCTGCCGTTGTCACAGACAACCATACCTGCCTGGAGCCTTCAGGGTGTCAGCCACTTGTGGACCTGAGCCTGGAGGGCGGCTAGAACATGAAGTCCAGTGTGTCTCCTTTCCCCTAAGCTCACAAACTGGAGCACGGCCTGGCAGCGGACGTGCCCCACACTTGCGTAGCTATGGGAACCCTTGCTGGGGGACTTAGCAGCGGTGGAGACAGTGGCTTTAGGGAGAGCAGCAGTTCTCCCCTGGACACCCCAGGGCGGCACCACAAACTGAGATGCCGCCACATATGATGATCTCTCCCTGGCGCCTTGGAGGGACACCCAATGGGCTGTAAAGCTGATGTATCGTCCCTGCCCATGTCTGCTGGCCAAGACATCCATTGTCAGATGCACCCTGGGTGCCTACCTTCCTCATCAGTGCTGCTGTCACCTGACAAGGGAGGTGGCACCCATTCTAAGTCACCCTCCTTTTCATCCCCTGTAATGTCAGACCCAAAGTCGACCAGTGGTTGACTGAGGGGAACAGCAGACGTGGAGCCCCTGACCTGGCTCCGCTGTCCCCTCGCTGACGCCTGGGTCTGACTAGGTGTGGGGGTTCTGTGGCTGAAACCACCTGCACCAGTTGGAAGGGATGTCACTGGGGTACTGACGGGGTGTTGTACCCCCTCCTCCTCCTCTTCCATCCCTTCCAAAAGGTCCTAAGCATCCGGACCAAGCTCTAGCTCACTCTCCTGCATTATCAACCTCAAGATGTCCCTCTCACTGTCACTGTCAAACAGCATCAGGGTCGATTGTTGGGGGCTGGTCCTGCAGGAGGCGGAGAGCTTCTGCTGCTCAGAGCCGTGGCAGAGGACTCCGTGCCTCGACGTCCTGAGATGCCTCGACGTCCTGAGATGAAATTGGGTGGCTGCCTCACCCAAAAAAAATCAGATGAGGCAGACGTCCCTGGCACATGTGCCCGCCCCTCTGTGGGTAGAGGAGCGGGGCCTTGCTGGCAGCGGTCCAGCACTGGAACCAACTCCCCTACCATGACCACAGCTGCTGGCACAACCACGTCTACTCATTATTTCCCCAAATAAGTAAATAACCACAATGTTTTTAAACAGAAAAAAAAATTTGAAAGAAAATAATGAGGGAGTTTATGCAAATTTAATTGAGTTGGGGACAATGGGGCAAAAATGAAAAAAAAAAAAATAGACACAAAACCCTAAAACAATAACACTAATACATAGGCAAAGACTTTTTTTTTTTTTTCACAGACAAAAGACGCAGACAATAATCCCTCCCTAGCAAACGAAACCCTAAAACATTAACACTAAAACACAGGCAAAGACTTTTTTTTTGTTTTTTTGTTTTTTTCACAGACAAAAGACGCAGACAATCCTAACGCACAAAACCCAAAAACACAGCAAAATACTTTTTTTTTTTCACAGACTAAACAGACAGCAAAAGGCTACACTATACTATATCTCTATCTAACCTACACTACACCCTGCACTGGACCCTATCAGCTAACCTATTCACTAACTAACCTAAACTATCTACCACTAGCTATCTGGATTATATATACGAGGTATCAGATGGTATATGACAAAAAAATTCAGAACAGTACAGAAATCACACTGCTCTCTCTCTCTCTCACAAATGCATCAAACAGCACAAAATGGCTGCTGGGGACGTTCTTATATAGTAAGGGGTAGGCAACTTTCCTATTGGTTGCTAGGGATGTTGCTAAGCTCTGACAGAGATATTGCAGCCTTCTCATTGGCCCACAAGCTAAAAGCAGGAAGGGATCATGTGTACTGTTTAAGAAAAAAACGAATATTTGAATTTACGAATATATAGCGCTATATTCTGAATATTTGCGAATTCTCGAAGTGCCGATATTTGCGATTAAAATTCGCAATACGAATATTCGTGCTCAACACTAGTACATATGGCATACCCACAGGAGATGAAGGAACATGTGACATCCGAGTGTGATTACAAGCCACTCTGCCTTGACCATGGTACATTACAGTGTATAGATACGGTGCTTGGCCAGCAAACTGAGTCTTTGTCCTGGGTGAAGGAAAACCTAGCTATGATTGATTTAATTGCTCTACTAAGAACCAGTATCAGTTTGGAAATTACCATAGTTACATATCCTTACCAGTGAATATAAGAACACAAGGAAATCTGTTTTCTAGGGCCCCCTTGTTTTGGGATACATCATAAATTATACAATATGTTTTCAGGATTACTAAGGGCAATCTGTTCTCGTCATATCAGACCTTAAAACTTACACATGCAATTTCAAATGTTTCTCAGATGAAGCTTTGAAAAAGTTATTATTAATGAGTCCTTCTTTGTTTCTTTTATAGATTTACATCTATAAAAATGACACATTGCATTTGTCATGGGCATTAATAATGATTGGGAAGGGGTCAATATATTATAACTCGGCCAATTCCCTCAGTCTCAAAACTTGGACTTCCTCCTGCGTCTGCATAGGATTCAGTCTGTGTTCTGTCTGGCTGCACAAGAATAACTGGTCACGACAACACTAGAATGAAATATAGGTGTTAAATGGATATGCTTTAATGCTTAAATGAATACATTGAAAAGTTCTGAAATGACTTATGATGTGGCATATTTTGGACATTTATTTCCCAAAAAAAAGAGTACAGCTTATCACTGGGGGGTGCCGAATAGGAGATATCTTGTGATCAGCTTATTTTCTGAGGATCCTAAATTCTTAGAAAAATAGGAAAGACATAGGAAAGATAGGAAAGAAAAATAGAAAAATAGGAAAGAAAGTTGTCAATTGTTAAAGCTTTAATAATTAACTCTATTATAAAGATGGAGGTGGATAATATAGTTTCATATCATTGACAATCGGTGCATTATCCACCTCCTCCTCCTCCCTCCTCCCCCTCTCTGCACAAAGCATACTCGCAATATTTATAGATGTCAGTCCCTGCTGTAAAGCAAATTAGCAGTTGCAGCAGCTCAGGCACAATGGTTAACCTCATAATCAGATAAAGAAAATAATAAAATAAAAAAACATTTAAATAAATAATTTATTCAATAAAGAGGCAAATAATAACTATGAAAGCTCAGATAAAGGGGTTATCGGGGAATAATTACTTTTTATCTAATGCCCGCAGCCTGCTTCTGTCAAGAGAAGATTGATACTTACCTGCTCTCCACCACTCTGGTTCTCCATGTTGGCTCCCAATTGTCCATGTTCCGGTTCCTGGAATGTTTACATCTGCAAGGCATGGGCATAGTCACACGCTCTGTTGCAACCAATTACTGGCTTCAGCGATGCTGTGCTGCTTGTGCTGACCACTGAAGCCAGTTATTGGCTGCAGTGGAGTATGTGACCATGCCCATGCAGTGCTGGATGTAAACAGTCTGGGGGGCCAGAACATTTTCATGCGGGAGCCAGTGCGGTAGACCGGAGTAGTGGGGAGCAGTTAAGTACGAATCTTCTATTTACAGAGGCAGGGTACGGGCATTAGGTAAAAGGTCATTATTCCCAGACAAACCCTTTAAGGGCTTTACAATAACATCATAGTCTTGCATTTTTAAAAATAAACTCGATTAAAGGGGTTTTCACATATTCTACATTTTTCAAAGCAACATCAAGATCCTAATACTTTTCTTATATTTTCAAAAAAATTTGTATACCCACCGAGTTATTCAATCTTATCTGTATGGTCCCTCCTGATGTTTATTCTTTCCCTTATTTCTCTGTCCACCAGACTGAGGTTAATGCACATGCTCAAAACTGAGACAATTATAGGAAAAGAGATGCAGCTGTAAGAAAACTCCTCTGAGAAAGGACACACCGCTTGAGCTGTGATGACGAGAGAGCTGCAGCAGAAAAGACATGGACAAAGGACACACCCTCTGAACTGCCATCTTGAAATAAATCTAGCAAAGCAATTGGATCAGTTAATGCGGAAGATCTGGACCCATGTGAGGTACAGGGCTGGTTCTAGCTTTGTTAGAAAGAGATTTTCATTTTTTACAATAATCATTGCATAATCCATTTGACTAACAACTAACTAACAAAAAACAACAACATATAGTATCCCCTAACCAACCCCCGCACAAGAAGAGGAGAGAACCACAGAAATACAAAGAAAGATAAAAAATAGTCTTTGTATTCATGCTTTTCAATAAATAACTTAGAGAATTAAGAAACCCATTAATTTATTTTATGCTTCCATACGTCTTTGTCTGTTAGCAGTGTTCATTACAGATTACAATCATATTTTTCATTTTTATTCATAGAAATATTTTCTAAGCATCTGCTCCGCTGTGCACCAGAAAATAAATGACTGCAAATACCTGAGCAGGATATAAACTTTATGTGATCACAATTCTTGCTGTTTGTTAATTCAGTCATAATATAGGTAAAAGCTTGTTAAAAAGTCAAATAAGGGTTTGTCTAATTAGGCCCTAAGAGAATAATTAGCATTGCTAGAGATATAAAATGTAAACCTCCCAGGTGTTTTCGTTTTACAATCTTACAGAATGCTAATAAATGTGCTTGACTTCTTCCAACAGCTATTGCAAAACTTGTAAAACCACCGAGGGTGAAACTTTAAAACTCTATTACAAAGGAATTGCTATATCAGAGATGGCCGGGAAAACATTTGTTGATTTTCCCAGCTGTCTACATATTAATAATTTTAATTATAATAAATTCCATCTCATTTCTAGAATATTCCTGGCATTAGGCCCAGCTGAATAGCTGACAAGTAACACTGACTGTTTTCTTTGGGAAAACATATTTATGTGACATTGGCATTGGCCAGCCAGACCATTGGTTGTACGCCACTCAAAATGATAATTGTGGGGAAAAATGAAAAATATAACAAATTATTTTAGCTGATTCAATCTTTGGAGCACCTTTTCTTAGAGCTCTATGTTATGTTGTTTTTCTGTGATTTCTCCTAAAAATTAGTGCTACCAGTTGGGGGGGGGGGGGGGGGGGTGCTGTCCTTCCACAGTCTGGTGTTGCCCACAGTGCTGTCAGTGCCTGATTGTGTAGGGGCACATATTTTTGACAAGGGGAGTGGTAACACCCAGTTGCCAATTTACTCATACATTTCCAGGAGAAGCAGCACATTGCAGAGTCCTAAGGAAATATGATCCATAATTGTTATTTCATGGGAATAACAGGCATTTACTAAAACAGATCTATGCTCCTATCTCCTGTTACAAAGCGGATGTGAATCATCTGTGTCACTTGAACAGATTTGGCTTGGGGCTACTCCTGAGGGCTTCTATCTAAGTGCCCCTGGTCTTCACCTTTTAACCCCCTTAAAGAGATATGGACTCAATTAAAAGGGAACCACCAGGTCACTTCAGCTTGGAGCAGTCTCTGTTCAAGTGATGGTCAACCCATGAAAGTAAAGAGAAACTAGTGTGGAGCACCAAAGTATCAGGCAACCTTAGTCAGATAGGCTGAAGATCAATTCCCACTGGGCTATGTGTTCCCTGCAATATATTTTATCTTCATTATTGATCAAGTGGGACATGGAAGGAGGCTCCTTTTGCTTCCATTAATAAGTTGGAATCAGAAGTCTTGCAACCACCAATAATATCTGGCATAAGAATCTCACATTCTGCAGGTCTTTATCTCAGTAACAATGACAGAAGGCAAATATTAGGCAAGGCAATAAGTTTAATAGGAGATAATTTTGAGATAGTCTTGCAAAAAGTCGTCAAAAAGTTACCTATACTCTGGCATTTCCAACAAATATGGTAGTAGGAACCAGCTTCCATCTCAAATCTCCAGCAAAACGACAGTAAGGAAAAAAATATGGAATTTCAACTGAGTGCAATGCCAAGTCAATTTTCACTTGAAGTTTTACACAGCTGGAAACCTTGTTAGTCATAGACAGCAAAAACAATATTTCTGCCTTGGTGAACATCACATGCATGTTCCTCTTCTATAGGACAAGAATCCAAATTCCAAAGGAGCTATATACCAGATTTATACATTGTATAAAGTCAAAGTTTTCTTTGTAGGCTCTCTCTTAAAGAGGACATTTCACCACTCCTGACATTCCTGTTTTAATAGGTAGATGGATTCCCCTGTAATATTAATTCTGGAACATCTATTATTATGGCTCTATGTTGTGTCATTCCTTTATTATTTCAACTAGAAATTATGAATGAATTGCTATTAGCCTTCAGTAAGGGTACAGAAGGGAGGCAACCAGTGTGGGGGGGGGGGGGGGGTGTACCTACACAGACTCACTCTATCCAATCAGTGCTGCCATTTTCAGACTGTGCTAATACACAATGGTGAAAGGTCCTCTTTAAGTTGGTATGTCGGAAAATATAGTAACTATACATCTTAATGTATTTCAAAATGTTATAGATATAAAATATAGAAAAGTGCTTCAAAGACGGGCTATTTTTAAATTCCTCTGCAGTAAGGATATTGGGGGAGATTTTTCATTTTTCTGAGCTCTTTTGGGAAAAGAAAGGTGGAATCTGATTGGTTGCAATGACAACTAAGCCAGTTTTCCTTTACACAAGTTTTGATAAATCTCCCCAATGGTTCTTTGGACATAGATCCAATACTGGGGGCTGTAGAGGGATCACACTGTCTGGAAAGGTTACTTTAGAAGGCCACAAAAGATTTAAATAATATATTTGGATACATAAATACTAGTGCATTTCAATAAATTAGAATATCATCAAAAAGTTGATAGCTCTTGAATTTGATGTTTCTTGAAGCACTGACTCCAGCTGCAGTCCACTCCTTGGGAATCTCACCCAAATTATTGAATTACCTTTTCTTAACAATCCTTAGAAGACTGTAGTCAACCCTTTTGATTGTGAACCTCTTTCTACCACACTTTTTTCTTCCAATTCTTTTTGGCTTTTCCTCCTTCTGGAGGGTATCAATGACTTCTGGACAACTGTCAAGTTAGCAGTCTTCCCAATGATTGTGTAGCCTAGTGAACCACACTGAGGGACCATTTAAAGACTTAGTAAACCTTTACAGGTGTTTTGTGTTGATTATCTGATTAGATTATGACACCATGAGTCTATAGTGTATATGTTTCACTTTTTGAATTGAATTACTGTAATAAATTAACTTTTTGATGATATTCTAATTTATTGAGATGCACTAGTATTTGAAGCAGAGATATATCATTGGGAATCATGACTGACTTCAACTTGAGATCATGCTAAATTCTTAAACTATTGTTGGTCGAAGCATTTTTAGTCATTTTTGAAAAACCAAAATCGGCACTATATGTAAATAATAAAGTTCTCAGAGAGACTTCAGTCATGATATTTTCAACATTTGACTCACTGAATTGCTTTATAGTATGACCTTAGATCTGAGGGTCCAAGCCCACTGCGCTTGGTATGTTGAATCAAATATCTACTGTATGAGATAATCTAAGCTTAATCTTTTTCCACAAAAATGTTGCCATAATGGATCTGAAAGTAGTTATTCGCTATAGGTATTGGAAGAGCTTGCCTATAATACAGCAGTTTAGGGAGGATAACAGACCTAATTTATTAGTTATTTTACTTACATACTTACATAGCACTGACATATCCATCAGCTCTTCAAAGACATTATCATCACTCTCTGTCCCCAGCTGTCACGACTGTGACTGATCCAGACAGGTCTGGGAGGAGAAGGTCGCAGCGACTTGCTACTCGCAATAGCTTGTGAGTTTGCTCCGTGGATTAGGGTATGTCATCCGGGTTTTGTGAACCTTTTTGTCCTGACTGGGAGTTTGTAGGCATCCTTCTCAGGTGAGTCCTGTCTGCCACTCCCAGCTACTATATTAGTTTCAGTTTCACTTGCAGTCATTGCCAGATATAGTCCTTACTTCCAGTGCTATTCTGACCTTCGAAGGAGATCGTTTGACGGTGTTGCTGTGGAGCTCTTGTCTGGCGTGGACTGTCGTGTTTGGGATCGCCTTCTCTGCTCGTGACTGGATAAGTCTATCTCTGCTAGAGATTGTTTGTTTGTTTGTTGCTGTCTTCCCCTGTTGTTCTCCTAGACGCGAGTGATGGTGACTAGTGCTCCCATCGGCCTTTTCCCAGTCTAGTCTTGTTAGGGTGACTGAGGGTTTAGGCATCCTGCTCGCCGCACGGGTTCACACCCCGTCTAGGGTATCAGGGCAGACAGGTGCCAGCTTAGGGTTAGTCAGGGGTGGCCATTCTATTTCCCATCTGTAGATAAGGGTCCCCCTTCCCCTCCGTCTGGTGCGACACGACTGTTGCTGGGATAGCGGTCGTGACACCAGCTCACAATCTAAATTCCTCCATTAGTGTGGAAGGAACTGGAGAAAAATACATAAATACAGGGAGAACATACAAACTCCATGCAGATATTGTCCTTGGTCAGATTTAAGCCTAGGACCCAGTGCTCCAAGGCACGAGTGTTAACCACTATAGTTCTATATCCAAATCAGGATGTGTACAGAATGTCCCAAAAGTGAATCAGATTAAATTACTAATCTTTTTAGGGAGATCCTGAAAGTTAACTTTAAATAATAAAGCTATATCAGATGTGATATTAATTCCTAAAAAAAAAATTGATTGAATGCGAGGACCATTGAAAAAGCGTGGATTGTTGGAGAAAGGTATGGATCTGGTTGTTTAAGGAGACATTCAAAATTTAGGAAAATATATCTTAGAGTTTAATAGGGAGCCAAAATAATCTAGAGTGGTATTTATAGCAGAGAAAACAAGTTTAGATGTATTAATTAATAGTCAGCCACTAATTGACTATTTCCTGTCGTCTTATCAGAAGAATTTTAGTAACGTTTCGATTGTTAATATAAAAAGATGGGGATAGAGGGCACCATTGATGCATACTATTGCTTATAGAAAAGGGGGGATAATGTTCCATTTACTTACACCTTAGCACTGGGTGAATTATACATTACCATTATAGCATTGATATATTTTGTAGGAATGCCATATTTTTTCAGTACTTGGAACATAAATAACCAGTCATCCATGCAGAGAAGGGTAAGGGAATTGACTTATGTTTCACATATTAAATCAAGTGGAGTAAATGGACAATGTTGGTTCTACCCTCCCTCCCTGGGACAAGACCCACTTGTTCCAGACATGTGAAATTAGACAGAATTGGTTTTAACCTGTTGGCTAATATTTTCGCATATGCATTGCATTCGGAATGTCTTCAGACCTTTCATTTTTTAACATTTTGTTATGTTAAAGCCTTGTGCTAAATAAAATAAATAAATAAATAAAGCTTTCCCCTGTCACTCTGCACTTAATATCCCATAATGCAAAAGTAAAAACAGAATTTTAGAAATGTTTGAAATTTTATTAAAAAAGAAAAACTAAATTTTCGCATGGACATAAGTATTCAGAATTTCACTTAATTTTTAGCTCTAGGAGGCTCCTATTTCTCTTGAACATATTTGAGATGTTCCCACACCTTGATCGGAGTGATCTGTGGTAAATTCAGTTAATTGGACATGATTTAAAAATACGGCACCCCTGTCTATATAAGGTCTCACAGCTGACAATTTATATCAGAACAAAAACGCAATGAGGAAGAAAGAACTGCCTATAGAACCCAGAGACAGGATTCTGTGAAGGCACAAATCTGGCAAAGGGTACAAAAATTCTACTCCCAAAAGTACAGTGGCCTCCATAATTATTAAATGGATGATGCTTGGAACAACCAGGACTTTTTCTAGAGGTGGCTGTCTCACCAAACTAAGTGGACGAGGAGAAGGACCTTGGTAAGAGAAATTACCAAGAACCCAATGGTCGCTCTGGCTGAGCTCCAAAGATCCTGTGTGCAGATGGGAGAATCTTCCAGAATGTCAACCATCACTGCAGCATTTCGCCAATCTGAGCTTTACGGCAGAGTGGCCATAAAGAAGCCTTTCCTCAGTAAAAGACACATGAAAATGTGTAAAAAAAAAAGCATCTAAAGGACTATCAGACTAAGAGAAACAAGGTTCAATTCTAAGTGTCATGGAGGAAACTAGGCACTACCTAATACTATCTCTACAGTGAAGCATGATGGTGGCAGCATAATGCTGCGGGGGTGTTTTGCAGTGGCTGAGACAGGGAAACTGATGAGAGTTGAGGGAGAGCTGAATGAAAACCTGTTCCAGAATATATTGGATCTTAGACTGGGCTGAAGGTTCACCTTCCAACAAAACAATGAACCTAAGCACACAGCCAAGACAACACAGGAGTGGCTTAGGGACAACTCTGTGAATGTTCTTGAGTGGTCCAGCTAGAGCCCTGACTTGAACCCAATTAAACATCTCTGTAGAGATCTGAAAATGGCTGACACCGACAGTCCCCATCCAAACTGACAGAGCATGAGAGGATTTGAAAAGAAAAAAGGAAGAGAATCCTCAAATCCAGATGTGCAAAGCTTGTGACATTATACCCAAGAATAGTAGAGGCTGTAAGTCCTTCAACTACTTTAAAGGGGTTGTCCGGGTTCAGAGCTGAACCCGGACATACCCAGAATTTCACTCAGGCAGCCCCCCTGACAAGAGCATCGGTGCAGTTCTGAATCCCGCAGGGCAAAGGCATTTTGTGGAGTTCGAGTGACGAACCGGGCTCTCCTTTGGGCTGCCAGGTGGAGGCTTCCCAGCAGTGAGCCCGGTGATGTCACAGGCACTGATGGGCGGGCTAGGGATGTAAAACGGCTAGGGCAGCACTAAAGCCCGCCCATCAGAGCCAGTGACGTCACCGAACACACTGCCGGGTGGAAGCCTCTGCCAGGCAGTGTGTTATAGTAAGCAAAAGAACCCTTGCCCTGCACGATCCTGTGCAGGGCAAGGGAGAGCATCGGAGCATAAACTGCTCGGATGCTCAAGTCAGGGGGGGGGGGCTGCCTGGGTGATATAATGGGTACTGAGTAAAAGGGTCTGAATACTTATGTCAATGTTAGATTTTAGTTTTTCCTTTTCAATAAATAAGCAAAGACTTTGAACATTCTGTTTACACTTCAGAATAATGGGGTATTGAGTGCAGAATGATGGAGAAAAATGTGAACTTTTTAGCACAAGGTCACAAAATAAGAAAATGTAGTTTCAGGTCATTTTTTAATAATGAAAATGTGCATTAGGTGGGATCTATATCTTTTTTTGGGATGATAGTAATTTGAGCTAAGAGCATTTGATTAGGCATTGCACACTCCTAGAAGGTTAGGCAATAATAATTTTTTAAAGTCTTTGGACTCCTATTTGGTAGTGGTGGTGGTGGGGTTCATGAAGCACAGGACCTAGCTTTTAAACTTAAAGGGGGTATTCCCATCAAAATGATCACTGTTAAATCTGTTAATGATTTGACAGTGATCATTTTTGTAAATACATTTTTACCCAATTCCCACCCTTTTTGAGAAAATAAGTCCCCTCTTACATGATTGTTGTCTTTCGTCTCCCCTAGTTACGGCCACCTCTCGCCTGTCGAATCCGGCCTGGCCGTGCTTGCGCAGAAGACTGAAGATTTTCTCCCGGCCGGGCCGTGCAATGTCCTGAACGCGCACGCCGCCACGCATGCTCCATGATGACATCTTCCTGGCCAGTATAGTACAGAGCCGCGAACTCTCCAGCTCTGTACTATACAGGCCAGGAATAAGTCACCATGGTGCATGCGCGGCGGCGTGCGAGTTCAGGACATTGCGCGGCGCAGCCCGGAGAAAAATTTCAGTCTTCTGTGCAAGCACGGCCCGGCTGGAAGGAGACTTCAATCAAGCCCAGCTGAATCCAGGAAGTGAACGTCGCGCTGGACGCAGGTAAGTATGAAAACTGATGATAGGAATACCTCTTTAGTTGTCTGTTCAGTGGTGATACTTGTTTATTTTATCTCCCATTGGAGTGAGAGAAATTTTAACCTTATTTTTTTTTTCTGAGATTCTCCTTTCTTTTTTTATTTTATTAACAATTTATTACTATAAAGAGATAAAAGGGACATTACAACAAGTTTGTAGACATTGCTTATAACAATGATAGGTCAACTTCGGTGAAACCTGAGTTGCAAAAATGGTTGCATAGACAAATTATGCCTGATAAGAGGCACAAAAAGGAAAATAAACATATCATAATGAAACAATTCAGAACAATACAAAAACATAAGGGCATGATTTATGAGATACAAGCCACGTAGCCACAGATAGGGCATAATATAATATGTAGACAGACGGAGACATGATGATACATAAAGATACGGGAATGGGTCAATAGAACCCTCCATATTATTTCCAAGGGGACCAAATAACTAGGAAAGAGGGCCGGGATTGGAGCTCCCAGTGAGAGAGTTCTTCTAATCTATAAATCTGGTTAACTTTTTGGACCCACTTTGCCACATCTGGGACTTTAGGGGAAAGCCAAGAAGATGCTACCAGAAGTCTGGCAGCAGCTAATAGCATAAGATAGAGAGATCTTTGCCATTTGTTTAAACCTTTAAGTCCCAGGCTGAGGAGAGTTAGGTCAGGGGTGCAGGTAAGGGTAGTCTGGCAAATATGGTTGCAGGTTTTTACTATAGTGCGCAACCAGTCGTTAATGGTTTGACATTTCCACCAGATGTGGAAAAAAGAGCCTTTGGAAGACTGGCATCTCCAGCATAAGTTAGAGCAATTTGGAAAATAGAGCGAAATTGATTCCGGAGTAGAGTTGAGTGAACCCGAACTGTAAAGTTTGGGTTCATACCGAACTTTAGGGTTTTCGGCACCCGGACCCGAACCCGAACATTTGCGTAAAAGTTCGGGTTCGGGTTCGGTGTTCGGCGATTTTTATGGTGCTTTTTGTAAGGCTGCAAAGCAGCCAATCAACAAGCGTCATACTACTTGCCCCAAAAGGCCATCATAGCCATGCCTACTATTGGCATGGCAGTGATTGGCCAACTGCAGCATGTGACCCAACCTCTATTTAAGCTGGAGTCACGTAGCGCCGCCCATCACTCTGCTCCGATTAGTGTAGGGAGAGACTGCAGCTGCTGTGAGGGAGAGATCAGGGAGAAATCTTATGAAGATTCAGAACTGCTTCTTTACTCAGCGATCTACAGCAAACGTGTTTTGTGGGTGCAGTGCACAATTTATTTAAGCCTGCCCTGAGCCAACTACTACTGAAAATGAACTTTTTTTTCTTCAGTTAGTCAATATTAATACATAATCGGCAGCCATTTTATGCTACGATAGTGCACCAGCACAGGTTATCTGCATGTCTGCAAGTCCAGAAATACAGCTTTTTGCTTACTGGGGTGAAAAAAATACATCTGTTTCATATAGTGCACATCTGCGATTAGACGTGCATAAGTGAGTGTCACATTTAGGCCAGAAATACGGCTTTGGCATACTGGGGTGAAAAAACCCTCTGATATACTGCACATCTGGGATTGCACGTGCATAAGTGAGGGTCACATTTAGGCCAGAAATACGGCTTTTTGCTTACTGTAGTTAAAAAAAACCTCTGATATAGTGCACATCTGGGATTAGACGTGCATAAGTGACTGTGAAATTTAGGCCACAAATTCTGCTGTCATATAGAGTTTTAAAAAAATAAATTGAGTGCAATACCCTACATCAGGGTTTTTATTGGCGGTTAATTATTTTTAACAGACTTAGGGCTCTTTCACACTTGCGTTATTGTCTTCCGGCATAGAGTTCCGTCGTCGGGACTCTATGCCGGAAGAATACTGATCAGGATTATCCTAATGCATTCTGAATGGAGAGTAATCCGTTCAGGATGCATCAGGATGTCTTCAGTTCCGGTACGGAACGTTTTTTGGCCGGAGAAAATACCGCAGCATGCTGCGCTTTTTGCTCCGGCCAAAAATCCTGAAGACTTGCCGCAAGGCCGGATCCGGGATCAATGCCCATTGAAAGGCATTAATCCGGATCCGGCCTTAAGCTAAACGTCGTTTCGGCGCATTGCCGCATCCGACATTTAGCTTTTTCTGAATAGTTACCATGGCTGCCGGGACGCTAAAGTCCTGGCAGCCATGGTAAAGTGTAGTGGGGAGCGGGGAGCAGTGTACTTACCGTCCGTGCGGCTCCCCGGGCGCTCCAGAGTGACGTCAGGGCGCCCCAAGCGCATGGATCACGTGATCACATGGATCACGTCATCCATGCGCATGGGGCGCTCTGACGTCATTCTGGAGCGCCCGGGGAGCCGCACGGACTGTAAGTATACTGCTCCCCCGCTCCCCGCTCCTACTATGGCAACCAGGACTTTAATAGCGTCCTGGGTGCCATAGTAACACTGAAAGCATTTGGAAGACGGTTCCGTCTTCAAATGCTTTCAGTACACTTGCGTTGTTACGGATCCGGCAGGCACCTCCGGCAACGGAAGTGCATGCCGGATCCCAACAACGCAAGTGTGAAAGAGGCCTTAACCACTTTTAACTTTTCTTGGTGAACGCTAACTATGAGGCAAACATCTAATAAGTGACGCGGTCATGGTCGGGGTGGTGGTGTTGGTGGAGCCTCTGGTGCAGGGAGAGGACGTGGCCGTTCTGCCACAGCTACACGTCCTACTAAACCTACTACCTCAGGTCCCAGTAGCCGCCAGAATCTACAGCGATATTTGGTCGGGTCTAATGCCGTTCTAAGGATGGTAAGGCCTGAGCAAGTACAGGCGCTAGTCAATTGGGTGGCCGACAGTGGATCCAGCACGTTCACATTATCTCCCACCCAGTCTTCTGCAGAAAGCGCACAGGTGGCGCCTGAAACCCATGCCCATCAGTCTGTCACATCACCCCCGTGCATATTGTGGAACCTGTCTGAGCCTCAAGTCATGCAGCAGTCTCTTATGCTGTTTGAAGACTCTGCTGGCAGGATTTCCCAAGGGCATCCACCTAGCCCTTCCCCAGGAGTGGAAGACATAGAATGCACTGACGCACAACCACTTATGTTTCCTGATGAGGACATGGGAATACCACCTCAGCACGTCTCTAATGATGACGAAACACAGGTGCCAACTGCTGCGTCTTTCTGCAGTGTGCAGACGGAAAAGAAGGTCAGGGAGGAAGACTGGGTGGAAGACGATGCAGACGACGATGAGGTCCTAGACCCCACATGGAATGAAGGTCGTGGCACTGACTTTCAGAGTTCGGAGGAAGAGGCAGTGGTGAGACCAAGCCAACAGCGTAGCAAAAGAGGGAGTAGGGTGCA
The DNA here is from genome assembly GCF_905171765.1 of Bufo bufo. NCBI lineage: Eukaryota > Metazoa > Chordata > Amphibia > Anura > Bufonidae > Bufo > Bufo bufo. The sequence goes on along the minus strand of NC_053392.1, from coordinate 94,230,395 downwards.
AAAGCAGAGCAGCCGTCGACAAAACAGTTTGCCTGCTACTGGCCACCGTCACCAGGGACCGAGCACACCAAAGGCAGCTTCAAGGAGTTCCCTGGCATGGCACTTCTTCACACAATGTGCTGATGACAAGACCCGAGTGGTTTGCACGCTGTGTCATCAGAGCCTGAAGCGAGGCATTAACGTTCTGAACCTTAGCACAACCTGCATGACCAGGCATGACACGGGCTGCAGTGGAGTAAGCACCTTCAAAACCAAGAAAGGGCTCAGGCCCCTCCTGCTCCCTCTTCTGCTACTGCCTCGGCCTCTTCCTCCGCCTCTGGAGGAACGTTGGCACCTGCCGCCCAGCAAACAGACGATGTGCCACCAACAACACCACCTCCGTCACCAAGCATCTCCACCATGTCACACGGAAGCGTTCAGCTCTCCATCTCACAAACCTTTGAGAGAAAGCATAAATTCCCACCTAGCCACCCTCGATCCCTGGCCCTGAATGCCAGCATTTCTAATCTGCTGGCCTTTGAAATGCTGTCATTTAGGCTGGTGGAGACGGACAGCTTCAAACAGCTCATGTCACTTGCTGTCCCACAGTACGTCGTTCCCAGCCACCACTACTTCTCCAGGAGAGCCGTGCCCTCCCTGCACAACCAAGTATTGGATAATATCAAGTGTGCACTGTGCAACGCCATCTGTGGCAAGGTCCACCTAACCACAGATACGTGGACCAGTAAGCACGGCCAGGGATGCTATATCTCCCTAACTGCACACTGGGTAAATGTAGTGTCGGCTGGGCCCCAGGCGGAGAGCTGTTTGGCGCACGTCCTTCCGCCGCCAAGGATCGCAGGGAAACAGTCTTTGCCTCCTGTTGCCTCCTCTTCTACCACCTCCTCAGCAACAGACCTTCACCACAAACTTCAGCACAGCCAGGGGTAAACGTCAGCAGGCCGTTCTGAAACTGATGTGTTTGGGGGACAGGCCCCACACTGCTCAGGAGTTGTGGCGGGCTATAGAAAAACAGACTGATGACCGGTTGCTGACAGTGGGCCTCAAGCCCGGCCTGGTGGTGTGCGATAATGGGCGAAATCTCGTTCCAGCTCTGGGACTAGCCTTTTTGACACACATCCCTTGCCTGGCGCATGTGCTGAATTTGGTGGTGCAGAAATTCATTCACAACTACCCCGACATGTCAGAGCTGCTGCATAAAGTGCGGGCCGCCTGTGCGCGCTTCCGGCGTGCTCATTCTGCCGCCGCTCGGCTGTCTGTTCTACAACGTAACTTCGGCCTTCCCGCTCACTGCCTCATATGCGACGTGCCCACCAGGTGGAACTCCACCTTGCACATGCTGGAGAGACTGTGCGAGCAGCAGCAGGCCATAGTGGAGTTTCAGCTGCAGCACGCACGGGTGAGTCGCACTGCGGAACAGCACCACTTCACCACCAATGACTGGGCCTCCAAGCGAGACCTGTGTGCCCTGTTGCGCTGTTTCGAGTACTCCACCAACATGGCCAGTGGCGATGACGCCTTTATCAGCGTTACAATACCACTTCTTTGTCTCCTTGAGAAAACACTTAGGGCGATGATGGAAGAGGATGTGGCCCAGGATGAGGAGGAGGAAGAGGGGTCATCTCTAACACTTACAGGCCAGTCTTTTAGAAGTGGCTCAGAAAGAGGATTTTTGCAACAGCAGAGGCCAGGTACAAATTTGGCCAGCTAGGGCCCACTACTGGAGGACGAGGAGGATGAGGAGGATGGGGATGAAGCATGTTCACAGCGGGGTGGCATCCAACGCAGCTCGGACCCATAACTGGTGCATGGCTGGAGGGATATGGAGGACGCAGACGATATGCCTCACACAGAGGACAGCTTGTCCTTACCTCTGGGCAGCCTGGCACATATGAGCGACTACATGCTGCAGTGCCTGCGCAACGACTGCAGAGTTGCCCACATTTTAATGTGTGCTGACTACTGGGTGGCCATCCTGCTGGATTCCCGTTACAAAGACAATGTGCCGTCCTTAATACGCTGGTAGATGCGCTCCTGAGAGCATTCCCGACTGACGCCGGGGGACAAGTGGAAGTACAAGGCGAAGGCAGGGGAGGAGGAAGAGGTCGCCAACGCAGCTGTGTCAGCGCCAGCACCTCAGAAGGCAGGGTTAGCATGGCCGACATGTGGAAAAGCTTTGTCAACTCGCCGCAACAACTGGCCCCAACTGCTGATATAGAGCATGTTAGCAGGAGGCAGCATTTGAACAACATGGTGGAACAGTACCTGCTCACATGCTTACATGTACTGACTGATGGTTCTGCCCCATTTAACTTCTGGGTCTCCAAATTGTCCACATGGCCAGAGCTTGCCCTGTATGCCTTGGAGGTGCTGGCCTGCCCTGCAGCCAGTGTACTCTCTGAACGTGTATTTAGCACGGCAGGAGGCTTCATTACAGACAGACGCAGCCGCCTGTCCACAGCCAACGTGGACAAGCTCACGTTCATTAAAATGAACCAGGCTTGGATCTCACAAGACTTGTCTGTACCTTGTGCAGAATAGACATTTATACCACCATCAAACATACATTCTTGTACTCAAGTCAAGTGCAATGATTCTTTGTTTTATTTATTTTTATTTGTCCCAATATTTTGGGGGCTACCTACCACAATAAAATAAAAAAAAAACTTTGTTGGCTACCTCCTGCTCCTCCATTGCTGCCTCCACCTGCAACACCACATTCACCGCCTCCTCAACCTCCGACTCCATATCCACCTCCTTCTCTGAGTTGCAGGTGAATAATTTGTAATTTTTAGCTATGTTATTTCCCTATCCACATTTGTTTGCAGAGCAGTTGCCATGCTCTTAAGTACTTTTTACTGCCTTTTACATCCCTCTAGTCTTTTCAAGGACTATTTTAGAGCCATTTTAATGCAAAAAAGAGCCAATTTTAGTGCCCAAAATTGAAAAAAAAAATTTTTTCAATTGTCGGGTGACATTTTACCATTTTTGGCGTATACAAACCCTTGCTGTGCCTGGGTGACAGGGGCCTAAATCTCTCCAAATCCTCTTTTCTATTGCTGGGTGACATGAACCCCCTTTTGCCGTGAATGAACCCCTGATGTGCCTGGATGACACGGGCCTAAATCTCTCAAAATACTCTGTTCTATTGCTGGGTGACAAGAACCCCCTTTTGCCTTGAATGAACCCCTGCTGTGCCTGGGTGACAGGGGCCTAAAAGTTCTCAAAATCCTGTATTCTATTGCTGGGTGACATGAACCCCCTTTTGCTGTGAATGAACCCCTGCTGTGTCTGGGTGACAGGGGCCTAAATCTCTCAAAATCCTCTGTTCTATTGCTGGGTGACATGAACCCCCTTTTGCGGTGAATGAACCCCTTCTGTGCCTGGGTGACAGGGGCCTAAATCTCTCAAAATCCTCTGTTCTATTGCTGGGTGACAAGAATCCCCTTTTGCCGTGAATGAACCCCTGCTGTGCCTGGGTGGCAGGGGCCTAAATCTCTCAAAATCCTCTGTTCTATTGCTGGGTGACATGAACCCCTTTTTGACGTGAATGAACCCCTGCTGTGTCTGGGTGACAGGGGCCTAAATCTCTAAAAATTCTCTGTTCTATCGCTGCGTGACCAGAACCCCCTTTTGCCGTGAATGAACCCCTGCTGTGTCTGGGTGACAGGAGCCTAAATCTCTCAAAATCCTCTGTTCTATTGCTGGGTGACATGAACTCCCTTTTGCCGTGAATTAACCCCTGCTGTGCCTGGGTGACAGGGGCCTAAATCTCTCAAAATCCTCTGTTCTGGGGATTTTTTCAGCTTGTTGGATCAAGGATGGTGAAGATAGGAGGCTCTTAAGATGGCGATTCCTCCAGCTATCACAGACCCTCGACCAACGAAGGAGAGATGGATAAATTTATTAAAAAAGCAGCCTCTATCTACGCCGCAAGGGAATCCAAGATGGCGCCGACCTCGCCGCGCACCACAGGACACAAACAGACAGAGGCTTCAGAAGCAGCTCACGGAGGTGCGTAAAGATGCAGACACCCTGCCCATCTCCCGTACGTACCTTATAGAAGCCCTCACTTCTTCTCTGGCAGCGGCTTTGGAGCCCCTGAGCTCTGACCTCATGGCAATAAAGCAAGACATCCGACATATAGGACGCAGAGAAGAATCGCTGGAGGAGTCACAATCTGCTATGATCCAGCACCAAACTGCTGTAAAGCATAACCTCCACACGATTCAAAACAACATTAACTCTCTATACAATGCCTTAGAGGATCAGGAAAACAGAGGGAGGCGCAATAACCTGCGTTTCAGGGGTATTCCAGGATCGGTTGCCCCAGGGGACATACCCAATACCATCGTCCAAATATGCCTCTCCCTCCTGGGCCCAGACTCAGCACATGAAGTGCTCTTGGAAAGAGCCCATAGGGCACTGAAGCCTAAACCAGCATCCACAGCCCCTCCCAGGGACATAATCTGCAAGTTCCTTCACTTCCCAGTAAAAGAGGCTGTTATCGCTAAAGCTAGGGAATCAAAATCGGTCAAATGGGATGACCAGGACATTCTTATATTCCAAGACCTAGCCCTATCAACCCTGAAGAAGAGACGGGCCTTAAAGCCATTAACAGAATGGCTCAGATCAAAGAATATCCCATACAGATGGTCCTTCCCCTTTGGACTCTCTTTTATGCATGAAGGTCATAGGATGAACATCTCCTCATTCCAGGATCTGGACCAAGCATTCAAGCATCTGGGGATTAAACCTCTGGATATACAGAATTGAGACCCTGTCCAAGACTAAACTGACTTGCCGAACCTCCCACCCCTCGAGCTCTGGGAAAAGCAGCAAACCCCTAAACCCCAAAGGGGCAGAAGAGGAAACTCTAAATCAACACCCAGAAGACTCACAATGGGAGAATGAGATGAACTTATCCAGCTAGCTGAATAAGGATCCTCCTCTATGGGTCACACCACCCCTAATTGAATTGCTGCCTCCAGGCACCCTTTCTCCTGTCAACCTTCCTCCCTTCAGTTTTCTCTGATACTCCTTTTCTGATACTTTCCTGGATCCTAACCTCTACTGAGGGCAATACAATATGATACTAAATAACCCCCCTTACTTTCTCCCTTCTTCTTACTTCCTGCTCTCTCCCTTTAACTACCTTACCTCAAAAATACATCACAGAAATGTCTTGTATAAATCCTACCCTTTCAAACAAACTCCCCTGGGAGTTATGCTGCCTACTACTTAATAACCCGCATAAGTTCTTGCTTATATTGTTATGTTGTAATGTTCCTTTTAATTTTGTTTTGGTTCTTAGACATGGGCGGTCTGGCAACAGGCACTCTCCCAGAAGGCTGCTAGGGGCTCCTTCCTCTCGGGGCGGTACTCTCCCTCTCCTCGCACCAGCTGATTATACTTATGAGGTCAGAATATATTTCGATCCCCCTCTCCTTATCCTCACACCCCAACATGAATGACCTTAGAATAGTATCTTATAATGTTAAAAGAATGAGGTCTCCTTCAAAGAGATGCCAAATTTTTTCACATTTGAATAGGGAGAGATGTTCTATAGTTTTCCTTCAGGAAACTCACTTCAAACATGGCAACTATCCAAACCTCTCCTTCTCCAAATTTCCTAGCTGGTATCATTGTGGGGCCGGGGGTGCTGCCTCGAGAGGAGTTAGCATTGGTTTCCACAAAGGGATAGCTTTCCAGTACAAGTCCCATACCCAGGACCCCGAAGGTAGATATCTTATCCTAAAGGTCCTGGTGGGACAGACCCTATTTACATTTGTGAACATATACGCTCAAATTTCCTGGCTTTCCTCCCTTCTTTTGCTAGTTAAAACTCACATAGAGGGGATCCTAATTATAGCTGGTGACTTCAACTTGGCCCTTAACCCTCTCATAGATACCTCCTCTAAAAAATCTGCTATTCCCTCAAAAACTCTCAAATTACTGCAGACAAAATTTTTTCATTTGGGGGTATTAGACACTTAATTCTCACTCATGTGATTACTCTTTTTATTCCCCAGAAAACAATTCATATAGTAGAATAGACTACATCTTTATCTCGAGAGAACATCTACAGCTCTGCTCTAAAGCCAAGATTGGGGATATGACACTCCCGGACCACTCCCCAATATTTTGTGATGTCCATCCTACCACCAGGTCGGGTAAGAACATTAATTGGAGGTTCAATGAGTCCTTGCTGGGTAACCCTAACTACAAATCTCAGATTACTTCCTACCTGGATGATTATTTTTCCATTAACAATACCCCGGAAGGCGTACATATCCCCCCAGGTTCTGTGGGATGCCCATAAGGCATATATTAGAGGCAGGTTGATTGGACTTTGCTCCTACCTAAAAAAGGAATCAGAGAAAAAATACACGTCCCTGTTGTCAAAGATACACATACTTGAAAAAGCTCATAAGTAGAGTTGAGCAGACACCTGGATGTTCGGTTTCGGCAGGTTCGGCCGAACTTAAAAAACAAAAGTTTGGGTTCGGGACCCAAACTTGACCTGAACTTGACCCCGAACCCCATTGAAGTCAATGGGGACCAAAACTTTTGGGCACTAAAATGGCTCTAAAATAGTCCTGGAAAGGGCTAGAGGGGTGCAAAAGGCATCAGAATGTGCTTAAGAGCATGGCAACTGTTCTGCAAACAAATGTGGATAGGGAAATGACTTAAAATAACATAAAATACAAAAAAATTTAAAATAACAATCTGGATCTAGGAGGTTGAGGAGGCGGTGGATGTGGCGGTGTAGGTTGACGTGGCGGTGTAGGTGGAAGCGGCGGTGAAGGAGGAATAGGTAGCCAACACTGATTTGTGTTATTTTTTATTTTTAAATTGGGGTATCCCCCAAAATATTGGGACATATAACAAAATAAAACTAAAAATAAGTGCACTTGAGTACAAGAATGGATGGTTGAGGCTGGAATAAATGTCTATTCTGCACAAGGTACGGACAAGTCCTGTGGGATCCATGCCTGGTTCATTTTAATAAACATAAGCTTGTCCACATTGGCTGTGGCCTGTGATAATGCTCTCTGCCGTGCAAAACACTCGTTCACACAATACACTGGCTGCAGGGCAGGTCAGCACCTCCAAGGATGACAAAGCTTTTCCACATTTGGGCCATGCTAACCCTGCCTTCTCAGGTACTGGCGGTGCCCCAGCTGCGTTGGCGACCTCTTCCTCCTCCTCTGCCTTCGCCTTGTGCTTCCACTATGCCCCCGCTGTCAGGTGGGAATGCTATCATCAGCGTGCGCTTGTAGTCGCGCATCTTCCGATCAGTAACAGATGTTTTCACTAAATTTAGTTCCCTGTCAGCAATGCAGAGCAGGGGTTCATTCACGGCAAAAGGGGGTACATGTCACCCAGCAATACAACAGAGGATTTTGAAAGATTTAGGCCCCTGTCACCCAGGCACAGCAGGGGTTCATTCACGGCAAAAGGGGGTTCATGTCACCCAGCAATACAACAGAGGATTTTGAGAGATTTAGGCCCCTGTCACCCAGGCACAGCAGGGGTTCATTCACGGCAAAAGGGGGTTCTTGTCACCCAGCAATACAACAGAGGATTTTGAGAGATTTAGGCCCCTGTCACCCAGGCACAGCAGGGGTTCATTCATGGCAAAAAGGGGGTACATGTCACCTAGCAATAGAACAGATGATTTTGAGAGATTTAGGCCCCTGTCAGCAATGTAGAGCAGAGGTTCATTCACAGCAAAAGGGGGTACATGTCACCAAGCAATAGAACAGAGGATTTTGAGAGATTTAGGCCCATGTCACCCAGGCACAGCAGGGGTTCATTCATGGCAAAAGGGGGTATATGTCACCCAGCAATAGAACAGAGGATTTTGAGAGATTTAGGCCTCTGTCACTCAGGCACAGCAGGAGTTCATTCACGGCAAAAGGGGGTTCTTGTCACCCAGCAATACAACAGAGGATTTTGAGAGATTTAGGCACCTGTCAGCAATGCAGAGCAGGGGTTCATTCATGGCAAAAGGGGGTACATGTCACCTAGCAATAGAACAGATGATTTTGAGAGATTTAGGCCCCTGTCAGCAATGCAGAGCAGGGGTTCATTCACAGCAAAAGGGGGTACATGTCACCAAGCAATAGAACAGAGGATTATGAGAGATTTAGGCCCCTGTCACCCAGGCACAGCAGAGGTTCATTCACAGCAAAAGGGGGTATATGTCACCCAGCAATAGAACAGAGGATTTTGAGAGATTTAGGCCTCTGTCACTCAGGCACAGCAGGGGTTAATTCACGGCAAAAGGGGGTACATATCACCTAGCAATAGAACAGAGGATTTTGAGAGATTTAGGCCTCTGTCACCCAGGCACAGTAGGGGTTCATTCACGGCAAAAGGGGGTACATGTCACCCAGCAATACAACAGAGGATTTTGAGAGATTTAGGCCCCTGTCACCCAAGCTGATAATTTAACACAACCAATTAAAGTCGGTCAAACTATAATAAAGTAATGGGCTAAACCCTTGGTCAATATTAGAAATCACAGTGAACGGGTAGCTTTATAATATTTAAAACATAACATTTAATGATGTACGTAGATAAAATAATGGGCCCTACTATGCTTGACAAAGATGAGAGAGTAATTTGAAAGAACAGATTGAACTCACACAGAAATTTGGGGGGGAAGCTGACTTTGCCAATAAGGAACTACAACTGAAGAACACTATTGACAAATTTCAGTTTCACCTCAAAGAGCGAAAACATCGCCAATTTAATAGAGATCTACAAGACTTTCGGGATAATAAGGTATATTCCACACTAGATCGCAACACATCGCAGACCAGACGTCCAGACGTGGACGCCTCATCTAGCGATACAGAGGTCTCAGAAAACGAGAAGGAGAGTGGTCAGACATACAGAGGTAGGGGAAGGGGCTATAAGAAAACTCAAAATAACAGGGGTAGAGGAGGAAGGAATAATCAGAGAGGAAGACAGGATCAGGGTGGGTCCGATTTTTTAGAAACACCCTACCCCCTACGCAACCGAGGGCCTCAAAGATCACCACCCCAGACCAACAAGGGAGTGGGCAACATAACCAAATAATCAACCTCTCTAACCAACAACTGCAGGACCCAGAGATGTGTTTACTTAGCAGGGGCCTGTCCTTTGTCCCCACCTCTAGCTTCAGCCTCTTCAACTGGGTTAGAGATATCCATCTCTTTGCCAGAAAGCTTAAATGGCGCAAACATTTTGCGCTTGTGGCTAGGCGAGAGAGCAAGGAGATGGGTATTTCACCCGACATCCTTCAAGATGTTCGCCTTCTATACAGCCTGAGTGATAGTATTCCCCAGGAGGGCAAAGGCCCGTTTACCTCACTCAGAAACAAAAGCCTAAAGATGCCTCCGTTGGGGGACCCAACTTGTATAGATGTTTTTGTGAACCAGGTGTGTCGTGATCTTACTAATCTGATATCAAGTCATGGTGGCTTCAATTGCAGCAAAAGCGAGTATAAAGCCTTGCTGGATTTGGAGAAAAAGAAAAATCTTATCATCAAACCCTCGGACAAGGGGGGGAACATCGTCTTGATGAACACCATTGACTATGCCAACATGTGTCATGCCTTACTTGACGACAGGAACACTTATGAAAAACTGAAGTGTGATCCCACTGAGAAATATCAGAGTGAGTTAATTGACATGTTACGACTGGCAAAAACCAATGACCTTATTTCTGGTGATGAATTTGAATACCTGTATAAGAAACATCCTACACTAGCCACCTTTTATAGCCTACCCAAGGTGCATAAGGGTGGTTTCCCTGTTAAGGGACGCCCGATTGTTTCGGGCGTGAACAGCTTGACCCAAAACTTGGGGATCTACCTAGATCATATATTGGCACCATTTGTGAAAACACTGCCCTCATACCTGAGGGATACGAGTGACCTTCTTGGTCGCCTGGAGGGCATCAGCTTGGAGGAGGGGACCTCCCTAGCCTCTATTGATGTTGAGGCCCTCTACTCGTCCATACCTCATCACCTCGGGATGAGGGCAGTGGAATCATTCCTGTATACTAGGGGCCAACAGTTTTTTCCACATAATGTTTTCGTCCTGCAACTACTTAATTTCGTCCTTACAAGGAATTACTTTCTCTTTGACGGAGTCCTCTACCACCAGCTCAGGGGCACCGCGATGGGGAGTTCATGTGCCCCGTCGTATGCCAATTTGTTCCTGGGCTGGTGGGAGAGGACTCTGGTCTTTGGTGACGCTCCCAATAGACACATTTCCTGTATCGTCACTTGGGCAAGATTCATTGACGATGTCTTTGTCGTCTGGAAAGGGGGAGAAATTGAATTCTCAAATTTTGTTAAGTCTCTTAATGTAAATGACATAAACATGAAGTTTACCTCTGTCTTTGAAACGAACACTCTGCCTTTCTTGGACATCTCCATCTCAAGGGGAAGGGATGACTTGATTCAAACTGACATCTTTAGGAAACCCACCTCCACAAATTCACTCCTACATTGGAGCAGTCACCACCCTTTCCCTTTGAAAAGGGGAATACCAGTGGGACAGTACCTACGCATCAGGAGGAACTGTTCCACCTGGGAAACATTCAAAACCCAGGCGGACGACCTTAGAAGTCGTTTCTGGGAAAGGGGATATCCAGATGCGGTTCTAAAAAGTGCCTTCAAAAGAGCGTGTAGTAGCAAAAGAGATGAACTTCTCTATCCTAAACCTAAAATACCGGATACTGGTTTAATACGCCTTATTGGTACTTTTGATGATTGTTCTGCAGAGGTTAAACAGATATTGAAGAACCACTGGGAGGTTCTCCTCATGGACCCAGACATCAAGGTGGTTATCCCGGAAACAGCACAGGTCACCTACCGTAGGGGCCTGAGCCTTAGGGATCGCCTTGTACACAGCCACTACAGCGACACACGTGATTCTAAAGAGACATGGCTCCAACGTCCAATCGGTTGTTTTCGCTGTAGTGGTTGTGTGGCATGTGGACACATTCAAAAGGGACGGTCATTCCAGGCCAATGTCACCGGCAAGTGTCACCAAATCAGACATTTCATTAATTGTCGCACCAGGGGAGTGATCTACAGGGCCAACTGCATATGCGGTCTTGAATACATTGGGAAAACCACCCGTGAGTTGCGACGCCGGATAGGTGAACATTTGGGGGACATTAGAAATGACAAAGACACACCCATTGCTAAACATATCAACATGATGCATGGGGGTGATGCCTCAGGACTGAGATTTATGGGCATCGAACTGGTCGCAAGACCCAAAAGGGGTGGGGATTGGGACCGGAAAATATTGCAGAGGGAGACTTGGTGGATATTCCATCTTCAAACCGTAGCCCCTAATGGTCTAAACGAGCAATTGTCGTTTGGCTGCTATATTGTACCCTAAGAGCGAAACCATCCGGTTGTCCCCCCCCCCCCCAACTTCCCCCAGTAATTGGTTGCATTACTGTGTGAACAAATTGGACAACAACAAAAATTTCTGTTGGAGTGACATCTCGAACTAGGTCACCAAAACCCTCCCCTTTTGGGGATCGGATTAGTAGAGGCATATTGAAACATGGTTGCGTTGTAGCAATCAAGTGCCAACGACAGTCATCTGAAGAACCAGCTTATAAACTTAAATATTCCATTAGGAGAACCGCAGACCTGACGGACCAATGGAAATCATGTTAGATTGTGGTGGGAGCAGAGGTTGAACTTACTTGCCCTTTGATTTCATCCCTGCATCTCACTATAACAACCACCTCAAGCAAGTGTAGTGGAGACTTTAAGCCGCCTGGAACCTAACTAGGGAAGGCGGCGTTCCGACAGGCTACCTGGCATATACTGACCTCGGCTCTATTATTAGAGCATAGCGTTGTCATGGTTGCCTGGTAACAGGAATCCGCCTCCACGCTAGACGTCATAGGAAAACAGAGTATCATGTGACCATAGGCGGAACAGCGGCAGGACCACGTGACGATGACGCGTCTCGACGATGAGGGGGCGTTGTATGGAGGCGGGGCCTCTCGGCTTTTTAAATGACCCGCGAACCTGGCCTCACTGCCACTGCTACACGCGGGACGCCAGGGAATACCCTCCATCCATCCATATCTGGGAACGGTCATTACCAACGACTGGACAGATAAGCTGCTCATCACCTTATGCTTTTATACCAGACTGTTACTAGCATGAGATAAGTTATGTTGTACCGTCTCTTAAACGTCCGCTAGTGACATCACTGGTGGGGGATCGGTTACAATGTGTGTTAAACTGATACTATCAACTGACAGAATGCTTTTCTTATTGGAAGTGTATTGAATAGATACTTTCAGTTAATGAGAAGCATTTATGAATATATGATCACCGGTTTACTAGGTTTGGATTGAAGTCTTACCAAACAATATAACTAGGTTTGGTTAAGACTATTGACCTCTGGTTACTCCTGGTTTATCCTCCAGGTCTGGACACCTATACCTGGACATTGGTGTGCATTAAACATTGAGCACCTGAGATCTCTTTGTCCACACGGATAGAGGATTAAATACCAGGAATCACCACAGGCCTTACAAAATAGAGGGTGTCTCGGTCTCTAACTTTACAACGGTTGACCGATTGGAGGTCACACAATTGTTCATCTTCATACCTCATTTGCTGTACAGTTCTCCACCACTAGGGAGACTGTAAAAGCTTTGTGGGCTTGATTTATCAGTGTGCCCCCTGTGACCCTATTTTGTTGGATAACTGAGCCCAGCCTAAGGGCTCTCTAGATATAATTTTGTCCCCTGACGAATCAGGTAACACTGAGGAAACGCGTCGGGACTATACCACCATCATTAAGTGTTAATTATTTTGGATAACATATCTCATTTTGTGTATGAACGTGTCTGGTACTGTAGGTGATTTCACACCAGTTGTGGATTCGCTTGCTCTCGATTCATCACATTTATCTTTGCCATCTTTTTTGCCCCCTCCCCTGGTGCTAGGGTAACCACCTAAGGACCATTTCTGGCTATCGGGCAAAGCTGGGCAGTCCATCTTAAGGAAGGGTTGCAATAGGGATATTGTGTTAGATAGGAGGAGGATATAGAGAGACAGGGTGATATAGGGAAAGTGACCCAGCACTGTGTCTCTCTGCCTTGGTACCTGGCTACCCTTCATCCTATCTCCCTACTTTATTACTATCCCTTATTGGTCCCTCCATATCTCCGCCCATTTTTTCAGGAGATAAGTGTTACTAGTGGCAACTATTCATCTTTGTCAAGCATAGTAGGGCCCATTATTTTATCTACGTACATCATTAAATGTTATGTTTTAAATATTATAAAGCTACCCGTTCACTGTGATTTCTAACCCTGTCACCCAAGCACAGCAGGGGTTCATTCACGGAAAAAAGGGGGTTCATGTCACCAAGCAATAGAACAGAGGATTTTGAGAGATTTAGGCCCATGTCACCCAGGCACAGCAGGGGTTCATTCATGGCAAAAGGGGGTATATGTCACCCAGCAATAGAACAGAGGATTTTGAGAGATTTAGGCCTCTGTCACTCAGGCACAGCAGGAGTTCATTCACGGCAAAAGGGGGTTCTTGTCACCCAGCAATACAACAGAGGATTTTGAGAGATTTAGGCCCCTGTCAGCAATGCAGAGCAGGGGTTCATTCATGGCAAAAGGGGGTACATGTCACCTAGCAATAGAACAGATGATTTTGAGAGATTTAGGCCCCTGTCAGCAATGCAGAGCAGGGGTTCATTCACAGCAAAAGGGGGTACATGTCACCAAGCAATAGAACAGAGGATTTTGAGAGATTTAGGCCTCTGTCACTCAGGCACAGCAGGGGTTAATTCACGGCAAAAGGGGGTACATGTAACCTAGCAATAGAACAGAGGATTTTGAGAGATTTAGGCCTCTGTCACCCAGACACAGTAGGGGTTCATTCACGGCAAAAGGGGGTACATGTCACCCAGCAATACAACAGAGGATTTTGAGAGATTTAGGCCCCTGTCAACCAGGCACAGCAGGGGTTCATTCACGGCAAAAGGGGGTTCATGTCACCAAGCAATAGAACAGAGGATTTTGAGAGATGTAGGCCCCTGTCACCCAAGCACAGCAGGGGTTCATTCACGGCAAAAAGGGGGTTCATGTCACCAAGCAATAGAACAGAGGATTTTGAGAGATTTAGGCCCCTGTCACCCAGGCACAGCAGGGGTTCATTCATGGCAAAAGGGGGTATATGTCACCCAGCAATAGAACAGAGGATTTTGAGAGATTTAGGCCTCTGTCACTCAGGCACAGCAGGAGTTCATTCACGGCAAAAGGGGGTTCTTGTCACCCAGCAATACAACAGAGGATTTTGAGAGATTTAGGCCCCTGTCAGCAATGCAGAGCAGGGGTTCATTCATGGCAAAAGGGGGTACATGTCACCTAGCAATAGAACAGATGATTTTGAGAGATTTAGGCCCCTGTCAGCAATGCAGAGCAGGGGTTCATTCACAGCAAAAGGGGATACATGTCACCAAGCAATAGAACAGAGGATTTTGAGAGATTTAGGCCCCTGTCACCCAGGCACAGCAGAGGTTCATTCACAGCAAAAGGGGGTATATGTCACCCAGCAATAGAACAGAGGATTTTGAGAGATTTAGGCCTCTGTCACTCAGGCACAGCAGGGGTTAATTCACGGGAAAAGGGGATACATGTCACCTAGCAATAGAACAGAGGATTTTGAGAGATTTAGGCCTCTGTCACCCAGGCACAGTAGGGGTTCATTCACGGCAAAAGGGGGTACATGTCACCCAGCAATACAACAGAGGATTTTGAGAGATTTAGACCCCTGTCAACCAGGCACAGCAGGGGTTCATTCACGGCAAAAGGGGGTTCATGTCACCAAGCAATAGAACAGAGGATTTTGAGAGATTTAGGCCCCTGTCACCCAAGCACAGCAGGGGTTCATTCACGGCAAAAAGGGGGTTCATGTCACCAAGCAATAGAACAGAGGATTTTGAGAGATTTAGGCCCCTGTCACCCAGGCATAGCAGGGGTTCATTCATGGCAAAAGGGGGTTCATGTCACCCAGAAATAGAACAGAGGATTTTGAGAGATTTAGGCCCATGTCACCCAGGCACAGCAGGGGTTCATTCACGGCAAAAAGGGGGTTCATGTCACCAAGCAATAGAACAGAGGATTTTGAGAGATTTAGGCCCCTGTCACCCAGGCATAGCAGGGGTTCATTCACGGCAAAAGGGGGTTCATGTCACCCAGAAATAGAACAGAGGATTTTGAGAGATTTAGGCCCCTGTCACCCAGGCATAGCAGGGGTTCATTCACGGCAAAAGGGGGTTCATGTCACCCAGAAATAGAACAGAGGATTTTGAGAGATTTAGGCCCCTGTCACCCAGGCACAGCAGGGGTTTGTATACGCTAAGAATGGTAAAATGTCACCCCTACAATTGAAAATAAGAATTTTTTCAATTTAGGGCACTAAAATTGCCACTTTTTTAAATTTCTTACCTGCACAAGGTACAGACAAGTCTCGTGGGATCCAAGCCTGGTTCATTTTAATGAACGTGAGCTTGTCCACGTTGGCTGTGGACAGGCGGCTGCGTCTGTCTGTAATGACGTCTCCTGCCGTGCTAAATACACGTTCAGAGAGTACACTGGCTGCAGGGCAGGCCAGGACCTCCAAGGCATACAGGGCAAGCTCTGGCCATGTGGACAATTTGGAGACCCAGAAGTTGAATGGGGCAGAACCATCAGTCAGTACGTGTAGTCGTGTGCACAGGTACTGTTCCACCATGTTGTTCAAATGCTGCCTCATGCTAACACGCTCCATATCAGCAGTTGGGGCCAGTTGTTGCGGTAAGGTGACAAAGCTTTTCCACATGTTGGCCATGCTAACCCTGCCTTCTGAGGTGCTGGCGCTGACAGAGCTGCGTTGGTGACCTCTTCCTCCTCCCCTGCCTTCACCTTGTGCTTCAACTTGTCCCCCGGCGTCAGTCGGGATTGCTCTCAGGAGTGCATCTACCAGCGTGCGCCTGTAGTCGCGCATCTTCCGAACACGCTCCAGTGAGGGAATTAACGATGGCACATTGTCTTTGTAATGGGGATCCAGCAGGGTGGCCACCCAGTAGTCAGCACACGTTAAAATGTGGGCAACTCTGCAGTCGTTGCGCAGGCACTGCAGCATGTAGTCGCTCATGTGTGCCAGGCTGCCCAGAGGTAAGGACAAGCTGTCCTCTGTGGGAGGCGTATAGTCTGCGTCCTCTGTATCCCCCCAACCACGCACCAGTGATGGGCCCGAGCTGCGTTGGATGCCACCCCGCTGTGAACATGCTTCATCCCCATCCTCCTCCTCATCCTCCTCGTCCTCCAGTAGTGGGCCCTGGCTGGCCAAATTTGTACCTGACCTCTGCTGTTGCAAAAATCCTCTTTCTGAGCCACTTCTAAAAGACTGGCCTGAAAGTGTTAGAGATGACCCCTTTTCATCCTCCTCGTCCTGGGCCACATCCTCTTCCATCATCGCCCTAAGTGTTTTCTCAAGGAGACATAGAAGTGGTATTGTAACGCTGATAACGGCGTCATCGCCACTGGCCATGTTGGTGCAGTACTCGAAACAGCACAACAGGGCACACAGGTCTCGCATGGAGGCCGAGTCATTGGTGGTGAAGTGGTGCTGTTCCGCAGTGCGACTCAACCGTGCGTGCTGCAGTTGAAACTCCACTGTGGCCTGCTGCTGCTCGCTCAGTCTCTCCAGCATGTGCAAGGTGGAGTTCCACCTGGTGGGCACATCGCATATGAGGCGGTGAGCGGGAAGGCCGAAGTTACTCTGCAGCGCTGACAGGCGAGCAGCAGCAGGGTGAGAACGCAGAGACAGCCCACACTTTATGCAGCAGCTCAGACATGTCGGGGTAGTTGTGAATGAATTTCTGCACCACCAAATTCAGCACATGCGCCAGGCAAGGGATGTGCGTCAAACCGGCTAGTCCCAGAGCTGCAACGAGATTTCGCCCATTATCGCACACCACTAGGCCAGGCTTGAGGCCCACTGGCAGCAACCACTCGTCGGTCTGTTGTTCTATACCCCACCACAACTCCTGCGCAGTGTGGGGCCTGTCCCCCAAACACATCAGTTTCAGATGAGGAGGAGGAAGCCGAGTAGGAAGAGGAGGCAACAGGAGACAAATAATATTGCCCTTCGATCCTTGGCGGCGGAAGGACGTGCGCCAAACAGCTCTCCGCCTGGGGCCCAGCCGCCACTACATTTACCCAGTAGGCAGTTAGGGACATATAGCGTCCCTGGCCGTGCTTACTGGTCCACGTATCTGTGGTTAGGTGGACCTTGCCACAGATGGAGTTGCGCAGTGCACACTTGATTTTATCCGATACTTGGTTGTGCAGGGAGGGCACGGCTCTCCTGGAGAAGTAATGGCAGCTGGGAACGACGTACTGTGGGACAGCAAGCAACATGAGCTGTTTGAAGCTGTCCGTCAACACCAGCCTAAATGACAGCATTTCAAAGGCCAGCAGTTTAGAAATGCTGGCATTCAGGACCAGGGATCAAGGGTGGCTAGGTGGGAATTTACGCTTTCTCTCAAAGGTTTGTGAGATGGAGACCTGAACGCTTCCGTGTGACATGGTGGAGATGCTTGGTGACGGAGGTGGTGTTGTTGTTGGCACATCCTCTGTTTGCTGGGCGGCAGGTGCTAACGTTCCTCCAGAGGCGGAGGAAGAGGCCGAGGCAGCAGCAGAAGAGGGAGCAGGAGGGGCCTGAGCCCTTTCTTGGTTTTGAAGGTGCTTACTCCACTGCAGCCGGTGTCTCGCATGTAGATGCCTGGTCATGCAGGTTTTGCTAAGGTTCAGAACGTTAATGCCTCGCTTCAGGCTCTGATGGCACAGCGTGCAAACCACTCGGTTTTGTCGTCAGCGCATTGTGTGAAGAAGTGCCATGCCAGGGAACTCCTTGAAGCTGCCTTTGGTGTGCTCGGTCCCTGGTGACGGTGGCCAGTAGCAGGCAAACTGTTTTGGCAACGGCTCCTCTGCTTTTGCACCCTGCTCTCGCTTTTGCTACGCTGTTGACTCGGTCTCACCACTGCCTCTTCTTCCGAACTCTGAAAGTCAGTGGCACGACCTTCATTCCATGTGGGGTCTAGGACCTCATCGTCTCCTGCATCGTCTTCCACCCTGTCTTCCTCCCTGACCTATTTTTCGGTCTGCACACTGCAGAAAGACGCAGCAGTTGGCATCTGTGTTTCGTCATCATCAGAGACGTGCTGAGGTGGTATTCCCATGTCCTCATCAGGAAACATAAGTGGTTGTGCGTCAGTGCATTCTATGTCTTCCACCCCTGGGGAAGGGCTAGGTGGATGCCCTTGGGAAATCCTGCCAG
This sequence comes from Bufo bufo, assembly GCF_905171765.1. Taxonomy (NCBI): domain Eukaryota; kingdom Metazoa; phylum Chordata; class Amphibia; order Anura; family Bufonidae; genus Bufo; species Bufo bufo. The sequence goes on along the minus strand of NC_053392.1, from coordinate 94,212,010 downwards.
CAGAGTCTTCAAACAGCATAAGAGACTGCTGCATGACTTGAGGCTCAGACAGGTTCCCCGATATGCACAGGGTTGATGTGACAGACTGTTGGGCATGGGTTTCAGCGCCACCTGTGCGCTTTCTGCAGAAGACTGGGTGGGAGATAATGTGAACGTGCTGGATCCACTGTCGGCCACCCAATTGACTAGTGCCTGTGCATGCTCAGGCCTTACCATCCTTCAGAACGGCATTAGGCCCGACCAAATATCGCTGTAGATTCTGGCGGGTACTGGTATCTGAGGTAGTAGGTTCAGTAGGACGTGTAGCTGTGGCAGAACGGCCACGTCCTCTCCCTGCACCAGAGGCTCAACCAACACCACCACCACCACCATGACCGCGTCCCTTATTAGATGTTTGCCTCATAGTTAGTGTTTACAAAGCGTTTAAGTCTGTTAAAAAAAAATTACCGCCAATAAAAACCCTGATGTAGGGTATTACACTAGATATTATTTTTTTTTTACTCTATATGACAGCGGTATTTGTGGACTAAATGTGACACTCACTTATGCACGTCTTATCCCAGATGTGCAGTATATCAGAAGGTTTTTTCACCCCAGTATGCCAAAGCAGGATTTCTGGCCTTAATGTGACAATCACTTATGCACGTGTAATCACAGTTGTGCAGTATATTAGAGGGGTTTTTCACCCTAAGCAAAAAGCTATATTTCTGTCCTAAATGTGACAGTGACTTATGTACGTGTAATCACAATAAGAAAAAAGCTGTATTTCTGTCCTAAATGTGACAATAACTTATGCACGTGTAATCACAGATGTGCAGTATATCAGAGGGTTTTTTCACACCAGTAAGAAAAAAGCTGTATTTCTGGCCTTAATGTGACAATCACTTATGCACGTGTAATCAGAAATGTGCGGTATATCAGAGGGTTTTTTCACCCCAGTATGCCAAAGCAGGATTTCTGGCCTTAATGTAACAATCACTTATGCACATGTAATCACAGATGTGCAGTATATTAGAGGGTTTTTTCACCCCAGTAAGAAAAAAGCTGTATTTCTTGCCTTAATGTGACAATCACTTATGCATGTGTAATCACAGATGTGCAGTATATCAGAGGTTTTTTTCACCCCAGTAAGAAAAAAGCTGTATTTCTGTCCAAAATGTGACAGTGACTTATGCATGTGTAATCACAGATGTGCAGTATATCAGAGGGTTTTTTCACCCCAGTAAGAAAAAAACTGTATTTCTGGCCTTAATGTGACAATCACTTATGCATGTGTAATCACAGATGTGCAGTATATCAGAGGGCTTTTTCACCCCAGTAAGAAAAAAGCTGTATTTCTGGCCTTAATGTGACAATCAATTATGCACGTGTAATGACAGATGTTCAGTATTATAGAGGGTTTTTTCACCCTAACCAAAAAGCTGTATTTCTGTCCTAAATGTGAGTGACTTATGCACGTGTAATCACAGATGTGCAGTATATCAGAGGGTTTTTTCACCCCAGTAAGAAAAAAGCTGTATTTCTGGCCTTAATGTGACAATCACTTATGCACGTGTAATCAGAGATGTGCAGTATTTTAGAGGTTTTTTTTCACCCCAGTATGCCAAAGCAGGATTTCTGGCCTTAATATGACAATCACTTATGCATGTGTAATCACAGATGTGCAGTATATCAGATGTTTTTTTCACCCTAACCAAAAAGCTGTATTTCTGTCCTAAATGTGACAGTGACTTATGCACGTGTAATCACAGATGTGCAGTATATCAGAGGGTTTTTTCACCCTAACCAAAAAGCTGTATTTCTGTCCTAAATGTGACAGTGACTTATGCACGTGTAATCACAGATGTGCAGTATATCAGAGGGTTTTTTCACCCCAGTAAGGAAAAAGCTGTATTTCTGGCCTTAATGTGACAATCACTTATGCACGTGTAATCACAGATGTGCAGTATATCAAAGTGTTTTTTCACCCTAACCAAAAAGCTGTATTTTTGTCCTAAATGTGAGTGACTTATGCATGTGTAATCACAGATGTGCAGTATATCAGAGGGTTTTTTCGCCCCAGTAAGGAAAAAGCTCTATTTCTGGCCTTAATGTGACAATCACTTATGCACGTGTAATCAGAGATATGCAGTATATCAGAGGGTTTTTTCACCCCAGTAAGAAAAAAACTATATTTTTGGCCTTAATGTGACAATCACTTATGCACGTGTAATCACAGATGTGCAGTATATCAGAGGGTTTTTTCACCCTAAGCAAAAAGCTGTATTTCAGTCCTAAATGTGACAGTGACTTATGCACGTGTAATCACAGTAAGAAAAAAGCTGTATTTCTGGCCTTAATGTAACAATAACTTATGCATGTGTAATAACAGATGTGCAGTATATCAGAGGGTTTTTTCACCCCAGTAAGAAAAAAGCTATATTTTTGGCCTTAATGTGACAATTACTTATGCACGTGTAATCAGAAATGTGCAGTACATCAGAGGGTTTTTTTCACCCCAGTATGCCAAAGCAGGATTTCTGGCCTTAATGTGACAATCACTTATGCATGTGTAATCATAGATGTGCAGTATATCAGAGGGTTTTTCACCCTAACCAAAAAGCTGTATTTCTGTCCTAAATGTGAGTGACTTATGCACGTGTAATCACAGATGTGCAGTATATCAGAGGGTTTTTTCACCCCAGTAAGAAAAAAGCTGTATTTCTGGCCTTAATGTGAAAATCACTTATGCACGTGTAATCACAGATGTGCAGTATATCAGAGGGTTTTTTCACCCTAACCAAAAAGCTGTATTTCTGTCCTAAATGTGCACGTGTAATCACAGTAAGAAAAAAGCTGTATTTCTGGCCATAATGTAACAATAACTTATGCACGTGTAATAACAGATATGCAGTATATCAGAGGGTTTTTTCACCCCAATAAGAAAAAAGCTATCTTTTTGGCCTTAATGTGACAATCACTTATGCACGTGTAATCAGAAATGTGCAGTACATCAGAGGGTTTTTCACCCCAGTATGCCAAAGCAGGATTTCTGGCCTTAATGTGACAATCACTTATGCATGTCTAATCATAGATGTGCAGTATATCAGAGGGTTTTTTCACCCTAACCAAAAAGCTGTATTTCTGTCCTAAATGTGACAGTGACTTATGCACGTGTAATCATAGATGTGCAGTATATCAGAGGGTTTTTTCACCATAACCAAAAAGCTGTATTTCTGTCCTAAATGTGACAGTGACTTATGCACGTGTAATCACAGATGTGCAGTATATCAGAGGGTTTTTTCACCCTAACCAAAAAGCTGTATTTCTGTCCTAAATGTGACAGTGACTTATGCACGTGTAATCACAGATGTGCAGTATATCAGAGGGTTTTTTCACCCCAGTAAGAAAAAAGCTGTATTTCTGGCCTTAACCACTTACTGCTAAGCTAACGCCGAAAGGCGTCATCTCTGCGGCGCTCCCATGCTACGCTAACGCCGATTGGCGTCATCTCGCGTGAGCCGAGATTTCCTGTGAACGCTCGCACACAGGCGCGCGCGCTCACAGGATCGGAAGGTAAGCGAGTGGATCTCCAGCCTGCCAGCGGCGATCGTTCGCACACCGCCACATCCACCGCCTCCTCAACCTCCTACTCCATATGGACCTGGTCCTCCTAGATCAAGATTATTTTATATTTTTACGTATTTTATGTTATTTAAAGTCATTTCCCTATCCACATTTGTTTGCAGAGCACTTGCCATGCTCTTAACCACATTTTGATGACATTTGCAGCCCTCTAGCCCTTTCCATGACATTTTTACAGCCATTTTAGTGCTCAAAAGTTCGGGTCCCCATTGACTTCAATGGTGTTCGGGTTCGGGGTCAAGTTCAGGTCCCGAACTCAAACTTTTTTCTGAAGTTCGGCCGAACCCGTCGAACCTGAACATCCAGGTGTCCGCTCAACTCTAGTGCTGGCCAATCCCCTGCTTAAGGCGCACGCCTGGATGCCTCCCGCCCTGCACCTGGACTTTCGCAAGCAACATCAGCAAGCACATCCACTTCTGTGTCCCAGCGCAGCGTACAGATGTCCATACCCCAGGCCTTTGAACAAAAGCGTAAATACCCAGCCAACCACCCACAGGCCATAGCACTAAATGCGCACCTTTCCAAATTGCTGGCCCTGGAAATGTTGCCATTTAGCCTTGTGGACACTGAGGATTTTCGCCGCATGATGGCGGCGGGCGTTCCTCGTTACCGCCACTTCTTTGCCTGGTGTGTCCTCTCATCCTTACACCAGCATGTGTCCTGTAAAATCACGCGTGCCCTGACAACACAGTTATTAGGAAGGTCCACTAAACGACTGACACATTGACAAGTGCTTGTGGCTAGGGACGCTACATTTCCCTGAATGAACACTGGGTGAACATTGTGGAGGCTGGAAGCAAGTCGTACCCTGGGATGGCACAGATCCTACCGACGCCAAGGATTGTGGGCCCTACTTCCATCAGGATTTACACCACCACCTACATTAGTGACTGCAATCCTCCTTTCTCCTCCCCCACCTCCTCCTCCACTTCCACCTCTGAATTGTCATCTGGCAGCACCAGTCAGCCATCAGTCAGTAGCTGGAAGCAGTGTAGCACTGCAGTGGGGAAGCGGCAACAGGCCGTGCTGAAACTTATTTGCTTAGGTGACAAACAGCACACCGCCGTAGAGCTGTGCCAGGGTATAAGGGACCAGACTGAGCTGTGGCTCTTGCTACTCAACCTACAACCAGGCATGGTTGTGTCTGATAATGGCCGTAACTTGGTGGCAGCTTTGGAGCTTGGCAAGCTCACACACATACCATGCCTAGTCCACGTGTTAAAATTAGTGGTTCAGCGGTTTCTCAAAAGCTACCCCAATTTGCCTGAGCTATTGGTGAATGTGCACCACGTGTGTGCCATTTTCTGAAAGTCATCTACGGCTGCCGCCGGTCTGGCAGCGCTGCAGCAGCGCTTGCAATTGCCACCTCACGACTGTTGTGTGATGTGACCACACGCTGGAACTCTCTTGTACACGCTGGAACTCTCTCGCAAATTGGATGATGAGGAGGAGGAGGAGCAGGAGACGGTTGCCTCCGCTACAGAGGGTAGTACCCATAGCAGGTTTATTCCATCTGTTAAAGGGAACCTGTCACCAGGATTTTGGGCATAGAGCTGAGGACATGGGTTGCTAGATGGCCACTAGCACATCCGCAATACCCAGTCCCCATAGTTCTGTGTGCTTTTATTGTGCATAAAAACCGATTTGATACATATGCAAATTAACATAAAAGAGTCATATCTTACTTGTGTGACCAGAGAAGAGTCATATTTTCAAGCTCTGACTCATCTCAGGTTAATTTGCATATGTAACAAATCGGTTTTTATACACAATAAAAGCACATAGAGCTATGGGGACTGGATATTGCGGATGTGCTAGCGGTGATCTAGCTACCCATGTCCTCAGCTCTATACCCAAAATCCAGGTGACAGGTTCCCTTTAGGCGTGGATGGGCGGAAGAGGAGGAAGAGGATGAGGAGATTGAGAGTCATACTCCTGATGAGGACAGCAAAGTCTTGTCTGTTGGGATCTGGCACACATGGCTGACTTTATGTTATGCTGCTTTTCCCGTGACCCTCGCGTTATACGCAATTTGTCCAACACCGATTACTGGTTTTTCACCCTTCTTGAGCCCCACTACAAAGAGAACTTCTCATCTCTCATTCCTGTGGTGGAGAAGACTAGCAAAATGGTGCAATACCAAAAGGTCCTTGTGGAATAATTGCTCCAAAAATTTCCAGCTGACAATGCTGGTGGCAGAGTACGTAGTTCCTTGGGCAACTGAGGAGGGGAGACTAAGGAAATACACAGCAGTTCCAACAGAGGCAGGGCAACACTCTCCAAGGCCTGGGACAGTTTTATGACACCCCGCCAGCACCCTCACCCTGATGCGCAGCCTACTGTCACAAGGAGGGACAAATTTTGGAAGATGGTGAAGGAGTACGTAGCAGACCATGTCTGCGTCCTCAATGATCCCTCTCTGCGTCCTCAATGATCCCTCTGTGCCTTACAACTAATGGGTGTCCGAGCTGGACATATGGCACGAACTGGCGCTCTACGCCTTGGAGGTGCTGGCCTGCCTTGCCGCCAGCATTTTGTCAGAGCGGGTATTTAGTGCTGCTAGGGGCAAAATAACTGATAAGCACATCTGCCTGTCTACTGAAAATGCTGACCCGTTGACTCTTATCAAAATGAACAAGGCCTGGATTGCCCCTGACTCCTTTACTCCACCAGAGGAAAGCTGCTGAACATAAAGGCGCTTTAAATGTGGCTTTTATGTTCTATTGAATACACTTTATTCCCATGCACCCCTTCCACCACAAAAAAGGGTATATGGTTCAATCTTCCTTTTCTCGTCCAACTCCTCCATCATATTAACATGCTTATTAGGCTGCCCTCGCTCCTAATGTTTTAGAGGGTCAGCTTAGCAGCAGGCCCTCAACCATAATTTTTTCTATGGTCAACTCAGCAGCAGTCCCTCGCCCATAATCTTTTCCATGGTCAGATCAGCAGCTGACCCTCGCCCCTAATGTTTTAGAGAGTCAGCTCAGCAGCAGACCCTCAATCATCATTTTTTTTCGATGATCATCTCAGCAGCCCTTGCCCATAATTTTTTCCATGGTCAGATCAGCAGCAGGCGCTCGCCCCTAATGTTTTAAAGAGTCAGCTCAGCAGCAGACCCTCACCACTAATGTTTTTGATGGTCAGCTCAGCAGCAGACCCTCACCCCTAATGTTTTATATGGTCAGCTCAGCAGCAGGCCCTCGCCCATAATGTTTTAGATGGTTAGCTCAGCAGCAGGCCCTCACCCATAATGTTTTAGATGGTCAGCTCAGCAGCAGGCCCTCGCCCATAATGTTTTACATGGTCAGCGAGGCAGCACTCCCTCGCCCATAATGTTTTAGATGGTCAGCTCAGCAGCAGGCCCTCGCCCCTAATGTTTTATAGAGCAGAAGACCCTCGCCCCTAATGTTTTAGATGGTCAGCTCACCAGCAGACCCTCACCCCTAATGTTTTAGATGGTCTGCTCAGTAGCAGACCCTCACCCCTAATGTTTTAGATGGTCAGATCAGCAGCAGGCCCTTGCCCCTAATGTGTTAGAGGCTCACCAGCAGGCCATCAATAATAAGTTCTCAAGGGTATGTATGATGCCCTATGTGTAATAAAGGGTGTATTGGAGTGCCGGTTCCTTGTATTTTGTGGCAGCCCTTTTACTTAGTGCATAGGCTTTATGAGTGTAGGAGCCCCACACCCGAATAATTGTACCACAATGTGAATGAGGCCCTCCTTTATGTGATATACAGGTTGTATCTGAGTGCCTCTTCCTTGTAATTTTTGGCAGCACTTGCATTTTATATACAAGTAAATATACAGGAAAGAATGTTTCCTAAAAAGTTTACATCTAAAATAGATTTTATCTTCGGTTTTGTGCGTATTATCGTCAGTCTGTAAAAATGGCATACTACTCGGACAACATCATTCCCAGCAGCGACATGGGAGTCCAAAATACAGACATCCTCCCCATGCTGTTCCCGAACCATCTCATTGGTGTTTCCATCATTTTCTGACCTTTTCATGTCAACCAGACACCCTCCCCTCTTCAGAGCAGGGGCTGCCTAGTTTAATGCTCAGGTTTTCCCATTGACTTCCATTGTGCTTGGGTGCTCGGTAGAGCACCCGAGCATCTCGAGGTGTCCTACTCGAGCACCCGAGCACTTTGGTGCTCGATCAACACTAGTCCTAAGGATCAGTGTGTATCAGCCATTGAACTGAATGGGGTTGCATGACCGCGATCCCAGAATCCCAAAATGTCCAGCAGCATTGGATTGTTTGAGAATCAGTTCAGTGGCTGCACAGGTACATAGTTATCTTTGGTTGCTCAACAAGTGCCATGCCATGTAGTCCCAGTGTAAAAAGAACTAAACATTTGAGCGGTAAGATTGTAAATTCATTGACCATTGGGAGATTCTTGTACAATTGATGAGTCTCTTTGTCTCGCCCAGCTCAGTTTTGCTCTTTCTTTGTGTTTCTTGGATTTATTTTGTCAACTATAAACGGAAGCAAAATATACTGAAAGAGGACTTTTCATGGGTCCAGACATTATGAAATAAGTAGGGGGTTGTGTAGGGAATAATTCATGGATGTAATATCACTTACTAGTGTGTCTGTCTGGTGCACCGTTACCCCGCTGTGGCCCCTGTTCACTTTGCAGGCCTGATATGCTAATGAATAGCATCAGTACAGGGAGGAGGAGACTGCCCTGTTTCGCAATGGGTGTCTCCTTCTCCCTGGCTGTAGTGCTGTCCAATCACAGCGGAGAGAGTCACAGCCAGGGAGAAAATAAAACTCACCTTCTTCCTGGCTGTGACGCTCTCCGCTGTGATTGGACAGCTCATAGCCAGGGAGAAGGAGACACCCATTGCGAAAGAGGGCAGTCTCCTCCTCCCTGTACCGATGCTATTCATTAGCATATCATGCGGGCAAAGTGAACGGGGGGCACAGCGGGGGAATGGAGTGCTGGACAGACAAACTAGTAGGCGATATTACATCCAAGAATTATACCCTACACAATCCCCTACTCTTTTCATAATGTCTGGACCTATGAAAGGTCCTCTTTAAAGGGGTTGTGCTTTCCCATCATGCATTAAGAAAGTGAGCTCTGTCCTGACATCAGCAGATCATGTGACACTAACCACCCCCTTGTGCTTAGCAATGATGCTTGTGTGTCCTACATTACAAAACTCATTTCTTTTTAATTCCCTCCTGACTGTGGCTAAAAAAAACTGCATCAAACACTGCCACAAAAGCTTTTTTTTCCCCTAAAAAGGTTGTGAATGAAACCACCCTTAGATTGGTGTCACATTTTTTAGTTTATTTGCTTATTTATTTTTGCTGCATTTTTTTCATTAGTGTTTTTTTTGCAGTACAACACCAGCTTCAGATGTTAGGCTACTTTTACACAAGCATTTTTTGTGGATCCGTCATGGATCTGCAAAAACGTTTCCATTACAATAATACAACCACATGCATCCGTCATGAACGGATATGGTTGTATTATGTCTTCTATAGCCATGACGGATTTGTCTTGAACACCATTGAAAGTCAATAGGGGACTGATGCGTTTTCTATTGTGCCAGATTGTGTCAGAAAAAATGGATCCACCCCCATTAACCTACATTGTGTGCCAGGACGGATCCATTTGGCTCCGCTTCATCAGACGGGCAGCAAAACGCTGCAGGCAGCGTTTTGGTGTCCGCCTCCAGAGCGGAATGGTGACTGAACGGAGGCAAGCTGATGCATTCTGAGCGGATCCTTTTCCATTCAGAATGCATTAGGGCAAAACTGATCCGTTTTGGACCACTTCTGAGAGCCCTGAACGGATCTCACAAACGGAAAGCCAAAACGCTAGTGTGAAAGTAGCCTTATCTGAAGAGTTATGGGAAATATGCAAAATGAAAAAGGGGGCAGTAATGTAATAAAACTTAGCTTTTAATAGTGTTAATAAATAAAATATGGGCCCCTACTAACAAAGAACACATAAATGGCGGGCCCAGAGCTCTACTGGTCGCTGGTAGGGAGCCGTCAGGAGCACTGGGTCTATCCGTCAAGAGGCTGGATGAGTGCCAAATCTGACTAAATAACACAAAACAAAAATAAATTGTCTCACCATTGTTGAAAGTGTGTTTCTTCAAATGGTATAGAGCAAAGTGTAAAGGATGGCACCCTATACAGACTACGGGTGACTAGTAAGGATGGAGGGGACCACAGGGAGGATTACTAACCCTGCCAAACCCTATTTGGTCTAGTCCACCCTATAGATATCCTAGGTACGGGGTCCAAAAAACCCCGCAAGCGGTGGTCCCACTTGGAACCTGATCCTGATCTAGAGACCCTAAAGAAGTGTAACACCCCAGAGTTGTGTTACTACACGCCTCTACCACACTACTATATTCTAAGAGCCTTTACATTGACATTAGATATAATTTATATTATGTCTCCACAAAAGTGCATGTAAAACCATGTTAGATTCAATTGTGTTGTAATTTTCCAGGTACATCAGCAGGTGGCAGCAATGCATTGGTAAGGAACTAGTTACAGTTTAGTGTATCTAGGCTGGAATGGATCATTCCAGCTTAGCTCCCCCTCTGTGGAGGTGTGGACTGGTCCCACATCCTGCAGCTTGGGTGGAGAAGGAAGCTAGAGTCAGTGTAGCCTCCCCCCTGCTAGGGGAAGGCTGTGTGATAGCTTTCAGGAGTCCCCCTGTATAGGGAGGAAAGCCAGGATCTTGTCTCGGATGAGACATTGATAACATGCCCAGACTGAGCCCTGCAGCCTCAGCTGGATGAGAAGAAAGCAGACAACCTCCAGAGTTCCAGGACGAAAGCATCCCCTGAGAAACTATCTGTGAGTAAAGTCCAGAGATCTAGGATAAGCCATATTCCTCCTCAGCTAGTCTGTCCCCACAAAGCAGAGTTATAGTTAAAGCAGAAGATTAGTTCCTGCCACAAGTACAGAGCTATCAAGCAGACGAATTACTATGCAAGCTCCAGATTTATAGTGCAAAATTCCTCTATTACTCCTACTATCACTACACTCAAATTTATTGCAAGTGAGCCAGGAGCCAGGATTCCAGCCGTACCTAGGTAGGAGACACCATTGACACAATTATTATCACCTATAGAGACATCATAGGCCATTACTCCACTCTGGCATTCCTAACCTGGGACTTGTGTTATTACACCTTGGGAGGACCCTGTGATAGTACCCTGCGCACGCTGCAATTGGCGTCACAAACAAACTACAAACTATTATCCACCCATATCTTTACCCACTGCATAAGTGGCGTCATCGTTCCCCGTATCCTGCTCACTGCATTTTTGGCGTCACTAGAACAGGATCAAGCTGTGTGCCAACAGGATTGGATTGTGTGCCTATCACTACTACAACAGGATCGGATTGTGTGCCTATCCCTGATAGAACAGGATCGAATTGTGTGCCTAACAGGATAGTATTGTGTGCCTATCACTGCTACAAGGCCTACAGACTGTGCCAAATACCCTGAAAATTGACTTTTATTGCCTTTATTGCGGTGCCAGAAAGCGCTACAACATGCACACCAGCACTCCCAGGGTTAATTTGCCATATTTATGTAATGGTACCGCTTCTTCATGCCCTTCAGAAGCGGGAAAACACAGGATCGCTCTCTCAGGAGCGCGAAAATGCTGACTACGCCCCTCTAGAAGCGCGAAACCTAAATCCTGCCCACCAAGAACTCTGTACAGCAAGCCCAGGGAGTGAAGACTCCTCCCCTCAGGCTCCACCCTTACCTCCTGCTCTCATCATGACTACGGAAGCAAGAAAGATGGCCACCACCCTGGAAACCAATATGGCTGCCGCACTCGAACCCACTTCCGTGGAGGTGATGGCTATACTTGAGCATTCACCGCCTGGCCCAGGGACCAGCGCGACAGCACTGGATAAAGCCGCGACCATATCCGCAATGACAGCAGCACAGCAGGATGAGGCACTGGAACTGGCCACCCGGCCACAACCTCAAGTAGTAACCAACCTGTTCCCTAAAGCCCCGGTCCACCCCTCAGCTGCCCCTACACCGCTCTGGTGGTCCCGGAACAGGTCTCCAGACCCTGGGAGGTCCCCATAGTGATCCCTGAACTCCCTGCTGCCTCAACTCTACAGGTCGGGCAAATAAATAACTTATTACTGACTTTCAGTCACAGAGTACAGGGATACGTCCTACCCAGGGAGGTCCGTAAGGTGTCCCTCATCACGCCGGTTAGCATGGCGGAGGCGGACGGAGCTCCCACTCTGCTTCCAAGAGAGAGTGCTCCTTCCCTGCCGTCACCACCACTGGCGATACCTTTGCCAGAGCCACTACAGCCAGGAGTTCTCAGTCCTTCTGCCCCGGCAGGAGTTCCCAATGTACAGCAGCTTACCGTAGCTTTGACCAGCCTCACTACCCAGACAGTACAGTACCAGTGGAGCTCCATCACAGCAGCCAGCCTGAGCTACAAGATGCAGGAGCGCCCTCTTGTGTTCCTCAACAGTTCCAGAAGTGATGAGGAGGTCACCTGGCAGGATGACCTTGCCGGATGGAAAGTCCGCAGGTGGGGTACATTACAGTACTTGCTAAAAAGAGCGGAAGAACAGAAAAAGATAGAGAGGATGTTTAGTGGAGAAGATGACTTGTCAGAAAGAAGAAAACGCCTAAAAATATATAAAGAAATTGTGGAGGAGAAAGAGCACAGAGAAAGGGAATTGTATGAAGCCTCCAAGTCTTCTTTTTAGCTGCCTGCTGAAGACAGCATACATGATATGACTCTATCAGATCCGGCAGCCACTGAAAGTGAGCTACCCACAGTGTGGAGTCCACTGATACTGCTTCACGCACTCCAGAGCCACCACCGAATCCGGAGCTCTTTGCTATGAAAGACCAAGGGTCCGTCCCTTATTGCTGTCCAGAGAACCTGTCACCTACAAGGAAAAGGCCAAGGCCTACAGAGGATCCTCCAGAAGAGGGTGAAGCTGCAGTTCCAAGTTCTGCCACAGAATGCCACTAGGAGATCGCAGATGAAGTTTCTGCTGGAGTTACAGCTGCAGAGAGCACACAGTTCAAAGAAGAACTTTTGCGTCCTCGAATATGGGACCCAAGAGGAAGATTTCCAGACTTTCCTGTGAGGAAAACTACCCACTGTGGCAATTACCCACTACCTTGTGTGGATTACAATTAACTCTATTGTTTCCCCTGGATTACAAGTGACTTTTGTTTCCAGAGGATTCCAATCTTAAAGCACTTAAAGTAAAAGGACTCAAGTCATATTTTAGCATATTATTGAGTACTGATTGCCCTAATAAATGCACTATGTTTTTGCACTAATGTTTACAAGTTAAGCAACGTTCAAGTATCATATGCCCATTGTGTGTATTCTTTTCTAGGTGCCGCAATGTGACCTTCATGCACTTATTGTGAAATTGCATTAACCTTTGCACTTAGCCAGATATGTAGCACCTTACTTTTGTACCTTGCTTTACAGCTCTTGTCTCTTCCCCCTTTATACGGACTGCCTATCTGGACGCTTAATACTAATGGCCTACACCCGGTGTTATTTGCCCATAGGTACCCAGGGTAGAAACAAGTGGTAAGTCCCAGGCAGGTCCATAAACTACATGGGTAACCCCGCTGCTTCGGGAATGGTTAGAGAAGTTTTTGACCCCTCCTTCTTGTTTGTTATTTGTTCAGGATTGCTCCCATCCTGAGGTGTCTTCCAGGAGTTTCATGGGATTATCATCATACCCTCCTCCTGTGACTGCCAGAAGTGCATGGAGAAGCTGATACCTCCCCCTTCTGTGCCTTAGCCTAAGGTGTATGCCTCAACCTTAGAGCCGGGAAGGGAATACAGGAAGAAGCCACCCTTCCATTTGCGGGCATTTCATTACACAATGGTGGGACTACAGAGTAAAGACACCCATGCTTCCTTTGGTGTTTACAGAGCTCAGAACACTTCAAAGTTAGTCAGTAGTGATTGCTTAGTGCAGACCTTTGGTTCACTGGTTAGGCTACTTTCACACTAGCGTTCGGGGCTCCGCTTGTGAGTTCCGTTTGAAGGCTCTCACAAGCGGCCCCGAACGCATCCGTCCAGCCCTAATGCATTCTGAGTGGATGCGGATCCGCTCAGAATGCATCAGTCTGGCTCCGTTTGTCCTCCGCTCCGCTCAGCAGGCGGACACCTGAACGCAGCTTGCAGCGTTCAGGTGTCCGCCTGGCCGTGCGGAGGCAAACAGATCCGTCCAGACTTACAATGTAAGTCAATGGGGACGGATCCGTTTGAAGTTGACACAGTATGGCTCAATTTTCAAACGGATCCGTCTCCCATTGTCTTTCAATGTAAAGTCAAAACGGATCCGTTTGCATTATCAATAATTATTTTTTTTTTTTTTTGTTCATGGTTATGCAAACGGATCCGTTCTGAACGGATCTAAGCGTTTGCATTATAGGTGCGGATCCGTCTGGGCACATACCAGACGGATCCGACCTAAACGCAGGTGTGAAAGTAGCCTTATACAGAGAGGGAAACTGTTACTTAGGACACCCTACTCATGCGGGCAGGAACCTCAGGGTAGCCGTTTCATGTTTGTCTTTGTATGTCTTTATGTGTACTACATGCAGAACTTTGTATTTATTTGGTCTGCGTGGCGGCGGTCGGTGTGGTCCCACAATGGTGGTCGGTTCTACACCATCTGGATGAGGAGTTCATTGTCGATAATCAAACCGCCGAAGTCCTCCTCATCCGTTCTGGTGGAGCCTCTGGAACCCTAAAAATAGAAAAAAATAATTAAAAAATTTGAACCTCATGTTTGACAGATTTCAAATTAAAAACACTCATTATGAAAATACTCACACGAACATGACCGCCGCGTGCTCCCCGACTTCCTCTGGCTGTGGCTCGACGGCCTCTATTGGAGTCAACGGGACGAGCTGCCTGTAATAGAAATAACAATAATAAAAAAAATTCAAACATACAAATCGTAATTTTGTGCAAAAAAAAAAAGAAAAAAAAACATTTACTGCTTGCTGTCCTCCACCACCAACTTCCTCCTCCCCTGTGGTCTCTGGGCTGGGAGGCCTCTCCTCTGCAGATGATGACTGTGAAATAAAAAAAAATAATAATTACAATGCGGTCATAATATTATAATGCCAAAGTCGTCTTGGAGGAGAGCTCCTGGCCTCAGTTGAAGATGATGAGCCTGTAAAAAAAAAAAAAAAAGATTTGAACTATTAATAATACAACAAACCCACACAAATAATACTTACTTGACATTATTTTTGGAATTTTTTGGATATTAATTTCAGGTCTGGCTGGCCTTTTTGGGTGTTCAAGTTCTTTCTTGCTGTGCTGGCACGGCAATTCTTTTGTTTATTTTTTTATTTTGTCTCTAAAAAAAATTTTGTTTCTCACATTTTTTGGACTACATGAAACAAAAAAAAAATTAGGAGAGTTATTGTATGAGTACTACCCATAGCATCCACTATGTACTTGCACCAAATGCAGTGCCTATGTAGTTTTGCATAGGCACTGCATGTGGTTAAAGTACATAGTGGATGCTAGGAGTGGTAGTCATCAGGACTACCACCCCTAGCATCCACTATGTACTTGCACCACCAGCATTGCCTATGCAAAACTACATAGGCACTGCATGTGGTGCAAGTACATAGTGGATGCTAGGAGTGGTTGTCATCAGGACTACATGCAGTCCCTATGCAAAAGTACATACGGCCCCACAGGTGGCACAAGTACATAGTGGATGCGAGGAGTAGTAATCCACAAGACTACTACTCCTAGCATGACCTATTTACTACAGCTCCTATGTATAAATACATAGGAGCTGCTTATATTTCTTTTTACTGCAAACAAATACCAAAAAACAACAACTTTCTACTCACCTCTAATGGCGTCCACCCTTCTCCCTCGCAGGCAGGATTGAAGAGAGTTCAGGAAGTAGACTGCGCCCACAGCTCCTCCTATTTGATTGCTCAGGCGCAGAAAGAAAAGCCGGATCCGTCGATCAGGCAAACGACGGAAATCTTTGCGACGGATCCGGCTCTAATGCATTTCTATGAAGAAAAACGCCAGATCCGTCATTCCGGCAAGTCTTCAGTTTTTTTCCCCGGAGAAAAAACTGTAGCATGCTACGGTTTTCTTTTTAGCCTGATCAGTCAAAATGACTGAACTGAAGACATCCTGATGCATCCTGAACGGATTACTCTCTATTCAGAATGCATGGGGATATGCCTGATCAGTTCTTTTCCGGCATCGAGCCCTTTTGACGGAACTCTATGCCGGAAAAGAAAAACGCAAGTGTGAAAGTACCCTAAGCATTCTGTATTAAGAATGCTATTATTTTCCCTTATAACCGTCTACACAACACCTAACCCAAACCCGAACTTCTGTGAAGAAGTTCGGGTTCGGGTCTGGGTACCAAGCATGCCGATTTTTCTCACGCGCGTGCAAAACGCATTAAAACGCTTTGCACTCGCGCTGAAAAATCGTGCATTTTCCCACGACGCACGCGCCTCCTATCCGGCCCTCACACGCGCTGCCCGTATGAAAGAGGCCTTAGCGTTAATGAAGCAAGATACCTAAAAAAAAAATCTCTAAAATAGTGTATTCTAACGATGCCTCGCAGTATAGAAGATAACAGTGGTGAACATTCTGTACCATTAGAAAGGGCTGAATCATTTTACTAAGTTTATTTCTATGCAAAAACCTATACACTATATTCTATCCCTGTAAGTGCACATTTCTGGAGGAGAAATGTGCGGAGAGAGACTGGTGGCATTAGCATTCATGTTACATAGAATCTCATTCACACTCCCATAGCTAGCTAATTTGGTCTGCGGCCAACTTTCTTATAATATGATGACAAGACAACAAGCCTGACTGCCTTCTTTTCATCACTAACGATTCAATGAGTGGCAGTTGTGGTCTCCGAGCTCAGCGTGGCTCCTCACCCTGCAGAGATTTTCTATGTCTGTGCTGTCTCTGTCCCTCGCTCCCTGCCAGGCCTTCTACACCAAGGACAAACTCGAAATACAGGAACAAAACAAAAGTTTATCAAGTGGGATGAAATCTGAACATGGCATGTTTTTGCAACAATATGTCTCATGCACAATACCCTCAGCTGGTAATTGGATGCCCCTATAAAACCTTTGTCTCCACCAAAAAGAAATGCTGCCAATCACAAGCAATTATTCAGTCTTGTGATGGCGCTGAGATTCATTTCCATACAGATGTTGAGAGAGATTTTTAAGGCTTTCACTCAAAATCCATTGTTCTAAGCACAATCAATTTGTTCCATTTACTGTACAACTTTAACTGTGCCATGACTTGTTAATGGTTTAATTATACGTAAGGCCGGATTACCAGAGATGTAGCAAATTAAAGAAAATATTTGTTTACCCCAATTCCAGATTCCTTTGTGCATCGTGGCATTTTAGGGGGTGGATTTATTAAGACTGGCGCTTCATAGACTAGAGTACAATGCGCCAAATTTAAAAGGGTTGCCTGGGTGTTTAACACCTTAAAGACCGGGTCCATTTTCATTTTTGACTCCCCACATTCAAATAGCCATAACCTTTTCATATAGCCATACGGGG
Source organism: Bufo bufo (assembly GCF_905171765.1). Lineage (NCBI taxonomy): Eukaryota > Metazoa > Chordata > Amphibia > Anura > Bufonidae > Bufo > Bufo bufo. The sequence continues at coordinate 94,194,774 of NC_053392.1, read as the reverse complement.
GCTTATTTTTTTGTATTTTTAGTTGCACAATTTCACTTAGGGCTCATGCACACGACCGTATGTATTTTGCGGTCCGCAAAAAACGGATCCGCAAAAAATACGGATGATGTCCATGTGCATTCCGTATTTTGCGGGACGGAACAGCTGGCCCCCGATAGAACAGTACTATCCTTGTCCGTAATGCGGACAATAATAGGACATGGTCTATTTTTTTGCAGAACAGAAATACGGACATACGGAAACGGAATGCACATGGAGCAACTTCCGTTTTTGGGAAAAAAAAGTCTTTGCGGAGTGAAATTGAAAAAAAAAAAGACAATTCTGACAAAGTTTGTTGGACATTCACTGTTTGCTAAAATGACATGATATCCTCATTCTGTTGGTCAATAAAACTGCAGCAATACCAAATTTATATAGGTCTGTTTTGTTTTAGGCCTCTTTCACACTACCGTATGGCTATTTCAGTGTTTTGCGGTCCGTTTTTCACAGATCCGTTGTTCCGTTTTTTGTTTCAGTTGTGTTTCGGTTCTGTTTTTCCGTTCCGTTTTTCCGTATGCATATACAGTATACAGTAATTACATAGAAAAAATTGGGCTGGGCATAACATTTTCAATAGATGGTTTCGCAAAAACGGAATGGATACGGAAGACATACGGATGCATTTCCGTATGTGTTCCGTTTTTTTTGCGGACCCATTGACTTGAATTGAGCCACGGAACGTGATTTGCGGGCAATAATAGGACATGTTCTATCTTTCAACGGAAAAACCGAAATACGGAAACGGAATGCATACAGAGTACATTGCGTTTTTTTAGCGGAACCATTGAAATGAATGGTTCCGTATACAGAACGCAAAATATGGCCCGCAAAAAAACGGAAAAAAAAAAAGGTAGTGTGAAAGAGGCCTTACTATTTTTTTTATAAAAACCTTTGAAAAAAGCTATCATTTATTTTATATTTCTATCTACAGAGCTGTAGAAGTGCTTAGCTTATTTTTAGGGGGACAAACAGTAGTTTTTACTGGTACCAATTTTGGGGTTTGTTTGGATTTTTTAATTCTTTGGGGGTATAAGGTGACCAAAATATGTAGAATCGCATGTTTTTATTTATTTACATTACGGCATGCAATGCACAGGAAAAATATTTCCATATTTTAATAGTCCAGACTTTTTCGAATGCAGCAATTCCTGTTAGTTTTTTTTATTAACTAGGAAATGGGGTGATTAGAATTATTTTTTTTTTTTTAAAATTTTTGCATAAAACTTTTAGTCCACTTAGGGGGCTAGAACCTGGGATCTTCTGATTTCTTGTCCCATTGACCATAATGGAGATCTATTATGGTCTATTGGATTCTAGCACTCTGCTGAGTTGTGCCTCACGACCAGTTTCATAGGCAGCTTACCATGGCCAGACTTGGAACCTCCAGCATGCCTCAAGCTATTACGGTAACCAATTGGAGTCCTGCAATTTCACTACAGAGTCCTTGATAGGAAGGCAGAAGGAGCCCCCTTCCTCTGAATAACTTCACAGAGGCTGCAATCACTATTAAATGTGGCATCTGAGGGGTTAAATGATCAGGTTCGGTGTCCTTGTCCATCCCAGTTATTGCAGCAGGATGCCTGCTGTATTATACTGCTGGCACTGGCCATGTATGGAGCAGGCTCAGCGCAGCAGCCCACTCCATACATTCTCTCAGCCACTATGATGTACAAGCACGTCATTGTGGCTGAAGGGGTTAATATTGATGACCTAGTTTATCAAAATCAGATCGGTGAGGGTTCGACTTCAGGCACCCCAGCTAAACACTTGTTTGAGACACTCTGATGAGAACCATAGCCTTCTCACAGTTTACCAAGCACAGGATTAGATAGAAGCTCATCCCTTTCACTTGAATGGGACTGAGCTGCGCCTAGGCCACGTGACCGATGAACGGGTTACCCGGGTGTTTAACCCCTTAAGGGCCGGGCCCATTTTAGTTTTTTTCTTCCCCACATTCCAATAGCCATAATGTTTTAATTTTAAATTGTATTCTATATTCAGCACAAGACACTAGGAGCTGTGTTGCCTTAAATAAAGGATCTGGAATCTTCATAATAAAACTCATGGGGAGATTTTTCAAAACTGGTGTAAAGTAGAACTGGCTTAGTTGCTCAATACAACCAATCAGATTCCACCTTTCATTTTTCAGAGCTCCTTTGGAAAATGAAAGCTTGAACCTAATTGGTTCTTATGGGCAACTAAGCTAGTTTTCCTTTCCGCCAGTTTGATACATCTCCCCCATTATATTTATCATAAAACTTAGATGTGTCCAAAGATTTCATGGCTAGGACCTCTTGGTTCACAAGATTTTGTTGCCTGCCAATGTCTCAGGTCTTCATTTTTTGAAATCCCATTATAGATAACATAAGAGTTGTGCAGTAGTATTAATATCTTAAAAACTTAACTGCTCTGAAGTTCATTCTGCTGTTATACGTCCACACATTACTGATTTGCCACCTACTGTAATTCTATTTTATATTAATTTGAGTTATGGTAATTATTGGTTATTGGTATCTATGAAATAATGAATATTCCCACCATGCACTGCAGTTTCTGTTTTATACAAGGCTTGTGTTTTGCTATTATGTAAAGCTTCATATAGAAGCCTGTATAAAAGTAATATCAAATAATTGTATAAGCAGAAAGACCTTAAAGGGGTTATCCAATTTCTCAAACAGCCCCCCCATGTGCCGGGCCCCCCGCTCTCGGTCCCCGCACGACCACTGTGCTTGAGGCTGTTTGAGAAATTGAATAACCCCTTTAATATGATACATGGAACAATGGAAATTTACCACCAACAGGTTTGTAATTAATATTTGTATCGAGGTGAGCAAATCTATTCTAAAATTCAAAAAAATGACCAAAATGTTTAAAAAAATTCAGATTCTAACGAATCTGAATTTTGCGTGATTTCATTTGGAAAACTCAAGGCAGAAAGTGAGAGGGGGAGAGCAAAAGAAAGGAAAGAAAAATACTTTTTTCAAGCAATGAGGTAACTTTTGATTCATTTAGAATTTGTTCAGACCCCAATCGAATGAGGCAAGCAATCTGGCTAATCAGACCAGAACTACATTTTAAGAAATTTGCTCCTTTAGGCTGGGTTCACACCTGAGCGTATTCGATAAGCGCTTTTTACAGGCGTTTTTATCGGGCGTTTTTGAGTCGTATTTTGGGGTGTTTTTGTATTTTGGAAACGCGCGTAGTACGCGCGTTTGTGTGATTAACCACAGAGGCATCCAATGAAAAACTGCCACAATACGCGCGACAATACGCCCCAAAGAAGCTCCTGTACTTCTTGGGGCGTAGGGCGTTTTACAGCGCGTTCGTACGCGCTGTAAAACGCTCAGGTGAGAACCATGCCCATAGGGAAACATTGGTTTTTGCCTGTTGAGCGTTTTACAGCGCGTAGGAACGCGCTGTAAAACGCTCAGGTGTGAACCTAGCCTTACTCTCTCTCTTGTATTAGCATCATTAAGTGATGTCAGAACCTGATTATATGGAGAGGAGTGGTGCTTCATAGCCCCCACTCATCTCCTGTAGAAGCCATCTGTCAAAGACGTCTTATGCTGCAACTTCCCTTTCCTTTGGCAACTACTTTAACTGGCTCCCTTTTTTTTTACCAAGATATTCTTTATGAGCTGTGTATTTTATATACAATAGCGCTGTGTTTCAGCTGCTGCAGAACATCATAATCCACAGCTCAGAGGCTATGCATTTTTGTGCAGGGTATCACTATTTGGAGGTGTGTCCCTACACAGTCTGACACTATCCAATCCGATTGCCAGTGTCAGAATGTGCAGAGACACCCCCCCAACTGGTAACACCCATCTGGACCTTAAAAGGACAGCACAAAGTGCAGTGCAAACTATATAGAGCAGGAGGAGCTGAGCAAACTGATACATCATTTTATGGGAAAAGATTCAATATAACTTGTAATGTATACATTTATATCTTTACTTTGTTTTCCTTCTGCGAATACCTATCGGTACAGGTAGGAGATGCTATTAGTGATTGATATCATTGTGTGTATAAGTGTTGTGAGGAATTAGCTCTTTTTCGGGGATCATTCTCACAATTTTCTCCACAACAGCCGGTTTGCAGGTCCAAACGCCAAATAGTTTTTTTTAACAGCTAAACAAGAAATAACAAAACAAACCCCTTGCCCGTCTGGGCTTTAACTAAACAGGAATAATCCTACCTCACTTGTAGCACCGTTCACACACAGTACCAACATGCAGCTTTTCCAGCCTATACTCCAGCACTTCCAGGCTGTAACAAAGACCAGTACGTTTGGGGGATTGTGGCCCAGAAGTCTGCCTGACTCTGGCCTAGCGACCGTCGATTCCCAGTCCTCGCGGAGTCCCCCAAAGTTCAGGCTAACACCTAGCCCCGTGGACCCTCAGCCAGCCTGGCTGAGACCACCCTTCCCGAACCTCTAGCAGGGCCTCTGTTGACTGACAGTCTGGGCTGGGCTCTTATCCCAGACTGATTGTGGCACCTGGTGCTGCCTCAGAATTGATGACTGACGGGGAAGACATGGAAACTCCTGCCATGAATCTCCCCTAGAAGCCATGAGGCCCGTCACTACCGCACAGAGTGCATAGAGAGATAGCTGTCAGTCTCTGATAACACTTCCCTCATGTACCGATAGCTGTTCACAGGAGGTGGACAAAGCAAAGATATAAATGTATAAAGTGCAAGTTTTACTGATTCTTTTCCCACAAAACTACACATCGATCTACCCAGCTTCTCTTGCTCTATAACATGGTACTTTCAGATTGTTCTGCATTTTGTGGTGGCAGGTCCACTTTAAGTGCAAACTGCTAGTAATTCATAACTTCTAAAAGAAATGATACAGGAGTGGCAAACCCAGTTGCAGCATTTAAATTGTCTCTTGAATGTCTGATTGTCATACTAGTGTGCCTGTATATTCTTTTTTTATTTTTATTTTTGGACATTGCTTTTTAACAAGTTATAATGCATACCCAGAAGTGTTTTCGAATTGGTGACAATGGTCCCTTATGATTTAATAGTGAGGGAGGAAGTAACTACAGTAGCATCTCCAACTATTCGCCTTTCAATCAAAAGTGTAAGTAAAATGAACACATGTAGAATACAGGATACTAAAACCTCTATATGCAGTGAAATATAGGCAGTCTTAGGCATATGCAATGCTACCTCATTTAAATCATACAAGGATCGAAGAATCTTCAATCGACTGAACATGTTGTAATTCTACCACATGGCAGGTTGCTATAGGAAACACCACATTCACAAGAACTTCAGTCTTCAAAAATACTTTTAGAATGGAAACAGAATGAGTAGGATTGAATGATATATCTTATATCTATGGCCACTTTTACTGAGATGCTCGTCTGTTTTGACTTTAGAAACGTCTGGAATGTCTTTGACCTGTAATATGCTGGACTATCTCATTTTCAAAAACATCTTGTTATGTACGGACATGTAATGGAAATGTGTATTCTCTAAGTGCTGACTAGACTGGGATTTGAAGTGTTGGGAATCTTTTTACACCAGTGGCGTAGCTAGAAATGACTGGTCCCCACAGCCAATTTTTTAATGGGGATCCACCCCACAGTAATTTTTTAGCGACCCCTTCCTTTCATGCCGCCCCCATTCCTGTGGCTAGTAAAGATCGCTCTCTCAGACCAGGCCCAGCAGCTGTTCCATCCGTTTCCTACACTGTCTATATTATTTCATTGTGTAATACTGTTGAGGGGGCCCTGACCAAATCCTTTAGTCCTCCTCCTCCTGGATGGGACCCTTCTGGGTCAGGGCCCCAAAGCTGCAGCTTCCCATGCTTCCCCTATAGCTACGGCCCTGCTTTACACACGCAAGTAGGTATTGACTCAATCCCTAGTATAGCCATGAACTGGTGGCAGTAGTACTGAAAAAACAGTAGCATAGCCAGGAGGAAAGGCTCACCAGGAGGAGATCATGATAAGAAAATCAAGAGCATCAGTGCTAGGAGAAAAACAGGATTCAGATGAAAAATCTAATTGCCAAGCAGGGGCGTAACTAGAAGTGACTGTGCCCCACAGCAAATATTTGTAAGGGCCCCTCCAGCGCGCTTCGCACCTCCCTCCTCCTGTGTAAACCCCACTCCTTTGGCACAGTGTAGCGGTATACTGTATATTGTGTGGCACAGTGGATGCTATATGTGTATAACATAAACATATTTCATATGAAAACTTACAGTTACTTGACCCTTGGGGATCTCGGACACCACTTCAACACTTGGCCGGGGGCTCGGCGGAGCTGATGTTGTGCTTTATCCTAATGAGACAGATTTCATAATAAGGATTTGGAGAAGGGGCAGAGGGATAGCAGAGCAGAGAGAGGCTGGTGCTGCTACTTGGGGGTCATACCATGGGGGAGTAATAAAGCCCACCATAATGCCCCCCCCCCCAGTAGTAATAATTCTCCTTATAATGTGACAGTGCAAAAATACCCCCTTGTAATGCCCCCAGTTGAGCTAATGTCCCCATAGTGCCCCATAATGTCCCAGTATAAAATACCCCTATATAGTGCCCCCAGTAAATTCCCCCATAGTGCTCCTCTCCCCCCTTCCTGCTAGTGCCCCCCATAATGTACCAGTATAAAATGCACCTTATATAGTGCCCCAGTAGATGCCCCTCAGTGTCCGGCCTCTGATAGGCTGCCAGCCTAGTGTCCCCCATAATGCCCCCCAATAATGTGCCAGTAAGTGTCCCCATAGATGCCCCTCCATCATGTGCCAGTATCAAGTGCCTCTCACCTCCCCCCCACATGTCCCAGTATCATAGTGCCATCTCCCCCCCAATGTGCCAGTATCAAGTGCCTCTCTCCTTCCCACCCCCCATGTGCCAGTATCATAGTGCCAAACCCCCCCATGTGCCAGTATCAAGTGCCTCTCTCTTCCCCCCATGTCCCAGTATCATAGTGCCATCTCCCCCCCAAAAAAGTGCCAGTATCAAGTGCCTCTCTCCCCCCCATGTGCCAGTATCATAGTGCCAAACCCACCCATGTGCCAGTATCAAGTGCCAACCCCCCCACATGCCAGTATCAAGTGCCTCTCTCCTCCCCCCATGTCCCAGTATCATAGTGCCATCTCCACCCCCCACAAAAAAGTGCCAGTATCAAGTGCTTCTCTCCCTCCCCCCCCCATGTGCCAGTATCAGGTGCCAACCCATTTCCTTCCCCATGTGCCAGTATCAGGTGCCTCTCCCCCCCCAGGTGCCAGTATCAGGTGCCAACCCCCCCCCCCCCAGGTGCCAGTATTAGGTGCCTCTCTCCCCCCAGGTGCCAGTATTAGGTGCCTCTCTCCCCCCAGGTGCCAGTATCAGGTGCCAACCCCCCCTCCCCCCCATGTGCCAGTATCAGGTGCCAACCCCGCCCCCCAGGTGCCAGTATCAGGTGCCCCCCGCTCCCCCCATGGCAGTAACAGTCGGGTATTTAAAAAAAAAAATAAACACTTCTACTTACCTCCATGTCAGCGATGCGATGCAGCCTCTTCCTGTGTCCCGCCCTGTATGTCCATATATGGAGTCAGTGCTTGTATTTCAGAAAATTTTCTGCTGGGATTCGATCCCACGACCTTCTGTATCAGAGGCAAAGCACCTAACCACAAGACCATAAAAGCTGCCTTGCTGCTGACTGAAAAAATATGAGACTTCTACTGTTATAGCTGGCTAAGTGTACATCTATACACATGACAGCTGCTCATATATAGAGATATAGCAGAGCTGAGTGTGCTGGGACAGCTGTCATATAGAGATATAGCAGTGCTGGGTGTGTTAGGGCAGCTGTCATGTGTATAGATGTACACTTAGCCAGCTATAACAGTAGAAGTCTCATATTTTTTCAATCAGTTGCAATGCCTCCTTTATGGCTGTGTGGGTAAATGCTTGTGATATACTGATACATCAGGAGACTTTAGGATACAGTAAGATTAGATCACATTAGCGAGGGGGCCTGGTCAGCCGCTGCTGCTGTGAAGGGGCCCTGAACATTAAGACAAGAATCGATATTTAACTAACTTGAAAATAAACTGTCACACACGCTGCCGGGGCGCCGGACCCCGAAGCAGCTGCTTCCCCGGTAGTTACGCCACTGCCTGGTTACGCCACTGCCTGGCTGCCTGTGTGTGTTAATAAAAAAATAAAATAAATGAATGCGGTCCGGACGGGCCCCCAGTGGCGTAGGGCCCCATAGCCACTGCTATGGTTGCTATGGCGATCCCTACGCCACTGTTGCCAAGACATAAGAGATATTCAGGAACAAGACCAAGGTCTAAATCAGGGTCAATCAGGAGCTACTGTAGAAAAATGTATGCAGACCGAATCTGTGGTTTGCAGACCGAAATATGAACACGGTGGTGGACAGTAAACCTTATTTGTAGAAACCAGAAAACTCATTTAAAGGGAATCTGTCACCTATTTTGACGCTATAAAACTATTAACATCTGATATGCAAATGAAGTCTCAAGGTGCCCAGAGGGGCGTTATTACTCTGCTCTAGTGCCCAGTAATGCCCCCCTGCAGTGCCCAGCCCGCCTTTCTTCCAAGCCCAGCACGCCTCCTACTTGGTCTCAGTTTAGTTTATGTGAGTTATTGACCTCTGTTTAAATCTGGTGTATTTTTGCTGTGGTGTTGTGCCTATGGGTTGGTGAGGCCCAGTCCCAAGGTGGCTTAGTCTGGCAGAAAGGGTGCTGTTGGACTGGTGGGTCTCACTGCCTGTGGGTGCTGTGTTGCGGTGGCAGTGATCGCCATGTGTTGCTGTGCCAAATTAGAGTAGGGACCCACTCGTATGAGACCTTGATGTGGTGAGTGGGCTTATGAATTTTGATCAAAAAATATACAAAGAACCTTGTATACAGTTTATAAATTACGGTTTGCTGAGATGCAATGTATCAATGTATATCATGTGAATATGAAATTTGTATCCTCATTGTTCGTATCTATGCAATTGGCGCAGCTACCGTACAAGTCAGTACAAGTATGCAGCCATACTGTGGGTACTCCATGTGCCACTGTGTATTGCAGTTATGGCCAACCTGTGGCTCTTCAACTGTTGCAAAACTACAACTCCCAGCATACACAGACTGCCTACAGCTATCATCCTACAGCAGGGTATGGTGGCTCTGTATGGCACCATATTATGGAGATATTCTCCAGATGACACAACTTTCTCTACTAGATCAATATCAATGACATTTTATTTTTCTATATGATCCATATGATTATGTTTGCAAATTAACTAGTAATTATGATACCACCCAGATGTTTCTGTAAGACCATTATTCATACAGCTTTTATCTGTCACTCCACTCGTCTCAGTGTATTTATCCCCAGAGATGGACAATATCTCATTTCCTTTTAAGCAGTGAGATCTCTGTGTAGAGTATGTGCATAATCTCTGGAACATGCAATAAATTGATATGTCTGCTTATGAAGATCATTACTGGAAGATAAGTCATAGCTGAAATCATCCATGATTCATCCACCCTTCATAGTAGAGACTGTCTGACGAATGAGAAGTAATTGGAAATAAACATGGGCGATCATGTAATTCAGAGATAACAAGTAGTAAATATCAACCTTTAAAAACCCAAGAAATGAGATCACATTTTGTAGAAATTAGAAATTATTACATGTCTAAATTATATAGACTGTTATATACACTGACTGTATAATCCTATAAGGCTAAGCTTCCATCCATATATTATAGGAAACAGCATTGTCAATAAACTGTATAATAGCTAGGGAGTAACAACTGATTGCCAGTAAACTCTCTCGTGCTATAATTCCCACCTATAATGAAGTCCACCTGACCCCATTATCTAAACCAGTTATGATGGTTGGCAACCTATGTACTATTCCATTTTCATCTATTTGAAACCTATGTTTGGAAACAGAACATGTATTGATCCAGCTTTTCTACCCCTTGGCAATCTGTGATATTTTCCCAGCGTGACCTTAGCCATGGTATGCTTCCCTTTAGGGGACATCTTGATAGAATGGGATTTAAATTGAAGCCATATGTGAAGATAAGTGAGCTCCATATTTTGATATAAGGCTGAAGGGCATCAATCTTGGAGCACAATGTGTGGCTTAAGTAGATTTTAATACATTAAATGTCAAATCTATCTCAACTTCTGGGATTGGCAGGATTTAGAGGAGGTTCATTTTTATCTAAAACAAGACAAGCAATGGTAAGCCACAGGGTATGTCCAACTCAGACCCTGCGCTTACCTATGACTTGCTTGAAACAATATAGTCTAAAGCTGTCATGTACATGAAAATGTTAGAGTATATGGGTTTACTAGTACCAGTCTGTTAATAGTTTCAAGCTCATTGTATTTCTGTTTTATATTATGCATGTGTAACCCCCTTTTGATGTACAGCACCATGGAATTAATGATGCTTTCAAATAAATAATAATAATATTAATATATGGGTTACAGTTCTTAGAATTCGCTCAGTTTTCCGAATACAGAGTTAAGTCATCATGTATAAATGAATATGAATAACCATAAAATTAGTATTTTCAAAATTCCTAAATTAACTGTTTTGAATTTAAATTAAAATCACTGAACACTGTGATTGTAAAAAAAAAAGAAAAAAATATTCAAAGAACAATTTTGATCCAAACACGAAAATTTATTTTGTACAGTAAATATTTCCACCACCTTTTGGTGACACTTCTCTTAAAGGGGTATTCTCATCTCATACATTGATGGCATATTGATAGGATAAAAATAAAAAACAAGGTGCATACAGGTGCAAAAACTACCACGATTTATTAAAATACATAAAACATCACAAACAAGGATACAAAAAGGGCACTACGCAACGTGTTTCACTGACGGTTCGTCGGTTCCATCAGGCAAGATCACAGCACAGGATCCTGCCTGACGAAGCCAATGGACCATCGACGAAACGCGTTGGTCCATCGGAGACTGCGCCTTCACATTGTGTGTCCCATTTTGGAGATAGAAGCAGATCACAGAGGTGGAACTGCACCTCTGACATTGATGGCATATGCTAGCGATATGCCATCAATTTATGAGATGAGACAAGGACATAAAGTTATTATAATTTTCTATTTTTATATTTTTTATTTATTTTTCTTCATTTAAAGGGTTTCTTCAATGTTTGACTGGTTCATCTGAATGGACAGAGTTGCTGTACTTGGCTCAGTCACTATAATAGGCTCAGTGGCAGGAGTACCACAGCTCCTTCATTGTGCTGGTTGCAAGAGGTCCCCAAGGTCAGACTCCGCCAATCAAACATATAGTCATTATGCTGAAATCCCGAAAAGCTCACTTAAGGTTTGCGCATGGACTTTCGGAACTGCTATCATATTAAAATGTTATCTGCTTGTGGAAATGTGTATATAATTAATTAAGGGAAAAAGAAAGGAAGAAGGCATTGGGTTCGGTTTCATAAGTAGACTAAATGAAAGAAGCAGTAGCACTCATGTCTGTAGGATGTGTCTGGTACTGCAGCTCATTAGCACAAATAAAGATAAGCTGCCATACCAGACAACAACTTTTTATGAATGTAACAATACGGCAAATCAGTGTTTGCTTTTAGATGGTCACTTCATCTAAACAGTCTTTAAAATGGCAGCATCACATCACCAGCACTTTCCACATATCCTATTACCACAAGTGGACATCATGGAGGACACCAGAGGAGATTGGCCAGCGTGTCCTTGCAGTCAGGCATTCATTTTTGAATTCTCAGCATGTAATACTGTTGTGCTGTGGCCACCACATATATGGCTGCTGTGGCTTAGGCATATTAGAATAGTGCTGTGTACAGCCTGACCAATCATTTAACAGAGTGTTCTATTTACTTCACCATTAGTGTGTCTGTAATAGCGCATTAGAGCTAACCCTCATTAAATCTAGTTATGACCCTTTGACCCTTGCAATATTGACACTGCCTGACCTCCAATAACCCTTTTGAGTCATGTGTGTCTACTGCTAGAGATGGCCTTGCGGTTCGCCCAGCGGTCGTTTTGCAGCGAACTTTGCTTGTTCGCGATTCGCCAAACATGCGAACATATAGTGATATTCACATGCGCCATATTTTTTTGCATAGCGCCAAACTTTGACGCATGACACATCCATCAGGTGGGACAGGACAGCCAATTGAGACATTTCAGCACATGGACGTACCCCCTACCCTATAAATAAACCCGACCTGGCCGCCATTTTACATTCAGTCTTATGCCAGTGTAGGGAGAGGTTGCTGTGTGGAGCAGGGACAGACTGTTAGGGACACCAATCGCTAGCTAATAGGGCCACAAAAGTCCTTTTAAGGGCTGGTATAGGGATGCTATCGATAGGTGTGACATACTGAGGGGTGTGATACACTTATAATATACCTTCTAACATAGAAAGTATATTATAGTGCATTTGTGTTGTGCAGCAGTTGTGTGCGGTTCTGCTTAGATACCGCAGCTATATAGAGGAACAAATGCTATTGGAATAACTAATTGCAACTGGTGTGATATACATGTTTCCCCCCAAAAAACTGATTAAGGGGTGCGATATACCTGCTTCCACAAAATACGGATTGAGGCCTGCGATACACCAGTAGAGATGTCCCGAACTATTTGCCGGCGAACAGTTCCCGGCGAACATCGCTTGTTCGCGTTCGCCGCGGCGGGCGAACATATGTGATGTTCGGTCCGCCCCCTATACGTCATCATTGAGCAAACTTTGTCCCTGTACCTCACAGTCAGCAGACACATTCCAGCCAATCAGCAGACCCTCCCTCCCAGACCCTCCCACCTCCTCTAAAAAAGCAAGGACAGCAGCCCTCTTAGATTCATTCTGAAGCTGCAGTGTTAGTGAGAGCAGGGAGAGTGCTGCTGCTGCTGATTTAATAGGGAAATCGATAGCTAGGCCAGTGTTCTGTGTCCACTCCAGTCCTCAAAGACTCATCTGATCTGCTGTAAGGACAGCGTCCTGACAGCACCCCAAAAAGCAATTTTTAGGGCTGGTACATCAGTCTTCTTTTATTTTATTTTTTCTATATATATATTGCAGTTGCCTGCCCATGTGTGAGAGGCCACAGGCCCACAGACTGTACTGTGTGCACACCACTCATATAGGGTGGCACAGTACCTTGCAGATAAGTCATTTGATTTTTCCTCTTAAGGCTACATGCACACGATCAGGATTCATGTGCGGAGAATCCGCACTGAAATCCGCAGGTGTTCGCAGGCAAATCCGTGCGGTCAATCCGCATTAATTGGTGCGGATTTGCATACGGATTTGCGTGCGGATTTGGTGCGGATTCGGTGCGGATTTTCCGCATGCGGATTTCACTAAGTGAATGAAGAAAATCCGGTCAGGAAAAAAAAAATTAATTGACATGTCGCGGATTTTAAAATCCGCACCGCAGGTCAAAATCCGCGCGGAAAAAATCCGCATCGTGTGCATTGAGAATTTCAAATTCTCATAGAGTACAATGGACATGACCTACGGTGCGGATTTTCCGCACGCAAATCCGCGCGGAAAATCCGCACGCAATCCTGATCGTGTGCAGGGGGCCTAAATATAATTGCAGTTGCCTGCCAGTGAGTGTCAGGCCCACAGACTGTACTGTGCCCACTGCCCACCACTCATATAGGGTGGCACAGTACCTTGCAGATAAAAAAGTCATTTAATTTTTGCTCTGTAATATAATTGCAGTTGCCTGCCAGTGAGTGTCAGGCCCACAGACTGTACTGTGCCCACCGCCCACCACTCATATAGGGTGGCACAGCACTTTGGAAAAGAAAATGGTGGCTCTCTCACTTTTCTACTTCTGGAAAGGTGCACTACCCCTCAGCACTCCCAAATGCTGGTAAATGGAGATAGATATAAAGTTTGGATAGGGGGTCACTCAATATTAGGCAAACACACAGTAAATAGGTATCCACATAAATTTTATAGGCTTAAAAAATAAACACACTACAATATTACATATAAAACATCTCATAAAAACAATTAAAAATATACCGCAAATAGTCAAATGCACTGAAAATCTGAGATTGATTAGTGCTAATTAGAGATGGCCCGAACTATCCGACGGCGAACAGTTCCCGGCGAACATAGCTTGTTCGCGTTCGCCTCTGCCGGGCGAACACATGCGATGTTCGGTCCGCCCCCTATACATCATCATTGAGCAAACTTTGACCCTGTACCTCACAGTCAGCAGACACATTCCAGCCAATCAGCAGCATACCCTCCCTCCCAGACCCTCCCACCTCCTGCACAGCATCCATTTTAGATTCATTCTGAAGCTGCAGTCTTAGTGAGAGGAGGGAGACTGTAACTGCTGCTGATTTAATTGGGAAATCGATAGCTAGGCTAGTGAATTCAGTGTCCACTCCAGTCCTGAAAGACTCATCTGATCTCTGCTGTAAGGACAGCGTCCTGACAGCACCCCAAAAAGCCCTTTTTAGGGCTGCAACATTAGTCTGCTTTTTTTTTTTTCCTTTATATACATATTGCAGTTGCCTGGCCTGCCTGTGTGTGAGGAGCTGCAGGCCCACAGACTGTAGTGTGCCCACTGCCAGTGCTCACCCCTGTCATTCCGTGTGGCACAGGACTTTGCTTAAAAAAAGGCACTTAATTTTTACACTTTAATCTAAGGTTAGTTGCCTGCCAGTGTGTGTCAGGCTGACTTCCACTGACTGTAGTGTGCCCACTGCCAGTGCCCACCACTCATACCGGCTGGCACAGGACTTTGCATAAAAAAGGCATTTAATTTTTACACTTTAGTGTAATTTCAGCTGCTTGCCTGCTGCTAGTGTGTGTCAGGCCGACTTCAACTGACTGTAGTGTGCCCACTGCCAGTGCCCACCCCTGTCATCCCGTGTGGCACAGGACTTTGCTTAAAAAAAAGGCACTTCATTTTTACACTTTAATCTAAGGTTAGTTGCCTGCCAGTGTGTGTCAGGCCGACTTCAACTGACTGTAGTGTGCCCACTGCCAGTGCCCACCCCTGTCATCCCGAGTGGCACAGGACTTTGCTTAAAAAATAGGCACTTAATTTTTACACTTTAATCTAAGGTTAGTTGCCTGCCAGTGTGTGTCAGGCTGACTTCCACTGACTGTAGTGTGCCCACTGCCAGTGCCCACCACTCATACCGGCTGGCACAGGACTTTGCTTAAAAAAGGCATTTAATTTTTACACTTTAATGTAATTTCAGCTGCTTGCCTGCTGCTAGTGTGTGTCAGGCCGACTTCAACTGACTGTAGTGTGCCCACTGCCAGTGCCCACCCCTGTCATACCGAGTGGCACAGGACTTTGCTTAAAAAATAGGCACTTAATTTTTACACTTTAATCTAAGGTTAGTTGCCTGCCAGTGTGTGTCAGGCTGACTTCCACTGACTGTAGTGTGCCCACTGCCAGTGCCCACCACTCATACCGGCTGGCACAGGACTTTGCTTAAAAAAGGCATTTAATTTTTACACTTTAATGTAATTTCAGCTGCTTGCCTGCTGCTAGTGTGTGTCAGGCCGACTTCAACTGACTGTAGTGTGCCCACTGCCAGTGCCCACCCCTGTCATACCGAGTGGCACAGGACTTTGCTTAAAAAATAGGCACTTAATTTTTACACTTTAATCTAAGGTTAGTTGCCTGCCAGTGTGTGTCAGGCTGACTTCCACTGACTGTAGTGTGCCCACTGCCAGTGCCCACCACTCATACCGGCTGGCACAGGACTTTGCATAAAAAAGGCATTTAATTTTTACACTTTAGTGTAATTTCAGCTGCTTGCCTGCTGCTAGTGTGTGTCAGGCCGACTTCAACTGACTGTAGTGTGCCCACTGCCAGTGCCAACCACTGATACCGGGTGGCACAGTAGCTTGCCGATAAATAAGGCATTTAATTTTTAGACAGTAGTCTAAATTCAGTTGCTTGCCTGCTGCCAGTGTGTGTCAGGCCCGCTTCCACTGACTGTAGTGTGCCCACTGCCAGTGCCAACCACTGATACCGGGTGGCACAGTAGCTTGCCGATAAATAAGGCATTTAATTTTTAGACAGTAGTCTAAATTCAGTTGCTTGCCTGCTGCCAGTGTGTGTCAGGCCCTCTTCCACTGACTGTAGTGTGCCCACTGCCAGTGCCAACCACTGATACCGGGTGGCACAGTAGCTTGCCGATAAATAAGGCATTTAATTTTTACACTTTAGTGTAATTTCAGTTGCTTGCCTGCTGCCAGTGTGTGTCAGGCCCGCTTCCACTGACTGTAGTGTGCCCACTGCCAGTGCCAACCACTGATACCGGGTGGCACAGTAGCTTGCCGATAAATAAGGCATTTAATTTTTAGACAGTAGTCTAAATTCAGTTGCTTGCCTGCTGCCAGTCAGTGTGTCAGGCCCTCTTCCACTGACTGTAGTGTGCCCACTGCCAGTGCCAACCACTCATACCGGGTGGCACAGTAGCTTGCCGATAAATAAGGCATTTATTTTTTACACTTTAGTGTAATTTCAGTTGCTTGCCTGCTGCCAGTGTGTGTCAGGCCCGCTTCTACTGACTGTAGTGTGCCCACTGCCAGTGCCAACCACTGATACCGGGTGGCACAGTAGCTTGCCGATAAATAAGGCATTTAATTTTTACACTTTAGTGTAATTTCAGTTGCTTGCCTGCTGCCAGTGTGTGTCAGGCCCGCTTCCACTGACTGTAGTGTGCCCACTGCCAGTGCCAACCACTGATACCGGGTGGCACAGTAGCTTGCCGATAAATAAGGCATTTAATTTTTAGACAGTAGTCTAAATTCAGTTGCTTGCCTGCTGCCAGTCAGTGTGTCAGGCCCTCTTCCACTGACTGTAGTGTGCCCACTGCCAGTGCCAACCACTCATACCGGGTGGCACAGTAGCTTGCCGATAAATAAGGCATTTAATTTTTACACTTTAGTGTAATTTCAGTTGCTTGCCTGCTGCCAGTGTGTGTCAGGCCTGCTTCTACTGACTGTAGTGTGCCCACTGCCAGTGCCAACCACTCATACCGGGTGGCACAGTAGCTTGCCGATAAATAAGGCATTTAATTTTTACACTTTAGTGTAATTTCAGTTGCTTGCCTGCTGCCAGTGTGTGTCAGGCCCGCTTCTACTGACTGTAGTGTGCCCACTGCCAGTGCCAACCACTGATACCGGGTGGCACAGTAGCTTGCCGATAAATAAGGCATTTAATTTTTAGACAGTAGTCTAAATTCAGTTGCTTGCCTGCTGCCAGTGTGTGTCAGGCCCGCTTCCACTGACTGTAGTGTGCCCACTGCCAGTGCCAACCACTGATACCGGGTGGCACAGTAGCTTGTCGATAAATAAGGCATTTAATTTTTACACTTTAGTGTAATTTCAGTTGCTTGCCTGCTGCCAGTGTGTGTCAGGCCCGCTTCCACTGACTGTAGTGTGCCCACTGCCAGTGCCAACCACTGATACCGGGTGGCACAGTAGCTTGCCGATAAATAAGGCATTTAATTTTTAGACAGTAGTCTAAATTCAGTTGCTTGCCTGCTGCCAGTGTGTGTCAGGCCCTCTTCCACTGACTGTAGTGTGCCCACTGCCAGTGCCAACCATTCATACCGGGTGGCACAGTAGCTTGCCGATAAATAAGGCATTTAATTTTTACACTTTAGTGTAATTTCAGTTGCTTGCCTGCTGCCAGTGTGTGTCAGGCCCTCTTCCACTGACTGTAGTGTGCCCACTGCCAGTGCCAACCACTGATACCGGGTGGCACAGTAGCTTGCCGATAAATAAGGCATTTAATTTTTACACTTTAGTGTAATTTCAGTTGCTTGCCTGCTGCCAGTGTGTGTCAGGCCCGCTTCCACTGACTGTAGTGTGCCCACTGCCAGTGCCAACCACTGATACCGGGTGGCACAGTAGCTTGCCGATAAATAAGGCATTTAATTTTTAGACAGTAGTCTAAATTCAGTTGCTTGCCTGCTGCCAGTCAGTGTGTCAGGCCCTCTTCCACTGACTGTAGTGTGCCCACTGCCAGTGCCAACCACTCATACCGGGTGGCACAGTAGCTTGCCGATAAATAAGGCATTTAATTTTTACACTTTAGTGTAATTTCAGTTGCTTGCCTGCTGCCAGTGTGTGTCAGGCCCGCTTCTACTGACTGTAGTGTGCCCACTGCCAGTGCCAACCACTCATACCGGGTGGCACAGTAGCTTGCCGATAAATAAGGCATTTAATTTTTACACTTTAGTGTAATTTCAGTTGCTTGCCTGCTGCCAGTGTGTGTCAGGCCCGCTTCTACTGACTGTAGTGTGCCCACTGCCAGTGCCAACCACTGATACCGGGTGGCACAGTAGCTTGCCGATAAATAAGGCATTTAATTTTTAGACAGTAGTCTAAATTCAGTTGCTTGCCTGCTGCCAGTGTGTGTCAGGCCCGCTTCCACTGACTGTAGTGTGCCCACTGCCAGTGCCAACCACTGATACCGGGTGGCACAGTAGCTTGTCGATAAATAAGGCATTTAATTTTTACACTTTAGTGTAATTTCAGTTGCTTGCCTGCTGCCAGTGTGTGTCAGGCCCGCTTCCACTGACTGTAGTGTGCCCACTGCCAGTGCCAACCACTGATACCGGGTGGCACAGTAGCTTGCCGATAAATAAGGCATTTAATTTTTAGACAGTAGTCTAAATTCAGTTGCTTGCCTGCTGCCAGTGTGTGTCAGGCCCTCTTCCACTGACTGTAGTGTGCCCACTGCCAGTGCCAACCATTCATACCGGGTGGCACAGTAGCTTGCCGATAAATAAGGCATTTAATTTTTACACTTTAGTGTAATTTCAGTTGCTTGCCTGCTGCCAGTGTGTGTCAGGCCCTCTTCCACTGACTGTAGTGTGCCCACTGCCAGTGCCAACCACTGATACCGGGTGGCACAGTAGCTTGCCGATAAATAAGGCATTTAATTTTTAGACAGTAGTCTAAATTCAGTTGCTTGCCTGCTGCCAGTGTGTGTCAGGCCCTCTTCCACTGACTGTAGTGTGCCCACTGCCAGTGCCAACCACTGATACCGGGTGGCACAGTAGCTTGCCGATAAATAAGGCATTTAATTTTTAGACAGTAGTCTAAATTCAGTTGCTTGCCTGCTGCCAGTGTGTGTCAGGCCCACTTCCACAGACTGTAGTGTGCCCACTGCCAGTGCCAACCACTCATACCGGGTGGCACAGTACCTAGCACGCGTAGTACCACTTATCTAAAAAAAAAATGACAGGCAGAGGCAGGCCACCCCGCAGGGGCCGTCGTGGTCGTGGTGCTGTGATTTCCACTGTCCCTGGAATAATGCCCAGTTTTCAGAGGCCACGTACCCTGAACCCGAAAAATTCAGAGGACGTAGTTGACTGGCTTAGACAGGACACCCAATCTTCAACAGCTTCCGCTAAGAACCTTGACGCACCATCCTCCTCCAACTCAGCTTCGGTCACCTGCTCTCAAGTTACCACGCACCCGCCCGTCGCCACTACCACCACAGCCACCACAGCCGCTTCACTTGATCCGTCAGAGGAGTTATTTACACATCAGTTGGATGCAATTAGTGATGCGCAACCATTATTGCCAGATGATGTAGATTACGGGGATATGTCTCAGTCAGGCAGGATTACACACATGGACGTACAGTGTGATGATGATGATGTTGTACCCGCTGCTGCTTCCTTTGCTGAGGTGTCAGATACAAGTGAAGCGGTTGATGATGACGATGTGTCCACGGATGCCACGTGGGTGCCTGCTCGAAGAGAAGAAGAGGGGGAAAGTTCTGAAGGGGAGACAGAGAGAATGAGGAGACGAGTTGGAAGCAGGGGGAGGTCGTCGCAAGGAGTTAGTGGCACAGTCAGACAGCATGTATCGGCACCTGGGGTCAGCCAGACAGCACGCCAGTCAACGCATGCTGTTGCCACCACTAGAATGCCGTCATTGCAAAGCTCAGCAGTGTGGCATTTTTTTTGTGTGTCTGCCTCTGATAAAAGCAATGCCATTTGCAACCTGTGCCAAAAGAAACTGAGTCGTGGGAAGTCCAACACCCACCTTGGTACAACTGCTTTGCGAAGGCACATGATCTCACATCACAAACGCCTATTGGATCAACACATGAGTACAAGCAGCACACAAACTCAAAGCCACCATGCTCCTCCTGGTCCTGCATCTTCAGCCACGTCAACCACTGCTGTCCTCCCTGCCCCCTCTCAACCACCCGCCACTCCATCTCTCACCTTCAGCAGTTCCTGCTCATCTGCCCACAGTCAGGTGTCTGTCAAGGACATGTTTGAGCATAAGAAGCCAATGTCACAAAGTCACCCCCTTGCCCGGCGACTGACAGCTGGCTTGACGGAACTCTTAGCCCGCCAGCTTTTACCATACCAGCTGGTAGAGTCTGAGGCCTTCAAAAAATTTGTCGCTATTGGGACACCACAGTGGAAGGTACCCGGACGAAATTTTTTTCAAAAAAGGCAATCCCAAACCTCTACCATGTCATTGAAAAGGAAGTCATGGCATCTCTGGCATACAGTGTTGGGGCAAGGGTCCATCTGACCACTGATACCTGGTCTGCAAAGCACGGTCAGGGCAGGTATATCACGTATACTGCGCATTGGGTCAACCTGCTGACGGCTGACAAGCATGGAATGCGTGGCTCTGCAGCGGAGTTGGTGACACCACCACGACTTGCAGGCAGACCTACTGCCACCTCCTCTACTCCTACTCCATCCTCTTTAATTTCCTCCTCGGCTGAGTCCTCTTCTGCTGCGGCGTCTGGCTGCACATCAACTGATTCCCCCCAGCTCCCCAGGGGCTATTCCACATCCCGGATACGACAGTGTAACGCTATCTTGGGGTTGACTTGCCTGAAAGCAGAGAGCCACACAGGACCAGCACTCCTGTCCGCCCTGAACGCACAGGTGGATCAGTGGCTGACCCCGCACCAACTGGAGATCGGCAAAGTGGTGTGTGACAATGGAAGCAATCTGTTGGCGGCATTAAATTTGGGCAAGTTGTCACATGTGCCGTGCATGGCACATGTGTTGAATCTCATCGTACAACGTTTTGTGTCTAAGTACCCAGGCTTACAGGACGTCCTCAAGCAGGCCAGGAAGGTGTGTGGCCATTTCAGGCGTTCCTACACGGCCATGGCGCACTTTTCCGATATTCAGCGGCGAAACAACATGCCAGTGAGGCGCTTGATATGCGACAGCCCGACACGTTGGAATTCAACACTCCTAATGTTCGACCGCCTGCTCCAACAAGAAAAAGCCGTCAACGAGTATTTGTATGACCGGGGTGCTAGGACAGCCTCTGCGGAGCTGGGAATCTTTTTGCCACGTTACTGGACACTCATGCGCAATGCCTGTAGGCTTATGCGTCCTTTTGAGGAGGTGACAAACCTAGTCAGTCGCACCGAAGGCACCATCAGCGACCTCATCCCATTTGTTTTCTTCCTGGAGCGTGCCCTGCGAAGAGTTCTGGATCAGGCTGTAGATGAGCGTGAAGAGGAAGAGGAAGAGTTGTGGTCACCATCACCACCAGAAACAGCCTTGTCATCATCGCTTGCCGGACCTGCAGCAACGCTGGAAGAGGAGTATGAGGAAGAGGAGTCAGAGGAGGAATGTGGCGGCTTTGAGGAGGAGGAAGACCAACCACAGCAGGCACCCCAGGGTGCTCGTTGTTGTCACCTATCTGGGACCCATGGTGTTGTACGTGGCTGGGGGGAAGAACAGACCGTCAATGACATCAGTGAGGACGAGGAACGGGAAATGAGAAGCTCTGCATCCAACCTTGTTCAAATGGGGTCTTTCATGCTGTCATGTCTGTTGAGGGACCCACGTATAAAAAGGATAAAGGAGAACGATCTGTACTGGGTGACCACGCTACTAGACCCCCGGTATAAGCAGAAAGTGGCAGAAATGTTACCAAATTACCGAAAGTCGGAAAGGATGCAGCAGTTCAAAACCAAACTAAAAAATATGCTTTACACAGCTTATAAGGGAGATGTCACAGCACAACGGGAATCTAACAGGGGAAGAGGTGAGTGTAATCCTCCTCCTACCACGGCGGCAAGGACTGGACGATTTACAGATGTGTTGTTGATGGAGGACATGCGGAGCTTTTTCAGTCCTACTCATCGCCACAGCCCTTCGGGATCCAGCCTTAGAGAACGACTCGACCGACAGGTAGCAGACTACCTCGCCTTAACAGCAGATATCGACACTCTGAGGAGCAATGAACCCCTTCACTACTGGGTGTGCAGGCTTGACCTGTGGCCTGAGCTATCCCAGTTTGCGATAGAACTTCTGGCCTGCCCTGCTTCAAGTGTCCTGTCAGAAAGGAGCTTCAGTGCAGCAGGAGGCATTGTCACTGACAAGAGAAGTCGCCTCGGTCAAAAAAGTGTTGATTACCTCACCTTCATAAAGATGAATGAGGCATGGATCCCGAACGGACTGACAGTGGGGGATACGTTTGACTAACAAAAGGCCTGATTACATGCCTTGGCCTCAAAATGGTCCCCACGCTGCTGTATTTAATGTCTGCATACCGGATGACTTTCGTGAATTCTCCACCACCAACTAGGGTTCAAGCCGTAATGTTTTAGTCACTTTTCTGCCTGGAAAACATAAATTTTTCCGGCCGCTGCTACAATAGCGTCTGCAACAGTGCCATTATTTTTCAGGCATGTGTACATGCCTAATTTTTCTGTCCTATGGTGCAGCACTGTGGCTGCAAAAACAAACCAAAAAAAAAAGGCACATACAAGTGTCAATTCCCCTTCGTGATCGTTACCTTGTTGTGGTGAAGGGGCTTGCGTATCACAATGAAGCAATCATCATCACCTCTATAAAAGTGTGTTGGCAATGTTGCCACACCCCAGATGATAAGGCCGTTGCTTCATTATGGTCAGACCAAAAGCGATCGGGTGGCCACGCTACTAGACCCCCGGTATAAGCAGAAAGTGGCAGAAATGTTACCAAATTACCAAAAGTCGGAAAGGATGCAGCAGTTCAAAACCAAACTAAAAAATATGCTTTACACAGCTTATAAGGGGGATGTCAATGGGGGATTCGACAATGGTTAATCAATTCGACCGGATAGGGTCCGTAACAGGGATTAAACTGATAGCAATAGTACTAGTTAAGACACCACTCATATAGGGTGTCACAGCACATTGCTCTGTGCACGCGCAGTGCCCCAATTTGGGAGTAAGAGGACCGACCAAGCTGCTTTTTCCATCTCCCGGTTCCTGAAATCAATTCAGTTTAGTGTATGAGAGTTTGGTCTGTCACTGTGAAGGCAGTCGAAGGTACCCGGCCTAAATTTTTTTTCATAAAAGGCAATTCCTGATATGGGACGTAACAGGGATTAAACTGATGAGAATAATACTACAGAAAATACCACTCATATCGGTGGAGGGAGCCAGCGTTTTTTTAACCATCTCCCCGTTCAAAAAATCTATTTAATAAATGGCCCCCAGATTGGGGATGTTAGAGGGATTAAACTGATGAGAATAGTACTACAGAAAATACCACTCATATCGGGTGTGACAGTAAATTGCACGGCGCAGATGCAGTCACCGTTGTTTAAAACAGAGTGGAGGGAGCCAGCGTTTTTTTAACCATCTCCCCGTTCGAAAAATCTATTCAATAAATGGCACCCAGATTGGGGACGTTAGAGGGATTAAACTGATGAGAATAGTACTACAGAAAATACCACTCATATCGGGTGTGACAGTAAATTGCACGGCGCAGACGCAGTCACCGTGGTTTAAAACAGAGTGGAGGGAGCCAGGTTTTTTTTAACCATCTCCCCGTTCGAAAAATCTATTCAATAAATGGCACCCAGATTGGGGACGTTAGAGGGATTAAACTGATGAGAATAGTACTACAGAAAATACCACTCATATCGGGTGTGACAGTAAATTGCACGGCGCAGACGCAGTCACCGTGGATTAAAACAGAGTGGAGGGAGCCAGCGTTTTTTTAACCATCTCCCCGTCCGAAAAATCTGTTTAATAAATGGCCCCCAGATTGGGGAGTCGGGGACGTTAGAGGGATTAAACTGATGAGAATAGTACTACAGAAAATACCACTCATATCGGGTGTGACAGTAAATTGCACGGCGCAGACGCAGTCACCGTGGATAAAAACAAAGGGGAGGGAGCCAGCGTTTTTTTAACCATCTCCCCGTTCGAAAAATCTATTCAATAAATGGCACCCAGATTGGGGACGTTAGAGGGATTAAACTGATGAGAATAGTACTACAGAAAATACCACTCATATCGGGTGTGACAGTAAATTGCACGGCGCAGACGCAGTCACCGTGGATTAAAACAGAGTGGAGGGAGCCAGCGTTTTTTTAACCATCTCCCCGTCCGAAAAATCTGTTTAATAAATGGCCCCCAGATTGGGGAGTCGGGGACGTTAGAGGGATTAAACTGATGAGAATAGTACTACAGAAAATACCACTCATATCGGGTGTGACAGTAAATTGCACGGCGCAGACGCAGTCACCGTGGATAAAAACAAAGGGGAGGGAGCCAGCGTTTTTTTAACCATCTCCCCGTTCGAAAAATCAATTCAATTGACCTTTCGGGGACCCTTGGTGTTGTACGTGGCTGGGTGGAGGAAGAAACCTTCAATGACATCACCGGGACGTGGCTAGCTTGGTATCCAACCTTGTGCAAATGGGGAGTTTGCGGTTGTGCAAATGAACTGTTTGCGGTGCATTAAAAGGGGAGTTTGGTCTGTCAATGTCTGTGATGCGGGCGTAACCCTTACACTACCTGATCGATACAACATCATACCTGATCGTATACACACACTGGATGTTTTAAAGCACGTTATTCCAAACAATTTAGGAATGTTAGTTGATTTATGCCCTTTATGGATTAAAACCCGACTCTGCGTCCACTACGTAATTTTCCATGGGAGTTTTGCCATAGATCCCCCTCCGGCATGCCACAGTCCAGGTGTTAGACCCCTTGAAACAACTTTCTCATCACTATTGTGGCCAGAAAGAGTCCCTGTGGGTTTTAAAATTCGCCTGTCTATTGAAGTCTATGGCGGTTCGCCCGGTTCGCCAGTTCGCGAACATTTGCGGAAGTTCGCGTTCGCTGTTCGCGAACTGAAAATTTTATGTTCGCGACATCACTAGTGCTAATACGTCCCTGGGAGGGGCTATTTTTCAATAGCACTAGCACCCTTGGAATGGCTGTATGGCCGTAGCTGTTAAATGCTAACTCCAAGCATCATAGTCCTGAGACTGTTATGGTTGTAAGTTCCACATTAATTGAGGAGTTGTTAGTATATACACATTGCAGCACTACTTAGATTTGTAATTATGCAGGGTACTTTACCCAGGGCCGGTTCTTAGCGAAATGGGGCCCTGGGGCGGAAAATAATAAGGGGCCCCCCCCCCCCCACATGACACTTGCTGACTTTAACGTCCCGTATTGTAAACAAATGCAAGTGGCAAAGCAACATGTACAAGTACTTTGTGTGGCACAGTGTAGCGGTATACTGTACTTTGTGTGGCACAGTGTAGCGGTATACTGTACTTTGTGTGGCACAGTGTAGCGGTATACTGTACTTTGTGTGGCACAGTGTAGCGGTATACTGTACTTTGTGTGGCACAGTGTAGCGGTATACTGTATATTGTGTGGCACAGTGTAGCGGTATACTGTACTTTGTGTGACACAGTGTAGAGGTATACTGTATATTGTGTGGCACAGTGTAGAGGTATACTGTACATTGTGTGGCACAGTGTAGCGGTATACTGTATATTGTGTGGCACAGTGTAGCGGTATACTGTACTTTGTGTGGCACAGTGTATGCTATATGTGTATAACATAAACATATTTCACATGAAAACTTACAATTACTTGGCTAGACCCTTGGGGATCTCGGACACTACTTCCACACTTTGGCCGGGGGCTCGGTGGAGC
The DNA here is from genome assembly GCF_905171765.1 of Bufo bufo. NCBI lineage: Eukaryota > Metazoa > Chordata > Amphibia > Anura > Bufonidae > Bufo > Bufo bufo. The sequence continues at coordinate 94,168,792 of NC_053392.1, read as the reverse complement.
TGATGTTGTGTTTTATCCTAATGAGAAAGAGTTCATAATAAGGATTTGGAGACGGGGGATAGCAGAGCAGGGAGAGGCTGGTGCTCCTCTAGGGGGTCTTACCACGGGGGAGTAATAAAGCCCACCATAATGCCCCCTAGTAGAAAAAATTCTCCTTATAATGTGGCAGTGCAAAAAATACCCCCTTGTAATGCCCCCAGTTGAGCTAATGTTCCCATAGTGCCCCCATAATGTACCAGTCTAAAATACCCCTATAAAGTGCCCCCAGTAAATGCTGCATAGTGCTCCTCTCCCCCTTCCTCCTAGTGCCCCCCATAATGTACCAGTATAAAATGCCCCTATATAGTGCCCCAGTAGATGCCCTCAGTGTCCCCCATAAATAATTTTGCAAGCATAAAATACACCTTCTTAGTGTCCTCCGTAGATGACCCCATAGTATTCCTCTCCCCCCTTCCCCATAGTACCCACCATGTGTCCCAGTATAAAATGCCACTGTACAGAGCCCTCCATATAACATACCACTTCTTTGTAGCCCCAGTAGATGCCCCAAAAGTGCCCACCAATAATGTGCCAGCAAGAAGTGCCCCCATAGTGCCACCTAATAATGTGCCAGTAGTAAGTGCCCTCATAGATGCCCCCCAATAATGTGCCAGAAAAAAGTGCCCCCATAGTGCAACCTAATAATGTGCCAGTAAAAAGTGCTCCCAATGATGCCCCCCGGGCCTCAATGTCAAATTTCTCCCCCTCCATGTCACGTCATCACCCCCTTCGCGTCACATTATTCCCCCCCCCTTCATCATGGCAGCACACTTCCCATCCTCCACCCCCCCCCCCCCCCCCCCCCGCCCCCCAAATGCACATTTCTCCAGTCCAACTGACTCCAAACACAAACAGAACCGGGCTAGTACACCACTGGCACGGGTGAGATGGTGCCTGGGATGGATCCGATCCAGTTTAATCAACCAACCTACCAGACTGGGATGGATCACAATCCAGTTTAATAAACAAACCAGTTACTGGTAGGTTGGTTGATTAAACTGGATCGGATCCATCCATCCCAGGCACCATCTCATCCATCCCAGTGCCAGTATACTAGCCCGCCCTGGTTCTGTTGGACAGTTGGACTGGAAAAATGTGCATTTGGGGGGGGGGATGGGGCAGTTACGGGTAGTACCAATAACTGCCCCCCCCCCAAATGCACATTTCTCCAGTCCAACTGACTCCAAACACAAACAGAACCAGGGCCGCAGGCCGGGCTAGTAGTACACTGGGACGGCCCACATGGGTGAGATGGTGCCGGACAAAGTAAGTCAGTGAGTGGGAAACACTGGGAATGGATGGATGGATCATGCATTCATTAACAACAACAAAACAAGGCTACTTTCACACTTGCGGCAGGATGGATCCGGCAGGCTGGTCTCCCTGTCGGATCCGTCCTTCCGCTGTTTCGCCGCTCCATCCCTATTGACTATAATGGGGATGGGGGCTGAGCTCCAGCGCAGCACGGTGGGACTTTTTCGTCCGGCGGCTTTCGCCGTGCACCGCCGTGCTGCGCAGGAGCTCAGCGCCCGTCCTATTATAGTCAATGGGGACGGAGCGGCGGTCCGGCGATACGGCGAAACAGCGGAAGGACGGATCCGACAGGGAGACCAGCCTGCCGGATCCGTCCTGCCGCAAGTGTGAAAGTACCCTAACCAATGAATTATGAACCTACCAGACTGGAACTTGGCTGGGGGCGGCGGGCCTTCCCTGGCGCTGCTGTCACACTGGCTGCCAAATGCCAGTGGTATCCAACAATCCAGATTCTCTGCTCTGGGTGAGGGGGCGGAGCCTGTGGCAGACGTGCCTGCCTGTGCCGTGCATGCTGCTGCTGGCTGCTCCAGACAGTCTTGAATCTCTCCAGAAGCAGCGGCAGCGCAGGCACAGTCAGCGGCCACCTGCGTCCGGCGGGGGGCCCCTCCAGACCACACTTGACTGCAGAGTTAGTGAGAGACACTCCAGTCGACCAGCCGCGGCCGCCTGCGCCCAGCGGGGGGCCCCTCCACACCTGACAGCAGTCTGCAGAAGCCGCCCTGGCCCGCCCAGTGAGTAAGTTAGTTTAATTTATTAATTAGATTACTGCCGGCTGCCCGCAGAGTCCAGCACTGTCTGATGACTCACAACAATGACATGATTATTTATGAGACGAGTGTAGTGTCAGTGACAGTGTGTGACAAGTCACAAGTACTGTCTGACAATAAGATAATAGTAAGGCCGGCGCTAGGGGCCCGGGGGCGGGGGCCCCCTAAGGAGCGGGGGCCCGGGGGCAGTTGCCCCCCTTGCCTCTATGGTAGCGCCGGCCCTGACTTTACCGCTCCTATGATCGGTCCGCTTGTACACCAAGGTTTTCAAGTGTAATGCTCTGTTGTGAGCTGCAAGGACCTTTAGGCAAAGTCTATATATGAAGTTCCCCACGCTTCTGGATATGTAGTAGCGGTGCTGCTTGATATCACCGCTCTGACCTTCCAAGACCTGTGTGGTGTCCCATGTGGTTTGCTGGACAGGTCAGGTGAGCTGTAATTCCAGGCGGGGTTTTCAAATCTCTTTGGTGCAGATAGTTTAAAGCTTTCAATCCAAGTGTAGATACACGATTGTAGATAATTCTTCTTAGCAGTCCCTCACTGTCACACAGCATCTTGCTGTTAAAAAATTCATTTAATTTTTTCTCTGTAATATAATTGCAGTTGCCTGCCAGTGAGTGTCAGGCACACAGATTGTACTGTGCCCACTGCCCACCACTCATATAGGGTGGCACAGTACCTTGCAGATAAAGTCATTACATTTTTCCTCTGTAATATAATTGCAGTTGCCTGCCAGTGAGTGTCAGGACCACTGACTGTACTGTGCCCACTGCCCACCACTCATGTAGGGTGGCACAGTACCTTGCACGCATAGTACCACTAATCTAAAAAAAAAATTACAGGCAGAGGCAGGCCACCCCGCAGGGGCCATCGTGGTCGTGGTACTGTGATTTCCTTTGGCCCTAGAATAATGCCCAGTGTTCAGAGGCCACGTACCCTGAACTCGAAAAGTTCTGAGGACATAGTTGACTGGCTTACACAGGACACCCAATCTTCTACAGCTTCCGCTCGGAACCTTGACGCACCATCCTCCTCCAGCTCAGCTTCGGGCACCTCTCAAGTTACCACTCGCCCTCCTGCCGCCACCACCAACACTAGCACCACAGCCGCTTCACTTGATCTGTCAGAGGAGTTATTTACACATCAGTTGGAAGAAATGAGTGATGCGCAACCATTATTGCCAGAGGATGTAGATAACAGGGATATGTCTCAGTCAGGCAGCATTACACACATGGACGTACGGTGTGATGAGTTCTCAGATACAAGTGAAGCGGTTGATAATGACGATGAGAAAGTTCAGATGGGGAGACAGAGAGGAGGAGGAGACGAGTTGGAAGCAGGGGGAGGTCGTCGCAAGGAGCTAGTGGCACAGTCAGACAGCATGTATCGGCACTCGGGGTCAGCCAGACAGCTGTAACAGTACGTGGGATTGCGCTCCAACGTGGAACGCAACTGCCGCCTATAATGTGATGCTGGGTTGCGCTCCAGCGTGGAACGCAGCGGCTGCCTGTGTTGATACGCTGGCTTGCGCTCCAGCGTGGAACGCAGCGGCCGTCTGTGATAATACGCTGGCTTGCGCTCCAGCGTGGAACGCAGCGGCCGCCTGTGTTGATGCGATGGCGTGCGCTCCAGCGTGGAACGCAGTGGCCGCCGGACCGGGTTGTGGCTCCGCCCACTTACCACCCGGCTCTTAAATAGGAGACAGGAGCTGTGCAGGGTGTTCCACTAATGAAGTGCGCACCCTGCTAGCTCCATTGAATCTGAGGACTCCGTCCCCATATCCAGACCGGAACCCTAACAACGCCGTGAAGGACTGCCTACCTTCTTGCCACTGGCTCCCCCACTGCTGGCTCCCTCTTCAGGAACAACTAACCGCAAGTATATGCCTGTTAACTGGCTTGATTACTATCCTGGAACTCAGAGTGGGGAGGTCCCCTGCTGTTGAGAGTCGGTATTGCTAAACTAACCTGAGCTGAGGACATGCTATATACTAACCCTGAGCTGAGGACATGCGGTATACTAACCCTGAGCTGAGGACATGCTATATACTAACTTTGAACTGAGGGCATACTATAAACTAACTCTGAACTGAGGACAAGCTATATACTAACCTGTAACCCTGCAATATTGGGAGATCTTCCTTCCCATCAGTAAAGCTAAGTAGCTAGATAGCGGTAAATGATTTTGCTACCCCAAACTCTCCGCTTAAGACTGAGAGAGCCGCCTGGGGTACATACTGAGTAACCGCGAATCTTACAGCCAACACAAGGGCGGTGGGGTAATAGTGGATGTCCATTGCCTCCGCAGTTGAGATCCTAACTGACCAACTTGGTGCGTTACAACAGCACGCCAATCAACGCATGCTGTTGCCACCACCAGAATGCCGTCATTGCAAAGCTCAGCAGTGTGGCATTTTTTTTGTGTGTCTGCCTCTGATAACAGCGATGCCATTTGCAACCTGTGCTAAAAGAAACTGAGTCGTGGGAAGTCCAACACCCACCTAGGTACAACTGCTTTGCGAAGGCACATGATCTTACATCACAAACGCCTATGGGATCAACACATGAGTACAAGCAGCACACAAACTCAAAGCCACCATCCTCCTCCTGGTCCAGCATCTTCAGCCACGTCAACCACTGCTGTCCTCCTTGCCCCCTCTCAACCACCCGTCACTCCGCCTCTCACCTTCAGCAGTTCCTGCTTATCTGCCCACAGTCAGGTGTCTGTCAAGGAAATGTTTGAACGTAAGAAGCCAATGTCACAGAGTCACCCCCTTGCCCGGCGTCTGACAGCTGGCTTTTCGGAACTCTTAGCCCGCCAGCTTTTACCATACAAGCTGGTGGAGTCTGAGGCCTTCAAAAAATTTGTAGCTATTGTGACACCGCAGTGGAAGGTACCCGGCCAAATTCTTTTTTTCACAAAAGGCAATCCCCAACCTGTACTCTATTGTGGAAAAGGAAGTCATGGCATGTCTGGCACACAGTGTTGGGGCAAGGGTCCATCTGACCACTGATACCTGGTCTCCAAAGCACAGTCAGGGCAGGTATATCACGTACACTGCCCATTGGGTAAACCTGCTGACGGCTGCCAAGCATGGAATGCGTGGCTCTGCAGCGGAATTGGTGACACCGCCACGACTTGCAGGCAGGCCTGCTGCCACCTCCTCTACTCCTCCTACTCCATCCTCTTTGCTAACCTCCTCGGCTGAGTCCTCTTCTGCTGCTGCGTCTTGCTCCACATCAACTGCACCCCCCCAGCTCCACAGTTTCACGCCGTCTTGGGGTTGACTTGCCTGAAAGCAGAGAGTCACACTGGACCAGCACTCCTGTCCGCCCTGAACGCACAGGTGGATAAGTGGCTGACCCCACACCAACTGGAGATCGGCAAAGTGGTGTGTGACAACAGAAGCAATCTGTTGGCGGCATTGAATTTGGGCAAGTTGACACATGTGCCGTGCATGGCACATGTGTTGAATCTGATCGTACAACGCTTTGTGCATAAGTACCCAGGCTTACAGGACGTCCTCAAGCAGGCCAGGGAGGTGTGTGGCACATTTCAGGCGTTCCTACACGGCCATGGCGCACTTTTCCGATATTCAGCGGCGAAACAACATGCCAGTGAGGCGCTTGATTTGCGACAGCCCGACACGGTGGAATTCAACACTCCTAATGTTCGACCGCCTGCTCCAACAAGAAAAATCCGTCAACAAGTATTTGTATGACCGGGGTGCTAGGACAGCCTCTGCGGAGCTGGGTATTTTTTTGCCACGTTACTGGACGCTCATGCGCAATCCCTGTAGGCTCATGCGTCCTTTTGAGGAGGTGACAAACCTAGTCAGTCGCATCGAAGGCACCATCAGCGACCTCATCCCATTTGTTTTCTTCCTAGAGTGTGCCCTGCGAAGAGTGCTGGATCAGGCCGTAGATGAGCGTGAAGAGGAAGAGTTGTGATCACCATCACCACCAGAAACAGCCTTATCATCATCGCTTGCTGGACCTGCGGCAACACTGCAAGAGGAGTTTGAGGAAGAGGAGTCAGAGGAGAAATGTGGCTTTGAGGAGGAGGAAGACCAACCACAGCAGGCATCCCAGGGTGCTCGTTGTCACCTATCTGGGACCCGTGGTGTTGTACGTGGCTGGGGGGAAGAACAAACCTTCAATGAGAACAGTGAGGACGAGGAACGGGACATGAGTAGCTCGGCATCCAACCTTGTGCAAATGGGGTCTTTCATGCTGTCATGCCTGTTGAGGGACCCTCGTATAAAAAGGCTGAAGGAGAAAGACCTGTACTGGGTGGCCACGCTACTAGACCCCCGGTATAAGCAGAAAGTGACTGAAATGTTACCGAATTACCGGAATTTGGAAAGGATGCAGCAGTTCCAAAACAAGTTAAAAACTATGCTTTACACAACGTATAAGGGTGATGTCACAGCACAACGGGAATCTAACAGGGGAAGAGGTGAAAGTAATCCTCCTCCTACCACGACCACGCCGGCAAGGACAGGACGCTTTACAGACGTGTTGTTGATGGAGGACATGCAGAGCTTTTTAAGTCCTACGCATCGCCACAGCCCTTCGGGGTCCACCCTCAGAGAGCGACTCGACCAACAGGTAGCAGACTACGTCGCCTTAACTGCAGATATCGACACTCTGAGGAGCGATGAACCCCTTGACTACTGGGTGTGCAGGCTTGACATGTGGCTTGAGCTATCCCAATTTGCGATAGAACTTCTGGCCTGCCCCACTTCAAGTGTCCTGTCAGAAAGGACCTTCAGCGCAGCAGGAGGTATTGTCACTGAGAAGAGAAGTCGCCTAGGTCAAAAAAGTCTAGATTACCTCACCTTTATTAAGATGAATGAGGCATGGATCCCGAAGGGACTGACAGTGGGGGATGCATTTGACTAAAAAAGGCCTGATGAGATGCCTTTGGCTAAAAATGGTTCCCACGCTGCTTTTTTTAATCTCTGCATGCCGGATGACTTGCGTGACTTCTCCGCCACCAACTAGGGTTCAAGCCGCAATGTTTTAGTACACTTTCTGCCTGGAAAACATAAATTTTTCCGGCCTGTGTACATGCCTAATTTTTCTGGCCTCTGGTGCTGCACTGTGGCTGCAAAAACAAAACAAAAGAAAAGGCACATACATGTGTCAATTCCCCTTCGTGATCGTTACCTTGTTGTGGTGAAGGGGCTTGCGTATCACAATGAAGCGATCACCTCTATGAGTGTGTTGGCAATGTTGGCCCACCCCAGATGATATGGTCGTTGCTTCATTGTGAACACACCAAAAGCAATCGGCTGGATAATTTTTCATAGAAAAAACATAAATTTTCTTTGTGATCATCAAAGGTGATCATTAAAGCCTACTAGGCCAACAATGGGCCCACACTGCAGAATCATTGTTTTCTGGGTCACTTAACTATCCCTGAACTACATCAGCACGACCATAGGCTTTGATGAGCACAGTCATCACTACACCAAGATTGACGCATAGAGGAATAAAATTTATGTCATGAGTGTGTCAACTATTGACAACTCTTTGCGGTTGTTTGCGGTGCTTTAAATGGGGAGTTTGGTCTGTCAGAGTTTGGTCTGTCACTGTGAAGCGGGCGTAACCCTTACACTAGTTCACTTAAATATAATAATCTTGTAGACGTACTTCTCAAATAATGCTGTTTACTGCCTAACTAAAGTACGTTAAAAACACTTTATTTGATAATATTAAAAATAATAAATCTCCACATGAATAGGCTGATAAGGTGAACTGGATTTTTACAGACTATTATATGCTGGTTCCTAGTAACACCCTACCACAAAGACTCCTTTATATTTAGGAGTATATGGATAATGGGGTAAATCCTCTAGTGATCCTAGAAGGATATTTTTTTGCACTCCATATATGGGGCTGTAGACCCTTTGATAAGTGCTATATAGGATCTCATACTTAGAGGATTAATCCCCATTAGGCTCAGTATGGAAGCGAAAATCAGTCTGCATGTATTCCTATACTGCAGTCTAATGCTCGACGCGTTTCCCTTTCCGACTATTGTCGGTAGTTCATCAGGAGCATTAGACCTGGTGTTTGGCAGACGTCATATATTGTGACCCTGATGGTGGGTATGCAATGATTTTGCCAAGCACTTTTCGGTCTGCTTACTAGAAAGATGCTGCACGCTTCTGATATCGTGCGTGCAGCAGCGAGCCTCCCGGCATTGTAGTTGCCGTAGCGCGCGCAAGATGTGCGCTGTTTAAATGGAGAAAAACCCTCCCCTTTTCCTGCCAAGCCTCTAGCAGGCATCCAATAGGAGATCGCTACATGGCCGCGCCTGTTGCTGTCGTCATCACCAAGGGACGGACAGCCCATTGCACAGTCATTCGCGTCGACTCCGCCTGCTCCTCTCATCATTCGTTGCTATGACAAGGGGGAGTGGATGTTTTGTGACGTTTGCTTGAGTCACCATCTGGGCGGGGACTGATATTCCAAAGATTATCTTCATTATCAGGTAAAGCCAGTGCATACATAATCGGAAACGGATAAGAATATTTACTGTTATAAGTGGTTACCAGAATAAAGCCAGAGAAAGTCTATCCTGCCAGAAGCAGAAAATAGAATATATATATATATATATATATATATATATATATATGTATATATATAGAAACAAATCCTGCTTAAATATTGGTTATCCTATTTCATACAGTCCCTTAAAGGTCCCCATAAATCGCAGAAGCATCAACCTCTGACACTCATGCTAGGGACATTAGGGACATATTTAAGTCCCACTTCAAGCAAATACTCAGGACAATATGGACACCTTAAGGTCCCAAATCGTGGATAGTCTCCATATATAATAAATAGAGAGAGATCATCAGAGCGGACAAAAACAAATTCAGAAGATGAATCTCATATACTAACCAAAAGAGGGAAAGGTCCTTCATTCAATAAAACATGCGCATGAAATCGCATCATTTAAACCTTTTGGCTTGACAGTATTTAGTGTGAAGATCCACTGTGCCTCCTTTCTAAGAAGCAGTGTATCAATATCAACTCCCCTGAGATTGACGCATAGAGGAATAAAATTTATGTCATAAGCGTGTCAACTATTGACAACTTTTTGCGGTTGTTAGCGGTGCGTTAAACGGGGAGTTTGGTCTGTCAGAGTTTGGTCTGTCACTGTGAAGCGGGCGTAACCCTTACACTACCTGATCGATACAACATCATACCTGATTGTATACACACACTGGATGTTTTAAAGCACGTTATTCCAAACAATTTAGGATTGTTAGGTGATTTATGCCCTTTATGGATTAAAACCCGACTCTGCGTCAACTACGTAATTTTCCATGGGAGTTTTGCCATGGATGCCCCTCCGGCATGCCACAGTCCAGGTGTTAGTCCCCTTGAAACAACTTTTATATCACTATTGTGGCCAGAAAGAGTCCCTGTGGGTTTTAAAATTCGCCTGCCTATTGAAGTCTATGGCTGTTCGCCCGGTTCGCCCGTTCGCGAACATTTGCGTAAATTCGCGTTTGCCGTTCGCGAATGGAAAATTTTATGTTCGCGACATCTCTATACACCAGCTTCCACCAAATATTGATTAAGGGGTTAGATATAACAACTTCCAGCAAATACTTATTATTGGGTTCTATATACCTGTTTTCACAAAATACTGATATACAGGGTATTGATATACCGGCTTCCACCAAATATTGATTGAGGCCTGCGATACACCGGCTTCCACCAAATATTGATTATGGGGTTTGATATACCAGCTTCCAGCAAATACTTATTATTGGGTTCTATATACCGGTACCTGTTTCAACAAAATACTGATAGAGGAGATTGATATACCGGCTTCCACAAAATATAGATTTAGACCTGCGATACACTAGCTTCCCACAAATATTGATTATGGGGATTGATTTACTGGCTTCCAGCAAATAATCATTATTGGGTTCTATATACCTGTTTCCACAAAATACAGACAGAGGGTATTGATATACCGGCTTCCAACAAATATTGATTGAGGCCTGCGATACACCGGCTTCCACCAAATATTGATTAAGGGGTTTGATTTACCAGCTTCCAGCAAATACTCATTATTGGGTTCTATATACCCGTTTCCACAAAATACTGATACAGGGTATTGATATACCGGCTTCCACCAAATATTGATTGAGGCCTGCGATACACCGGCTTCCACCAAATATTGATTAAGAGGTTTGATTTACCGGCTTCCAGCAAATACTAATTATTGGGTTCTATATACCTGTTTCCACAAAATACTGATAGAGGGTATTGATATACCGGCTTCCACAAAATATTGATTGAGTCCTGCGATATACCTGCTTCCAGAAATACTGGGACTTTGTCACAGGGTCATTTTGAAAATGACAGGCAGAGTAAGAGGCAGGCCATTCCGCAGGGGTGGTAGGGGTCGGGCAGGTGCACCAGGCCGGAGCCTAAGTGGGAAGTTGGAGAAGGTGCGTGCGATTACGTCAAAGGACGCACCAGAGTTGGTTGAGTTGCTCACTCAGTTTTCCGCTTCTGCACCCTGTTCATCCTCTGTATCTGCACTCTCAAAGACACCACCATCACCACCAACATAGCCCCTCCACTCGAGTCAGAGGAATTATTTTCCCAACCATTACCAGACCATACCGATGCGCAGCCATTCTTGGCATCGGATGAGGAAGAGGAGGTAGCAACGGCCGCCACCCAGCGGTCTGACAGTACCCAGATCAGCCCAAGGAGGGTGGTCCCCGCTGTTGCTCCCTACTCCGAGATCTCTAATGTCAGTGGTGGTGAAGGTGACAATAATTACGTGTCGATGGACGTTACGTGGGTGCCCACAAGAGAGGAAGAGGAGGTGGAGTTTAGAGGGGGAGAAGGAGCAGCAGATAGGGAGGAGAAGGACGAGAAGCAGGCAGAACTTGCAGTGCACAGGAGGCAAAAAAGCAGACTGCAAATGTATCTGAAGCGACCCATCCACCATGCACGGTCACATATGGCTCCGCAGTGTGGGCTTTTTTTAACGTGTCAGCTGCTGACAATAGTGTTGCCATCTGCAGCCTGTGCTGTAAATGCATAAGTCGCGGTAAGCCCAACACTAACCTAAGGACGACCGCCTTAAGAAGGCACCTGGCCTCCCATCACCGAGCCCAGTGGGAGCAACACCGTCAGAACCCACAAAGCCACACTCCCGGCGCTCCACGTCCTGCCTCTTCTCCTTCTACTTCTCCTCTCTCCTCCCATTTGTCCTCCACTCCACCTTCCACCATGCCGTCGTCGCGTTCATCTGGCAAAAAGCAGGATTCCGCGGCCCAAATGTTCAAACATAAAAAGTTGATGATGCCGGATAACCCTCTTGCCCAAAGGCTGACCGTCGGCTTGTCGGAACTGCTAGTCCGCCAACTACTGCCATATAAACTGGTGGACTCAGAGGCCTGTATAAAATTTGTGGCCATTGGCACATCACAATGGAAGGTCCCCGGAACGAAATATTTCTCCCAGAAGGGCATCCCAGAGCTATATGGCAATGTTCAGCGGCAAGTGAAGGTATCTCTGGCACACAGTGTCAGTGCCAAGATACATATGACCATAGACACGTGCTCTAGCAAACACCGTCAGGAAAAGTACATAACTTTTACTGCCCACTGGGTGAACCTTCTGACAACTGTCAAGCATGCAATCCGTGGCACCACCCATGTGGATTTGGTGTTACCACCACGGATTGCATGCAGGCCTGCCTCTTCTTCTCCTCCTCCTACTCCAGTCTCCGTCTCCTCCTCGGCTGACTCCTCCTTTTCCACTGCTACCACCTCTTCCGCTGCACCCCCCAGCTCCCCAGAACCTATTTGATGTGCCAGGTGAGACGCTGCCATGCTGTGCTGCGGCTGTGGTGCCTTGAAGCCAAGAGCCACACCGGTCCTGCACTCCTTTCAGCTCTACGGTCACAGGCTGATCAGTGTCTAACCCCGCTCAATTTAACAGTTGGAAAAGTGGTGTGCGACAACGGTGCCAATCTGCTAAGTCAATGGGAACGGAGCGGCGGTCCGGCGGCACGGCGAAATAGTGGAAGGACGGATCTAACAGGGTGAACAGCCTGTCGGATCCGTTCTGCCGCAAGTGTGAAAGTACCCTAATTTAACTGGCCAACAGTAAAATTGTTATTCGGTGACCGCCTAATGTACCTACAGCCACATTATCAATTGTTCTTTTCTTTACGGTGAATGAATAATTTTTGGGGCCTGTAGTCCACTGGCCTGCAGTAAAATTTAAATCCATTGACCGTCTAATATACGTCCAGCCACATAATCACTTGATGTTTTCTGTCCGGTGAATGCATAATGTTTGGGGTCTGTACTCCACTGGCCTGAATTAAAATTGATATCTAATGACCGTCTAATATACCTCTAGCCACATAATCACTTGATGTTTTCTATCCGGTGAATGAATAATTTTTGGGGCCTGTAGTCCACTGGCCTGCAGTAAAATTGATATCCATTGACCGTCTAATATACCTCTAGCCACATAATCACATGATCTTTTCTGTACGGTGAATGAATCATTTTTGGGGCCTATAGTCTAACTGGCCAACAGTAAAATTGTTATACGGTGACCGCCTAATGTACCTCCAGCCATATTATCAATTGTTCTTTTCTCTATGGTGAATGCATAATTTTTGGGGCCTGTACTCCACTGGCCTGCTGTAAAATTGATATCCATCGACCGTCTACTATACCTCCAGCCACATAATTACTTCATCTTTTATGTACGGTGAATGTATAATTTTTGGGGCCTGTAATCTAACTGGCTAACAGTAAAATTGTTATACGGTGACCACCTAACGTACCTCCAGCCACATTATCAATTGTTCTTTTCTGTACGGTGAATGCCTAATGTTTGGGGCCTGTACTCCACTGGCCTGCAGTAAAATTGATATACATTGACCGTCTCATATACTTCCAGCCACATAATCACTTGATGTTTTCTGTCCGGTGAATGCCTAATGTTTGGGGCCTGTACTCTCGTGGTCTAAAATAAAAATTTTCTAGGCTCCAGCAGGGCACATTTTTGACAGTTTCCCTTCAAGACGCATAAAAATGGCCCCTGATTAAAATACATATTTTTTGTGGGAATTTTTGCCATTGATCCACCTCTGGTATGTCACTGTCCATGTTGTGGGATGATTTGTGCACTTCTAGTAAGTATTTGGTGGATGCAAATATGAACTAAAGGTTTTTCAGTTTCGCCTTCTATTAAAGTCAATAGGGCCCGTCGCGAACTTGCGGTTTTGCAAACATTTGATCGCGTTCGCGCGATCACGTTCGAGAATCGTCCCGGCCGATGTTCGTACATTACTAATCTAATCCCCAGTTTTTCTTTATAGTAAAATTATCTTGCTGACGTCTTTTCTCTGGTCCCTGGTTTCAGAAATTCTTGTGTTCATTATTTGGTGCTGTGTCAAAGAATGAGGCTGTAGCAGAACTCTCAAAGTACAATATTTCAGTACATATATCATTTGCAAGGAGAGAAAGGAAGGCAGTAGGAACTAAATTTAAATTATAAAAGATTGTCACTGTGCGGCTCACCGTGACGTGGTTTGCAATGCAGGCTGGCTGCACGCCTTTTGCTTTTGGCTGCGTGCTGACTGCGGTATCTAGTGTGAACCTGCCCGCGTGTGTGTGTACACCCTTTGGCTGTATCATCTCCCTGTGGGTATGTCAGGTTGGCTGCGCTCTTGCGTACTGGCTGCGGTGTTCCGTGCATGCTGGTTGCTAGGGGCAATGATCTGTATCGCAGCTTGGTATGCTGTGGTTTCTGGTTACCCCTGACCTGATTTGGTACCTCCCTGTTTGGTTCTGATGGGGTTAACCTCCCCTGGTCGGTTCCTGGGTGTGTCCTTTCAGGTGCTCTCGTTAGGCTTCTATTTCTGCCTTTGAGCGTGGAGTTTGAGGTCGGTCTTGCTCAGTCTGTTCTGTCTTGTGGGTGTTTCACCCTTCTGCTCTGTATAGTCTGTCTGTCTTGCCAGGTTTTGCCCTTTGCTGCTGACCCGAAAGGGGTCCTACCATCTACACCTCGGTGTGTTCCGCCTGGTTCTGTATTATTGTTTTCTGGCCCTGTACCTTGCCTTGTATCTGTCCTGTATCTGTATAGCCTAGCAGAGCTTATCTGTGATCTATGTTCCTGTTATTGCTTGTCTGGCAATCCTTACTGCTTCTGGTGTTCCTTTCATGTCTGTCCATGTCCGCCTTCGGAAGAGGGTTCCTGGTTTCCCCGGAGGGGGAATGCTCATTCTCTGTCTCTGTGCAGCTCTTTGTGGGGCCGCCTTGCTTCTATTGCTTGGGGCCCAGGTACCTGCTTCTGCCTCTGTTTCATTCTTCCTGTCTGTCTGTGGACTCAATGTACTGTCGGTACCTTGTCTGGTATCTCCTTGCTGCCTGATCCTGCTGCCACTTACTCGGTTTATGCTTTAGAGTAACCCCTGGCAACTGCCCTGATGGCCCAAGCCTATCCTCACCATCTGAGGCTCTAGTGAAGACCAGGTAGCTGCTTAGTTACGCCCCACCAGAGTATTGCTAGTCAGTGGCGTAGTGGGTTTGCAACAGGCCCACGGGTTCAGCGTCTGGAGTATCTCTCACCCCTTAGGAGGTTTCTATGAAATATGTCCCTCTTATAGAGCAAGTAAATGTGACTCCAGCTGCAGTTAAGCAGCGGAAGCTCAAGGCTACCTTTGTAGATAATTATGTTGGTACCCAGAGGTAGGATTGCCAGAGTGGTGCAGGGTGGCCTAGAGTCTCTGTAGATGTTATATACACATGTCATGGTTTTCCTACCTGGATATCTGTGGATCCCAGACGTGATGTGGTCCAAAGCAGTGCAAAAGGGTAGTTAATTTGAATAGTGTAGAAATAAAGTTGAGTCCAGACTTGGTTGTATGGAAGTTTTACTTTGCATAAACGATAATCTAAGCAATGCACAAAACTTGTCTTGGTTCCCAGCAAGTTTTAGCAGGACTTTGGCAGGCAAATACTTCTGCAGAACAAACTTCTCTCTGCTGAATCTGTGGTGTACTCACTCAGTTCTGCTATGTCAGCAATATTAAATAGAAGTGCTTTCCTTTCTGCTTGTTGCTGTTGTTCTGAATCTGTCTCTCACTGTGATTCCAGGAACGTCTTGTCCTGGCTGGATTTTATGGAGAGCTGAGTCCCTCAGGGACGAGTGTTTGCTGTTTCTCCCTACAGCATGGAGTTCAGAAACCAACTGGTTCTCCCTAGACCGTACTGTCTTCTTGAAGGAGAGTGTCTAAGAGAGCTAAAAAGCCAGGTTCCACCCTCTGTAAAGTAGCACTGCAAAGTCTGCTTCCACCCGCTGGGAAACCAGGTTATTACATGAACATTACAAATGCATAAGAAGACATGCACACTACATAGAGTACCTGGAATAAAGACATAAGATGAAATGGTTATTGCATATACAGACATAAGCAGGGTGTAGGAGTGGTAATGCCACTTGGGGGCATTACAGGTTCACACCCACTGATCTGTTTCAGTACATTGTGGTCTTCTGTTATAGTTATTGTCACGTGTCTTGTTTCCTTTGTAATACGTTATGTGTTCCGTGGTCCTTGGCCTGTTTGCCTTGTCGTGCTCGTATGACATCCCAGAGGTGCACCCGGCACGTGACAAAGGGGTTGTCTGAGTTATAGAGATTGTTGACCTATGCTTCAAAATCAACCTTAAAATCAGATTGGTGGGGGTCTGACAACTAGCATGCCCATTAATCAGCTGTTCTTAGCAGTTATAGGAAATAGCACAGTAGATGAGCTGTCAGCAGATAGGTTGCTGCAGCTCAGCTTCCATTCACTTGTCAAGCACAACCCCTCTAACAGGGAGACACAGGAGGGAAGCAGTATATATGCACATCATGTGCAGGGAGGCAGCATAATTTGTGCCTACATCATTTTATAGGCAGTAGAACCAACTGTATCTATATACTTAGTGTGATCACAACAAAATCTCAACAAGGAGGTAAGATAAAGAAAACAGTACTATCTGTGCATACACTGATTACAGGGAAAGATGACCAAATAGTGCAATCTTTACTATCATAATTTACAGAGTGAGACAGAGAGCAGTATTATCTATACCCGCACCATTCACACGGAGAGACAGGAAGGCACTACTGATTATGTAATCACTTACATGGAGATAAGGGTACGGTTGGCAGCCAAAACCAGGAGTGAATTCAAAAAAGAGGAGAAGTCATAGCTGTCCTTTATAATTTTTCTCCTTTTATTATCCATTCCTGATTGATTTGGGCTTCCAAAACTGCCTGCAGAAACCTGAGCATGTGATTGTAGCCAATTCCAAAAATGTGGGGATGCTGTGTAAAATGTAAAGAAATGCACATAAAACAGAATGCAATGATTTACAAATCTCATAGACACATATTTTATTCAAAATAGATCACAGAACACATATCAGATATTAAAATTGAGGCATTTTATCATATAATGAAAAAAATTAACTCATTTTGAATTTGATAGCAGCAATGCATGTCAAAAAAGTTGGGACAGGAGCGATAAAAGGCTGGAAAAGTAAGTCGTACTAATACTGTACAAAAAAAGGAGGAGTCACTTGCAACTAAGTCACATGTCTGGGTATAAAAATAATATGTTAGAGAGGCAGTATAACTACAAACTGTGTCTACAAATGTTCCTCAACGTAAAATTGTGAGGACTTTGAATATACCGCCATTTACAGTACATAATATCATCAAACATCATTACAAGTACTTTTTCTCTAGAATTAGGCAATGAATTGCTAAGTGTTAGGTTCTTTTACGAACCCTTAGGTTCTATTACCAACCCTCTCACCTACAAAATGTAGGGTACTCTTGATCTGATGTGGAAAATGTGATTATATAAGTAGTATGTTAAATGAGTTCCATTGTAAATTCCTCTTGAAACAATGTAAAATCAGAAGCACATCCAGGAATGGTATTTCCCATTGAATTCTATAGATGCTGTATTACAGACCAGTGCTACGTGTAGTCAATAAATATTCTCTAAACAATACAAAATAACGTACAGGTCTAATTACAACTACAACATACACGTCACCCATATAACTAAACAGTATTTCTAAGACTCTTAAAACAATTCTTATTTTTCTTTTTCCAAATATATAATCTTGGTTACTCCACCCTACCCCAGATTGTCACATCTCACTAGCTATCTGAAGATCATTCAAATAGAAGGTCTTCACAAGCTCATAACCGAGAATTGTACAGTAGTAATGAGGAGAATCACTTTGGAGTTATGGATCTATAAACATGTTAAGCTGTGGATGGGGTATATTACAGCACCAGAAAGAGTAATTAACCATAGTACATTTAGCCAACTTAGAAAATTAAAGCATCAATCAAAAATGTAATAAATGTTCGTATGTAATGGATCCTATTAACCGACTTGTGCTAGAACTGTGTTTAAGTACGTGTCCATTTATGTCCTAGAGTATGGAGATTATTCAGAAGAAGTGTTATTAATAAGAATCCTGCTTTGTCATTACTCAGCTACATCCATGTAGTTCTGTCCTGTGGAAATTTTATCTCTTATGAATACAAACAATTCTAGCTAGTAATAGTAAAATGTATAATGACAGTTTTTGGTTATTCCCAAAATAAGTCATATAAATTAACTGCTTTGTGTATGTACCTCAAAATAAAGATATGGAAAAATAAAAAAGTTATAGTTTTCATAATAAGAAAAAAAATTTTTAGGTCCTTAAGCTTCTTTCTGTGCTCTCACTATAGAGAAGTCCTTTGGAGCAGTGGACTTGGATCTACTGTGCCTTCCTAACAGATTGGGCTAGAAGCTACTTCTCAGGGTGTTGTCAAGGTGGACTCCTGGATTTTACCCTTTCACTTCTGTAATGGGATCTGGACTTCACTGCAGAAACCACCAAGCCACTACCTCTAGGAATAGTCTCTGTTCAGAAGCTGTTGACAGGTAGGTCAAAAGACACTGGTGCATGACACCAAGGCAAGAGCATGGTCAGGACAGGCGTAGTTTGTGCAGCATGGTAGTCAGACAATGGGTCAAGGCAACAACACAGGCTCAATATGGTAATCAGACAGGGATTAAGACAGGTACCATAAGGTGAATCCGGTAAACAAGTAGAGGGGCATGGGAGGTCAAAACAATACAATAACGCACCTTCTGAGGACTAGGTAATTAGTAACTCATAGCTAAGGCACCATCCCATAGGGGAAGGCACCCTATATACCTCAGGAACTGTGCCATTGGAATGAGATATATTATTCTGTGTGTGCACGGACCCTTTAAGAGCTGGTAAGAGCGTGTGCACCCTAATGGAATAAACATCAGAAAGCAGCTGGGGATGGCCTTTAACAGAAGACTGCATGGAATGGAAGGAAGAATAATTACTCTGGCAGCCATGTCTGCCAGGGGAAAGGAGATGCTGGGTGGTATGGACTGCTGGTATCACACCTTTCAAGATAAGAGTCCATGTGGCCAACAGGACAACCTTGACAGTTATAGACCAACACAAACTAGCAAGTATGTGTGAACTGAAAAGAAAATGAAAGATGGTTTACAAAATTTTTAATAAATAAAAATCTGTAAAGTGTGGCATGCATTTGTATATGCATTTGTATAAAGCACCCCTTTAGTCAATACTTTATAGAGCCACCTTTCACTGCAATTACAGCTGCAAGTCTTTTTGGGTACACCTCTACCAGCTTGGACATCTAGATGCTGAAATTCTCAATAGAAATTCTGAAATAGCTCAATCTCAGTCAGATTGAATGTGGAGTGTCTGTGAACAGCAATTTTCAAGTCTTGCCACAGATTCTCAATTTCCAAGTCCTATTTAGGTCTCGACTTTGACTGGGCCATTCTAGCACATGAATATGCTTTCGTCTAAACCAATCAATTGTAGCTCTGGCTGTAGGTTTAAGGTTGTTGTCCTGCTGGAAGGTGAAACTCTGTCCCAGTCTCAAGTCTTTTGAAGCCTATACCAGGTTTTCCTCCAGGATTGCCCTGTATTTAGCTCCATCCATCTTCCTATCAACTCTGATCAGCTTTCCTGTCCCCGCAGAAGAAAATAATCCCCACAGCATGATGTTGCCACCACCATGTTTCACTGTGGTTCAGGGTGGTATGCAGTGTTCTACCACACATAGCGTTTTGTCTGACCAGAACATCTTCTTACACATGTTTGCTGTTCCCCCTACATGGCTTGTGGCAAACTGCAAACAGGATCTCCAGGGATAGACTGGGAACTTGGCCCTGGAAAAAAAAAATTAAAATGGCCCCATTTTGTAGGAGTGTCTTAATTGACAGAGGATGGCTCAACAGATGTAGGCAGGGCCAGCAATACCTTAGTGCAACACAAAATAATGCCCCAGCAGAACCAAATACCACAGTCCAGCATAAAGTACTGCTACTGCTCTGCAGTATTCAACTGTATCACTGTCCACAGGAGACATATGGCCACCAGCCAGCTGCATAAGTGTCTGATGCTCCTACCATTAATTAATACTAAGCTCCTCAAAATGTACCTGGCAGGCAGCTGCAAAAAGGCTTGGGCAACCCCTTGTGTATCGGCTTACCAGGAAATTTTCTTGCAGGGTCAATGGCCAGTCAGTCCCTGGGGACCTCTTATGGCTTGCTTTCAAAATGGCTTTCTTCTTGCCACTCTTCCATGAAGGCCAAATTTGTGGGGTACTAATAGTTGTCATGTGGACAGATTCTCCAAACTGAGCAGTGGATCTCTGCAGCAACACCAGCGTGACTATGGACTTTTTGGCTGCATCTCTAATTAGTGCTCTTGCCTGTGCTGTCATTTTAGCTGGACAGCCATGTCTTGGTAGGTTTGCAGTTGTGCCATACTCCTTCCATTTTCGATGATGGATTGAACAGTGCTCCGTGAGATGTTCACAGCTTGGGATATTTTTTTATAACCTATCCCTGCTTTACACTTCTCCACAACTTTATCCCTGACCTGCCTAGTGTGTTCCCTGGTTTTCATGATGCTATTTGATCACTAATGTTCTCTAACAAACCTCTGAGGACTTCACATAACAGCTGTAGTTATGCTGAGAATAAATTACACACAGATGGACTTTATTTACTAATTAGAATACTTCTGAGGGCAATTGGTCATACTGGATTTTATTTAGGGGTATCAGGGTATGGGGGCTATATACTAACGCACGCCACACTTTTGAGATTTTTATTTATTTAAAATTTTGAAAACCATGTATCATTTTCTTTTCACTTAACACATACTTGCTACTTTGTGTTGGTCTATCAGTTAAAATCCCAATAAAATATATTTAAGTTTGTAAGTGTAATGTGAAAAAAAAAGTGTTAGCATCAGAAATGTGTCTTTAAAGAATTCTCTTTGAAGCACATTTCTCAACTGGAAACAGGCAATTAAAACACTGAAATCCTTTAAATGCATACAATTCATCTTCATTTTACACTATAATCAAATCTATAATTAAAATACTGCTATTCAGGGGGAAAAGGTTAAAGCCCAAATAAGTCCAACTAATGGGGCAGTAAAATTACTCAATGCCTCATCAGAGAATAGCCATAAATCCATAGACAACATGAGTGGGATTGGATTCTCCATTCATGATCGAGGACACCTGATGACTTATTCAATATGAAGATAATTCAGAGCTGTAAAACTGATTGCAATGTTTGTTGTATTGTCACATCTGTGACATGGTTTACTGATAGGCCTACGATTGCTTGAGCAGACCTACGGTAGCTTACAGGCTTTGGAGGAGATTTGCTCTTTTTATTTGGGCAGAAAACATGGTCCTGAAAAATCTCCCCCATAGTTTTGTGGGACATATTCAGTAAAACTTGTAATTTATACGTTCATATCTCTGCATTTTCTAACTTAAGACCACAATCATTTCCGTGACCTAGTGGGCCACTGCTAACTGATCAAAGATGATGTTAGATATATAATGTGATAGATTCCTAATGTATTTGGACTTTAATTAGTCTAAAACTGTTTTCTGCTGTTTGCATACAATGTGAGGCTGAAGTGCAGGTTCATTTGCATTCCCTGGAGATAGACTACAGGAAAGGGCAGCCCTAACCATTGGGCTTGGCTCTTCCATTTGAGAAGACAGTTAGCCTAGATCAGTGAGTGGAAGTGTGAGCAGCTAAATTGTTATGCAGTCCTGTATGTAGCAGCCATAGTAAGCATTTGGAAACCAAAGGAAAAAGATCAGCGAAGAATTGTAGTTCAGCATCTTCAAGAAGGTTGAGCAGCCATACAAAAGAGGGCTTTGTGAAGGTAACACACAAGACTATAGATATAAAGGTACGGCTTCTGGCTACACACAGAAATGCAGCATTCATACAGGTGTAATGTAAAGGCTTCCAGCGCCTTTTTGAATCCCTGCTGCTTGAGGAAAAGTCTGCACCACTGTAGGAAATGCAGCCAGATTTTTTGGACTCTTGGCACATCCCTCAGCTGAATTGGGAAGTACATAGGAGTTTACCTATAAGTAGATCTCTGCAGGAGTTTTCTGGAGTCAACCTGGTAAATACAGCCTTAGGAATGTTTGCAACCTTTCAAGGACTGTGCCCTCTGCTGGCATAGATTTAAGTCATTTTGTACTCCAAAAACTGGCATACAAAATGATGAATGAGATAGGCCTGCCATCCCGCCCTCTTCTCCGCCCACACCACATCCCCCTTTATAGACCTGTCGGAAAAGTGACGCGAGTGGAGAAAAGACGCAAACTATGCCGCAAAATGGCTTGCAACAAAATCTGCGACCAATATACATCACAAAGTAGAGTATATTAGTTGATAAATGGGCCCCTCTGTGTTTACTTGTTCAACCATCTACCTCTTCTATTTTTACTATACTATTTCCTGCCTTGCATCTTATTACTACCAGCCTCAAGAGCACCCTAACTTTCAACAGACAGGAGACCCCAACAAGGATGTGCCCCATGGAACATATTGATGTCAGGTGACTCCCCCCCCCCCCCCCCCATACTACTTGTTTCCAGTTAAAGTGAGCAGTCTACTCAGGAGCGGTCTCCTTTACTAGTAAGAAAGTGAACCGTGTAACTACATTATGACTGAGATTGGGCAGCAGTTCTAAATAATTAAAAAAAGTAACACTCATCCTTTTTTTCCCTTGCCACTTCCAGCATTGCGGACCGATCCTCCCTGCCACTGTTTATTTTACTGGCTGCTGGGGGATGTTCTATGCATACCATGTCACTGCTGCAGCCAATTACTGGCCTCAGCAGTTTTGTATACTTCTGAGACCAGTGATATTCTGCACAGTTGCAGCGAACCCAGGAGGAGCTGAGTGGAGGATGGAGTGGCTCTGACTACAGCAGTTATTCACAGTGACAATCATCACTCCTGAGCTGTGATAGGGAGAGAGCTCCAGCAGAAAGGGCAAGCCTCCTGAGCTGGACATGTGCCCTAAGCTGTCAGCTTGATATAAATTTAGCAGAGCAATGAATGGAGAGATCTCTGGATCCATGTGAGGTACTGGACCGGTTATAAAATTGTTAGAAAGAGACTGTTATGTACTATATGATGTCTTGTTTTCATATTTTACATTAATCATGAGACAAGCCCTTTAATTTACTTTTACATGTCTTAGTTCCATGATTAACCTTTAGATCTCAGTCTTGAAGTTTTGGAAGTAACATCATGTCAGCTTTTACATACTTTAAAAGGCACCCCTGTAGGTGAACTTCTCAGGGCGAAGAGCAATTGTTCATCTATTTCCGCTTATAACAACCAAGTCCAGAATATTCAAGCTGAATACTACATTGGGTATTTTGGAATTTCTGGAGGAGGTGTTAATTTTACATCTAGTTGCACTCCAGTGTTTTTTTCTACTACATACAGCACAGAATTTTTATCAATTTGTAGTTTGATCCACAAATATTTACCAATGTAACACCAGGACCCTCATTTTCCTGGGTTTTATCCCAGGGTTATAAATGTGTATCTTTAGCAAATTTAGTCCAGATTTTATCTGCTTCTTACGGTACCTTATGTTAAGTTGCTTCTGCGTCTCCCTCAGATGCCAATCATTTGCATCTAGTGTGGCGTTCACTTCTAGAGTTTTCTCTTCTAATGAAGCACCTGTATAAATCAATGGCACAGAAATTCGTGAAGAGAGAGCAGTAAAAGAGAGAGCAGTTCTGTTAATGTCTAGTGCTTAGTTAATCTAGTTACTCCAGCCTGCTTGAAGACCACTTAGAGCTGTGATTAGTGTTGATCGAGCTCCGTAGTGCTTGGGTGCTTGGGCCAAATGCATTGGGATGTTCAGGTGCTCGACCAAGCACCCGACTATAATGGAAGTTAATGGGAGAACCTGAGCATTAAACCAAGTACCCCCTGCTCTGAAGACGGGAGGGTGACTGGTTCATAGGAAAATGTCAAAAATGTATGGAAACACCACCGAAATGTTTCTGTAACAGCATGGGGAGGATGTCTGGATGAATCTTGGACTCGCAGGTTGCTGCTGGGAACGATATTGTCCGAATAGTATGCCACTTTTACAGACTGACAATAATACGCACAAAACTGAATAAAAATTTGATTTTAGAGGAAAAATTGATAAGAAACTTTCTTTCCTGTATATTTACTTTTATATAAAGTGCAAGTGCTGCCAAAAATTACAAGGAAGAGGCACTCCGATACAACTTGTATATCACATAAAGGAGGGCCTCATTAACATTGTGGTACAATTATTCATGTAGTGGGACTCCTACACTCATAAAGCCTATGCACTAAGTGAAAGGGCTGCCAAAATTTACAAGGAACCAGCACTCTAGTACACCCTTTATTACACATAAAGGAGGGCATCATACACACACTTGAAAAATTATGATTGATGGCCTGCTGGTGACCCTCAAAAACATTTAGATCAAGGGCCTGCTGATCTGACCATTTAAAACAATATGGGTGAGGGCCTTCTGCCGCTTTGGTGACTCTAGTTAACCTGGTGCCGATCGCACGTCCCTTTGATGGCGACGATCCATTCGGATGTCTGGCCTATCAACTTTCGATGTGGCAGCGCAAACAATTATAACTACGCGTAACGGGGAATCAGTGTTTGATTCAGGAGAGGGACCCTGAGAAACGGCTACGGTTACCACATCCAAGCAAAGCAGCATGCGCGCAAATTACCTATTAGGTATAATTAGGTGAGAGCCTGAAGGTGAGCTGACCCAGTAAAAGATTTTAGGTGCGGGCCTGCAGGTGAGCTGACCCTGTAAAAAAATTATATGCAAGGGCTTGCAGGGGGGCTGACCCTCTAAAAAATTATATGCGAGGGCCTTCAGGTGAGCTGACCCTGTAAAAGATTTGAGGTGGGGCCTGCAAGTGAGCTGACCCTCTAAAAAATTTAATGTGAAGGCCTTCAGGTGAGCTGACAGTGTAAAATATTTCAGTTGTGGGCCTGCTGGTGAGCTGACCCTGTAAAAGATTTTATGTGCGGGCCTGCTAGTGAGCTGACCCTGTAAAAGATTGTAGGTGAAGGCCTGCTGGTGAGCTGACGCTCTAAAAATTTTTATGCGAGGGCCTTCAGGTGAGCTTACCCTGTAAAAGATTTGAGGTGCAGGCCTGCTGGTGAGCTGACCCTGTAAAAGATTTCAGGTGCGGGCCTGCTGGTGAGCTGACCCAGTAAAAGATTGTAGGTGAAGGCCTGCAGGTGAGCTGACCCTGTAAAACATTATATTTGAAGGGCATATATGCGAGGGCATTATATATGACAAATAAGCATGTTGATATGATGGAAGAGGAGGAAGAGGATGAGAAAAGGAAGATTCAACCATATACCCTTGTTTGTGGTGAAAGGGGTGCATGGGAATACAGTATATACAGTACATTATAAACAACACATTTAAAGTGCCTTTATGTTGAGCAGCTTTCCTCTGGTGGAGTTGAGAAGTCATGGTTAATCCAGGTCTTGTTCATTTTTATGAATTTTCAGTTGACAGGTGGATACGCTTATCTGTTATAATGCACCAGCAGCACTAAATACCCGCTCAGACAAAACGCTGTCAGCAGGGCAGGCCAGCACCTCCAAAGCGTAGAGCGCCAGTTCGTGCCACATGTCCGGCTTGACACCCAGTAGCTGTAAGGCACTAAGAGATCATTGAGGATGCTGACACGGTCTGCTATGTTTTCCTTCACCATCTTCCAAAAATTTTCTCTCCTTGTGACAGTAGGCCGCGCATCAAGGTAAGGGTGCTGGCGGGGTGTTATGAAACTGTCCCAGGCTTTGGAAAGTGTTGCCTGTTAGAACTGCTGTGTGTTCCCCTTGTCTCCCCTCCTCGGTTGGCCAAGGAACTATGGACTCTGCCGCTAGCGTTGTCATATGGAAATTTCTGGAGCAATTTTTCAACAAGGATCTTCAGGTATTGCACCGTTTTGCTCATCCTCTCCACCAGAGGAATGACAGATGAGAAGTTCTCTTTGTAGCGGGGGTCGAGAAGGGTGAACAACCAGTAATCCGTGTTGTCTAAAATGCGCATAACGCGCGGGTCGTGGAAAAGGCAGCCTAACATGAAGTCAGCCATGTGTGCCAGAGTACCAACAGACAAGACTTTGCTGTCGTCATCAGGAGGATCACTCTCAATCTCCTCATCCTCTTCCTCCTCTTCTGCCCACCCACGCTGAACAGATGGAATTAAACTTCCATGGGTACTACCCTCTGTAGCAGAGGCAACCATCTCCTACTCCTTCTCCTCCTCCTCCTCTTCATCGTCCAATTCGCGCTGAGAAGACGAACTGAGGGGGGTCTGGCTATCACCCAGTGTAATGTATTCCCCCATTTCCACTTCTTCCACATGCAAAGCATCGTTCTTAATTGTGAACAGCGAGCGTTTCAGTAGACACAGAAGTGGGATGGTAACGCTGATAATAGCGTTATCGCTGCTCACCATCTGTGTTGATTCCTCAAAGTTTCTTAAAACCTTGCAAAGGTCAGACAACAATGCCCACTCCTCGCTTGTGAATAGCGGAAGCTGACTGGAAAGGCGACGACCATGTTGCAGCTGGTATTCCACTACTGCCCTCTGCTGCTGACAAAGCCTGGCCAACATGTGGATTGTCGAGTTACAGCGCGTGCTCACGTCGCACAACAGTCCGTGAGCTGGCAATTTCAAGCACTGCTGCAGCCTTGACAGACCGGCTGAAGTTGCTTATGACTTGCGGAAATGTGCACACACGCGGCGCACCTTCACCAGTAGCTAACGAAAATTGGGGTAGGTTTTGAGAAACCACTGAACCACAAGGTTGAAGACGTGAGCAAGGCATTGGATGTGTCTAAGCTTGCCAAGCTCCAAAGTCGCCACCATTATCAGACACAACCATGCCTGGTTCAAGGTTGAGTGGTGAAAGCCACAGCTCAATCTGGTCTCTTATCCTCTGCCACAGCTCTGCGGCCGTGTGCTGTTTGTCCCCTAAGCATATCAGCTTCAGAACGGCCTGTTGCCACTTCCCCACTGCAGTGCTACACTGATCCCAGCTACCGACTGATGACTGAATGGTGCTGCACGTGGATAATTCAGAGGTGGAAGTGGAGGAGGAGGCAGAGTAGAAGAAGTGGGGGTTGGAGACACTAACGTAGGTGCTGGCGGAAACCCTGATCAACATAGGGCCCGCAATTCTTGGCAAAGGTAGCACCTGTGCCATCCCAGCGTACAACTCGCTCCCAGCCTCCACAACGTTCACCCAGTGTGCCGTCATGGAAATGTAGCATCCCTGGCCGAATGCACTTGTCCATGTGTCCGTGGTTAAGTGGACCTTCCCAGTAACTGCGTTGGTCAGGGCACGTGTGATGTTATGGGACACATGTTGGTGTAAGGCGGGCACGGCACACCTTGAAAAATAGTGGCGGCTGGGGACTGCATAGCGCATTTAGTGCTATGGCCTGTGGGTGGGTGGCTGGGTATTTTCGCTTGCATTCAAAAGCCTTGGGTAAGGACATTTGTACGCTGCGCTGGGACACAGAAGTGGATGTGGTCGCTGATGGTGCTTGCAAAAGTCCAGGGTCTGCGGGCATCCGGGTCTGCGCCTTCGACAGGGGATTGGCCAGCACGTAACATAGGGGAAGAGGAGGCAGTGGTGTGACCCGCAAACACAGATTGTGTACCCAGGCATTCGTCCCACTTATTACGGTGGATCATGTGGCGGATCATGCTGATGGTGGTAAAGGTTGCTAGTGTTCACGTCCCTGCTCATTTTCGTATGGCACAGGTTTCAAACTACTATTCTTTTGTCATTCGCACTTTCTTCAAAAAAGCACCAGACTGCGGAACATCTACCCTTGGCAAGGGAGATTTCCGCAAGGGGGTGCTCCTTGCAACAGTTGCGCTCCTGTTTGGTGTGGCCTGCCCTTTCCCATTTGCCACCCCACTGCCTCTTCCAGCTTGTTGCGGTGCTGCAAAACCCTCCCCCTCTGTACTGCTCTCGTCGCTCGGCTTGCCACCTTCCCAGGTTGGGTCAGTGACCTCATCGTCCACCACCTCCTCTTCTACTTCCTCACTCTGATCATCCTCCTGATTTGTTGACCTAACCACAACCTCAGTGATTGTCAACTGTGTCTCATCCTCTTCATCAACCTCTTGAGACAGTAATTGCGATTGACTCATTGGCAACTTTGTCTCATCATCATCAACCTCATTTAACTCTAATTGCCATTCACCACCAACATTTTCTTGTCACTTTGGATGCTTAAGAGGTTGGTAATCAGGGCACAAGATCTCATGTCCCTCTTCAAGCATGCTTGGCGAGAGGGCCAAATCAAGTAATGGTGCTCAAAAGTGCTCCTCGCAATATCCGGGATCACTTGTTTGGCCACACTGTAAATGGTGGGAGGAAGGAGGATCAGGTTGAGGATTGTGTGGACCAGACTCCTGGCTACTGAGACTGGACTTGGTGGAAGACAGGGTGGTGCTTAACCGACTGGAAGCATTATCTGCTGCAATCCAACCGACCACCTGCTCGCACTGGGCTGACTTCAAGAGTGGTGTCCTGCGCCGCCCTGCAAACTGGGACATGAAGCTAGGTATCGTGGATGATTGTGTTTCTTGTGCTCTGGCAGCAGGCACAGTTTCTCCGCGCCCAGGGTCACGGCCTCTGCATGCACCATCAGCATCACGGACACTTCCCCATCCCCTACTGCTCGCCTTCTTAATTTTAAATGTGATATATTCTTGAAAGTATGTCACACGTACAGTAGCGTAGGATTTGGAAGTGTATGTGCAAAAAAATTTGCAACAGTATTTGAGATGAGGAAACGTTATACATGACAGGTACCACAGGTAATGTCACAGTTCGCAGTGTCTACAGAAAAACTGTACTGGATGTCACTGATATTTTAGGAATGCGCACACTTTACACAGGAGATGTGACGCAGATAATTTACCAGTCCGCAGTGGACACCGTCTACTGAAAAACTGCACTGGATGTCACTGATATTTTAGGGATGCACACACTTTAAACTGGAGATGTGGCGCGGATAATTTAACTATCCGCAGGGGACATCGTCTCTGTAAAAACTGCACTAGATGTCATTGATATTTTTTGGATGTGCATACTTTAAACAGGAGATGTGACGCAGATAATTTAACAGTCCGCAGCGGACACTGTCTTTGGAAAAACTGCACTGGATGTCACTGATATTTTAGGGATTCGCACACTTTAAACAGGAGATGTGGCGCGGATAATTTAACTATCCGCAGGGGACATAGTCTCCGTAAAAACTGCACTAGATGTCACTGATATTTTAGGGATGTACACACTTTAAACAGGAGACGTGACGCGGATAATTTAACAGTCCACAGTGGACACCGTCTACTGAAAAACTGCACTGGATGTCACTGATATTTTAGGGATGTGCACGCTTTAAACAAGAGATGTGGCGCGGATAATTTAACAGTCCGGAGCGGACACCATCTATGGAAAATTGCACTGGATGTCACTGATATTTTAGGGATGCGCACACTTTAAACAGGACATGTGGCGCAGATAATTTAACTGTCCGCAGCGGCCTATTACACAGTTTTTAGAGCAGGATGCGCTAAAAATATATTGCTGTTGTCACACACAATAGTCCTTAAAAGGACTTTTGGGTCTCTGAAAAGTTTTTTTTATAAAGCATTTCCTATTACACTCCCTACACTGTCTGTCCCTTCCTATGCACAGCTCTCCCTAACACTGAGCAATTTAGTGCAGGTTGCGCTACAAAAATATATTGCTGCTGTCACACACAATAGTCCTTACAAGGGACTTTAGGGTCTCTGAAACATTCTGACTCTCTGTCCCTTCCTATCCTCAGCTTTCCCTGACTTAGAATGAGCCGAACACAAGTCATCGGGTGTTATATAGCACCCGATGACGATTTCTGGCCAGCCAATCACTGTTATGCCAGCAGCCAACATGCCAGGCTACTGGCATTACAGTAAGGGCAGTACTTACCTTAACGTTTATTGGCTGCTTAGCAGCCGCGAAATGTGCGGGAAGGTGACTCGAGCTTTGCGCTCGAGCACATGCGGCGGTACTCGGCAGAGTACCGCCATGTGCCGAGCATAGCGATTCTCGAGGTGAACTGGTATTCGGCCGAGCATGCTCGCTCAACACTAGCTGTGATGGCAGTGCCGTTTCTAGGGGCGGGCGGGACGGGCGGCCGCCCGGGGCGCTGTTAGAAGGGGGGCGCCAGCAGGGGCGCCCTCTTGTCGTTTCTCTGCCATGCGCCGTGCGCCCTGCCTCCCTCCCTCTGACATCTCGCCTGACCTGCGCCCGAGTGCCGGCCCGAGTCCTCTCACTCTTCAGACAGTGCGGGTTGCACTTACTGATGTCACGCGCCTGCTCCTCCCACTAGGCGGCGCAGGCGCGTGACGTACAGTGAGTGAGTGAGCGCCGCACTGCCTGCCTGTTACCGCCCGCCCTGAGCCCCTGAGCAGTGCTGATGCCTGCTGTGAGGTGAGTGATGGTCTGGGGGGGGGGCATTAATTACAATGGGGGGCATTAACTACAATGGGGGGACATTAATTACAATGGGGGGGGGCATTAATTACAATGGGGGGGGCCACTGTGGGAGACATGAAAATGGGGGCCACTGTCACTGTGGGGGACATTAAGTTTAATAAGGATCACTATGGACATTATTTAGAATGAAGGCTGCTGTGGGTGACATTATAACTATAATGTCTGATATGCCTAGTCCTGAGCTGAGTTATATTGCCCTGCCCATGCCCTGTATAATAATGTACCCATCCCTGATACCCCTTAGTTATATTACTCCGCTGGGGTAATATAACTAAGGGGTATCAGGGTACATTATTATACAGGGCAGGGTAATATAACTCTGGACTATTCCTATCAGACATTATACAGTTATAATGACACCCACAGCAGCCTCCATTCTAAATAATGTCCATAGTGATCCTTATTAAAAATAATGTCCCCCCACAGGAAGGCAGTGCGGGCGGCGGCGCTCACTCACTGTACGTCACGCGCCGCGTGACGTACAGTAGTGAGGTGAGCACCGCCGCCCGCACTGCCTGCCTGTTACCGCCCGCCCGGAGCAGTGCTGAGAAAGAAGCCTGCTGTGAGTGAGAGCCTGAGTCTGTGGGACAGTGGGTCACTGTGACCGTCCGTGCAATGTGGTGACACATTTTTTACAATGGGGAGACACTTATTTCATTGAGCAGTTTTGAGGGGGGGGGGGGAGTTTTTTTGACACTCGCCCTGAGAGAAATTTTACCTAGAAACTGCACTGTGTGATGGCTAACCTCCGGAACTCCAGCTGTGGTAAAACTACAACTCCCAAGATGCACACCTGCTTGGCTGTTCTCAGAACTCCACAGAAATGAATGGAGCATTCTGATAGTCGTAGTTTCACCACAGCTGGAGTGCTGGAGGTTAGCCATCACTGACTTAGAGGCAGTGCTGATAGAGGTGTTAGCACCAGCTTCCTTAGTGCAGCCCACCATGTACTAACATTTTAGGGGCTGCATTTTATCTATACAGTCAGCGTACCTAATTAGTTAGCAGCTATAGTATTACATAGTGGTGGGCACAAAATGACAGTTGTCATTTTTTACCGAAAACGAGCAGCTCATGTAGCCCAGTATCCACAAACTGCCCACACTGTTACCATATTTACTACTTAGGAAACACATGTAATAATTATTTTGGGCAATGTGTGGAGTTGGTCTGGATGATGTCTAACCACCATTACCCGTAAGTGTAGTTACCTTGAAAACAGGATCACCTGAGCTTTTTTGACACAGTTGGCTACTTTTTAGGCTACTTTTAGGATTTCCTAATAAAAGTAAAATTTTAGTAAAAAGTGCAAAAACTGAAACTCAACATGGCAGGAAGGGGTTTTAAAACTTTATTGAATTCATATTAATACCGTCTATTAGTCTCACGAGGGGAGTTTGACATTCAATCATTTCATGGCTTACGTAATACTCTGGACTGCTTATGTGGTGCAGTGTATTATGCATTCAGTGGACAACTGACAGGAAATCTATCAGGTTGTGCCTCAGGCATACATAGAAGGTAGATCTGGGGGCCTTCATTAGACACTTGGCTGATGTGTAAAGTCATCGGCACCCCCAGGATCACATTCACGGGTGTTCTGGTGGGTGCTTCTAGCTCCTCTGTTCTGCTCCATTCTCTCTCTCTCTTGGGCAGCACACAGCAGTCAGGTGGTGCCAGTCACACAAGCAAGCCATATATTGCTGTGCAGATGGCAGACGGCCTAACGCTGCAGAGAAAAACAAGTCTAACACTGATTGGCTGTGGCTCAGCCAACCAATATTAGGCTTATATCACTATCTATAGACTCTACAGGTCTCCCAAGCTGACTCTAAGCAGCAGTTTCGTGTGCCATCTTTGTGTGTTTGAGCATCACACATGCATAGAAATCCTACTTGCTCTCGTTGAGTTGTTGAGAGCGAGCAGAGAGAGAGCGCAGAGGAGGCGTTGCTGAAGGGCAACATATCTAAGCAGCGCATAGTTGCGGATAAAAGTGTCAGAGGGCACACCGACGCATCCTCCTGTTCTCCCGTGGGTCAATCCGATACTGACTGTGTAGTTGGCAGGCTGCGCCAAATTATTGCAATTCACGAAATTGTATGATGAAATAATAGTAGTAATTGGAATTAGATTACATTTACAGTCATCTCAGTGATATCATGACTGTGATGTAGAGAGGTATAAACATAACTAATGCCCATTATTCACATCTACATAAATAGATAAAATATACTATACTTCCATCGGTGGTTTATTGACCTCATACTTGCTCATAAGCAGTAGTAGCATCTTATGCATGGCTGTTTATGTTATTTAAGGTGTTGTAATTTGCTTGCTGAATATTACAAGTGATTACATCGTCTTCCAGGAACCTCTTATCACGCTTTTCTCTGGGGGGATTTCTGTATTTTTTATTTTTTTACTTAACTATGGCGCCTAGCTGTGAGCTTTTCACTCAACTCCCCAGGTCTACAAAAACATGATTCATTACTTTACCTTCTTCTGAATCATCCACAGGGGAGTAGACCAACACTTACTGTCTGATTCAGTCTGTCTCCCTAGATGACTAAGTGTGCAGTCTATGGCTCAGCCGGCTTAGGTAGAGAAATTTCTTCAGCTGTCTGTAATGGTTAACATGACTGAGGCTTGGATGCAGGTTCTTCATCTATAATGCATTTTTTGCATGCAGTGTACCAGTCAATGCCCATAGCTAATCCTTAGCTATAAGAGAAAATACAAGTATGTCTCTTTCTGCTTAGAGTTTGGAGGTTGATGAGTAGTAGCGAAAATAAATTTTTGTTCTTTTTATCTGTCAATCCTGAGTCAAAAATTTGACCAAAAATACATAAAATGCTCACTAGGACTAAATGAACATTATATATAATATATTCTTTGAGGTTTCCATACTGAATTGCAAGTGCTAAAACACAAATTACAAAAGTAAGCAGTGTTTGCAGGTCTATTGAGAAAACTTGGCTGTGATAAGTTACCTTTTCACAAGGTTTTTATTGAGCATGCTGTTGCTGAAAGCTCCTATTTTCAACTGATATGGTATCACCAAGAAAGAAGGAAGTAAATTAGGCTGAGCACCCCAAATGTCTGAATGGAAGGGGTCCCAGAGACCCCTGCCAATCTGATATTTTTGACCTACCCTGAGGATCCTTTTCGCAGAGGAACAGCCTGCTGGATTTCATTGCATCTGACATAGCCAGATACTGCCTTTACCCGCCGGAGCCTATTGACTGTAATGGGACCTGGCAGGGATCCGGCCTTTTTACAACATTAGTACTGGGCTTAGACCAGACAAAAATTGCTGCTTGCACTAACGCCATAAACGGGCCAGATCACTATAGTCCCATTATAGTCAATGGGGTCTGGTGGTTCTCCGGGCCTTTCTAGCTATGCCAGATATGATGAATGGAACAGTCTTCCAAAACAGTCTGCCCGTGCACATTATCTTGTAGCAGATAGGCGAGTTTTTGTGCTTACAATCATCTTGAAGGGGTTTTCAGAAATCAGGAACCACATTTGATATTGACTAGAAATGTGATGTCATCTCTGCCAGCCAATCAAAGGCCTCAGCGGTGGCAACACTCATGTGCCGTGCCTGCACATGTTCTGGCTGAGGCCAATGATAGGCTGGCATTGGTGATGTATATGTAGATGGCACTTCAAACTTCTGGGTCAGTGAGGCATCGGTTGGAAAGGGACCTTGGTACTGGAACTGAAATGCCTGTGACAGGTGAGTCCTTACATTTTCATCCCTGCAAACCTAGTTTTTCATCCCTGCTGCAACTGAGAGGGAAAAGTTGGTCTTCTCTAGCATATAGGGTAAAATAACTTTGTTAGTAGCTTAGAATTTGTTATAATTTTCTTTTAATTTACTTCAAGGATTAGGTTATAAAGGTGAAAAAAATAAAACTCACAAATCAAATAGCTCATTTAGGAATATGTTTATTGTTTCATTATTAAAGAGGACCTTTCACTTGTAAAAACAATGTGAAGTATGCTGACATATAGAGCGGCGCCCGGGGATCTCACTGCACTTACTATTATCCCCGGGCGCCACTCCGTTCTCCCGTTATGCCCTCCAGTACCTTTGCTCTGTAAGTTATAGTAGGCGGTGTCTTCCCTTGTCCTGTGGGCGTCTCCTTCTCCTAGGTTGCAGCGCTGGCCAATCGCAGCGCACAGCTCACAGCCTGGGAGCTTTTTTTCTCCCAGACTGTGAGCTGTGCGCTGCGATTGGCCAGCACTACAGCCTAGGAGAAGGAGACGCCCACAGGACAAGGGAAGTAACCGCCTACTATAACTTACAGAGCAAAGGTACCGGAGGGCATAACGGGAGAACGGAGCGGCGCCCGGGGATAATAGTAAGTGCAGTGAGATCCCCGGGCGCCGCTCTATATGTCAGCATACTTAGTTCACATTGTTTTTACAAGTGAAAGGTCCTCTTTAAGGTGCACATACAGTATCACTTTCTTAGGTATATCAACTGCAATAGTACACAATAGCAAATGCCAACTCAAAAAAGAAAGGAGAAAAAAACAGAAGGAGAGGAGAAAAAGGATAAGGAAAAAAGGAGCTGTGCTGCTTAGGGAAAGCTAGGGCTAAGGAAGAGGTGAGCATTGGCTCTTTCCAAAAGTTTTGTTGCTCAACCAAACTGGGAGGACATTGCTGTCTTTAAATATAATCCATCTAGTTCACAGATAAAAGTGTCAACTTTCCTGTATTATCACTAAAACATTTTCCATTTTCATCAACTTCATCTTGACCACCCATTCAGTTAAGGATGTGCTGTGGTGCATTTCTAATCTCTTGGGATACCAGTCCTGTCAGCTGTCAAAATATGTCTAAGGCTTTTTTATAAGCAGAAGAGTGATCTGGAGGCGGTAAAAAGGAAGCCAATAGAAGTTGATATAGGTAAGGTACTACCTGTAAACCAATGATGAAGATCAAAAATTTTAGTCCACATACCACATACTAATGTCAACCCCCAAAAGATCAACTTACATTTTTTTTTGAGGTTCTACAGCAAGTGCTCAGGTAATGAAAATGGCCTACTTACCATGGAGGCAGACCATGCCACTGCTCTGTGGCCTATGGTAGGGGTTTACCATGGTGAAGTTCTAAACTACTTCTCCTGCCTCCCAACACAGACCCATTTTCCTGCAGCTGCCACTAGGGGGAGCTCAGTGCATAGACATTTTACAGCTTCCATTGAGTTTAATGGTAACTGCATATATTCCTATGGACTGAGCTCTCCCTAGTGATTTCTGCAAGCAACCAGTTTTGTATGATATTGTGTGAGTAGAAGCAGAGAAGATAGAGCTGTATAGGGGAGATTTATCAGCATACAGATGCAAATTGTTTAGTGCAAATATGTACATTGAGAAATATTGTGTTAAAAAAGATCCCTATATTTATAAAGTGCCTGTTCAATTTTTTTATGACATAACATCAGGTGAAGTGGGTTAAATTAAGCACAACTTATTTCATTAAAATATTTTTTCTAAAAATTGTTAATTCATCATAAATCTCACTGAGAACATACAAAGTTTTGCAATGAGGCCTTGTGATATCTATATGCTCCTAATGATGGACAGTGAAAGTAGAGAAAAGTGTACTCATTGCTTCATTAGAGCCACATAATATTTAAGCCTTTGAAAATCATAATTTTACCAGTTTTGTATATTTGCATATTGTATACAGTATTAGTTGAGCTATTATGAGCTATGTGAAAATTGTTACAGACAGTGAATATGGAACTACTGCAAAAACCAACCGGTTTGACTTTGGGCTAGTCCTAAGGGCATTATCCTAATGATCCCCTGGTATTCACCCTTTAACCCTTATACAAGGATATGGACTGATGGGGAACCAGCTGGTTGCTACCTCTTTGAACAGTCCTAGTGTGGTTGGCTGCTTAAACCAAGGAGTCATGCAATACTCGTATGTCAGGAAATGAGCATAGGTCAGGACAGGCAGAGTTAATGTGAATCCATGAACCTAAGGGCAAGCACTGAATGTTCAAAACAGTAAACGGGTCAAGTAGCAGAGGGTCAGAATCTGTAAACAGGCAGAAGTCAGGCAGACAAACAGGAGCAGAAAACAGCTCAGGCATTCTCCCACTTGGGAAGATGCCTTATAAACCCTGATATACCCTGAGACAGCCAGCTATAAGCTGGGGAAAAATTTGGTGTTACACAAGAGAACGGGTTGGGCGAGAAAGGAGTGAGCAAGAGAAGGGGCAACAGGTTCAGGCTGCCGAGCAGGATGGGGAGAGTGAGTAAGGCATCACCTGTTCCCCATTCTGGGAGAAAAGGACGGCGACGGGCACAAGCCACTGTACTAACAGAAATGTTAAACGGAACAGATTTTTTAATAACCCCTTGTTTTGCTATTTTTCTACATAAAAGGCATGCTTAGAGCTGCTTATGATGCAGACTTGGCTGAGTCAAGGTTAATGCATTTGTCTACAATGAAACAAGAATTTCCTTCATATCCACCTTGTAACCTGAAGGTGTAATTTTTTTTCTAAGGTATACATTTCCAAGAAGCAGTGTCAGAGTTGTTACTCTGTGTGACATAATGTAAAAGTAATAGCACATGAGTCAGAGCCACCCTGCAGACTGAGACTGATATTTGTATTACCCTTATACTGTATTAAAGCACAATAAGGTTAATATAGTATATTTAATTCATTTAGAATGAATATATGGTAAAAAAAAAAAAAGCAGTTGTGTTACTGCCGCTTCTGGAGGTAGATAATATTTTTATTGACCAGTATAATGAGGTCCGTTGCATCCCACCGAGGTATACGTTGCAATTTTGTCCATTGTAACAGAATTTTCTTTAAGCACAGTCTAATTCTCATATTTGTAATGTCTGAAGAGCCTTCGTCATTTATTTGTCTTTTCTAGATGATATCTGATGGTGTGAAATCTTCCCTGTGGTAAAGACAATAGAATTATTTGAAGCGTACTTCCAATGACAGTGGTGTTACTAGATGAGTGAGAGTACATTTTAGTGAAAAAATTCCACCAATATACATTAGGTGGTAGGTGTTTGAATAGAAGAACGAGTTTTGCTTGTCATATCTTGGAGGATGTATATCACAACTTGGTTGGGGTTGGCTGGGATGAAATGAAGCATTGTGGCTAAGTTTTCCTTCACCTGGGGCAAAGAATTAGATAACTGTCCTAAACTTGTACCCTAGCAGAGTGGCCTGTTGGCAAGCACCCTATAGCCCAGAAAATGGAGCATGTGCCCTGCCAGCTTCCACCTATTGTAGCTACACCTCTCGTGGAATATAAAGGCTACGGCATGGAATCTCAGAAGCTGGGAGAAATTCCTCTTCCTACAAACACTGATGCTATTTTCGGTGGAAGGCATAGACAGCAAATGAGCAAGGCTGACTTCTGTCTATTAACTGTAGTAAATAGTCTTGGAGCAGTGGGAACATTAATCCAGAAACCAGTGTGAGTATTTTGAGTCTGCATGTTATATACATGCATCATTGGAAATATGGATGATAATGTTTAGAGATGAGTAAAGTTTTGAAAAATTTGATTTGGACGCTTCGCCGAATTTCTCCAAGAAATGGGCTTTGTTCCGAATTAATTTACTATGAAGCAGATTCAATCAGCTATATCCTGGCCTGCAGTTAAACTACAGGGAGAGTGTGTCTCTGTGTACATCACTGTGCATTGCAGTAACATGCATAGCTAGTACTTTCTGGTAGTGAAACAGTTACAGTGACAGGCGGGTCTACAGTATATGGACGTGCGCATCATCGTGCAGGCCACCAACAGTCCTAGCTAATCCCAAGCTAAACCAAAAGAAAAACATGCAGGGGCAGTGTACCAATGACTCTTTGGAGACAGTGCCAATAAAGTAGAGGAGGTAAAAAAAACGGTTCTTTTAAGCCATGTTGTGGCAGTGCAAGCACATGCTTTTGAATCACTTCTGTTAGCTGTAGAATGACTGTGCGTCACCATTAAGTTCAGTTCACACTTCACTTATTTGGTCAGTTACGGGTCCCAAACACAGAACAGGTGCAGATTAGGGATGAGCGGACCCGTGGATGTTCGGGTTTGCCGGGTTCGGCTGAACTTCGGGTCAAAATGCGGGTTCGGGACCTGAACTTGACCCGAACCCCATTGAAGTCAATGGGGACCTGAACTTTGGTGCACTAAAATGGCTGTAAAATAGTCTTAGTAAGGGCTAGAGGGCTGCAAAAGGAATCAAAATGGGGGTATGAGCAGGACAATTGCCCTGCAAACAAATGTGGATAAGGAAATTACTTAAAAAAACATAGAATAAAAAAAAAAAAATAATAATAATATTGTACTAGGAGATGGAGGTAAAAGTGGAGTAGGAGGTTGAGGAGGCGGTGGACGTGATGGTGTAGGTGGAAGAGGGGGTTGAGGAGGAGGAATAAGGCAACACTGTTGACTATATTAATTTCCCTGTCACGGATGCAGTGCAGGTGTACCTCACACCAAAAATGGGTATATGTCGCCCACCAATCTAACAGACAGATTAACTAGATTAATTTCACAGTCACGGATGCAGTGCAGGTGTACCTCACACCAAAAATGGGTATATGTCACCCACTAATCGAATAGATGGACTAATTATATTAATTTCCCTCTCACGTATGCAGTGCAGATGTACCTCACACCAAAAATGGGTATATGTCACCCCCAAACTAAAAGACAGATTATTATATTTTTGTGTCAGGAGTACAAAGATGGTGCATTGCACCCACAAAAAATTTACTATAGGTCACCCACAGAATAAATAGCCAGATGAAATTCCTAACATTCTCCCTCACTTCAGCTGCCTGCTTCCTGTCCCTGCACTACTCAGAGCTGATGGGCGGTGCTACACGTGATCCAACTTGTATAGAGGCTGGGTCACATAATGCACCGGCCAATCACAGCCATGCCATTACTCGGTGCCCACAGCTTAAAAGCTTGTTGATTGGCTAACCTATTTGCCACAATGAAAGCGCTCATTGCCCATGGCCCATGTGCTTCCTCCCTCTTGCCCCTACCTGGCCTCATTGGTGGTGCACTCCTGACATGGATGTGAAGGAGTGGGATTACATCATTTATCTCATAGTCCTGATAAATGATAAATAAAGTGGCCTCCTCAAAGGGCCTGAGCAAACGACAGGTGTCACACATGAGCTGCCACTGGCTAATGTCGAAGTTACACAGGGCAGTAGTCCTGTCCGCCTGCATCATCAAGAAATCGTTCAAAGCCTTCCTCTGCTCACATAATCAGTCCAACATGTGGAAGATGGAGTTCCAATGTGTGCAAACATCACATCAGGCGATGTTGGGGAACCCCATTCTGCCTTTGCAGGTCAAAGAGGGCATGTTTTGCATGGTAAAAGTGGCTGAAGTGCATGCACAGTTTCTTGTCAATTTTTAAGATGTCTTGTAGCTGGGTAGAAGACATGATCTAACATCTCCTAGTTCAAGATTATTATTATTATTTTTCTATTCTATGTTATTTTAAGTAATTTCCCTATCCACATTTGTCTGCAGGGCAATTGTCCTGCTCTTACCCCCATTTGGCTTCCTTTTTCAGCCCTCTAGCCCTTACAACTAGGGTTGAGCGAACCCGAACTGTAAGGAAAAGTTCGGGTTCGGTGTTCGGGTAATATTAATATACCATCGGATCGGAGTTTCTCCAATCCGATGGTATATTTTAACTTGAAGCGTCCCCATCACCATGGGAACGCCTCTATGTTAGAATATACTATCGGATTTAAGTTAGATCGTGAAAACTCAGATCCGACAGTATATTCTAATACAGAGGTGTTCCCATAGTGATGGGGACGCTTCAAGTTAGAATATACTGAGAACTGTGGACATAACGGCCCCCTGCTGCCTGGCAGCACCTGATCTCTTACAGGGGGCTGTGATCCGCACAATTAACCCCTCAGGTGCCACACCTGAGGGGTTAATTGTGCGGATCACAGCCCCCTGTAAGAGATCAGGTGCTTCAAGGCAGCAGGGGGCCAGACCCCCCTCCCTCCTCAGTATTAAAATCATTGGTGGCCAGTGGTGGTTAATTAGCACTTTTAGCAGCATTATACTTACATGCGCTGTCTGTGGCCGGCCGGCGCTCCTCCTACTGGTAAGTGAAAGGTCTGTGCGGCGCATTGCTTATAGCACAGACCTGTCACTTACCAGTAGGAGGAGCGCCCGGCCGGCCACAGACAGCGCACATAAGTATAATGCTGCTAAAAAGGCTAAGTAACCATGGCAGCCAGGACTGCAGTAGCGTCCTGGCTGCCATGGTAACTGAACGGTGCCCCAGCGATTAAACTGGGACTCCGATCGGAAATGCGCTTCGCTGCCACCAATGATGAGGAGGGGGGTTGTTAACCAATGACTTTAATTAGGGGGGGAGAGGGGAGGCCGCACTGGACACCAATGATTTTAATAGGGGGGGCCGCACTAACCACTAATGATTTTTTATTTTTTTATTATATTTTTATTGTTATTTTCATTAGAGAACAGGGGGGTAACAGGATACCAAGGTACAGGCACACAGGCCACGGTAATATACTTGTAAGTACATTGCGAGTACAAATCAAATACATGGCTAATACATTGTGGACATAATGAATATAAGTAGACGAATAGATGAATAAGTGGGCAAGGCATCCAGAGGTAGCAATATTGAGAGAATGCAGTATAAAAGAGGTACATAATAACATCATAGTGAAGGCCAGCTTCATGTAATGATGCTAATTATCAACAAATGAAGAAGTAAGGTGAGAATCTTTATTCTGCTAATTGATAATAGCAGTGGGAGGCCGGAGTGTAATGTTTTAATGATGGAGCTAAACTGGACTGCTGTTGTCCAATATCTAACTCATGATATATGAGGGCTAGGTGTGATTTTTGGGAACTCTATAGGTTGACCATGGGAGCCATTTTTTAAGGAATGCAACGTGTGTGCGAGTTTCCCATGAGGACAATTCCTCGAACCTATGAAGTTGGTCTATTTTCTGAAACCATTGTTCCATTGAGGGGGTTAAGATCTGCAACCAGAATCTAGGAAGCAAGAGGCGAGCAGCATTTGTGAGAAGATATAGGGTGGTTGGATATGACCTTTTTCCTGAGTGAGAGACAACAGGGCCAATTGTGGGGACGGTTGGATAGAAGTGTGCCAAATCTTGTTGGCAAGAGAAAATATCTCGGACCACCATTTAGAGATAAGGGGGCAAGTCCACCAGATGTGGAGGAAGGTCCCCTTCTCCCGGAGGCACCTCCAGCAGGTGTCCGAAGCTGTCTCAGAGAAACGTGACGTCTTATCTGGCATATTGTACCATCAAGTGAGGATTTTGTATCCATTCTCTTGAATTCGGACACAGTGGGAGGCCCTATGGGGGGATTCGAGGAGTCTGTGGAGGGAGGCAAAGGGAATTGTAATGTTTATGTCTAATTCCCATTGTTTTATGAAAGATGGCTTGGCTAGAATAGGTGGAAGGCGTAACCTGCTATAGATTTGTGAGATAAGTCTTTTAGGGGTTGTGGGTTGGGAAATTACTGACTCGAGCCAAACCAGGGGTCGTTGTAGGTCCCCCAATTGGACATGCTGTCTTATGTAGGCTCTGAGGTATGAGACTGAGAAGAGATCACACGGGTGGGGGCTAAATAGATCGTTTATAGCTTCTAAATCTATCATATCTCCGGTAGGGCTCGTCAGCGAGATTAAAGAAGTTAATGAGGATTTTAGCCCTTGAGAAGCTGACGCTCTCAAGGTAAGGGGGGCCGTGCCTATTACGTATTTTATCGTTAGGAGTGGGGAGGGAAAAGGGATGGAACAATGAGACGTAGAAAGCCACTTCCATGCCTCTAGGGTGGCTTTGACAATTGGGTAGTGGGTTAACGGGCCAGGTAAAACGTTTTGATGCCCTAGCAAGAGTGCTCTGGCTGGTCTGTTTAGTATGTCAAGTTCAATTTCTACTGCGGTAGATTGCGGAGAGGGGCATAGCCAGGCTACTGCTCGGGAAAGGAGTATAGCTTTGCCATAAAGTTCTGGGTTTGGAAGACCTATACCCCCAGCTTGTCGAGGTATTGTAAGGAGGGGGAATGAAAGTCTCGCTTTCCTCCCATTCCAGACAAAGGT
Organism: Bufo bufo; assembly: GCF_905171765.1. Lineage (NCBI taxonomy): Eukaryota > Metazoa > Chordata > Amphibia > Anura > Bufonidae > Bufo > Bufo bufo. Next base: position 94,126,421 of record NC_053392.1, on the reverse strand, counting down.
TCTAAACTTTTTTTGTAGTGAAGCATAATAGTGCTTGGGTATGGGGATAGGGAGAACTTGCTGTAAGTAGGTGAGGCGAGGGAGGATTAGAGATGAAAGCAAGTTTTTGCGGCCAAACCAAGACAATGTAGAATTGGTTTGGGCAAGATTGTCTAGAGCAGTAAAAATTGTGGATCTTAGAGGAATGTAGTTAAGAGAAAAGAGGTCTGTTATTTTGGGGCTAATTTTAACTCCCAGGTAGGTGATGGTGGGAGAGGACCAGTTGAAGGGCGAGTTCACCATTAATTGTCACTTGGTGGAGAGGGAAATACCCGAGCATAGAATTAGGGATTTGTTGGCATTGATCTTGAAGTCTGAAACTGTGCAGTAAAGGTTGAGGCAAGTTTGAATCGGTCAGTGGTTTTAATGCTCTACGTTTCTTGAGAGTAGAGGGGGCCAGATCCTGGTAGATCTCCAACCTGGAGTCCTCATAGGAGAGGTCAGTGTGATTGCGTGCAGCATCCAGAATGGCCGCTTTAACTGGAAGGTTTAGAAACTTGCAGATGATATCGCGGGGTGGCTCAGACGGCTTGGGGCGTAACGCCCTGTGAGCGCGTTATATTATGATTTCTTCGGGGAAATCGGGACCCAACAGAGAGCCGCACATGGTGAGTATAGTTGCGGTAATCTCTCCCGGTGATACTGATTCTGGGATTCCTCTGAACCTTAAGTTGTTGCGACGCCCTCTATTTTCCTGGTCTTCCAGGGCATTGTGCAGTTCGTTGAGGTGTGCTGTGCAGCGACGGAGGGAGACCGACACTGCTGACTGATGGTTCAGGGTTGCGGCCTGATGGGTTTCCAGGGTTTCCACCCGTTCCCCAATATGTCTCACCTCTTGTCTGAAGGCAGAAAGTTCGGAGAGAATTGGCTCCATGACTCTGCTGATGGCTCGATCCAAGTATCGTCTGGTGAGCGGTAAGTCAGAGCTAGGTTGGCATTCTTCTGAATCGCTGTCTCCCTCGGATTGTGCAGGGACGCGCTTCAGAGCCTTGGGCTGCTGGGCCGGCGCCATCTTTGGTTCTCGTGGCGCGATCGTTGCGGCTGCTTTTTTAAGGAATTTTTCCATATCGCCGCTTGGAATCTGGCCTTTGGGGATCGCAGGGTGTTCTCCTAGCTTGGGGTTCCCAATTTTCACCATCCTCGCTTGTTGGGGCTAATTAAAGCTGGTGCTAGGGACGATCTTCTTTGCAGAGCAGTGAACTAAGCGTCCATCTCAGTGGGGCGCTAGCTCCGCCCCCCATAACCACTAATGATTTTAATAGGGGGGGTGGGGGGCCGCACTGGCCACCAATGATTTTAATACTGGGGATGGAGGGAGGGGGGGGCCACACTGGCCACCAATGATTTTAATACTGGGGAGGGAGGGGGGTCTGGCCCCTGCTGCCTGGCAGCACCCGATCTCTTACAGGGGGCTGAGATCCACACAGTTAACCCTTCAGGTGTGGCACCTGAGGGGTTAATTGTGCGGATCACAGCCACCTGTAAGAGATCGGGTGCTGCCAGGCAGCAGCGGGCAGTTATCTACACAGTTCTTAGTATATTCTAACTTGAAGCGTTGCCATCACCATGGGACCATGGGAACGCCTCTGTGTTAGAATATACTGTCAGATCTGAGTTTTCATGATCGTGAAAACTCAGATCTGAAAAAGCTAATACTATTATTTTCCGTTATAACCATGTTATAACGGAAAATAATAAAGTGAAGTTCGGGTCCCCATTGACTTTAATAGGGTTCGGGTCCAAGTTCGGATCAAGTTCGGGTCCCGAACCCGAACTTTTTTTAAAAGTTCGGCCGAACTCCCCAAACCCGAACATTTAGGTGTTTGCTCAACTCTACTTACTACGACTATTTTACAGCCATTTTAGTGCACCAAAGTTCAGGTCTCCATTGACTTCAATGGGGTTCGGGATCGAGTTCTGGTCCCGAGCTCGAACTTTGACCAGAAGTTCGGCCGAACCCGGCGAACCCAAACATCCACGTGCCGCTCATCCCTAGTTAGAAGATTTTAACAGTTTATGCAGAACCGTGGAGTTCTTGTTACTCTTGGAACTCTTGCAGATCATTCATTTTGTGGGACCTATTCAAACTTTGATTTCCAACTAGAAAGAAAATATTAATATAAGTATAACATTTCATAGAGGAAAGGAATTTAATAAAGTTCTTGATGAAATTACTTTATTTAAGAATGCCCTACCCAATTATTTTCTAATTTAGAGGAAACAAAAGTAACTTGTAAAACTGGTTAGAGCTAATTTTTGACCTGCCTTTTAGGAATTATATAAGAAAATGTAATTAAACTTGTGAAGAACTCAGCTGGCAGTATGACCTTAAGCCACAATTAGAATATTTACATAGTTGCTAAGCTATTTTATGGCTGAAATGTATAACAATATCCATGTTTCTATAAAGTTTGCTAGCTACATCAGATGGATACGTTTAGATAGCAACAAAGAGTATCTAAACATAGGCATTTTTCAAACTGAATTACTGTGTTTGTCCAAGACTACCATTGGGAATATTTTACAACAGAAACCTTGAGCTCAGAGTCAGGAGTGAATGCAAAACGGTGTTGGAGCAGTGGGTGCCATTAGAGGCAGGGCTCTTGCTATACTGTCTAGTTTACTACTGCCTTTGGACCAGATAGAAATAAGTATTGGGTACTTTACCACATTATGTTCACTATCTATTTTGTTACTCATTCCTGTCCCCTCTGATATCCTTTAGTGAGTGGGTGCATACAGTCAGGTCCATAAATATTGGGACATCAACACAATTTTAAAATTTTTGGCTCTATACACCACCACAATGGATTTGAAATGAAACAAACAAGATGTGCTTTAACTGCAGCCTGTGAGCTATAATTTGAGGGTATTTACATCCAAATCAGGTGAACGGTGTAGGAATTACAACAGTTTGCATATGTGCCTCCCACTTTTTAAGGGACCAAAAGTAATGGGACATAATAATAATAATCATAAATCAAACTTTCACTTTTTAATACTTGGTTGCAAATCCTTTGCAGTCAATTACAGCCTGAAGTCTGAAACGCATAGACATCACCAGACGCTGGGTTTCATCCCTGGTGATGCTCTGCCAGGCCTCTACTGCAACTGTCCTCAGTTCCTGCTTGTTCTTGGGGCATTTTCCCTTCAGTTTTGTCTTTAGCAAGTGAAATGCATGCTCAATCGGATTCAGGTCTGGTGCTTGACTTGGCCATTGCATAACATTCCACTTCTTTCCCTTAAAAAACTCTTTGGTTGCTTTTGCAGTATGCTTTGGGTCATTGTCCATCTGCACTGTGAAGCGCCGTCCAATGAGTTCTGAAGCATTTGGCTGAATATGAGCAGATAATATTGCCCGAAACACTTCAGAATTCATCCTGCTGCTTTTGTCAGCAGTCACATTACCAATAAATACAAGAGAACCAGTTCCATTGGCAGCCATACATGCCCACGCCATGACACTACCACCACCATGCTTCACTGATGAGGTGGTATGCTTAGGATCATAAGCAGTTTCTTTCCTTCTCCATACTCTTCTCTTCCCATCACTCTGATACAAGTTGATCTTGGTCTCATCTGTCCATAGGATGTTGTTCCAGAACTGTGAAGGCTTTTTTAGATGTCGTTTGGCAAACTCTAATCTGGCCTTCCTGTTTTTGAGGCTCACCAATGGTTTACATCTTGTGGTGAACCCTCTGTATTCACTCTGGTGAAGTCTTCTTTTGATTGTTGACTTTGACACACATACACCTTCCTCCTGGATAGTGTTCTTGATCTGGCCAACTGTTGTGAAGGGTGTTTCCTTCACCAGGGAAAGAATTCTTCGGACATCCACCACAATTGTTTTCCGTGGTCTTCAAGGTCTTTTCGTGTTGCTGAGATCACCAATGCGTTCCTTCTTTTTAGGAATGTTCCAAACAGTTGTTTTGGCCATGCCTAATGTTTTTTTTATCTCTCTGATGGGTTTATTTTGTTTTTTCAGCCTAATGCTGGCTTGCTTCACTGATAGTGACAGCTCTTTGGATCTCATCTTGAGAGTTGACAGCAACAGATTCCAAATGCAAATAGCACACTTGAAATGAACTCTGGACCTTTTATCTGCTCATTGTAATTGGGATAATGAGGGAATAACACACACCTGGCCATGGAACAGCTGAGAAGCCAATTGTCCCATTACTTTTGGTCCCTTAACAAGTGGGAGGCACATATGCAAACTGTTGTAATTCCTACACCGTTCACCTGATTTGGTTGTAAATACTCCTAAATTAAAGCTGACAGTCTGCAGTTAAAGCACATCTTGTTAGTTTCATTTCAAATCCATTGTGGTGGTGTATAGAGCGAAAAATGTTAGAATTGTGTCGATGTCCCAATATTTATGGACCTGACTGTATCTGCATTAACTAATTTGTGTTTTTAATGACTATTTGATTCTTATATTACACTTATATTCAATGTTGTGTAATATATTGTTTTTTGGGTTTTACACTCTGCCTCAGGAAGCAAGATGCGATTTGATCCTGGTGCCTGTTCAAATCTGTATTTATTTCTGTTTAAGGCCTCTTTCACACATCAGTGAATCACAGGTGTGTGCTGTCCATGTTCTCCATTGAGAACACATGTACCCATTGATTTTAATGTACTTATTGACAGATCAATGCTTTTCCACCAACCATGGAACCATTGGAAAGAGATGCACTAGAAACTCAGCCTAGCTGTGTACGTGGAATGCAGATGACACATGAAGGGGTGAAAAATGGACACATGGACAAAATCGGACTCCTTCACGTACATCTTCATGGATGAACCACTGACCATCTTGTCACAGATGACATCATGGACGTTTGAAAGAAAGAAGCTTAAGGCCCCTTGCAGACAAGCGTGTCCGGATAAGGTCCGGATGTGTTGCGGCAAACCCGTTCTGTTGTTCAGTTTTTATCGCGCGGGTGCAATGTGTTTTGCACGCGCGTGATAAAAAACTGAATGTGGTACCCAGACCCGAACTTCTTCACAGAAGTTCAGGTTTGGGTTCAAGGTTGTGTAGATTGTATTATTTTCCCTTATAACATGGTTATAAGGGAAATTAATAGCATTCTGAATACAAAATGCATAGTACAATAAGGCTGGAGGGGTTAATTTTTTTTTTTTTAACTCACCTTAATCCACTTGTTCGCTCAGCCGGCATCTCTTCTGTCTTCTTCTGTGAGGAATAGGACCTTTGATGACGTCACTGCGCTCATCACATGATTTTTTTCCATGGTGATGGATCATGTGACGGACCATGTGATGAGCGCAGTGACGTCATCAAAGGTCCTTTTCCTGTGCACAGCAAAGAAGAAGACAGAAGAGAAGCCGGGCTGCGCGATCAAGTGGATTAAGGTGAGTTATATATATATATATATATTTTTATTTTTTTTAACCCGTCCAGCCCTATTGTACTATGCATTCTGTATTAAGAATGCTATTATTTTCCCTTATAACCATGTTATAAGGGAAAATAATAATGATCGGGTCCCCATCCCGATCGTCTCCTAGCAACCGTGCGTGAAAATCGCACCACATCCGCACTTGCGGATGCTTGCGATTTTCACGCAGCCCCATTCACTTCTATGGGGCCTGCGTTGCGTGAAAAACGCAGAATATAGAACATGCTGCGATTTTCACGCAACGCACAAGTGATGGATGAAAATCACCGCTCATGTGCACAGCCCCATAGAAATGAATGGGTCCGGATTCAGTGCGGGTGCAATGCGTTCACGTCACGCATTGCACCCGCGTGGAAAACTCGCTCATGTGAAAGGGGCCTAACTCTGGGGGAACTTCAGTCTCTATTACTCAGCCACACCCTGATGTTCTAGCAAAGCTGTGGGTAAACTCTCTCTTCTTTAGTTATTAGCACCTGTTTCTAATCTCTTAATCAATATCTGCTATACATATGCAGTCAGATTTCAGCTATAAACATCCAGCCAGCTCCCAAATTCAGTTGACTAATGGTGAGCCTACAGTTCACACGGTGTTCCTAGAAGGCGTTATCTAATTCATTGTTCCTGTAGATTCTTATGCAAGCCCCCTTGTATCAAGTCTGTTACTAGTTTGTTCCTAGAGATGAGTGAATTGATTCTAAACTAATCAAATTTGTGTTGAACTTTCCCAAAAATTTGGGTCAAATCAGAATTTCAAATTTTTATTAAACCAGGCGAATTTCTCAAAACGGTGCAATGCAGCAGCCTAGTGAGGAGGTGGAGAGGATGAGAGTAGACGCAGTGACATAGATGGGGGTTGTATAGTCATGGTAGTTGTCCTCTATGGCACTTTCTGAGGCCACGCAGTGAAAATGAGGATGCAAAGTGCAGTGCAGTGTGGTACAAGCTCCCACCACATATTCTAATTACCTCCTTGAAAGGAAGAAAATGTGTCAGCTTCCTGTAGCTACAGAACTAGGTAAGTCACACTCCATATACAGCCTATGGGACATGATACATGAAATACAGTGTCATTAACACTGGAGTTGAGCGAACCCGAAATGCAAAGTTCTGGTTTGTACCGAACTTTGCGAGTTCGGGTACCCGGACCCGAACCCGGACTTTTTCACAGAAGTTCGGGTGATTTTATTATTTTCCATTATAACATGTTTATACTGGAAAATAATAGCATTCTTAAAACAGAATCCTAAATAAAATGTCTACTGAGGGGTTAAAAAAAACAACTCACCTCATCCACTTGATCGCGCAGCCGGTATCTTCTTGCCTGCTGAATGAAGCTAGAAGGAAATGCAGTGACGTCAGCGCGCTCACCACGCTATTATTTTCTGTTATAACCATGTTATAACGGAAAATAATAAAGTAAAGTTCGGGTCCCCATTGACTTAAATGGGGTCCCAAACCCGAACTTTGACCTGAAGTTCAGCCGAACCCGGTGAACCCGAACTTCCACGTGTTCGCTCAACCCTAATTAACACTAATTAACACATTAATTTCAGTGCTTTGCAGGAGATTTCAGAACTATAGCCATTTTTCAAATCAAAACCGTAAAGGAGGATCACAAAAGTGCAGGTTGTGTGTGTGTTCATACACTGACAGACATTTGCTGCCATGAAAGTAAAAAATTTTCAGACCATTTAAAAAAAAAGCATAAAAAAGAGGCTGTTAGCTATCACCAGCAGCTGTGCGCTTACCCATAGTCATATATGTTGCTGTCACTTTAAAACTGTCTTGGTGGTAGAGTTTCATACAGTCCTAGGAGACCCAAGAAAGTCATCCACAACTCTTCAGGGCCATTGGAGCACTTTTGATTCAGCTCTGTTTCTAGTTTAGTCTGCTCCCAAGATGTTCTTTTTGTTTCTAGTAGTACTTGACTAATGGCTGTTCCTGACACCACTCTTGCCTTAAACCTCATTCCCATGTTCTGCTCCTCCTCCAACATTCCAGCTTTGCTCCTCTATCCACATTCCAGTCCTGCTGCTGTGTCCACGTTCTAGCCTTGCTGCTGTGTCCACGTTCTAGTCCTGCTGCTGTGTCCGCGTTCCAGTCCTGCTGCTGTGTCCACGTTCTAGTCCTGCTGCTGTGTCCGCGTTCTAGTCCTGCTGTGTCCATATTCCAGTTCTGCTTCTGTGTACACATTACTGGAGTCGGTACTGATGGTTCCAGCTGCTGATCCATTCCTGACATCCAAGTTTCTGCACCATGCTCTTGATGTGGTCTCACCAGCTGTTGGGATATGCCAGAGAGATCGTGCAGTCAGCGCTGGCTATTAAGGTAGAAAGACAGAGAGAAGCTTATTTATAATATATACCGTACTGGTTACTCAGCATGCCAGGGATACAGAACAATTATTCATTGTCAGCGCTGGTCACGCTAATCAGTGTCAATATAAAAAAGGAGACCAGAGCAAATATACAGTATATGCATAGTACAAATATCCATTTCTAGAAATATATAGGAGCCAGCAGGGAGGGAAAAAGAATTAACTCCAGCCGTCTTCACAGTGAGCGCTGAACTGTACTGTATAGATGGAAATGCATTAGCAATACTTATTTAGAGAACACTGCTAAAGTGACATTTCAGGGCAAGTTTTCTCATATAAATGTACAAGGTCTCTAAGTAAAAATGTATTAGAAAAATGTTCCCTATCGCTGTCCCTAGACATTAGAAAAATTAAAGGCAGTTTAATTGTCAGAAGAAACAGTGTCTTGTTCTGAAATTGAGCAAGACTGGAATAACTTTCCCTTATTGGAGAGTAGCAGCAGTACATTGTGGATGTGGAAAGGGTAATGTGTGTAACGGTAATAGTGGCATCAATATTGGCACCAGCATCAGCACAGCATGGAATAGTCAGGGCTGTAAGACGATGTCTGTGCATATGTGTTGGGGTAGTAGTAGTAGTTGCGGTGGTGTAGGGGTAATAGTAATGGCAGTAGATGAAAAAGAAGTGACAGTAGGGACATTAGCAACAGGGAATAGCAGTTGCAGTGGTTGCAGCAGCAGCCATACAGTGCGGAACATGATGGTAGGCAGGCAGACAGTGGCAGTGACATGAGAGGGCATCATCAGCAAAGGGAAAAAAAGATCTATTAACCGGCCTTAGCAGTTAGTGTGTGAAAATCCTCACAGATTTATACCTGATTAATTCTGCCTCCTCCGTTGGTAACTTCTCATTCTTTACTTCCTCCTTCATGGGACTATCACTTTACACATATGATAAGAGGGAGCGGAAGTAGGAAGATATGTTCTGCCCTGCTTCTGTTGGGAGTGATGCCAATGGAGAAAGATGGGGAGGAGGGAGACCGATGGCTGGTGAGAAAACCAGACCAACCCAAACGTGGAGGTGTCAATAGGACCTAGCCTCCTTGCTGTGGATTTGTCTTGCCACTGCCACAAAAAACATTGACCCAGTGGGCCATAGCAAATATGTACTGTTCTGCTCGTAACAGCTGCTCCACGTGTCCAAAGTGGCATACATCTTGCCACACAATGTGAATTGCAAGGAGAGGTCCACGTTCTCCTCCATGTGAGAGTACAAGGCAGAGGTGCTTTTTTGGAGAAATAATGCTAACTATTTCTCTTCCACCAAGGCTGAGCACATGTCATCGGTTCCCTAAAGACAGCAGAATCCACTAAGTGCAATGGCAGCAACCAGCAACTTAGCCAGGTGGGAATTGCGCTTGTGCGTCATCAGGTTGCTGGAAACATAGAGTTGTTTCCTGGCCACACTTCTGTCATCATTGGCTGCTGAAGGAGCTTAGTGAGAGGAGGAAGAGTAGTTTAAGTGGGAGAAATAGTAACTGATGATGACAAGGACACTGTACTGCATATGGATGTGGCCTAGCTGCCACCAAGGGAGCTAGAAGACAAACCAGGGAACAAACTTGTTATGCAAGCTAGGCCATCAGCCTCCTCCTCTGATGTCACCTCCTCCTCAGCAACCCCATCAGGCACACATGTCCTGTGCAACACACAATTATTACCATAGTCCTCACCCTCCCTGACACTTTTATCAGAGTGTGATATGTCATTGTGGGCTTCCTGCCCCCTCCTGATTCCCTGCTCTGTATTTGCTCTGAGTGCCACTGTCACTTTCATTGCCCTACTGCCACCACCATGATTATAAGTGCCACTATCACCACCACTGTTACATCACAGCTATGCATGGGGTTCCTGACCTCCTAGTCAAGGCAGTCTAAACGCTGACTGTTCTCAGATAAGTCATCAACAGGAAGATCTATTGAATATCTTCCATTGCACATGGTGGGATTGTGTTGCATCTTCTGAGGAAAAACAAGGTGAAGACAGATGATGCAACTGAAATGCTTTTCTGGGGTTGAAAGGAAAAGGAGCAGGGGGGATGCTGTGAGCCCTGGCACCAAGACACAATGTCAGACTCAGAGGTGACATTTACATTATCCTGTTGGAAGATGAGGAGTGAGCCATCCAGTCCACAATCTCATCCTCCTAGTAATAATGTTAAAGGGGTTGTCTCACTTCAACAAGTGGCATTTATTCATTTTCCTATGACATTATTCACTGCTCGTTTCCATGGTTACAGACCAGCCTGCAATCCATCAGTGGTGGTCGTGCTTGCACAATATAGGAAAAAGCACTAGCCTACGTGAGCTATCACGGTCCCAGCCACCAGAGAGGCTGACGCTTTCTCCTATAGTGTGCAAGCACGACCACCACCGATGGATTGCAGGGTGGTATGTAAAAATGGAAACGAGCAATGTATAACGTGATGGAAAAATTAATCCAACCAGAAAAGGAAGCAATATGGGTAATAACAGTACATTAGTAAGTGCCTTGTATTAACTTTCTCTACATGATAAATGCCACTTACTGAAGTGAGACAACCCCTTTAAGTCTATTGGAAGCCAGGAACAACTGTGCCATACTACTACTACTACTACTACTCAGTGGCGTACACAAAATTCATGGGGCCCCGGTGCGAAACTGATCTATGGGGCCCCCTCCCTGTCGCCCCCCCCAACCCGTCGCAAGAATTTACTTGGGCCCCCTGGATTGGGATTAATAATGCTCTGTGCCTCTCTGTGACCTTTTTACTACAAAATCACAGTGAGATAAAGTTGTCACTGTGATTTTGTAGCAAATAGATCACAGAGAGACAAAGAGCATTATCAATCATGTTAATGCTCTGTTTTTCCGCTGTCCGGAGCGGGGCTTGGCTCTCTTTCACGCAGCAGATTACCCGCACAGGATCCGCTCATGTGAAAGAGCCCTGAGCCCAATGCATGGCTACACTCACGCATTCCTAACTAATTAAATCTGGCCCTACCTCATCCAGGGTGTCGCTGGCGTCGGCGTGATGTCCGCTGGATCCAGAACAAGGTCCCTGTGGTGATAGAGAAAAAAAGAATAATCACATGAGGAAGGGATGGTGAATGCCCCTGTGAAATCACCAGCAGGAGGTGCTGTGCTGGCCTGTAACACTGAGCCATGCCAGTGTATAGCATACATTTCCCATAAGTGCTACTACACAGTACTAATGCCCACCTTGTGGCCGCTCACAGTAATTAAGCCCACCTTGTGGTCCCTTCAAAATAGTTATGTCCTGCTTGTGGCCCCTCACAGTAGTTATGGCCAGATATATGCCCCCTTACAGTAGTTATGGCCAGATGTATCCCCCTCACAGTAGTAATGCCCAGATATGTGTCCCCTCACAGTAGTTATGGCCAGATATATGCCCCCTTACAGTAGTTATGCCCAGATATGTGTCCCCCTCACAGTAGTAGTTATGTCGAGATATGTGTCCTCCTCACAGTAGTTATGGCCAGATATATGCCCCCCTTACAGTAGTTATGGCCAGATGTGTCCCCCTCACAGTAGTAATGCCCAGATATGTGTCCCCCTCACTGTAGTTATGCCCAGATAGGTGTCCCCCTCACAGTAGTAGTTATGTCCAGATATGTGCCCCCTCACTGTAGCTATGCCCAGATATGTGTCCCCCTAGGACAGCGGGCAAAATGGAATATATATACAGCGGAGGCAAAAAATGGAATACATACACAGGGGACAAATGGAATATATACAAAGGGGGCAACATGGATATATATACAGGGGCCCTGTATAATATAGCATGGAGGCTTGAAAAAGGCTCTTGTTTGAGCTGAAACGTTGCCATCCACATGGGTGATTAAACACCACTGCTTTTTTTACCTGGAGTGCTGTCCTTTTTTCGTCATTTTTCGTCATTATATATATATATATATATATATATATATATATATATAGGTATATATTATACAGGGCCCCTGTATATATATATATATATATATATATATATATATTATACAGGGCCCCTGTATATATATATCCATGTTGCCCCCTTTGTATATATTCCATCTGTCCCCTGTGTATGTATTCCATTTTTTACCCCTCTGTATATATTTAATTTTTGTCATTTTTGGTATTACTATTTTGCCAAGTATTTCATTAAATTTGACCCCGAGGTCGGGCCCCTATGAAGGATTTGCCGCACTGCCAGATGCTCCCTGTGTTCCCTGTGAGCCGGCACATACAAAAAAAAAAAACAACTTACCTACTCTGAACCTGCTCTGCTCCTGCCGTCTTGTTCATAATCCCGTCTTCTGGCGTGCGTCGGCCGCGTCATCCCGTCAACCAGCGTGATCCAGCGAGACTTGGCGCGAGGGTCACGGATCTGGAGCAAGGGTGGAGGAGGGGCCGCAGCGTAAGGTACTAACTGCGAGTGCGCAGTGCTTCCCGACCGGCCATATACTATTAAAACTTTTAAAATCATTTGCGGTGGGGCTGCGGGCCCCAGCTGCCTTGGGTACAGCACTACTGCAGGGGCCAGGGGTCCACAGGCGGACGGGCCCCCTGGAGTGTCGGGCCCGGTCGCAACTGCGACCCCTGTATGTACGCGCCTGCTACTACTACTGGTGCTGCTGTTTGCACTACTACCCACATTCTGACTCTCGAATGATGAGGCATGGACCTTTAGTTTAACACTCTTCATTTTCCAGACATTTTATTATGAGGACTATAAATGAAAATACATGTACATGTATTTGGCTCACAGATTATTAAACCATATTTGCTAAATTGCTAATGTGTTTTCTGTAATTTAAAGACAGTAGTGCAATTTAATGTCCTTTTCCCTTCTACAAAAACTGGTATTGACAATTTATAATGGAAATTATGCAGTTTTGAAAGTAAAACACAATTACTGTAGCTGAACAGCATCTTAGAGTAATATACAATGCTTTCAATAACATGGGTATAATAATCGTGCTAGTGAAGTATGGATTTTGCTATAACACTAAACGGTATCTTGCATGGGTATAATAATTGCCTTATTGAAGTAAATTTTGTTTGCTATAGTGCTTAACTGTACCTTGTAGTAATATACAATGCATTCAATAATATGGGTCTAATATTAGTGTTATTGCAGTATTGCATTTGCTATAAAATTGAAAGGTATCTTGCAGTAATATACTCCCCATTCCATAAAATGGGAATAATAATGGCGCAAATGAAGTAATGCTTTTGCTATAACACTGAACGGGATCTTGCAGTAATGTACAACATGTTCAATAACAGGGTCATATTAATTGCATTTTTGCACCATTGCTTTTGCTATAACACTGAACTGAGTGTGTCACAATAATATACAATGTGTTTAATAACACTGGTATAATAATGGTGTATTGCATTGTAGCCTTTGCTAGACCACCTAATGGTATCTTGCAGTAAAAATAAAATGTGTTCAATAACACACACATGGGTATAATAATGATGTTATTGCAGTATTGCTTTTGTTATAACACTGAACGGTATCTTGTGGTAATATACGTTCAATAACAAGGTTATAAAGCACTGAAATGCCCAATTATAAACAGGTAATAATAGAAACTGTTTTTTAGAAAAAAAAGGAGGGGGAACTCCTCCATGTTTGCAGCAGAATAAGCCTATGAAACATTTTTACAAAAAATAGTTTGATGGTTGTTTATACAAAAGATGAGTTTCTTGCAGGATTCTATAATGCAGAACTTGCTAGCAATCTCTATGAAACAACTGAGACAGTGGCCAGTTCCTCACCTTATTTTTTGGGCAGACATTGCCACAAGACATCCTTTTACAAGCCCAGCTTAAAAATTAAAACAGAATCCTGTTTCTTCCTTCTGAGCAGAAGGACCTGCCTGCATACTGCCCCCTGATTGGACGATTAGGCTGATAAGGCTGAGTCAATCAGGCCAAGCCCCCCCCCCCACTTCCTTCTAGTATCATGTGATCCTTCATTTACTTCATTCCTTGCTGTTTTTCCTTCCAATATTTACAATAAAATGGCGCTGGGAGCTCTTTTTGCATGATTAGTCCAAAATAAATCACCCAAACTTTTGGTGGGCAAATTTTAGTGAGATTCATACTAAATCTGAATCATTTAGAATTGATTTGCTCAGCTCTAGAGAATACCTTGAATTGCTTATATTTCATGCCCCAGTATAGCCAGTGCCAAACAGGTTTCAGTCTCAAGGATCTACATTAGTGTTGATCGAGCACCAAAGTGCTCGGGTGCTCTGGTGCTCGAGTAGAACACTTTGGGATGCTCAGGTGCTCTACAGAGCACCAGAGCACAATGGAAGTCAATGGGAGAACCAGAGAATTAACCACTTCACATCCGGAAATATGATATAAATGTCCTATGGGTGGATGTTTATCTCTGAATGGACAGAGATGGTAGCTGAACGCTAATCGTACAGTTGCCGAGCGGGGGGCCCATTGTCAGTGACAGCAGGTCACCCCAGAGAGAAGGCAGGGACAGTTCCCAGGTGTCCCTGCCTTCTAAATCGCTGCATACACAGCGCTCAGCAAGCGCTATGTATACAAATCAGGAAGCGCGGGCTGTATTTCCCATGCAACTGGAGCTACTATGTCAGCCCCAGTTACAGGAAAAATCAATGGTGAAAAAAAAAAGAAGAAGTGAAGTTAAATGTCCCCAAGAGGTTTTGTATGACCTTATAAGGGACGCAAAGTGTAAAATTAAAAATGTAAAACCTAAAACAATAAAGTGTTTAAAAATTAAAAAAAAGGTTTCACATGTAAAAAATAGAAAAAAACTAAATAAAATAGACATATTTGGTATGTCCATAACGACCGGCTCTATAAATATATCAAATGATCCACCCCGTCCGATAAACACCATAAAAAAAAAAAATACAAATTGTGTAAAAAAAAAACAATTTTTGTCACCTTAAATCACAAAAAGTACAACTCCAAGTGATCAAAAAGGCGTATGTCCCACAAAATGGTACCAATAAAACCGTCACCTCATCCCATACATAAGAAAATCGCTAAAAAAAAAAAAAAAAAAACTATAGCTCTCAGACCATGGAGACATTGTTAAAGTGAAATAAATCAAAAAGTATACATATTAGGTATTGCCGCGTCCATAACAACCAGCTCTATAAAAATATCACATGACCTAACCCCTCAGATGAACACCGTAAAAAATAAAAACAGTGCCACAAAAGCCATTTTTTGGTCACCTTACATCACATAAAGCGCAACACCAAGCCATCAAAAAGGCATATGCCCCCCCAAAATAGTAGCAATCAAACTATCATCTCATCCTGTAAAAAATGAGACTCTTACTAAGACAATCGGTCAAAAACTAAAAAAAATTATGGTTCTCAGACTATGGAGACATTAAAACATTGTTTTATTAGTTTTAAAAATGCTATTATTGTGTAAAATTTTTATAAATAAGAAAAAGTATACATATTTGGAATTGCCACGTCCGTAACGATCTACTCTATAAAAATGTCACATGACCTAACCCCTCAGGTGAACGTTGTAAAAATAAATAAATAAAACAACCATTTTTTTGGCCACCTTGCCGCATAAAGTGAAATAATGATTAAAAAATCATATGTACCCAAAAATGGTACCAATAAAAACGTCAACTCATCCTGCAAAAAACAAGCCCCTTCACCAGACGATTTGCAGAAAAATAAATAAATATGGCGTTCAGAAAATGGAGACACAAAAACATAATTGCTTTATTATGTAAAACTGAAACAAACAAACAAACAAAGTAGACATATTTGATATCATTGCGTCTGTAACTACTTGGTCTATAAAAATAGCACATGATCTACCCTTTCAGATAAATGATGTAAAAAAAAAAACAGTGCCAAAACAGCCATTTTTAGGTTACCTTGCCTCACAAAAAATGTAATATAGAGCAATTAAAAATCATATGTACCAATAAAACTGCCACCTTATCCCCTAGTTTCCAAAATGGGGCAACTTTTTGGGAGTTTCTACGGTAAGGGTGCATCAGGGGGGCTTCAAATGGGACATGGCATTCAAAAACCAGTTAAGGTAAATCTGCCTTTTTAAAAACCATACGTCACTACTTTTCTTCTGCACTAACATGAGTTAACGACCACATATGGGGTGTTTCTGTAAACTGCAGAAACAGTGTAATAAATATTGAGTTTTGTTTGGCTGTTAACCCTCGATGTGTTAAAGAAAAAAATGGATTAAAATGACAAATCTGGCAAAAAAGTGAAATTTTGAAATGTCATCTCCATTTTCCTTTAATTCTCGTGGAACACTTAAAGGGTTAACAAAGTTAGTAAAATCAGTTTGGAGTAACTTGAGGGGTGTAGTTTCTATAATGGGGTATCCACTATGTAAGCCCCACAAAGTGACTTCAGACCTTAACTGGTCCTAAAAAAGTGGGTTTTGGAAATTTTCTTAAAATGTTAAGAATTGCTTCTACAATTCTAAGCCTTCTAACGTCCTAAAAAAAATAAAATGACATTTCTAAAATGATGCCAACATAAAGTAGACATATGGGGAATGTTAAGTAATACATATTTTATGAGGTATCACTTTCTGTTTTAAAGGCAGAGAAATTGAAATTTAGAAAATAGCACATTTTTAAAAATTTGGGGTAAATTTTGGATTATTTTATAAATAAAGGTGACATATATCGACTGAAGTTTACCACTCTCATGAAGTACAATATGTCATGAGAAAACAATCTCAGAATGGCTTAGATAATAAAAGCGTTCCAAAGTTATCACCACATAAAGTGACATGTGTCCGGTTTGCAAAATTAGGCTCTGTCAGGAAGGGGGAAATGGCCCGGATGTGAAGTGGTTAAACCAGGCACCCCCTGCTCTGAAGAGTGGAGGGTGTCTTGTTCACAGGAAAAGGTCAGAAATTGATGGAAACACCACTGGAATTGCTGCCAAAAATTACAAGAAAGAGGCACTCCGATACAACCTGTATATCACATAAAGGAGGGCCTCATTCACATTGTGGTACTATTGTTCAGTTAGTGGGACTCCTACACTCATAAAATCTATGCACTAAGTGAAATACCCACTCTGAAAAAAACGCTGGCGGCAGGGCAGGCCAGCACCTCCAAGGCGTAGAGTGCCAGTTCGTGCCACGTGTCCATCTTGGACACACAATAGAATTCAGAGGTGGAAGTGGAGGAGGAGGTGGAGGAGGAGAAGGGGGGTTGCAGCCACTAATGTAGGTGTTGGCAGAAATCCTGATGGAAGTAGGGCCCGCAATCCTTGGCGTTGGTAGCACCTGTGCCATCCCAGGGTACGACTCGCTCCCGGCCTCCACAGCGTTCACCCAGTGTGCCATCAGGGAAATGTAGCGTCCCTGGCCAAAAGCACTTGTCCATGTGTCAGTCGTTAAGTGGACCTTCCCAATAACTGCGTTGGTCAGGGCACGGGTGATGTTACGGGACATATGCTGGTGTAAGGCTGGGACGGCACGGGAAAAATAGTGGCGGCTGGGGACTGAGTAACGAGGGACCGCTTCCGCCATCAGCCTGCGGAAAGACTCAGTGTCCACAAGCCTAAATGGCAACATTTTCAGGGCCAGCAATTTGGAAAGGTGTGCATTTAGTGCTATGGCCTGTGGGTGGCTTGGTATTTGCGCTTTCATTCAAAGGCCTGGAGTATGGATAGCTGTACACTGCGCTGGGACACAGAAGTGGATGTGCTAGCTGATGGTGCTTGCAAAGGTGGTCCAGGTGCAGGGCGGAACACATCTGGGCCTACGTCTTGGACAGAGGATTGGCCAGCACGTAACACAGGAGAAGAGGAGGCAGTAGTGTGACCCGCAGACACTGATTGTGGACCCAGGCGTTCGGCCCACCTATTAGGATGCTTTGATGCCATGTGGCGGATCATTCTGGTGGTGGTGAGGTTGCTAGTGTTCACGCCCCTGCTCATTTTGGTACTGTACAGGTTGCAAATGACAATTCTTTTATCGTCCGCACTTTCCTCAAAAAATCACCAGACTGCGGAACACCTACCCCTTGGCAAGGGAGATTTCCGCAAGTGGGTGCTCCGGGTAACAGTTGCGTTCCTGTTTGGTGTGGCCCGCCTTCACCCTTTTGCCACCCCACTGCCCTTCCAGCCTGTTGCGGTGCTGCGGATCCCCCCCCCCCTTCTGTACTGCTGTCATCGCTTCGCTTGTCACCTTCCTAGGTTGGGTCAGTGATTTCATCGTCCGCCACCTCCTCTTCCACTTCCTCACTCACTGATCATCCTCCTGACTTGTTGACCTAACAAGAACCTTACTTATTGCCAACTGTGTCTCATCCTCATCATCAACCTCATGAGACACTAATTGCCGTTGACTTATTGGCAACTGTGTCTCATCATCATCATCCACCTTGTGAAACACTAATTGCCGTTCCGCACCATCATCCTTTTCTGACTGTGGATGCTCAAGAGTTTGGGAATCAGTGCACAAGATCTCCTCATATCCCTGTTCAAGTAGGCTTGGCGAGATGCCCAAATCAAAGAATGGCGCTGAAAAGAGCTCCTCAGAATATCCAAGTGTGGGATCACTTGTTTGCCAAGACTCTCCATGGTGGGAGGAAGGAGGATTAGGGTGAGGATTCTGTTGACCAGACTCTTGGCTACTGAGACTGGACTTTGTGGAAGACAGGGTGGTGCTTAACTGACTGGAAGCTATATCTGCTGCAATCCAACCGACCACCTGGTCGCACTGGTGTGACTTCGAGAGTGGTGTCCTGCACCGCCCTGCAAACTGACATGAAGCTAGATATCGTGGATGAGTGTGTTTCTTGTGCTCTGGCAGCAGGCACAGTTTCACCGCGCCCAGGGCCACGGCCTCTGCGTGCACCATCAGCAGCACAGCCACTGCCCCATCCCTTACTGCTCGCCTTGAGCATATTAAATGGTATATATGCTTGCAAGTATGTCACACGTACAGTAGCGCAGGTTTTGTAAGTGTATGCGCAAATAAATTACACTGAATGTCACAGATATTTAGGATGCGCAAACGTTATACAGGAGATGTAGCACAGGTGATGTCGCTGTCAGCAGCCAACAAAGGTGCGGGGGGGACGGACTCGAGGATCGTGCTTGAGCACATGCGGTGTTTAGCCGAACACCGCTATGTGCCGAGCATCGCGATGCTCGAGTCAAAATGGTGT
Source organism: Bufo bufo (assembly GCF_905171765.1). Lineage (NCBI taxonomy): Eukaryota > Metazoa > Chordata > Amphibia > Anura > Bufonidae > Bufo > Bufo bufo. Next base: position 94,107,410 of record NC_053392.1, on the reverse strand, counting down.
TCTGCCGAGCATGCTCGCCCAACACTAATCTACATTCATTTCTGAAATTATAATTATTTTGAAACCATAACTGTTTTAGATGACTGTATTTTCTATCTGTAATAAAGCAACATTTAACTGTAACTCATATGATTATTTGCCAATGTGTGAACCCGGGATAAATGTATATGTGCACATTTACAGTGTTATTAGTGGTGGAGCTTCATAAATGATGTGAAGTCTTCAAAATAGACAAGACAGTTGTAATAAGTTGCTATCTTAAGATGATTGTTCTCTAGTAGACATAGAAGTTATAAGGTGGATCAGATGGTAATATAACTTGAAAAGCTTATTTACTTTGATAAATGATGGGTAAGCTCCACTAAATCAGTGTGTTAATTTTCACAGTACCATTTTTATGTAATGTTACAAAAGATTACCTGTAGCTAAAGAACCCCCATTCAGATTTTACTATTTTATCCTATGAGCAGATACTTAAAACAGTTCTTGCCTATCAGTGTAACATTAATCATCAGGAGGTCTCATTTTTTTTCTGTGAAACAATTTTGCAAGTATATATATACACAATGGAGATGGGGATGTGAAAGTTATAAATTCACCCTGGGGAAGAATAATCCATCTGTGCCTGAAGACAATTTATCATTCAAGGTTAGATAAGATTATGTATCTAAGGTAAGAGCTGCAAATGATAGGATGAAAAAAGTCATAGTCATTGGTAGACAGGCTAGCGGACGCAGTACAGAGGCAACCACAAAGTCTTTAACTTAAACAGTTCAGTGTTTTATTCACACATAAAGAAAAACAAAAAGTAACGGTTTGCAGTCTTGGTATTTGTTCACACCATATAAAGTCCACAGAACAAAATCCTTCACCTGGTCAGCAGTTTTTCCACCCGCAGTCCACAGCAGGCGTCTCTCAGTCTTTTAGCACGGCACAAGTTCTCAGTTCCAAAACACACAAAGACTGACAGCGCTCCACTGTTAGATAATCCACATCCAGCTGAGACTGCTGGCTGGGTTTTATATAGGCCAATAAAGACTCGGCCTGGAGAGTGGGGAGAAGCCACCCACCCAGCACTTTGGCTACTCCCAGTAAGAGCCAGCCCAGATTGGCTTTACAGCCACACTACACAAGAAAAAGTGTCAACCAGCACTAGCTGCCGCTGACACTTAAAACTACTGGCTCTTACCTCACCGAGGCCAGGAATCTCGGTGACACATACCTTCCATCAATGACGGCCCCATGCGCCTTCCTACAATATATATAAGATTTGGAGGGTACTATCTCTCCTTGGAGAAAGATCGCCTTTGTCGGCATGAGGAGACTTATAGGCCAAACATGCTCCTCTGGAATTCTGGGAAGAAACGGATGCAAATGAGCTCTTAATAAGCTCTGCCTCTACCGCCAATTAGGATGCTCTCTCCCCAAGGGGAGATAGTACACCCCAAATCCTGACTTAGGCCTCTCACCCAGTTAAGCCAGTACTCTCTGATCTGCACTGATGAGGGGCAATCACCCCAAAACAGCTGTCTGCTGATGAGGTGCTGGCCTATTTATATCCAAGTCATGTCTCAAGGCTTATTTAAATGGTTGAACATTGACTGATAGGATAGCTGCCTACATCTGGTGGCATTAGAGGCAGAGCTTGTTAAGAGCTCATTTGCATCCCTTTCTTTATATATATATATAGGTAGAATCTTTTTGGCAAAAAATTGGAGTTGGTCAATCAGTGGAGCAGAGAATTATTACTTATCTGTAATTATAACTTTATAGAAGTTGTTGAAGACAAATACTCTAGAGTCTGTAGTTTCATCTCTCTTATTCTTATGGATCACCATTTAACCCCTTAATTACCAGAGTTTTACCTTTAGGGGCAGACTGGCCATAGACCCCACTTGGAGGATTCCTGGTGGGCTGATGACCAGGGGCTACCTGACCCCACTGCATGGCTGAAGGCCATGTACATAATGACCTGGCTCTCCCAGTGTTAATTAATGCTGAGAGCTCCGGGTACTTATGTACCTGGTCATTGGCCGCAGGTTTTCCTCCTGAATTAAACTATGTGGACGTCCTTAGGACAGTGATGCAGTTGATTACTCTGGAGAACAAGGGAGCCAATGGATCCTTGCCCCGCAAACTCACCATCATAAGCCCCCGTAGGCCTGATGCCCATGGGGCTGTAAATTCGTGGAGGCGTTTGTTGAGCAATGATACTTACATAACAGATAGCAATAGGGAATGGGCGACAGGTGAATATTTTTTTCTTTTGGCCACTTGACCATAAGGGATACTAGGGGTGGTGTGGGGGAATATTACTGGGGTCAGTGGAGAAGACATTGGTGAGATTACTAAGATACATTACTTGGGCAAAATGGGACATCATTGGGAGCACAAGGAGACAATACTGGAGGCATTAGGGAATATTATTAGAGGCAGAAGGGAACGTTATTGGGGGTACTAGGAGACATCACTGAGAACACTATAGAGAACATTACTGGAGTCACTAGGAGACATTAGTGGAGACTCTAGGGAACATTACTAGGGGCAGTGGGTGGACATTCCTGGGGGAATTATAGTGGAAATTACTGGGGGCATTACAGATATTACTGGGAGCAGTGTAGGAAAACACTACTGGTGGCAGTGTGGGGAACTTTACTGGTGTGAAGGAGCATTGCTGGCGGCATTGTGGGGACATTAAACGAGGCACTAGGGACATTACTGGGGGCACTGTGAGGGACCAGTTGGGTCGACATTACTGGGGGCACTATAAGGACATTACCTGGGGCATATAGGGAACATTAGTGGAGGCACTAGGGAACATTACTGGGGCACTGCGGGGGCATTATTAATACCAGAGGACCAGGCACTATAGGGGACATTATTTATGCTGGCATCACTACTGGGGCATAACATTGTGTTGTACTGTGGTTTTTAGTTATGCAGAACATTGTGCTGTACTGCAGTATTTGGTTCTGATGGAGCAGTATTTTGTGCTGCACAGTAGTATATAGTTATGCAGTGGAAGTACTGTACTTTTTTCTGCAGAGTGGTATTTGTTTCTGCTGGGACAGCATTTTGTGCTGTACTGTGGTATTTGGTTGTGCTGGATCAGTATCTTGTACTGCACTGTGGTATTTTGTTGTGCTAGGTCAGTACATTGTGCTGTACTGTGGTACATGGTGCTGCTGGGTAGCATATTGAGCTTCCCTGTGGTATTATGTTGTCCTGTGGCGGAACATTGTGCTGTACTGTGGTATTTGGTTCTGCTGGGGCAGTACATTGTGCTGTACTGTGGTATTTGGTTCTGCTGGGGCAGTACATTGTGCTGTACTGTGGTATTTGGTTCTGCTGGGGCAGTACATTGTGCTGTACTGTGGTATTTGGTTCTGCTGGGGCAGTACATTGTGCTGTACTGTGGTATTTGGTTCTGCTGGGGCAGTACATTGTTCTGTACTGTGGTATTTGGTTCTATTGAGGCAGTGAATTGTGCTGCATTGTAGTGTTGATGGCTCTGTCTACTTCTTTTGATCCTGTCTCTTCTGTCAATTTTGACCCACCTACAACATAGGGCCACTTTTATTTACTTATTTTTAAAGGGCCAGTTTAAATTCCCAGTCCTCCCCTGTTTACCACGTAATGGCCAGCTGATATTTTTGTAATATGTCACACATACACATAACCCTAAATTTTGTTTTCTCTGCAACCTAAAATAATCCATGAGTTTTTTAGTTTTAGGCATTTTAGCCTATTTTCTTGATACAATTTTAGAACACTATACAGTACCTGAAAACTCTGATTTCTCGCCACATAATTCATGCTAGCAAAACTATTAACAGCATACAACTCACATCACAACTAGAGCGAATTTCATGTTATGAGTAGGGATGAGCAAACCCGAACTGTATAGTTCGGGTTCGTACCGAATTTTGGGGTGTTCGTGACACGGACCCGAACATTTACGTAAAAGTCTGGGTTCGGGTTCGGTGTTCGGCGCTTTCATGGCGCTTTTTGAAAGGCTGCAAAGCAGCCAATCAACAAGCGTCATACTACTTGCCCCAAGAGGCCATCACAGTCATGCCTACTATTGGCATGGCTGTGATTGGCCAGTGCAGCATGTGACCCAGCCTCTATTTAAGCTGGAGTCACGTAGCGCCGCACGTCACTCTGCTCTGATCAGTGTAGGGATAGGATGCAGCTGCTGCTGTTAGGGCCAGATTAGGCAGGGATTTACTCATCAAAAACAAGTGATCTATCTACAGCTGTGTATCATTCAACTTCTGCTAGTTAATTGCTCATTGTTTTTAGGCTGCCCAGAGCGTTTTTCTGTCACTTTTTTCTGGGGTGATTGGCGGCCATTTTGTGTCTTGTGGTGCGCCAGCACAAGCTGCCACCAAGTCCATTTAACCATCAATAGTGTGTTGTTGTTTTTTGCTATATCCTACATCAGGGGCTTGGCTGTGCTTGCTATTTTATTGAGGGGTGAAATACAATTGCCAAAATAGCAGTAGCCTAAATCTGGTGTTTCAGCTGTGGCTAGCCAATTGTAATACTGTCTGCTGTCTGGCAAAGGATATCTTTTTTTCTGGGTTGAAATACAATTCCCAAATTAGCAATTCCCTAAATCTGTGGTTTCTGCTGTAGCAGGCCAAGTTTAAATCTATCCATAAAAGGGTATATTACATTGAAGGTGCTGATAGGATCATCCTCAATAACTTCATACGCTATCGTGCAGGTCTAATTCTGTCCGTAAAAGGGATACCTGTCACCCAGGGCCTAAATACTATGCCTTCAATTTATATTCAGCTAAATCTGTGGTTACTGCTGTGCCTGTATTAGTGTAATACGGTACCTAAATAGATAGCCAGATAGTGATAGGTGCCTGTAAAAAAAGGCCTGAATTTGAATTCAATACATTGGGCCAAATAATTTTTTTCTTATTGTGGTGAACGGTAACAATGAGGAAAACATCTAGTAAGGGACGAGGACGCGGACATGGTCATGGTGGTGTTAGTGGGCCCTCTGGTGCTGGGAGAGGACGTGGCCGTTCTGCCACAGCCACACGTCCTAGTGAACTAACTACCTCAGGTCCCAGTAGCCGCCATAATTTACAGCGATATTTGGTGGGGCCCAATGCCGTTCTAAGGATGGTAAGGCCTGAGCAGGTACAGGCATTTGTCAATTGGATGGCCGACAGTGGATCCAGCACGTTCACATTATCTCCCACCCAGTCTTCTGCAGAAAGCGCACAGATGGCGCCTGAAAACCAAGCCCATCAGTCTGTCACATCACCCCCATGCATATCAGGGAAACTGTCTGAGCCTCAAGTTATGCAGCAGTCTCTGCTGGCAGGGTTTCCCAAGGGCATTCACCTAGCCCTTCCCGAGCGGTGGAAGACATAGAATGCACTGACCACTTATGTTTCCTGATGATGAGGACATGGGAATACCACCTCAGCACGTCTCTGATGATGATGAAACACAGGTGCCAACTGCTGCGTCTTTCTGCAGTGTGCAGCCTGAACCGGAGGTCAGGGAGGAAGACTGGGTGGAAGACGATGCAGGGGACGATGAGGTAATAGACCCTACATGGAATGAAGGTCGTGCCACTGACTTTCAGAGTTCACAGGAAGAGGCAGTGGTGAGACCGAGCCAACAGCGTAGCAAAAGAGGGAGCAGGGGGCAAAAGCAGAACACCCGCCGCCAAGAGAGTTCGCCTGCTACTGGCCACCACCACCTGGGACCGAGCACCCCAAAGGCAGCTTCAAGGAGTTCCCTGGCGTGGCAGTTCTTCAAACAATGTGCTGACGACAAGACCCGAGTGGTTTGCACGCTGTGCCATCAGAGCCTGAAGCAAGGCATTAACGTTCTGAACCTTAGCACAACCTGCATGACCAGGCATCTGCATGCAAAGCATGAACTGCAGTGGAGTAAACACCTTAAAAACAAGGAACTCACTCAGGATCCCCTGCTACCTCTTCTGCTGCTGCCGCCTCGGCCTCTTCCTCCGCCTCGGGAGGAACCTTGGCACCTGCCGCCCAGCAAACAGAGGATGTACCACCAACACCACCATCTCCGTCACCAAGCATCTCCACCATGTCACACGGCAGCGTTCAGCTCTCCATCTCACAAACATTTGAGAGAAAGCGTAAATTCCCACCTAGCCACCCTCGATCCCTGGCCCCGAATGCCAGCATTTCTAAACTACTGGCCTATGAAATGCTGTCATTCAGGCTGGTGGACACAGACAGCTTCAAACAGCTCATGTCGCTTGCTGTCCTACAGAATGTTGTTCCCAGCCGCCACTAATTCTCCAAGAGAGCCGTGCCTTCCCTGCACAACCAAGTATCCGATAAAATCAAGTGTGCACTGCGCAACGCCATCTGTGGCAAGGTCCACCTAACCACAGATACGTGGACCAGTAAGCACAGCCAGGGACGCTATATCTCCCTAACTGCACACTGGGTAAATGTAGTGGCGGCTGGGCCCCAGGCGGAGAGCTCTTTGGCGCACGTCCTTCCGCCGCCAAGGATCGCAAAGCAACATTCTTTGCCTCCTGTAGCCTCCTCCTCCTACTCGGTTTCCTCCTCCTCTTCTTCCACCTGCTCATCCAGTCAGCCACACACCTTCACCACCAACTTCAGCACAGCCCGGGGTAAACGTCAGCAGGCCATTCTGAAACTCATATGTTTGGGGGACAGGCCCCACACCGCGCAGGAGTTGTGGCGGGGTATTGAACAACAGACCGACGAGTGGTTGCTGCCGGTGAGCCTCAAGCCTGGCCTGGTGGTGTGCCATAATGGGCGAAATCTCGTTGCAGCTCTGGGACTAGCCGGTTTGACGCACATCCCTTGCCTGGCGCATGTGCTGAATTTGGTGGTGCAGAAGCTAATTCACAACTACCCCGACATGTCAGAGCTGCTGCATAAAGTGCGGGCCGTCTGTGCGCGCTTCCGGCGTTCACATCCTGCTGCTGATCGCCTGTCTGCGCTACAGCGTAACTTCGGCCTTCCCGCTCACCGCCTCATATGCGACGTGCCCACCAGGTGGAACTCCACCTTGCACATGCTGGACAGACTGTGCGAGCAGCAGCAGGCCATAGTGGAGTTTCAGCTGCAGCACGCACGGGTCAGTCGCACTGCGGAACAGCACCACTTCACCACCAATGACTGTGCCTCCATGTGAGACCTGTGTGCCCTGTTGCGCTGTTTCAAGTACTCCACCAACATGGCCAGTGGCGATGACGCCGTTATCAGCGTTACAATACCACTTCTATGTCTCCTTGAGAAAACACTTAGGGCGATGATGGAAGAGGAGGTGGCCCAGGAGGAGGAGGAGGAGGAGGAGGAAGAGGGGTCATTTTTAGCACTTCAGGCCAGTCTCTTAAAAGTGAATCAGAGGGAGGTTTTTTGCAGCAGATGTTTTTTACAGCAGAGGCCAGGTACAAATGTGGCCAGACAGGGCCCACTACTGGAGGACGAGGAGGATGAGGATGAGGAGGAGGTGGAGGAGGAGGAGGATGAAGCATGTTCACAGCGGGGTGGCACCCAACGCAGCTCGGGCCCATCACTGGTGCGTGGCTGGGGGGAAACGCAGGACGATGACGATACGCCTCCCACAGAGGACAGCTTGTCCTTACCTCTGGGCAGCCTGGCACACATGAGCTACTACATGCTGCAGTGCCTGCGCAACGACAGCAGAGGTACCCACATTTTAACGTGTGCGGACTACTGGGTTGCCACCCTGCTGGATCCCTGGTACAAAGACCATGTGCCCACCTTACTTCCTGCACTGGAGCGTGATAGGAAGATGCGTGAGTACAAGCATTCCCAAATTTCACAGGGGAACAAGTGGAAGCCCAAGGCGAAGGCAGAGGAGGAGCAAGAGGTCGCCAACGCAGCTGTGTCACGGCCAGCTCCTTTGAGGGCAGGGTTAGCATGGCAGAGATGTGGAAAAGATTTGTCACCATGCCACAGCTAACTGCACCACCACCTGATACGGAACGTGTTAGCAGGAGGCAACATTTCACTAACATGGTGGAACAGTACGTGTGCACACCCCTCCACGTACTGACTGATGGTTCGGCCCCATTCAACTTCTGGGTCTCCAAATTGTCCACGTGGCCAGAGCTAGCCTTTTATGCCTTGGAGGTGCTGGCCTGCCCGGCGGCCAGCGTTTTATCTGAACGTGTATTCAGCACGGCAAGGTGGCGTCATTACAGACAAACGCAGCCACCTGTCTACAGCCAATGTGGACAAGCTGACGTTCATAAAAATGAACCAGGCATGGATCCCACAGGACCTGTCCGTCCCTTGTGCAGATTAGACATTTATAACTACCTCCCCTTAACCATATATTCTTGTACTCCAGGGCACTTCCTCATTCAATCCTCTTTTTTTAATTTTACCATTATATTGCGGGGCAACCCAAAGTTGAATGAACCTCTCCTCTGTCTGGGTGCCGGGGCCTAAAAATATCTGACAATGGCCTGTTCCAGTGGTGGGTGACGTGAAGCCTGATTCTCTGCTATGACATGAAGCCTGATTCTCTTCTATGGGACCTCTCTCCTCTGTCTGGGTGCCGGGGCCTAAAAATATCTGACAATGGCCTGTTCCAGTGGTGGGTGACATGAAGCCTGATTCTCTGCTATGGGACCTCACTCCTCTGTCTGGTTGCCAGGGCCTAAAAATATCTGACAATGGCCTGTTCCAGTGGTGGGTGACATGAAGCCTGATTCTCTTCTATGACATGAAGCCTGAAACTCTGCTATGGGGCCTCTCTCCTCTGTCTGGGTTCCGGGGACTAAAAATATCTGAATAGTGGCCTGTTCCAGTGGTGGGAGACATGAATCCTGATTCTCTGCTATGACATGAAGCCTGAATCTCTGCTCTGGGACCTCTCTCCTCTGTCTGGGTGCTGGGGCCTATAAATATCTGACAATGGCCTGTTCCAGTGGTGGATGACGTGAAGCCTGATTCTCTGCTATGACATGAAGCCTGATTCTCTTCTATGACATGAAGCCTGAAACTCTGCTATGGGGCCTCTCTCCTCTGTCTGGGTTCCGGGGACTAAAAATATCTGAACAGTGGCCTGTTCCAGTGGTGGGAGACATGAATCCTGATTCTCTGCTATGACATGAAGCCTGAATCTCTGCTATGGGGCCTCTCTCCACTGTCTGGGTTCCGGGGCCTAAAAATATCTGAACAGTGGCCTGTTCCAGTGTTGGGTGACATGAAGCCTGATTCTCTGCTATGACATGAAGCCTGTATCTCTGCTATGGGGCCTCTCTCCTCTGTCTGGGTTCCGGGGACTAAAAATATCTGACAGTGGCCTGTTCCAGTGTTGGGGGACATGAAGCCTGATTCTCTGCTATGACATGAAGCCTGATTCTCTGCTATGGGGCCTCTCTCCTCTGTCTGGGTTCCGGGGACTAAAAATATCTGAACAGTGGCCTGTTCCAGTGGTGGGTGACATGAAGCCTGATTCTCTACTATGACATGAAGCCTGAATCTCTGCTATGGGGCCTCTCTCCTCTGTCTGGGTGCTGGGGCCTAAAAATATCTGAACAGTGGCCTGTTCCAGTGGTGGGTGACATGAAGCCTGATTCTCTGCTATGACATGAAGCCTGAATCTCTGCTATGGGGCATCTCTCCTCTGTCTGGGTTCCGGGGACTAAAAATATCTGACAGTGGCCTGTCCCAGTGTTGGGTGACATGAAGCCTGATTATCTGCTATGACATGAAGCCTGAATCTCTGCTATGGGGCCTCTCTCCTCTGTCTGGGTTCCTGGGACTAAAAATATCTGAACTGTGGCCTGTTCCAGTGGTGGGTGACATGAAGCCTGATTCTCTGCTATGACATGAAGCCTGATTCTCTGCTATGGGGCCTCTCTCCTCTGTCTGGGTTCCGGGGACTAAAAATATCTGAACAGTGGCCTGTTCCAGTGGTGGGTGACATGAATCCTGATTCGCTGCTATGACATGAAGCCTGAATCTCTGCTATGGGACCTCTCTCCTCTGTCTGGGTGCCGGGGCCTAAATATCTCACAGAGGCCTGTTCCTGTGGTGGGTGACATGAAGCCTGATTCTCTGCTATGGGACCTCTCTCCAATTGATTTTGGTAAATATATATGTAACGGGGTTTTGGTGGCACCCCCTAGTGTCTATGGGGTCCCTAACCCTAGTTAACTCACTATGCCTCACAGGCGGATCCTGAGCCTCCGCTATCTGGGAGTTGGGGTACATGTCTGCGGCAGTGCCTCCACCCAGTGGAACATCCGGGGTAGGGATGTGAGGCTCCACTGGGAACATACTTGGTGCAAATGAGACTGACACAGCCTAACTGGAATTAACTTTATATAATGCGTAACAAAATGAACCAACATACATAGGAAAATACAATAGCGTAACACAAATAACAGAGTAATGTGGATTCTTCCTACCCACCCACTAGCACACCTGCGTCCCACCCCCTATCTTCGCCCTAATGGCCGTTGGTGCACATAGGAGAGTTGGGGCCCTTATAAGTCCTGCTCCGCAGGGTCACTGAAGCAGCCTGAGCTGTGTAATGTCCGTCACTGGACCTCAGAGTCTTTACTGTGAGTGAGGAGACAGGTGCCCTGTGGTGATACAGGGAGAGGTTTGACTTACCCTCACAACACCATTAGCCAGGTCAGTCAGCAGCAATCTCCTTTCACTGGATTCACCAGACGTCTGGACTCAGTGCTTGTCTTTGCCAGCGGTCCCTCTCTCAGCAGGTGTGATCTTGGGTGAAGTAAGTTCTCTCCGCCAGGTTCTATCTCTGTGCTGCAGTCTCTCAATGCCAGACCCATGTCCTCTCTCTGGCTGAGCAAATCGTAGCTTCCAGAAACTTCCAGGACCTTCCTCCTTAGAGCTGTGCAGCCCGCGTCGTTTTAGAACCTGCGATGATGTCACTAACCATGTGACTCCTTTCAGCCAGTCATGTGATCAATGCTCAATGTCTTATTAACAGAATACTGAGTCCATCTACTGGGCATTTCAGATAACGCAGCCGGTGTAACTTCACAGGGTTACATATATATATTTTTTTTAATTCATTTCCCTATCCACATTTGTTTGCAGGGGATTTGCCTACATTTTGCTGCCTTTTGCAGCCCTCTAGCCCGAAAAGTTCGGGTCCCCATTGACTTCAATGGGGTTCGGGGCGAAGTTAGGGTCGAGTTCGGATCCCGAATCCAAACATTTTCGGGAGGTTCGGCCGAACTTCTCGAACCCGAACATCCAGGTGTTCGCTCAACTCTAGTTATGAGGACTCCTCTGCATGACGGAAACGGGACGGATCTGTTTTGCGACCCATAGACTTCTATTATGACGGAATGAATAACGGAATGCCTCTAAAGGCATTCCGTTATGCATTCTGTCATAGAATAGTGTTATGGTCCATGGTAACTCAATCCATAACGCAATTCTGCTTTTACCACCAAACGAAGCGTGAACGAATTTCAAAATATAAAATTTGCTCATCCCTAATCACAACCACTGGGTGGCCGCATATAGACACATATAGCATAAACAACTCCTGACAGTGTATTGCAAGCAAACATTATTTCTTTAAAGCTGGTCATCTCGCCCCAACTCATCTTTGGGTATGTCAAACCAAGAGGAAAGATAAGGAGGAATTTTATATATATATATATATACACTCACCTAAAGAATTATTAGGAACACCTGTTCTATTTCTCATTAATGCAATTATCTAGTCAACCAATCACATGGCAGTTGCTTCAATGCATTTAGGGGGGTGGTCCTGGTCAAGACAATCTCCTGAACTCCAAACTGAATGTCAGAATGGGAAAGAAAGGTGATTTAAGCAATTTTGAGCGTGGCATGGTTGTTGGTGCCAGACGGGCCGGTATGAGTATTTCACAATCTGCTCAATTACTGGGATTTTCACGCACAACCATTTCTAGGGTTTACAAAGAATGGTGTGTAAAGGGAAAAACATCCAGTATGCGGCAGTCCTGTGGGCGAAAATGCCTTGTGGATGCTAGAGGTCAGAGGAGAATGGGCCGACTGATAGAAGAGCAACGTTGACTGAAATAACCACTCGTTACAACCGAGGTATGCAGCAAAGCATTTGTGAAGCCACAACATGCACAACCTTGAGGCGGATGGGCTAAAACAGCAGAAGACCCCACCGAGTACCACTCATCTCCACTACAAATAGGAAAAAGAGGCTACAATTTGCACAAGCTCACCAAAATTGGACTGTTGAAGACTGGAAAAATGTTGCCTGGTCTGATGAGTCTCGATTTCTGTTGAGACATTCAAATGGTAGAGTCCGAATTTGGCGTAAACAGAATGAGAACATGTATCCATCCTCTGATGGCTACTTCCAGCAGGATAATGCACCATGTCACAAAGCTCGAATCATTTCAAATTGGTTTGTGGAACATGACAATGAGTTCACTGTACTAAAATGGCCCCACAGTCACCAGATCTCAACCCAATAGAGCATCTTTGGGATGTGGTGGAACGGGAGCTTCGTGCCCTGGATGTGCATCCCTCAAATCTCCATCAACTGCAAGATGCTATCCTATCAATATGGGCCAACATTTCTAAAGAATGCTATCAGCATCTTTTTGAATTAATGCCACGTAGAATTAAGGCAGTTCTGAAGGCAAAAGGGGGTCCAACACTGTATTAGTATGGTGTTCCTAATAATTCTTTATGTGAGTGTATATATATATACAGTGGGGGAAATAATTATTTGACCCCTCACTGATTTTGTAAGTTTGTCCAATGACAAAGAAATGAAAAGTCTCAGAACAGTATCATTTCAATGGTAGGTTTATTGTAACAGTGGCAGATAGCACATCAAAAGGAAAATCGAAAAAATAACTTTAAATAAAAGATAGCAACTGATTTGCATTTCATTGAGTGAAATAAGTATTTGAACCCTCTAACAAAAAAAGACTTAATACTTGGTGGAAAAACCCTTGTTTGCAAGCACAGAGGTCAAACGTTTCTTGTAATTGATGACCAAGTTTGCGCACATTTTAGGAGGAATGTTGGTCCACTCCTCTTTGCAGATCATCTCTAAATCCCTAAGGTTTCGAGGCTGTCTCTGTGCAACTCTGAGCTTGAGCTCCCTCCATAGGTTTTCGATTGCATTAAGGTCCGGAGACTGACTAGGCCACTCCATGACCTTAATGTGCTTCTTCTTGAGCCACTCCTTTGTTGCCTTTGCTGTATGTTTTGGGTCATTGTCGTGCTGGAACACCCATCCACGACCCATTTTCAGTTTCCTGGCAGAGGGAAGGAGTTTGTCGCTCAGGATTTCACGATACATGGCTCCGTCCATTTTCCTGTTTATGCGAATAAGTTGTCCTGTGCCCTTAGCAGAAAAACACCCCCAAAGCAAAATGTTTCCACCCCCATGCTTGACGGTGGGGACGGTGTTTTGGGGGTCATAGGCAGCATTTTTCTTCCTCCAAACACAGCGAGTTGAGTTAATGCCAAAGAGCTCTATTTTGGTCTCATCAGACCACAGCACCTTCTCCCAGTCACTCTCTGAATCATTCAGGTGTTCATTGGCAAACTTCAGACGGGCCTGCACATGTGCCTTCCTGAGCAGGGGGACCCTGCGAGCCCTGCAGGATTTTAATCCATTGCGGTGTAATGTGTTTCCAATGGTTTTCTTGGTGACTGTGGTCCCTGCTAATTTGAGGTCATTAACTAACTCCTCCCGTGTAGTTCTAGGATGCTTTTTCACCTTTCTCAGAACCATTGACACCCCACGAGGTGAGATCTTGCGTGGAGCCCCAGAGCGAGGTCGATTGATGGTCATTTTGTGCTCCTTCCATTTTCGAACAATCTCACCAACAGTTGTCACCTTCTCTCCCAGCTTCTTGCTAATGGTTTTGTAGCCCATTCCAGCCTTGTGCAGGTCTACAATTTTGTCTCTGACATCCTTGGACAGCTCTTTGGTCTTTCCCATGTTGGAGAGTTTGGAGTCTGCTTGATTGATTGATTCTGTGGACAGGTGTCTTTTATACAGGTGACTAGTTAAGACAGGTGTCCTTAATGAGGGTGACTAATTGAGTAGAAGTGTCTAACCACTCTGTGGGAGCCAGAACTCTTAATGGTTGGTAGGGGTTCAAATACTTATTTCACTCAATGAAATGCAAATCAGTTGCTATCTTTTATTTAAAGTTATTTTTTCGATTTTCCTTTTGATGTGCTATCTGCCACTGTTACAATAAACCTACCATTGAAATGATACTGTTCTGAGACTTTTCATTTCTTTGTCATTGGACAAACTTACAAAATCAGTGAGGGGTCAAATAATTATTTCCCCCACTGTATATATACCTTATATATATATATATATATATATATATATATATATAGATATAGCAAATATATGTAGAAAAGTAAAAACATCTATTTACATTGTAATTCATTATATTTCTTACAGAAATAAAGTATAAAGGCAATTCTGCGATGACATACCGTATGCTGTTTGTCACCAGTATCTGTTTAAAGGGTAGCCCAGCTTGTAAAGGCTTTTATGCATTTTTTTAACTCCTTCAAGGACCCTGGGATTTTCCATTTTTATGTTTTCGTTTTTCACTCCTCGCCTTCCCATAGTCCTAACTTTTTTATTTTTCCATTCACATAGCCTTATGAGGGTTTATTTTTTGTGTGACAAGTTGTAATTTCTAATGCCACCATTTACGGTTGCATACCATGTAGTAGGGAGTGGAAAAAAAATGGGGTAGAATTGGGAAAAAACGCAATTCTGATAAAAATTGACCTGTTATCTTCATTCTCGAGGTCAGTACGGTTCCAACGATACCACACTTGTATAATTTTTCTTGCGTTTTAATACTAAAAAAAATATGTAAACGTTTGAGGAATATTTTTTTTTTTCATAACCATATTCTGATCCCTATAACTTTTTTGGAGCTATGTGTACGGAGCTGTGTGAGGGCTCATTTTTTCCGGGACGATCTGTTCTTTTTAGTGATACCAATTTTAAGTGTGTGCAACTTTTTGAGCACTTTTTATTAAAAAATTATTGGGTAGTTGAAGTGACAAAAAATGGCAAATTGGCAGTTTTTTTTCCCCCCGCTACGCCATTTTCCGTATGCCATTAATATTGTTATATTTTAATAGTATGGGCATTTTCGCATGCGGAAATGCCCATGATGTTTATTTTTTTATTGGTTAAGTATTTTTATTTTAAGGATTTGAACTTATTTTTTTTTATATTTGTAAAAACATTTTTTTGACTTTTTTTGGACTTGGGTGACAATAGCTGGCAATCATTAGATTGCCCATAGTATTCAGTGATGGCTAAATAGCCATCATTGAAGACTTCATTTGCACTATATCAATACAAGGCTGCCACCTAGTGGCCTGTATTAATATATACATCTAATTGACTCTGAAGCCTGATGGGGCTTCGGTCAATTAGCACAAGGTAACAGATTCCCTGATCTCAGCCGGGTAAAGCTGTTATCGGACCGGAAGCGCCCGACTTCCTGTTCCGATCTGCGCAAATGCCGTGGTCACATTTGACCACGTCATCTGAAGGGTAAGATGTATGTGATCAGCCATATGGCTGATCGCATACATGTGCCGCAGGTCCATTCTATTTAAAATAGCAGAAACCCAGCGGCTAAGGCGCCCGCTGCACGTGCGAGCGGGCGCCATGTTTAGGGATCGGACCCATGACGTACAGGTACGTCATGGTTCCTTAAAGGGTTACTCATTTTGGGCTAAATATCATTTTTGCAATTGGTCGTTAATGAAAATGTTCGGCAGTTTTTGCATTCATGCAGTAAAAAATCTGTCTATTTGCAGACTTTCCCTCCTGTCAGCTGAAAAGCCTTATCTCTGATCTCCTGACTTCATGAACATCCATTTAAGCCATTTTCATAAGAGTTTTCTGCTCTACACTGCTCGATTCTGGGTCTGTGTTTTCTTTGCTCTGGTCCATGCCTGCAAACGTCAGGAATAAACTAGGGTCACATTTGCAGTGACGCGGTAGATGGATTGCTTCTGCACGTATTCAAATCCTCTGTCTTCTCTTTAGGGTGTCGGGATGCCTCTAGTAGCCGACACCTGACCCACTCCTGCCATCATGGGCCCTGTAAGGAAGACAACTCCCATAATTATACTACTAGTGTAGTGTCTACACGTCTACATATAATAACTGTATCAGCGATTTCCATTTATGCCATTTTTAAAATCTGTAAAAGGTAAAAAAAGATGATTCAGAATGTAATATAATCAGCCCTGCACATGCTTAAATTATTTTTGAGGAAGCCTCCCATACAACTTCATAAGGAAAAACGCAACACATTTGATGAAATTCAGAGGAAGCATATTTGGCAAATGTCTGTGTGTTAAGTATTGATCTGTTTCCATGTGAAATGCATCATCGCTTCAGAACATGGTTCCCAAATGATACAAATTAAATGTTGAATGTCCCTATGAAACTAATGTTCCAGTTTCTCCACTAGTTTATAAGCATGTGAGCAGTTCAAAGAGAAGTCTGCATTAATTACTGTCTTGTCTTTCAATTTTACATAGTACTAAGGAAGAATGTGTGGGCAGCATAATAAATCACAGCATGTGTATATGTCATACTGTTGTGAGTAACATGTTGGTCTACTAGTAAAGTAATGTAGACAGTTAGGAGGTCATTTATGAATTGATATGTGTCCATTTTTAGAGTACAGTCGTGGCAAAAAATTTTGAGAATTACATAAATATTGGAAATTGGAAAAGTTGCTGCTTAAGTTTTTATAATAGCAATTTGCATATACTCCAGAATGTTATTAAGAGTGATTAGATGAATTGCATAGTCCTTCCTTGCCATGAAAATTAACTTAATCCCAAAAAAACCTTTCCACTGCATTTCATTGCTGTCATTAAAGGACCTGCTGAGATCATTTCAGTAATCGTCTTGTTAACTCAGGTGAGAATGTTGACGAGCACAAGGCTGGAGATCATTATGTCAGGCTGATTGGGTTAAAATGGCAGACTTGACATGTTAAAACGAGGGTGATGCTGGAAATCATTGTTCTTCCATTGTTTACCATGGTGACCTGCAAAGAAACGCGTGCAGCCATCTTTGCGTTGCATAAAAATGGCTTCACAGGCAAGGATATTGTGGCTACTAAGATTGCACCTCAATCAACAATTTATAGGATCATTAAGAACTTCAAGGAAAGAGGTTCAATTCTTGTTAAGAAGGCTTCAGGGCATCCAAGAAAGTCCAGCAAGCGCCAGGATCGTCTCCTAAAGAGGATTAAGCTGCGGGATCGGAGTGCCACCAGTGCAGAGCTTGCTCAGGAATGGCAGCAGGCAGGTGTGAGCGCATCTGCACGCACAGTGAGGCGGAGACTTTTGGAAGATGGCCTGGTGTCAAGAAGGGCAGCAAAGAAGCCACTTCTCCCAAAAAAAACATCAGGGACAGATTGATCTTCTGCAGAAAGTATGGTGAATGGACTGCTGAGGGCTGGGGCAAAGTCATATTCTCTGATGAAGCCTCTTTCCGATTGTTTGGGGCATCTGGAAAAAGGCTTGTCCGGAGAAGAAAAGGTGAGCGCTACCATCAGTCCTGTGTCATGCCAACAGTAAAGCATCCTGAGACCATTCATGTGTGGGGTTGCTTCTCATCCAAGGGAGTGGGCTCACTCACAATTTTGCCCAAAAACACAGCCATGAATAAAGAATGGTACCAAAACACCCTCCAACAGCAACTTCTTCCAACAATCCAACAACAGTTTGGTGAAGAACAATGCATTTTCCAGCACGATGGAGCACCGTGCCATAAGGCAAAAGTGATAACTAAGTGGCTCGGGGACCAAAACGTTGACATTTTGGGTCCATGGCCTGGAAACTCCCCAGATCTTAATCCCATTGAGAACTTGTGGTCAATCCTCAAGAGGCGGGTGGACAAACAAAAACTCACTAATTCTGACAAACTTCAAGAAGTGATTATGAAAGAATGGGTTGCTATCAGTCAGGAATTGGCCCAGAAGTTGATTGAGAGCATGCCAAGTCGAATTGCAGAGGTCCTGAAAAAGAAGGGCCATGTAATTGTTGATAAAAGCCTTTGAAACGTATGAAGTGCGTGTAATTATATTTCACTACATCACAGAAACAACTGAAACAAAGATCTAAAAGCAGTTTAGCAGCAAACTTTGTGAAAACTAATATTTGTGTCATTCTCAAAACTTTTGGCCACGACTGTATATCTGTTGCAGATTCGGTTGCAAAGGGGACTTGCAGCTGAATCTGCTACTACTTCCCCATCCATGCCACATACACTAGTTCTAAAAAAGGCCAGCCGGCCTGTCTCATTTATCATTTTCTACGCCTGTTTTAGGAGTAGAAAATTATCTAAATCTATTCCAGAAGGGAGCGCTGGTGTAGATTTAGGCAAGCGGTGGATGCGCCTAAGTTATGTAGAGGCCGGTCTAAAACGCTGGTTTTAAAGAGGTTGTCCGGGCTTTTAATATTGATGACCTATCCTCAGGATAGGTCATCAATATCAGATTGGCGGGGTCCGACACTCGGCACGCCCACCGATCAGCTGTTTGTGGAGACGGCATGCACAGTGTGCAAGTGCCATCTGCCGTCTCTCTTCCTACTCTCTGCTGTATGTCTATGGGACAGCAGCAGCGTGCAGGAAGAGAGACGGCATGTGCACATTGTGCACACTGTCTCTGTAGTGGCCAGGTTTGGGATGGCCCCAACGCTACGCTGGGTCCCCTGGACACCGTCCAGGTGTCACCACATGTTGCTGCTCTCTGGAAGGGATGGTAAGGCGTGGTGCACCCAAATGAAAAATAAGTCCAAAAAGTCAGGGTCTGCAGTAAACCAGTGTGCTTCTTTTCTGGAGGGATTCAGGTGCAAAACAATACAGGAAAGGCATGGGGCTGGATTCTCCAGTCTCCTCCCTGGCATAAGAAAGGTTTGAGGCTGAGGAAAAGCCTGAGCTAGCTGTACCTCTCTCTCTCTCAGAAGGCTGGCTTCCTGGTCAAGGGCCCACAGTCTGTAACTCAGTAGGCGAGTGGCTCCTTGGTCACAGGGCTGGTGACCCATAATCTGTGGCTCAGCGTCCCCATCTCAGGGTATTCTTCTGGTCACTCATGCAGACTGGCATGAGTCTCCCCTCCAAGCACTGCAATGAAAGATGGTAGTCACAGCAGCATATCCAGTGCGTCATTTATTGGAAGCCTTGAGTGCACACACAAACAAAGTACGACGTTTCGGCTACACAGTAGCCTTTGTCAAGTATACAAAAGTTAAAACTGGCAATGTTAAATACAGATATGTGACCTCTCCCACCACATGTTGGAGCCAATCATTAAAAGGCTCAGCCCACTCAATGCATCAGTGCAATTAAAAACAGCCTCTTCAGTAATCAGGCTGTCTGAAACATATAATTAAATAAATGTGTACCTGAAACATATAAAACATCGTCCAATAGCACTGGACATATTCCCATCCACCTCGGCGTCTGGCCAATCGCAGTGCGCATGTCCATGACGTCATTGCGCTATAGCCATGACGCGCTGCCGTCAGTCACGTGCATAATGTGTCATCCAGTCACATGATGATCACGTGTTGGGCGCAAGGTCCTTTGCACACATGAAGATACAACCAACTGGAAGGTCCTGTCAACAGACCTAACTGTTCGGCCTGTGTGTGTCAATGGGGATAAAATCATGTCTCACACACAGACAACAACACAGGGCAAAGCAATATATCCACTTTATCTAGATGGATATTCCATGAGGTCGGACACATATAGAGCATGGCCGTCTAAAATTTAATGGATATGGGAAAAAAAACTTAATTCCAACGGAAACGGACGAAACAATGTATCAGATACACAACACAGATATACACTCACCTAAAGAATTATTAGGAACACCTGTTCTATTTCTCATTAATGCAATTATCTAGTCAACCAATCACATGGCAGTTGCTTCAATGCATTTAGGGGTGTGGTCCTGGTCAAGACAATCTCCTGAACTCCAAACTGAATGTCAGAATGGGAAAGAAAGGTGATTTAAGCAATTTTGAGCGTGGCATGGTTGTTGGTGCCAGACGGGCCGGTCTGAGTATTTCACAATCTGCTCAGTTACTGGGATTTTCACGCACAACCATTTCTAGGGTTTACAAAGAATGGTGTGAAAAGGGAAAAACATCCAGTATGCGGCAGTCCTGTGGGCAAAAATGCCTTCTGGATGCTAGAGGTCAGAGGAGAATGGGCCGACCGATTGAAGCTGATAGAAGAGCAACGTTGACTGAAATAACCACTCGTTTCAACCGAGGTATGCAGCAAAGCATTTGTGAAGCCACAACACGCACAACCTTGAGGCGGATGGGCTACAACAGCAGAAGACCCCACCGGGTACCACTCATCTCCACTACAAATAGGAAAAAGAGGCTACAATTTGCACGAGCTCACCAAAATTGGACTGTTGAAGACTGGAAAAATGTTGCCTGGTCTGGTGAGTCTCGATTTCTGTTGACACATTCAAATAGTAGAGTCCGAATTTGGCGTAAACAGAATGAGAACATGTATCCATCCTATGATGGCTACTTCCAGCAGGATAATGCACCATGTCACAAAGCTCGAATCATTTCAAATTGGTTTCTTGAACATGACAATGAGTTCACTGTACTAAAATGGCCCCCACAGTCACCAGATCTCAACCCAATAGAGCATCTTTGGGATATGGTGGAACGGGAGCTTCGTGCCCTGGATGTGCATCCCTCAAATCTCCATCAACTGCAAGATGCTATCCTATCAATATGGGCCAACATTTCTAAAGAATGCTATCAGCACCTTGTTGAATCAATGCCACGTAGAATTAATACAGTTCTGAAGGCAAAAGGGGGTCCAACACCGTATTAGTATGGTGTTCCTAATAATTCTTTAGGTGAGCGTATATTGTAAATAGACATGTGAACTTAGTGATCAAACAAAATAATCCAAATAAACCATAATCCAACCTAAAAACATTGTCTATACTGAGTCAGACATAAATAGAACCCTACCTATCTATCTACACTGTTTACATTAAATTCAATGTTGAGTCCCTGGGGTTGTAACGATTGTAATGTAAAGATCCACTTCAGCTCTTTTTTTCTCAACATGCGCTCCCTATCACCACCCCTCTTGGGGACGTCAACAGAGTCAATGACCCTAAATCTCAATTGGCTGACAGAGTGTCCACAGTCAACAAAATGATTAGCCACCGGTTTGTCCACCATTTTTTTCCTAATGGTGCTTTTGTGCTTGTTAATATGCTCCCTAATTTCCATGGTTGTCTCTCCCACATAGATCAAACTGCAGGGACAAACAATCATATAGATTACAAACTTGGACCGACATGTATAATATCCTGCAATGTTATATTTCTTGCCACTGTAAGGGTGTACAAAGGTGTTCCGCTTTAACATATTCCCACAGTTACAACAGCCCAGACATGGGAAATTCCCCATCTTTCTGGGTTTAAGGTAAGTTTGACCCCCTTTAATAACACCTCCTATGTCAGTCTTAATCAGCTTGTCACGAAAATTGGTGCCCCGTTTGTATGCCATCAATGGCGGACTGTAAAATTTATGTATAGTCGGAAAACCCCTATGAAGGATATACGACTCTTTCCTCAAAATATGTGTTATCTCAGCACTGTGGTTGCCATAAGTGGAAACAAACGGGATATGTGCCGTATCCCTGCTTGTAGAAGAAGACTGAAATGTGGACACTCTGTCAACCAAGGAGACCCTGGCCCTAGACCCAGGGCTGGGACAAGGTCCACCACCAACAGAGGCTGAGCTGCCCAAGTGTGCCCCCCCCTCCCCTGGCATTCCTTGTAATTTTACCCCATCCAGAACCCCATCAGACCTCAGATCAGACGGAAAAGAATATTATCTTTATTTAAGAACTATCTTACTTCACTTCAGGGCAGACTCTCACGCTCTATCCCTGCTGGAGCCTGGGCTGGGTCGTGACACAGTGCTGTGCTGCTGCATGCTGCTGCCCGCGCTGCTCCTGGTCTCCAGAGGGCACACATGTGACCTGACTGCGTACAGCGCGTCAGGTCAAAGTGCACGCTGTACGCAGCCAGTCAGACAAGCGACTGAGCAGAGACCAGAGCAGCGGAGCGGCCGAGCCAGGAGGCGGAGCGGGGAGGGAGCACGTAAGTCAGTGCCAAGTGCTCACTACTCCCTCCGTCCTCCAGCACGACCGGCAGCCCGGCAGGCGCGGCAGCAGCAGCGACGTGGTCAGTGGCCTGCCTTCCGCCCAGAGGCTGGAGCCTCCCCAGCCTCTGTGTCGGCCCGGCCCTGCCTAGACCTACGCAATAACCCACCAGGATACCTCTTCTGAGAGAATTTATTACACATCTCATTAATCCGATGGCTGAATACATGATCATCAGAAACTACACGTCTAACATGCAGCATTTGACTCCAAGGCAAGGAATCTAACATACCGCATGGATCAGGGGCGTAGCTAGAAATGACTGGGCCCCATAGCAAAAAAATTTGATGGCCCCCCCTCCCGGATCTCCCACCCCCACATACCTCTCGGACCTCGCAGCCACATCTGCAGCTCCTCATGCACTTGCGACGGTTACACGTAGTACTGAGCACAGACAGATAACACCTCAGCTCAGACCACAATATGAATGACCCCCAATCAGACCTCAGATAAGAGCCCCATGCCTCATAGCAGCCCCCCAGTAGCCTCATAGCAATCCCCAGTAGCCTTATAGCAGCCCCCAGTAGCCTCATAGCAGCCCCCAGTAGCCTCATAGCAGCCCCCCGTGCCTCTCACCAGCCCCCAGTACCTCTCCATCAGCCCCCAGTGCCTTTCACCAGCCCCCAGTGCCTCTCCATCAGCCCCAGTGCCTCTCTATCAGCCCCTAGCGCCTCTCCATCAGCCCCAAGTGCCTCTCACCAGCTCCCAGTGCCTCTCACCAGCCCCCAGTGCCTCTCCATCAGCCCCCAGTGCCTCTCACCAGCTCCCAGTGCCTCTCCATCAGCTCCCAGTGCCTCTCCATCAGCCCCAGTGCCTCTCACCAGCCCCCAGTGCCTCTCTATCAGCCCCCAGTGCCTCTCCATCAGCCCCCAGTGCCTCTCACCAGCTCCCAGTCCCTCTCACCCGCCCCCAGTGACTCTCCATCAGCCCCCAGTGCCTCTCACCAGCCATCAGTGCCTCTCCATCGGCCCCCAGTGCATCTCACCAGCCCCCAGTGCCTCTCACCGTCCCCCAGTGCCTCTCACCGGCCCCCAGTGCCTCTCCATCATCCCCCAGTGCCTTTCCATCATCCCCCAGTGCCTCTCACCAGCCCCCAGTACCCTCTCCATCAGCCCCCAGTCCCCCTCACCAGCCCCCAGTACCCTCTCCATCAGCCCCCAGTGCGCCCTCCCCGGTATTAAAATCATTGGTGGGCAGTGCATCCCCCCCGGTATTAAAATCAATGCTGGGGCTTCGATCGTTTACCATGGCAGCCAGGACGCTACTGAAGTCCTGTCTGCCATAGCCAGTTACTCTGCAGCATATATAGCAATGCGCAGCGCAGACCTGTGATGAGTTACAAGAAGGAGGAGTGCCCGGCGGCCACAGTGCATGTAAGTATGCTGCAGAGTAACTGGCCATGGCAGACAGGACTTCAGTAGCATCCTGGCTGCCATGGTAACCGATCGGAGCCCCAGCATTAATCGATATTTAATCCATAATCATGTGAAATAGACGTATACAGCGACACAACATCAAAACTGACTAAATAAAAATGAGCCGGTAAAGTAATTTCACTTAACCTAGTCAAAAAATGTCCAGTGTCCCTGACATAGGAGGGCGCTGAGGTTGCATGGACACGGAGCAGTCTATCAAGAAAGATGGCAATGGTGCTAAAGATAGATCCCCTGCCAGACACAATGGGTCTGCTAGGAGGATCAATCAGGCATTTGTGTATCTTGGGGAGCACATAAATCAGCGGGGTGACGGGGTGCGGAACCTTGAGAAACTGGCATAAGTCAGGATCTATAATACCCTGTGCACAGGCCGTGTCAACTAAATCAACGATCACCCTTGCAATCTCCCATTTGGGATCCTGTCTCAAAGTTTCATATACCTCCCCGTCACCCAACTGCCTACGTATCTCTTCCAAATATTTGTCCGTGTCCATAACAACCACAGCGCCCCCCTTGTCGGCAGGCTTGATGGTAATGTCACTGCTACGTGTTAGCTCTTTAAGAGCTTCTCTCTCATCATGTGGTATTAGACCCGCAATGCAACTGTCTACTCTGTTGTTGGAGCATTCTAATCTGTTTAGTGACTAGATGAATGCATGATTCTACAATGTGATTGTTATGAGGGGGCATAAAATTACTCTTTTTACGTAACTCATATTTGGCTAGAGACAATTCAGCAACATCACTATTAGACACACCCCTATTGGTAACATTAGTATAAAAAAAAGCCTTCAATCTGAGACGCCTAAAGAAGCGTTGTAGGTCAAGTTCGGTCTCAAACCAGTCTGTCTCTGCCGTAGGGCAGAAGTATAGTCCACGTCCCAAGACCTTAACCTGATCAACACTCAATTCAATCGATGATATATTTACCACCAGCTGATTTACTTCTTGTAAGTGCGCCTCGTCACTCTCTCCAATGCTCCCTGATTGTAGCCCGGGTGTATAGGTGGATGTTGGTCTTTTCTGGACCCTGTGATGTTTTCTACCGCCACGTCGGAGTTTCCTCCCGCTGCATTTGGTGGTCTTCCTAAAAAAGATGACTTGGTTGATTTATCGGTTGAATCTGAATCGCAAGTTGTAAAGCCAAAATGACTCTGCTCAAATCTTCTCCCCTTGCCCGTTCGTCTAGGGGGTCTGTTACGTGGTTGTTGATTCTGCCAGTTGTATATTCGTCCAGACTGGTAGTCTTCCAGATCACGGTGCCACTTATCCCTTTTGGTCTTTTCAACCTCAGATTTATATATTGGACATGCACATGTTGGGTTATTTTCTCTTTATGGGCCACAAAATCATCCATAGACAATAGCCCTTGTATCTGCCCATCCAACGTAGATAGGGTTTGTTTAATAATATAAACCTCTTTGTGCAGGTATTTGATGTTTAGCAGCATCAGTTCAAAGGAATGCTTATTATTAACCAGTTTGAACTTCTTGCAGAATTCCTCATTGTTGGGAAAGAGGTTTGGGCGGAGATGAGATCTTAATCCCCTAGGGGGAGATACAAGGGCTATTGTTTATGGATGATTTTGTGGCCCATAAAGAGAAAATAACCCAACATGTGCAACAACATAATTCTGAGGTTGAAAAGACCAAAAGGGATAAGTGGCTGTTGTAACGGTGGAGACATCCGCCAAGCACGTCCTACGGTCCATCCATTCATTATATCACGTATCCTATATTCCCGTTTCTCATAGCAACATGTGGGATTTCTTCTCTACTACTATTATGTTATTATACTTCATACATGTTATAACTCATATATATAATGTGTTAATGTTCGCCGTTGCCCCCGCCCCTTTCATTAAGGCATAGATGCCACTTCCCTTTCATTAAGGTGCAGCCCGGCTCATTACCAATATCTGGCCCATATTCTCACCTTAAAATTTGCACAACTACTTGCAGCCCAGTCCTTTCTGGCCAATGGCTTCAAGATTACCTATTTGCATTAGGCATTGACCGGCGCGCACAGTTTTTCCCTCTTCTTAGATGGCCGCCGGCACATGGCCCTTCTTCTGCGCATGCCCATCCATGTGACGTTCCCGTCACAGATTAGATTTATATTTGCATCCTGAGAGCGCTCCTTTTTCCTCTGCGCATGCCCAGTCTGGCCACACATCCTTTCAGTGCTCATATCAAAACAACATTTTCCTCAGCAACGCAGGCACGTATAAACATGGGACCAACACAGATGCCTTCAGCTGCCAAGCGCACATACTGTACAACAGGTCAGCCAGGTTCATAGGTACAAATCTGCTGACAGATGTCCTTTAATTAACAATGGATCTGCAATTATTCTGGGTGAATGTGTCCTGCGGATTCACTGCAAGAAACTCCATCCCTACTTGTAGGAGCATAGGGTGAAGAAAGCAAAATCCCTTAGTCTATGTCTCAGTTTAGCCTGTGCATACTGTGCATACTGTGCATACTGATTTTTGGATCAGCATTGTAACACTTCAGGATGTGACTGACTCCATTAAATACAGGAAAGTTCAGAAACCTTAGAAAGATTATGGATGTCACACTTTTACTCTTCTCGGTTTTGAGTAGGCCAATTTAATAGAACATAAATGTGTTAGCATGTAGTCATAGAGTACACTCTGTGTATTGCTTATGTTATAACAGTAGCTCTTTTATACTTTTATTATATGCTACTTATTTTTTACACGCAAGGAATTACATTATTCTATCACAGCCAGGTTTTGGAATATTTCTCCATTGTGCCGATACAATGATGACGAAGGTCAAAAGACTAACAAAGATAACAAAGAACCATTTTCACTATGTTTCATATGACTTAACATGACGATCCTTGGATAAGAATCAAATCTAATACTAGCCTGCAATGTACAATATCAAGTGTCACCAAGGCTGACATAGATTGTGCACAAAAATCCCGAGAACTCTTTCAAACCGTAGACATCAGGTCAGGTCAGTGTGTTATAAAAGTAAATGGAATACATTAAAATATATCAAGGAGTGTCTTTAGTACACCTCTGGTTTTATATTTCATATGTGTAGCAACTTTTTAGCTGTATTATTTAAAAAAGATACCTTAAAAAATAAATAAATACAGTTTCAGATCAATAAAAAATATAACAGATTTTAGCGGGGGATCTGAGTACTGTAAATGTAATGTACATTTCTACTTTTCTATAAATGTCTGAATCCACAATATTTAGTCTTCCACTTTTCCCCTTTGGGTACGTGTTTCAGCTGACTACAGGCAGCTATTAAGTACCCTGCAGTATTCTTTTCATAGTCTAGAAGGAGTTTTACATGCTGGATTATTGGATGTCCAGTGATACAAAATACAGTTGCAAGAAAAAGTATGTGAACTCTATGGAATAATATGAATTTCTGCACAAATTAGTTATAAAATGTGATATGATCTTAATCTAAGTCACAACAATAGCCAATCACAGTCTGCTTAAACTAATAACACACAAAGAATTAAATGTTACCATGTTTTTATTGAACACACCATGTAAACATTCACAGTGCTGGTGGAAAAAGTATGTGAACCCTTGGATTTAATAACTGGTTGAACCTCCTTTGGCAGCAATAACTTCAACCAAACGTTTCCTGTAGTTGCAGATCAGACGCGCACAACGGTCAGGAGTAATTCTTGACCATTCCTCTTTACAGAACTGTTTCAGTTCAGCAATATTCTTGGGATGTCTGGTGTGAATCGCTTTCTTGAGGTCATGCCACAGCATCTCAATCGGGTTGAGGTCAGGACTCTGACTAGGCCATTCCAGAAGGCGTATTTTCTGCTGTTTAACCCATTCTGTTGTTGATTTACTTCTATGCTTTGGGTCATTGTCCTGTTGCAACACCCATCTTCTGATGAGCTTCAGCTGGTGGGCAGATGGCCTTAAGTTTGCCTGCAAAATGTCTTGACAAACTTGGGAATTCATTTTTCCTTCGATGATAGCAATCCGTCCAGGCCCTGATGCAGCAAAGCAGCCCCAAACCATGATGCCCCCACCACCATACTTCACAGTTGGGATGAGGTTTTGATGTTGGTGTGCTGTGCCTCTTTTTCTCCAGACATAGTGTTTAGTGTTTCTTCCAAACAACTCAACTTTGGTTTCATCTGTCCACAGAATATTTTGCCAGTACTGCTGTGGAACATCCAGGTGCTCTTGTGCAAACTGTAAACATGCAGCAATGTTTTTATTGGACAGCAGTGGCTTCCTCTGTGGTATCCTCCCATTAAATCCATTCTTGTTTAATGTTTTACGTATAGTAGATTTGCTAACAGGGATGTTAGCATATGCCAGAGACTTTTGTAAGTCTTTAGCTGACACTCTAGGATTCTTCTTCACCTCATTGAGCAGTCTGCGCTGTGCTCTTGCAGTCATCTTTACAGGACGGCCACTCCTAGAGAGAGTAGCAGCAGTGCTGAACTTTCTCCATTTATAGACAATTGGTCTTACCGCGGACTAATGAACAGCAAGGCTTTTGGAGATACTTTTATAACCCTTTCCAGCTTTATGCAAGTCAACAATTCTTAATCGTAGGTCTTCTGAGAGCTCTTTTGTGCGAGGCATCATTCACATCAGGCAATGCTTCTTGTGAAAAGCAAACCCAGAACTGGTGTGTGTTTTTTATAGGGCAGGGCAGCTGTAACCAACACCTCCAATCTCATCTCATTGATTGGACTCCAGTTGGCTGACACCTCACTCCAATTAGCTCTTGGAGATGTCATTAGTCTAGGGGTTCACATACTTTTTCCACCTGCACTGTGAATGTCTACATGGTGTGTTCAATAAAAACATGGTAACATTTAATTCTTTGTGTGTTATTAGTTTAAGCAGACTGTGATTGTCTATTGTTGTGACTTAGATGAAGATCAGATCACATTTTATGACCAATTTGTGCAGAAATCCATATAATTCCAAAGGGTTCACATACTTTTTCTTGCAACTGTATCTGATTCCTTATTCTGTACTGAACTGTTTCGCCTGCTTGCCATGACACCATCATAGTAACTGAACAAAATAATATGTGTCGTGCTGCTCCACAAACATTATAAGAGTTCCATTTGAATTCCACAGTTGTCATAGGAAGCGGAGCTCCCAGTTATAAAGGAGTTGTGTCACAAAACATATTGTACAGTTAAAGGGGTAGTGTCATGAAAAATATTCTACATTTTTCAAACCAGCCCCTTGGTCTGAATACTTTTATAATTGCATGTAATAAAAAAAATTTGAATAGCCAGTGACTTATTCAATAAAATGCATCTGTATAGCGCCACCTGCTGTTTTTTATTTTCTTTATTTTTTTTTTGTCCATGCTCAGTTGGTCAAACGCGTTCAGTTTAAATCTTCAACTGTTACCAGCCATATGTTCTACAGGAAGAGCGCTGGAGCGGAAAGGACACATCCCCTGAGCTGCCAGGCTGAAGATAATCTAGCAGAACAATTGGACCAGTGAATGTGGAGATCTCTGGATCCATGTGAGGTACTGGGCTGGTTCTAGCTAGTATTGTCATGTCCAATATGAGGTCGGATTAGAATTTTTTACATCAATGGCATAACTCCATTAAGTAGAGGACATGGAACACTCCAAATACTGGAGACACATGTCACGTTTAATCATTGATCTGCAGCAAAATTATGTAACTTTGTTGCAGACAGAAATGTAGCCTGGTAGCCAACAGCAAGGAAATGTTGTATATGCAGATAGGCCATCAATCCAAAAGGACTCTTTAAGAGCAATGCCTTCTACTTACCTAGTTGCTCTGTTTCCTATGACATTGGTGAATCTGTGAACTAGTGTGTTCGTGAATATTGGGCACCAAACTTATACGTATCTTCAGACCCATCATGTC
Organism: Bufo bufo; assembly: GCF_905171765.1. NCBI lineage: Eukaryota > Metazoa > Chordata > Amphibia > Anura > Bufonidae > Bufo > Bufo bufo. Next base: position 94,077,802 of record NC_053392.1, on the reverse strand, counting down.
ACGTGCTGACATGATGGGTCTGTGAGATTTGGCACTGGGCAGATGTAGTGACATCATCACTGATGATGCCACCGCTCCTGACCAGCGTGATGACGTGGTAATGTCACACATCAGCATACTTAAGATTTAGCACATTTTCTTCATTCAAGATGGCTGCGATAGCCTCTTCGCAATCAAATGGATGAGGCAAGTATTTTGTTGTTGTTGTTTTTTTTTGGGGGGGGGGGTTACCGCCATTTAAGGAAAAATTGATTTGTGACCACGAAGCGCAAGGAAATTCGGTTTGGTGAAATTCTTCCACAAATTCGGATCGAAGTCCACTTTGCTAACTACAATTCGTTCAGCACTACCTAGAACCATTGGTATTGATAGCGGATGCTCAAAAAGGGCTAGGAAAGGTAAAGGTCAGACTCATCCAGCAGATAAACAGAGGACCCTTCACTGTTTAGACCAGGGTTGCTCAACCTGCAGCCCTCCAGCTGTTGCAAAACTACAACTCCCAGAATGCCCTGATAGCTGTAGGCTGTCCAGGGATGATGGAATTTGTAGTTTTGCAACAGCTGGAGGGCCACAGGTTGAGCATCCCTGGTTTAGACATACTCACATATCCATACCCCGAAGGGACCTATAAGATCCAGCAGTTTACAACCCTATGTGAGGCTAAAAAGTATAAATCTTCATATACTACTAGGTTTTACCAGACATTGCTTCTAGTGGAGAGTATCTTTGTAACTATGGTGTATGACAAAATCCTGTACGTCTGTGCAGAGAGGCTGTACTACTTAATGCTAAGGCGCTGTATAGCCTCCAAGCACTACCCGTACAGCCTTTGTGCACTGGGATCTGCAGCGTGAATGAACCCTATAGGTCAGTGGTTCTCAACCTTTCTAAAGCCGTGACCCCTTAATACAGTTCCTCATGTTGTGGTGACCCCCAACCATTAATTTTTTTCCTTGCTACGTCATAACTAATTTTGCTACTGTTATGAATTGTAATGTAAATATCTGATATGCAGGATGTATTTTTATTGCTACAAATTGAACATAATTAAAGAAGAGTAATTAATCACAAAGACATCCACAGATCCCCCCTAAACAGTGCCATCCACAGATCCCCCTCCCCTAAACAGTGCCATCCACAGATCCCCCCTCCCCTAAACAGTGCCATCCACAGATCTCCCCCCTAAACAGTGCCATCCACAGATCCCCCCCTAAACAGTGCCATCCACAGATCCCCCCTCCCCTAAAGAGTGCCATCCACAGATCTCCCCCCTAAACAGTGCCATCCACAGATCCCTCTAAACAGTGCCATCCACAGATCCCCCCTAAACAGTGCCATCCACAGATCCCCCCTAAACAGTGCCATCCACAGATCCCCCCTCCCCTAAACAGTGCCATGATGGCACTGTTTAGGGGAGGGGGGATCTGTGGATGGCACTGTTTAGGGGGGATCTCTGGATGGCACTGTTTAGGGGGATCTGTGGATGGCACTGTTTAGGGGGGGAGATCTGTGGATGGCACTGTTTAGGGGAGGGGGGATCTATGGATGGCACTGTAGGCGGATCTGTGGATGGCACTGCCATCCACATATCCCCCTACAGTGCCATCCACAGATCTCCCTCTCCGACGCTCACAGCAGTATATTTATAAACTAATCAGTAACTACTTTAACTTTAATCATTGCTCGTTGCTGAGCTCTTTACTTGGATTATAATTTATTTGGATATGGGATATCTTACTTTGTCTTAGCTCCGGTAATAGCAGGCAGTGCGGGGGGCGGCGCTCACTCACTGACGTCACGCGCCTGCGCCGTCTAGTCAGAGGAGCAGGCGCTTGACATCAGTGAGTGAGCGCCGCCCCCCGCACTGCCTGCTATTACCGGAGCTAAGACAAAGTAAGATATCCCATATCCAAATAAATTATAATCCAAGTAAAGAGCTCAGCAATGAGCAATGATTAAAGTTAAAGTAGTTACTGATTAGTTTATAAATTTACTGCTGTGAGCGGCGTGGCCCTGTATATTCTAACCCCCAGGCAAGCGCCCTGTCACCATGGGAACGCCTGGGGGTTAGAATATACCATCGGATTTGAGTTTTTACGATCTCACTGAGCTCGTAAAACTCAGATCCGATGGTATATTCTAACCCCCAGGCAAGCGTCCCCGTCACCATGGGAACGCCTGGGGGTTAGAATATACCATCGGATCTTCTGAATTACTCAGCCGCAAAACAAGCACCGGCTCTGCTTGGCCCCGGGCCAGCTCGGGGCCCCAACCAGCTCGGGGCCCCAAGCAATTGCTTGTTTTGCCTGTCTGTTAGCGACGGGCCTGGACCCACAATAGGAAGCCTCAGGCGACCCCCCGGAAAGGGCCGATCGACCCCCAAAGGGGTCGCGACCCCTAGGTTGAGAACCGCTGCTACAGGTCAACATGCACCAGCTTCGTTCAGGTGAGGGATGACTTTTCATAATCTTTCCTCTATGGTTACACCACACGGTTTCTGCATGCAAATTTGGAAGCCAAAATTAGAAGTGGATCATAAGAGGAGAGACGGTACATCTCTTCTTTTCTGAATTCACTTCTGGTTTTGGCTTCCAAAACTGCATGCAGAAACCTGACTGTGTGGCCGTACCCTAACAAGTCCAAGGTACACCATTTAAACACAGGGAAGAAATGCAATAACAACATTTTCCCTGCCCTTGTTACCACCCCATGCCATGCCATGGACACAGCTTGCACCATCTTTCCCATATAACCATGGAGAGGCAGTGTTTTTAAATCTTCAACAATTGTCTCTCATACCAGTAGGGGGCATCTGTGAACCAGTGTGCAAGGCTCTTCGGGCCTTCACCTGGTATGGCATGGTACATACATTTATCACACAGTAAATACAAAAAAATAAAATTTCCATCCATCTTTTTGCAGACCAGTCAGCCAGATTGCTTTAAAATCTCGCCGGGCTGTAATAAGTACCATCGCGTCTCATGCACATATAGGCTTATTCCAATAATAACATTCAGGAGGACAGTGATGGATATTGAAAAACAAAACTCACAAGGATCAAATCATATTAAAACCCAAGCGTTTGTGAATTCATGATGAAGAGGAGGAAACCAGAGAGCGGCCTGTAACAACCATAGCCAAGGGGTCTAGTGTAAGAAATAAGCCTAAACTTGTCCCACTCCTGGGATCAAATCAAACTCTGGTGCATTTTCATCAGCTGTCAGAGGCAGACAGATATTTCTAGAGGCCAGGCAGGAAATTTGGCTATTAAATTACAATTTTTCCCTCCTCCAAGCTCATGTCGCTCTTTTTCTTATACTACAGATGTTCTATCAAAGCAAGTCCCTGCAATCATTTATCTTGACAAACTTAAGACACCTTCTCCAAAAAAATGAATTCTGGTCCTTTCAGTTCGCAGACACTTTGTACTCTGCGCTTTGCTTCCCCGATCTTGCATGCATCCAGGATTAATTTGCAGAAATAGCAAGTCCAACAACAGAATCAATTCCAAACAGGTCACAAGGGGTCACTAACAACTCAGAAGTGCGAGTTAAGGAAAAGATTATTATCAGTCTGAAAATACAGTACTGAGTTACTGCTGAAACATGATCCATGTAAAAAGAAAATAGCAAAAAAATAAAAAATAAATAAAAATAATACATATATATATATATATTTATGTATTTTTATATATATATATATATATATATATATATATATATATATATATATATGAAACCACACATTGATATAGCCATATTCTATACTATGTGATATGTTAGTGTAGATCTGTCTGATCTTACTGTGATTTTTTTTTTTTATAGAAAGTAAAATTCCTGAAGCACAGCATCTAATAGTCCAGAAATTCTGGTTTGGACCATGCATCCAGTGTAGAACTTCATGACAATCTGGAATCCAGGGGTCATGTTTGCTAGGCCTGTGTAATAGCATAGAGGCCCTCTATGAATGGAGTGGATTGGTCTATTGATGGATTAGCTGACCAGAGAGGACAAAGGTCATCCCTGTGTCTTCTTACGTAAACCTTTGAGAATGGTTCTTTCTTTGTGGGCACGAGTTAGCTACAGATTTATTAAAGAGCAATTAACATATAGAGAAGAACTTTGCCCTGAAGCTTTTATAATTTATTAAAGTTACTTATGTCATCCTGCATGCTGGCCTTCTGCCGAGGCGGTGGGTGTGTCCTTGGTAGTCATGCAAGATGCTAGGTCCATGCAGGAGTATGGATGGAGTCCACATTTCTGTGTCCATTTGACATCGGTGGAAAAAGATATTTGCGTTTCATCTGTGAAAATATCCGTGTAGAATCCGTGTTTGGTCCGTGTGTTGTGTTTTTTTTATCCAGTGTCATTCGTATTCAACAAACACTGCTCAGCTGAAAATGTATTCCTAGAACATCTCCTACCAGTGTTCAGTGAAAAACAGACCAAACACATATGCCATCCATGTTGTGATTTTTCACAGACCAAAGTTGTGCAAATCTCTGTAATTGTACTGATCAATGCAAATGTTTTCTGTCTGCAGAAAATATGGAGAGCACACATTAGTTAAAAATAGAAATGTGTACCAGGTCTAAGGCAGAGACACAGATGGCTGTAAAATGCCCTATTTTTTTTTTTTACTGCAAATGGCTGTGTATGGAGGGGTGACCACAAAGCCATGAAGAAGGAAGAACTGCATGTAGAGCTCAGAGACAGGATTGTGTGGATAGAAGGGACCCAAAAAATTCTGCTGCACTGAAAGTTCCCAAGAGCACAGTGATCTCCATAAATCTTAAATGAAAGACATTTGGAACAACCAGGATCATTGTGGTGCCAAATAGGATATTTTTAGAGAATTATAAAGGAAGTGCTCTATGACTATCAATCTGATCTCATCAAATTAGCACGCTCCTCAGAATTTCCATCTATGTGCACCCACAGCAGTGCTATCAACGCTGTTATTTGCCCCTTCAAATAATTCAGCCATGTGTCACCTTGCCAGGGTACACCACTTTATCTATTATAGCTCCAGCCACAGTGCCCCCAAAACAATGTAAGGGCTCATGCACACGACCGTATGCCCTCCGAGACATACGGTCCCTGAGCGGGCCATATGTCCCAGAGCGGCATACATCGTGTGCATGGGAGCGCACAGCATCAAAGGTTACTATGATGCTGTGCGCATCGGGCCACCCGCGGAACTATTGTCCCGCACTCATAAGATATTATGAGTGCGGGACAATAACCCCGCGGGCGGCCCGATGCTCACAGCATCATAGTAACCTTTGATGCTGTGCGCTCGTGTGCGCACGATGTATGCCGCTCCGGGACATATGGCCCGCTCACGGACCGTTATGTCTCGAAGGGCATACGATCGTGTGCATGAGCCCTAACCATAGGATCCTCATTACAGTGCCAGCTACAGGACATCTTGTATCAGTGTCAACTACAGCGCCCCTAAAACAGCCATTAAATAGGTCTTTTTAAAAGTTTCAGCCGGAGTGCTTTCTTAAGTGTGCTAGTCACGGTAAGTTTTCTTCCTTTTAATTTCTATTTCTGGCATTAAAAATAAAGCACCAAGACTAGACTAATTTGTCCTGTGTGACTGTGGTCTTAGGCTTGCCAAAAGGTATGTACATTTAGTATTTCATCTAGAATTAGGGAATAGTTGGAAGAGAGAATGACTGCAAGACCAGACTACACAAGGTTTGTTCCTAGTTTGAACCACGGAGTCACATACACTCACCTAAAGAATTATTAGGAACACCATACTAATACAGTGTTGGACCCCCTTTTGCCTTCAGAACTGCCTTAATTCTACGTGGCATTGATTCAACAAGGTGCTGATAGCATTCTTTAGAAATGTTGGCCCATATTGATAGAATAGCATCTTGCAGTTGATGGAGATTTGAGGGATGCACATCCAGGGCACGAAGCTCCCGTTCCACCACATCCCAAAGATGCTCTATTGGGTTGAGATCTGGTGACTGTGGGGGCCATTTTAGTACAGTGAACTCATTGTCATGTTCAAGAAACCAATTTGAAATGATTCGAGCTTTGTGACATGGTGCATTATCCTGCTGGAAGTAGCCATCAGAGGATGGATACATGTTCTCATTCTGTTTACACCAAATTCGGACTCTACCATTTGAATGTCTCAACAGAAATCGAGACTCATCAGACCAGGCAACATTTTTCCAGTCTTCAACAGTCCAATTTTGGTGAGCTTGTGCAAATTGTAGCCTCTTTTTCCTATTTGTAGTGGAGATGAGTGGTACCCGGTGGGGTCTTCTGCTGTTGTAGCTCATCCGCCTCAAGGTTGTGCGTGTTGTGGCTTCACAAATGCTTTGCTGCATACCTCGATTGTAACGAGTGGTTATTTCAGTCAACGTTGCTCTTCTATCAGCTTGAATCAGTCAGCCCATTCTCCTCTGACCTCTAGCATCCACAAGGCATTTTTGCCCACAGGACTGCCGCATACTGGATGTTTTTCCCTTTTCACACCATTCTTTGTAAACCCTAGAAATGGTTGTGCGTGAAAATCCCAGTAACTGAGCAGATTGTGAAATACTCAGACCGGCCCGTCTGGCACCAACAATCATGCCACGCTCAAAATTGCTTAAATCACCTTTCTTTCCCATTCTGACATTCAGTTTGGAGTTCAGGAGATTGTCTTGACCAGGACCACCCCCCTAAATGCATTGAAGCAACTGCCATGTGATTGGTTGACTAGATAATTGCATTAATGAGAAATAGAACAGGTGTTCCTAATAATTCTTTAGGTGAGTGTAGGTCTGCATAAAAACTGTAGACACACAACTGCAGAATATTTTAATGCAAGTTACTTTGTTGTTTTTATTTTAAATGCATGAGAGCAAAACATGGTTTCAAAGGGGAAGAAAAGCTTTAAAGAGGTATTCCCCATGACCAAACATACTGCCAGTTGACTTGGCCAGCGTGAATGGCACGATCTATACAGTTACGGAAATGCTATTCTGGAGACGGGTGCAGGTTCCAGAGATAGGATCTATCAGACATTTATGTCATATCCTGTGTATAATGGTTAAGTTACACACATTAAATCTAAATACAATAACGATAGGTACACCTCCACCTGAAATATATGTCAATCAAACCTTATTATACATTTAAAAAATGTTATTGCAACCTACAACATTCATTCGCCAGAAGGGACCTTAAAGGATGAACATAAATAAATATAAAAAAAATATATAAAAATGTGAAATATAAAATTAAAAATAAATAAATTAATAAATCATCCCCTACGGATCCGCCTGTTGGTACTAGAAACTAACTAGGAGAGATTATAAGAAAGGAACTTAAAGGAACTTGTTATAGGTTCTAATTCATATAGTCCACAATAACTTGCAGGATACCAGGCTGAACTAGATGGACAGATGTCTTTTTTCAGCCTTATAAACTATGTTACTATAATCATGTGCATAGATGTTTCTAATAGTTCGCCATAATAAAGATGAAAACTCCAATAATGTAGTTGATATATCATACTGCATTCGTAGGGGATTATTTATTCATTTATTTTTAATTTTATATTTCACATTTATATATATTTTTTATATCTATTTATGTTCATCCATTAAGGGTCCTTCTGGTGAATGAATCGTATGTTGTAGGTTGCAATAAAATGTTTTAAATATATAATAAGGTTTGATTGACATATATTCCATTATTGTATTTACATTTAATATTGCCACTTTGGCAGTGGGTAATCCAGCTGGTAGTGCACCCTATGAGTTTTGCACAGTGTGAGAGGGGTGAGCCATTTGATTATTTTATTAAAGGCATTGTCCGGTTTCTAAGCTGAACCCAGACATACCTATAATCTCACCCAGGAAGCCCTCCCTGACTTGAGCATCGGAGCAGTTCATGCTCCGATGCTCTTCCTTGCCCTGCGCAGGAGCGCGCAGGGCAAGGGCTTTTTAATTTACTATAACACACTGCTGGGCGGAGGCGTCCACCCAGCAATGTGTTTGGTGATGTCACCGGCTCTGATGGGCATACTTTAGCGCTGCCCTAGCCATTTTACAGGCTAGGGCAGCGCTAAGGCTACTTTCACACTAGCGTTAATATTTTCCGTTATTGAGATCTGTCATAGGGTCTCAATACTGGAAAAAAAAACTTCTGTTTTGTCTCCATTCATTGTCAATGGGGACAAAACATAACTGAACAGAACGGAATGCTCCAAAATGCATTCCATTCCGTTTAGTTGCGTTCCCATACCGGAGAGCAAACTGCAGCATTAAAGATAATACAACCGGATCCGTTCATAACGGATGCAGATGGTTATATTATCAGTAGCGGAAGAGTTTTTGCTAGTGTGAAAGTAGCCTAAAGACCACCCATCAGTGCCGGTGATGTCACCGGGCTCACTGCTGGGTGGAAGCCTCCGCCTGGCAGCCAGAGGAGAGCCCGGTATGTCATCGGAACTCCACAAAATGTATTTACCCGCGCGATTCAGCGCAGGGCAAAGGAGAGCATGGGAGCATGAAATGCTCCAATGCTCTTGTCAGGGGGGCTGCCTGGGGGAAATTCTAGGTATGTCTGGGTTCAGAGGCCCGACAACCCCTTTAAGTTACACACATGGTGGTTCTATAGTTTAAATATAGGGGGTCATTTACTATCCAGAAATACGCCTATATCAGGCATATTTCTGGCGCAGATTGCAGCGCAAAGGTTATTTGTGCCGCAATCTGCGACTTTTCCCTGCTGACGCCAGGTCTAACAAAGTGGGCATGGTGTGAGCAGGGAAGGTGACGGGCCGGCATTTTCTACATCTGAATACAACGAAGTTATGTAGAGGCCGGCACCTATTCAGAACTTCGGCGGATCCACCGCCAGCTATAGAGGATACTAAGACCGGTGTCTAAAACGCCAGTCTTAATAAATGTCACTGAATTCAATGGGTAAGGAGCCCTTGCTGTTGTGACTGTTGGGGATTCCAGTGGTAGGACTTCCAGTGATCTAACAGTGGATAGAGAATAACTTCAAATTAGTGGAATAACCCTTTAAATAAAATACAGTAACAAACAGCCTTGTATTCTATTTCTCAGCTCCTGTTACTTTACAGTTTACCCCGAAAAAAATCAGGTTGCATCACACAGGCCTCTATAACTGTCCACAATGCCTCTATATAGCACTGTGTTATTGAAGCATTCTTTCTAGGGAGCAATACATCTGTATTACTCCATAAATGGAAGTTGTGGTAGAGTATATTTTTTCTCACAAATCCCATATCGACCTCTAACGAAACAAAAAAATCTCTTGCGAAATTGTTCATTTTTTGTTATGGAAATGTCTTCTGCATCTTGAGACGGCACTACCAAAGTCATCATGGAGCACTGCCCTAGATTTGTAATGCAGCCCATGATATTCAAGCATCCTTTTGTTGCTTTGCATGATTATATACTTGAAGAACCCTTTCATGAAGAACATGAATATTTCATCCTTTTGATTTATCCTACTGTATTTTAAACAATGTTTTCATGAAATAGGATGTAGTGGGAGAGAAAACCCAAAGCATTTGATTGCTACGTCGCCCTATTATAGGAGTCAGTGCTTGGGTCACTGCTCTAGTGACTTACCATTTGAACCGCCATGTTCCCAAAAACATTGAGACAGTTTAATCAATCAGCACAGCCTGGCCACATTCATCTTTTTCTCTCATTGCTTGTACAGTTTATACATAAAACTAATGAGGTCAGTCTGCACTTTAACCCTTGATCGGAGTCATTTACCTTATTACATGTGTGCACTTTGGTGGATCCTACTCAGAAATGCAATACTGTAATAACATGTAACCAGCTGAGCTGCTTGCATTAATTCAATTTTGTAATTGCAGTAGACACTTGCTGCGCTCCTAATACACCATGAAGAAATCGGAGGAGATGAAGAAAGTTACTATTTGTGTTTTTCATTTCCTATTGTGAATACAAACCTTTGCACAGCTCTACCAATGTTGTACCCCATAGTGAGCACTACCATCTTTGTACCCAGCTACTGTCTCTACTGGTTAACAATGCATGCCATTTTTGCATTCTTTTCCAGGCCCTCTCATACTGTGCCTTAAAAATTCATTTGTGCAACGTTATGTGACATGTAATGTTCCTGGTTTTCCAGCAGGTGGCATATGATCTGGCAGATTCCTTTGGATAGAATGGAACTAACCATTCCATTTCGTATCCCCCCTTCGGGCAGAAGTGAGCTGTCCTGCTTCCCACCAAGGGAGGGGTTGCTGAAGAAGGAGTTAGTTGAAGTCTAGATTCCAAATGGACAAGACATGGCGCAGTGAGGGGAGCATTTCCACCTGCTGCTGCATGAGCCTCAGGGAGCAGCTTGCAGAGACTTCATTAATGAGTAGAGGGAAAACTGGTAAAAGACACCCTCCTCAGAAAACTATATTGAAGCCAAAGCCAGTTAGGAATGACAGTAGCATTTAGAAAGCCTGCCACCATATTGCATCCTGCTGCAACCAAGTAAAGGAGAACTGTACTAAACACTTTGAAACCGATTGTATTGTCAAGTTCAAGTTATTCAAGTAAATATGACTGAAACATTCCCAAGTCTGGACTTCACTTCATTCATCAACTCAATTTCTGCAATTAAGACTAACACCCAGGAAGCTACAGCCTGAAGGTAGGAGAACCATGACACAAACATTGGGACACAGTATACTACTCGCGTCCTACACTCCGGGACTACTCCACCAGTCATTTATTAGTTACAGTATTTGACAAATTTTAATGTAAAGTCTTTATAACATGGGTATAATGCTCATGATTTTGTAATAAAAATTTTATAGGACAACTCATTACTATAAAGGGGTTGTCCCAACTGGGACATTTATGGCTTATCACTAGAATATGCCATAAATGTCATATAGTTGCAGATTCCACCTCTGGGACCCCCTTCTACCTCCAGAATGGGACCCTGACATGAAGGGAGAGCAAGGAGCGCATGCACATCCACCCTTTATTTACAGGTATGGGAGTTCCGAAAGTAGTCGAGCGATGGCACCATTAGTGTTGAATGGAGGGGACCTGCCCTTGTGCACCTTGCTCTCATTCACGCTTATGAGACTTCTTAAAATAGCCAACCTTGCTCCCTTGGCTACTTTCTGGAGTCCCATAACAGTGTGCTCCTGGGGACCTTGTTCTGGAGAACGGAGGAGGTCCCACAGGTGGTAACCACACCTTTCTGATTTTTATGGAAATCCAAGAAATATAAAGGTCCCAGATGGGACAACCACTGTTTGGGGTGCATAGACTATAGCCCACAATGCCATTCAGTGCACCCCCAATCTATAAGGATACCAAAATGCTTATCTTTGTCCTGAAAGTATAAAAAGAAAGATGGTTGTTAAAATACATCTGCATCCTGCTGATTAGACAGCATCAATTTTTTCCATTATGTGGCGGACACAGCTAGGCCTTATTCACAGACCATGTCAATTTTTCTGTCTGTGAAAAATTGATACATTGTTTCCTATGTGACAGTGCTCACGTTCATTTTCACTTCGTGTTTCTGTTTATTGCCTTCCATCTGTCATCCGTTTTTCATGTGTGGGGAAAAAAGGAAGGTGACCCATTTGTGTCTTCTAGCAACAGTCTTTGAAAATAGACCAAACAAGTATGGCATCCATTTGCCACAGACATTTTTACAGACCCATAAACTACAAGCGGTGCGTTTGTCCCGGAAATCGGGCTAAATTATTGCATGCTGTGGTCGTTTAATATAGCTAATGAATTCAATGGATCTGTGTGCCGTCCGTGAAGAACACAGGAAGCACAGGTACAGTAAGTGATTAATGGATGTGCGAGTATGAACTTATGGTGGGCACTGTATGACTGGTAGTAGTATGGAAGACATGCATGCCCTCTTTGGTGCCCCATGTATTCCTGTGTCATGCACCACCCCTGCATTAGCCAGCAGCACATCAGTTATACCCATTGGGCTCTTTTAATGGGGTACACCCATCTTAGACATTTGTGGCATATCCACAAGGCATTCCATAAACAAAAGCCCCATGGGATTTCGATAAGTGGAAGTCCCATCTGGGACCCCATGTATCAGGAGAATGGTGATCTCTTGAGCCTCTGTTCATATTCTAAAAAATAGGGGAGTCAGGGAGTTGTGAAATGCTAAGGGTACTTACACACTAGCGTTATTCTTTCCCGGTCAGTTTTGTCCTAATGCATTCTGAATGGAAAGCTTAACTTGTATGTTCAGTATGCAACAGGATGTCTTCTGTTCAGTCCCTTGTACGGTATTTGACCGGACAAAATACCGCAGCCTCCTGCGGTATTTTTTCTGGACAAAATCCCGGAACACAACCGCACTTGTCGGATCAAGAATTAATTTCCATAGAGATGTATTAATGCCGGATCCGGTACCAAGTGTTCCAGAAATTGCCGCATTAACAAATCTGGTTTTCTGGTCTGCGCATGTGCCGGGACATAGGAGGAGCTATTTTTGCTTTTGATCTTTGAAAAAATTTAAATACCGGATCCATTATTCTGTATGATACCAGAGGAGACGGGTCCGGAAAAAACATATTTCCTTTTGAATTCGGTTTGCCGAAAGTATCCTTAGCTGTTTCAGCAACTTTCATAATCTAGAGGATAATGGACATAGCTACAGGAAGTGAAGGCCCTCTGTATGGCCTACATTCTCTTTTAACACCGGATAACACTTCACATGCAGTATAGACATAATACACATAAAGCTTATGAAAGGGGCAGATTTATGAATACTGTCTAGGAGAAACGCTGCATTTGTCACCCAATCACAGCACAGCTTTCATTTTTTCAATAGCAGAATACACAATGAAAGCTGTGCTGTGATTGGTTGCTATGGGAAACAAAGCCAGTTTTTCTCTTAGACAGTTCCATAGATTTTCCGCCATAATGATTGGCAAATTGCATTAATTACATGGTATTGATCTCGAATGACGGTCTCCATTACAGACCATTCTCATCCACAGATGCATTTGGAATTACACAGGTTACTGAGGTCGCATCGCCCTGGTTATTTGGTGTCTGCTTTGTTGATTTGCAGTCTGATTAGTTATACCAAGCACAGTAAAGAAATCCGATTTAGAAAATCTTAGCTTCATAGAAATAATAACGATCCAGCAGAACCAAAATGAAAGGGGTTGTGCAGGGGTTTTATAATGATGACCTGTGCTCAGGATAGGTCATCGATATCAGGGGCCCATCACCCCGCTGATCAGCTGTTAAAGAGGAGGCAGCACTCCATGAGAGCGCTGTTTCCTCTTCATTACACTACGTGTCATCTTCCTTGCAGTGACGGCATAGTGTAAATACAAGTACTCGCTCCATTCAAGTGAATGGAGCAAGTACTTGTGATTACACTGGTGGCATTAGGGGCAGAGCTTGTTAAGAGCTCATTTACATCCCTTTCTACCCAGGATTCCAGAGCAGCATGTATGGCCTATAAGTCTCCTCACGCCGATAAAAGGTGCTCTTTCCCCAAGGAGAGATTGCACCCCCCAAATCCTGACTTAGGCCTCTCACCAAGTTAAGCCAGAACTTTCTGCTCTGCACTGATGTGGGACAATCACCCCGAAACAGCTGACTGCAGATGAGATGCTGACTAGAGTTGAGCGGACACCTGGATGTTCGGGTTCGACGAGTTCGGCCGAACTTGAAAAAAAAGTTCGGGTTCGGGACCCGAACTTGATCCCGAACCCGAACCCCATTGAAGTCAATGGGGACCCAAACTTTTGGGCACTAAAATGGCTCTAAAATAGTCCTGGAAAGGGCTAGAGGGCTGCAAAAGGCATCAAAATGTGCTTAAGAGCATGGCAACTGTTCTGCAAACAAATGTGGATAGGGAAATGACTTAAAATAACATAAAATACAGAAAAATTAAAAATAACAATCTGGATCTAGGAGTAGGAGGCTGAGGAGGCGGTGGATGGGTGGACGTGGCGGTGTAGGTTGACGTGGCGGGGTAGGTGGAAGCGGCGGTGAAGGAGGAATAGGTAGCCAACACTGATTTGTGTTCTTTTTATTTTTAAATTAGGGTATTCCCCAAAATATTGGGACATATAACAAAATAAAACAAAGAATAAGTGCACTTGAGTACAAGAATGGATGGTTGAGGCTGGTATAAATGTCTATTCTGCACAAGGTAGGGACAAGTCCTGTGGGATCCATGCCTGGTTCATTTTAATAAACGTAAGCTTGTCCACATTGGCTGTGGCCTGTGATAATGCTCTCTGCCGTGCTAAACACACGTTCACACTATACACTGGCTGCAGGGCAGGTCAGCACCTCCAAGGATGACAAAGCTTTTCCACATTTGGGCCATGCTAACCCTGCCTTCTCAGGTGCTGGCGTTGCCCCAGCTGCGTAGGCGACCTCTTCCTCATCCTCTACCTTCGCCTTGTGCTTCCACTGTGCCCCCGAAGTCAGGTGGGAATGCTATCATCAGCGTGCGCTTGTAGTCGCGCATCTTCCAATCAGTAACAGATGTTTTCACTAAATTTAGTTCCCTGTCAGCAATGCAGAGCAGGGGTTCATTCATGGCAAAAGGGGGTTCATGTCACCCAGCAATAGAACAGAGGATTTTGAGAGATTTAGGCCCCTGTCACCCAGACACAGCAGGGGTTCATTCACGGCAAAAGGGGGTTCATGTCACCCAGCAATAGAACAAAGGATTTTGAGAGATTTAGGCTGCTGTCACCCAGGCACAGCAGGGGTTCATTCACGGCAAAAGGGGGTTCTTGTCACCCAGCAATAGAACAGAGGATTTTGAGAGATTTAGGCCCCTGTCACCCAGGCACAGCAGGGGTTCATTCACGGCAAAAGGGGGTTCAAGTCACCCAGCAATGGAACAGAGGATTTTGAGAGATTTAGGCCCCTGTCACCCAGGCACAGCAGGGGTTCATTCACGGCAAAAGGGGGTTCATGTCACCCAGCAATAGAACAGAGGATTTTGAGAGATTTAGGCCCCTGTCACCCAGGCACAGCAGGGGTTCATTCACGGCAAAAGGGGGTTCTTGTCACCCAGCAATAGAACAGAGGATTTTGAGAGATTTAGGCCTCTGTCACCCAGGCACAGCAGGGGTTCATTCACGGCAAAAGGGGGTTCAAGTCACCCAGCAATGGAACAGAGGATTTTGAGAGATTTAGGCCCCTGTCACCCAGGCACAGCAGGGGTTCATTCACGGCAAAAGGGGGTTCATGTCACCCAGCAATAGAACAGAGGATTTTGAGAGATTTAGGCCCCTGTCACCCAGGCACAGCAGGGGTTCATTCACGGCAAAAGGGGGTTCAAGTCACCCAGCAATGGAACAGAGGATTTTGAGAGATTTAGGCCCCTGTCACCCAGGCACAGCAGGGGTTCATTCACGGCAAAAGGGGGTTCATGTCACCCAGCAATAGAACAGACGATTTTGAAAGAACGAGGCCCATGTTACCCAGGCACAGCAGGGGTTCATTCACGGCAAAAGGGGGTTCATGTCACCCAGCAATAGAACAGAGGATTTTGAGAGATTTAGGCCCCTGTCACCCAGGCACAGCAGGGGTTCATTCACGGCAAAAGGGGGTTCTTGTCACCCAGCAATAGAACAGAGGATTTTGAGAGATTTAGGCCACTGTCACCCAGGCACAGCAGGGGTTCATTCACGGCAAAAGGGGGTTGATGTCACCCAGCAATAGAACAGACGATTTTGAAAGAACGAGGCCCATGTCACACAGGCACAGCAGGGGTTAATTCACGGCAAAAGGGGGTTCATGTCACCCAGCAATAGAACAGAGGATTTTGAGAGATTTAGGCCCCTGTCACCCAGGCACAGCAGGGGTTTGTATACGCCAAAAATGGTAAAATGTCACCCAACAATTGAAAATAAGAATTTTTTTCAATTTAGGGCACTAAAAATTGCACTTTTTTGCATTACAATGGCTCTAAAATAGTCCTTGAAAAGACTAGAGGGATGTAAAAGGCTGTAAAATGTGCTTAAGAGCATGGCAACTGCTCTGCAAACAAATGTGGATAGGGAAATAACTTAAATTGAAATGAAATAACAAAAAAATACAAATTATTACCTGTAACTGAGAGAAGGAGGTGCATATGGAGTCGGAGGTTGAGGAGGCGGTGAATGTGGTGTTGTAGGTGGAGGCAGCAATGGAGGAGGAGGAGGTAGTCAACAATGTTTTTTTTTTTTTATTATTGGGGTAGGTAGCCCCCCAAAATATTGTGACAAATAAAAAATAAATAAAACAAAGAATAATTGCACTTGACTTGAGTACAAGAATGTATGTTTGATGGTATAATAAATGTTTATTCTGCACAAGGTACAGACAAGTCTTGTGGTATCCAAGCCTGGTTCATTTTAATGAACGTGAGCTTGTCCACGTTGGCTGTGGACAGGCGGCTGCGTCTGTCTGTAATGGCGCCTCCTGTTGTGCTAAATACACGTTCAGAGAGTACACTGGCTGCAGGGCAGGCCAGCACCTCCAAGGCATACAGGGCAAGCTCTGGCCATGTGGACAATTTGGAGACCCAGAAGTTGAATGGGGCAGAACCATCATTTAGTATGTGTAGTCGTGTGCACGGGTACTGTTCCACCATGTTATTCAAATGCTGCCTCCTGCTAACACGCTCCGTATCAGCAGTTGGGTCCGGTTGTTGCGGCGAGGTGACAAAGCTTTTCCACATGTCGGCCATGCTAACCCTGCCTTCTGAGGTGCTGGCACTGACACAGCTGCGTTGGCGACCTCTTCCTCCTCCCCTGCCTTCGCATTGTGCTTCTACTTGTCCCCTGGCGTCAGTCGGGAATGCTCTCAGTAGCGCGTCTACCAGCGTGCGCATGTAGTCACGCATCTTCCGATCACGCTCCAGTGAGGGAATTAAGGACGGCACATTGTCTTTGTAACGGGAATCGAGCAGGGTGGCCACCCAGTTGTCAGCACACGTTAAAATGTGGGCAACTCTGCAGTCGTTGCGCAGGCACTGCAGTATGTAGTCGCTCATGTGTGCCAGACTGCCCAGAGGTAAGGACAAGCTGTCCTCTGTGGGAGGCGCATCATCTGCGTCCCCCGTATCCCCCCAGCCACGCACCAATGATGGGCCCGAGCTGCGTTGGATGCCACCCCGCTGTGAACATGCTTCATCCCCATCCTCCTCATCCTCCTCCTCCTCATCCTCCATCTCCTCCTCGTCCTCCAGTAGTGGGCCCTGGCTGGCCAAATTTGTACCTGGCCTCTGCTGTTGCAAAAATCCTCTTTCTGAGCCACTTCTAAAAGACTGGCCTGAAAGTGTTAGAGATGACCCCTCTTCCTCCTCCTCATCCTGGGCCACATCCTCTTCCATCATCGCCACTTGCCATGTTGGTGGAGTACTCGAAACAGTGCAACAGGGCACACAGGTCTCGCAGATGTGCAGTATATCAGAGGGTTTTTTCACCCCAGTATGCCAAATCCGTATTTCTGGCCTAAATGTGACAATCACTTATGCACATGTAATCCCAGATGTGCAGTATATCAGAGGGTTTTTTCACCCCAGTATGCCAAAGCTGTATTTCTGGCCTAAATGTGACACTCACTTATGCACGTCTAATCCCAGATGTGCACTATATGAAACAGATGTATTTTTTTCACCCCACTAAACAAAAAACTGTATTTCTGGCCTAAATGTGACACTCACTTATGCACGTCTAATCCCAGATGTGCACTATATGAAACAGATGTTTTTTTTTCACCCCAGTAAGCAAAAAGCTGTATTTCTGGACTTGCAGACATGCAGATAGCCTGTGCTGGTGCACTATCGTTGCATAAAATGGCTGCCGATTATGTATTAGTATTGACTAACTGAAGAAAATAAAGTTCGTTTTCAGAAGTAGTTGGCTCAGGGCAGGCTTAAAAAAATTGTGCCCTTCACCCACAAAACACATTTACTGTTCGCTGATCGCTGAGTAAAGAAGCAGTTCTGAATCTTCATAAGATTTCTCCCTGATCTCTCCCTCACAGCAGCTGCAGCCTCTCCCTACACTAATCCGAGCAGAGTGACGGGCGGCGCTACGTGACTCCAGCTTAAATAGAGGCTGGGTCACATGCTGCAGTTGGCCAATCACAGCCATGCCAATAGTAGGCATGGCTGTGATGGCCTTTTGGGACAAGTAGTATGACGCTTGTTGATTGGCTGCTTTGCAGCCTTTCAAAAAGCGCCATAAAAATCGCTGAACACCGAACCCGAACTTTTACGTAAATGTTCGGGTTCGGGTCCGGGTGCCGAAAACCCTAAAGTTCGGTACGAACCCGAACTTTACAGTTCGGGTTCGCTCAACTCTAATGCTGACTTATTTAATATGGAGTCATGTCTCACAGCCTATTTGAAGGGTCAAACGTTGACTTATAGGATAGCTTACTTACATGTGGTCGCGTTAGAGGCAGAGCTTGTTAAGAGCTCATTTGCATCCCCTTTCTGTCATTACACTGCACTTCCTAGACGAGAGGCAATGTAATTAAGAGGAAGCAGCACTTTCATAGAGCCCTGCCTGCTCCTCAAACAGTTAATCGGTGGGAGTGCCGGTTGTCGGACTCCCGCATATCTGATATGCTGAGGATAGGTCATCAATATAAAAGCCCTACACAACCCCTTTAAAATCTAACAACTTCATTAAATGAGGCAAAAACTTCATGTCTGTAATACAGGACCAAGTATCTATTACTAAAGACAGGATCAGGAGCACATACAAATCTTATAGGGCCCCAGAGCAAAACCTATTATGGGCCCCCTGCCCCACCCAGTTTCCCAGTGCATGTGCATCAAACACTCCCAGGCAATGCGGAAATCAAAATGTAATTCCCCAGATTTTAGCCAAATTTAAAATAGTTTTTAGGCTACTTTCACACTAGCGTTTTCAATTCCGCTATTGAGATCCGTCATAGGATCTCAATAGCGGAAGAAAACACTTCAGTTTTGTCCCCATTCATTGTCAATGGGGACAAAACTGAACTGAACGAAAACGGAATGCATTCGGTTCCGTTTGGTTGCGCTCCCATTGCGGACAGAATAATGCTGCAAGCAGCATTTTTCTGTCCGCGATGTGGTGCGGAGCAAGACAGATCTGTCCTGGCACACAATGTAAGTCAATGGGGACGGATTCGTTTTCTCTGACACAATAGAAAACGGATCCGTCCCCCATTGACTTTCAACGGTGTTCATAACGGAACTGTCTTGGCTATAGAAGACCTAATACAACCGGATCTCTTCATGACAGATGCATGCGGATGTATTATTGTAACGGAAGCGTTTTTGCAGATCTATAATGGTTCTGCAAAAAACGCAGGTGTGAAAGTAGCCATTAAGTAGATTCAATTTTTAATTAAAAGAAAATTGTAATAAAAAAAAAAAGTTGCCTCACTCCTTTAACTGACTTCTATGTGGAACTGCTGCTTCAAAAATATATTACTAATTCTGAAAACCATATTTCTTAATTTTTTTTACACTACACAATTTGCAAAATACATTGATAAAACTCCCTGTACAGTTCTAGGTCTGCTGTTTCCCTCAGTGTATTATAAAACGGACTGACTGAAGCCACCACTGAAGAGAGCTCAATAGATAGAAATGTATGCAGTTACCATTGCCAACCGTGAAAGCTGTAATAATCTCTTTGCACCGAGCTCTTCCTGGTCACAGCTGCATAAAAATGCAATGTTCTCTTGTCGGAAACTGAAGAAGGAGTTTAAGGCTGGGACTCTCCTTCCCCGTAGCGTTAAAGTGATCTGATTCTATGGAAGATATGCCACTGGACTGGATGTTATTGTGTCATATGACATCAAGCAAAGCAAATTCCCATGCAGCTACCATGCCCAATGATCAAGAGCAGAAGTGCTCCTCTGTTTTCACTTTTTTATGGGGGCACATTGGTATCGTTACCTTGTGTGTATTTATCTGTATTTGGGAGGTTTTAATATGCCCACAAGTCCTAACTGGTGAGCCATTCATTATCAATAATCATGAATAGTGTCTTAAGCCCCCTCAAAGTATTGGCATGGCTGTAGCATGGAATTAAATTTCCCAGTTGCCTTGCAGGAATATTATGGGAATTGCTCTCATGGGATGATGCTGATGGTCTGTAACTCCACAAATGGGTTTCAGTAAGGTAAACTGGTATGACATCTCAGGTGGGTTTTAGTCAGATGAGCTGTTGCAACATCATAAGTGGGTTTTAGCAAGGTCGTATGCTGTGATGTCATAAGTGGGTTTTAGCAAGTTGACAAACAGTGATATCACAAGTGAATTATAGTAAGGTAGCATGCTGTGACATCACGAGTGGGTGCTGAAAAGCATCAGTGACATCACAACTGTGTTTCTGTCAGGAAAGCTGATGTCATGTCATGAGTATGTTTCTGTCAGCTATTCTATTGTGAAATCACATGTGCCTTTTGGTTAGGTATGATGCTACAACACTAGAATTGCATTTTTGTCAGGTGAGCTTCGGTGACATCACAATTTTTTTTAATCTTCATAATTTCCATTGTCTCAGCAAAAATATTGAAAAGAAGGAGAGAACATTCATGGTTTCAAGAATCGTTTCTCAATATGATGATGATGACGACGTTTCGGTTGTGGTGACCTTTTTCAAGTCTCATCAGAAGGTTTACATGTAGGAGGAAATCCCCGATCCCGGCATTTCCTCCTACATGTGAACCTTCTGATGAGACTTGAAAAAGGTCACCACAACCGAAACGTCATCATCATCATCATGTTGAGAAACGATTCTTGAAACCATGAATGTTCTCTCCTTCTTTTCAATATTTTTGCTGAGACAATGGAAATGATGTACAAATATTTTGCCAAAGATTAAAAAGACTTTGATCCACTTTTGCATGTGCACTAAATTTCTAGCTCACTATAATTGGGTTGAACAACCCTTTTTTAGTTTCACTGCACCCTACTTATGGTGTGCTTCTCCGATATATCTCCATCACAACTTTTTTAGTAAGGTAAATCCCTGTGACATTATAAGAATTAGAGGTGAGCAAATGTATTCTAAACAAATCAAATTTATCTCAAATTTATCAAAAATTCTGATTCCATCCGTATTCGATTCTTTTGTGATTTAATTCAGATGAATCTCTCAAAATAGCAGCCACCATTTTACAGGTCAAATAACAGAGAAGAAGGCATCTGCTACCAAAAAGGGATAACTTTTGGTCTGTTTTTCCAACTTAAAATAACTCCTGACAGTGCAGTGTTATTAAAGAAACTGCGTTTCACCACTGGCTACCATCCCATATTCCTGTATCAGCTTAACTCAACTTAACTCAATTTGTTACTGTCATTTTGACATTACTAATGCCGTCTTGGTGTTAAAGGGCTTTAAATCCTAGCAGTCCCCAGACTGTGACACACAACATTTGAGGGCAATCTTAGCACTTTTGATTTGGTTTGAATTTATTTGTACCCCATCAGATCTGCCAACTGATTAGTAAGAATTGGATCCGAAACACAATTCAAGATATTCACTCATCTCTAATAAGTATGTTTCACTTATGTAAGCTGGTAAGCTACTGTGACATATCAGCTAGTTGCAATCTAATAAGCACATGGTTGGACATACGACATGCTGTCACGGCGCAGTGTGGGTAGTAAACTCCACACCGAACACAAGAGGGAAGGGAAAAGGTACTAGGCCTGAAAACTGGGGAAAGGTCACGACCTAGTGAATCCCTAAACCGAGCCCTGACTACTATCAGTATGAACAAACCTTGATGGTAGGAATGTTTATACGCAGGAACCTAGAGCCCTATCTGACCCTAAAGGGCACTGGAAATAGTGTCAGGACAAAAGATTACCTGTTCCTTCCCAGCTGAAGGAACAGGAGACTCCCTCGGGCCTAATACCAAAAGATAGGGGAATACAACAAACAAGAAATAGGAAAAAGACACTTAACTCCGAAGTACGCAGACGAGGAGGAACTCAGAGGAGAATCAAAAACCAGCATTTCCACAACCAGAAAGGAGCTGTCAACCGCATAGCATGATGGGTGAGACCAGACAAAATATAGGAGTTGGAATGACTACTTAAGCTGCAGCTGAGACAAGAGGTGTGGTCATACACAGCAACAACACATAAACCAGTGAAACCAAAGAGGCTGTCAGATCACATCACGTGCAGCCAGTCTCTTAGATCTTCTGACCCCTGTCACGGGAGAGACCGTGACACATGCATATAAAATTAGCAGTTGGTAATGAAGGAGCTCATAAACTGTTCTTGCACAGGGTCTCTCTGCTGTTGGTGCCCACCCTTGCTGGCGTGTGTGTCTGCCCTTTGACTCAGCCCTAGATGAATATGATGTGTGGCCTTGAGATGGGTTGACCACCACTACTTTAAAAAACTGTAAAGTTACTGCAAAAATCTGAGTATATTTTGGAATCGTTCACACTGCAATTCCCCACTGTACAAAAAAGTAAACTTTGATTTACATATATGATTTGTATTGCATATTACAAATGAAGTTATTAGAGTGCATTACTTCAGCGGCTGATAATATCTTTATAGCTTTCATTTATAATTCACATATCAGTGGAAAATTTGGAAATTTCAGTTATTTTCTTTGGGTCAAACTGAACATGGTGACCTGAGAGAAATAGCTGAGCCCTCAAAAACCTGACATATGAATTGATAGTCTAAATAAAATATTACATGTCATCAAGATTCCCAGCCGTGAGCTTTTTCCTTTATGTCAAGGCAAACTTTGAGGCATTTTTATTTAAGACTTACTTTATTCTTAACTTTAAAGTAAAAGTAATTTCATAACATAATGTTAGTTAAGATAACTTTCTATATTAAACCTTAAAGCATCTGTCAACTATAATCAAATTAAAGGGGCTTTCAATATTGATGACCTATCCTCTAGATTGGTCATCAATATCTGATCAGTGGGGGGTCCAACACCCGGGAACCCCGCAA
Source organism: Bufo bufo (assembly GCF_905171765.1). Classification (NCBI taxonomy): domain Eukaryota; kingdom Metazoa; phylum Chordata; class Amphibia; order Anura; family Bufonidae; genus Bufo; species Bufo bufo. Next base: position 94,054,814 of record NC_053392.1, on the reverse strand, counting down.
TCAGAATGAGAAGGGTTTGAGAAGGCCATGGCACTCCTGTGAGCTCTGTGGCCTTTTTGTAGCTTATGCTAGGCCAGTGACATCAGTTTCATTGGTCCCATGGTCTAGGTACAGGCCAGTCCCACCGGGGCTGAGCTGCAATAATAAGCATAGCAACTATACAATGTTCTGTATGGTGCTGTGCTTAGTAAGCTATGAGGAAGCAGCAGCACCCCCGGAGCACCAAGGCCTCCTCAAACAGCTTATTGGCGGGGGTCCTGGGTGTTGTACCCTCGCCAATCAGATAATGATAACCTAACCTAAGGAAAATTCCTTTAAAGTGGTTGTCCACCCTAAGTGCCCCAGAAAATAGCCAAAACTATGAAGTATTTATATCATGTGAAATGTACTGGCTATATATCATTTTCTGTTCAACATGGCACACTTCCCTGGAAGAGCTTCCTCAGACAGGCCGTGTGGGCGGAGCATCTGTAAAATAAATATCCCAGCATGCACTGCAGCAAACATCTTCAGAGGAGCAGTCACATGACCACCTCAGAATACTGTACAGACATAGCAATAGAAAGAACCCCCCCAGTCCCAGCAGTAAAGAGAGGTCACTACCTGTCCCACACAGGAATGTGATGCTAATGTATCATACATATGTTGCTGGGGCAATTACCTGGTTTATAAACTTGCTGTGGGGCCTAATCATTTCTAGTTGTGCCACTGGATGTAAGACATGAGCAGAATGAATAGAGGGGGAGAGTTATAATTTCACTTGTTTCTGAAAAGTGGCGTTAAAAAGTTGCAAACTATGTGTTTGTGACTTTTTAGCTGCGCCTTTTTTTTTTTTTTTAAAGGGCGTGACAATCGCAGGGAGGGGCATGACCAGTCGCCTCAAAATATTTATGTTCAATTTTGCCAGTTTTCTGACTCGAATGAAGCCAGAAATCTATGGCAGCTCTGAGCGGTCATAGATTTCTGTTTGGGAGCACGGACTGCCCGAGGAGGAGGGGGTCTGTTGAGCGGGGGGTTGAGACAGACCTGTGTTGCACAAGAACTCTGATAAATAAATACATTTGTACAAATCGATCTTCTCATCTTCTCACATAGCGAGGAGCCTCCTGTCCATCATTACACGACCTGCGCCCAGCTGACAACCTAGAAATCATCTATGAATATATGACTACCCTTCACCTGGGGAAAAAGGGAAACAAGTGTAGTCAAACATCTCTATATACAATGTACAGGGGGCATCACATCTCTGTATACAGTGTACAGAGGGGTCACACATCACTGTATACAGTGTACAGAGGGGTCACACATCTGTATATACAATGTACAGGGGGTCTCACATCTCTGTATACATGGGGTCACACATCACTGTATACAGTGTAGAGGGGGTCACGGATCTCTATAGGCAGTGGTGGGGGTCACGCATCAGTATATACAGTGTACAGGGGGTCACGGATCTCTATAGGCAGTGCTGGGGGGGGCACACATTACCAGTGTACAAGGGTACCTTGTAAACAGTATATAGTTGTATGTGTTCTACCTGTACACTGTATATAGAGATATCTGACACCTTCTTCCCTGGACACTATGTTTAATGATAATAATGAGATCCTCCGGTGCAAGGGGTCACACATCTCTATTTATAGTGCACAATGGTGGTGGGGGTCACATATCACTGCATACAGTATACAGAGGGTCACACATCTCTATATACAGTATACAGTGGTGGGGGTCACATATCACTGCATACAGTATACAGAGGGTCACACATCTCTATATACAGTATACAGTGGTGGTCACATATCACTGCATACAGTATACAGAGGGTCACACATCTCTATATACAGTATACAGTGGTGGTGGGGGTCACATATCACTGCATACAGTATACAGAGGGTCACACATCTCTATATACAGTATACAGTTGTGGTCACATATCACTGCATACAGTATACAGAGGGTCACACATCTCTATATACAGTATACAGTGGTGATCACATATCACTGCATACAGTATACAGAGGGTCACACATCTCTATATACAGTATACAGTGGTGGGGGTCACATATCACTGCATACAGTATACAGAGGGTCACATATCTCTGTATACAGTGTACAATGATGGTGGTGGGGGTCACATATCTCTGTATACAGTGTACAATGATGGTGGTGGGGGTCACATATCACTGCATACAGTATACAGAGGGTCACACATCTCTATATACAGTATACAGTGATGGTCACATATAACTGCATACAGTATACAGAGGGTCATACATCTCTATATACAGTATACAGTGGTGGTCACATATCACTGCATACAGTATACAGAGGGTCACACATCTCTATATACAGTATACGGTGGTGGTGGGGGTCACATATCACTGCATACAGTATACAGAGGGTCACACATCTCTATATACAGTATACGGTGGTGGTGGGGGTCACATATCACTGCATACAGTATACAGAGGGTCACACATCTCTATATACAGTATACAGTGGTGGTCACATATCACTGCATACAGTATACAGAGGGTCACACATCTCTATATACAGTATACAGTGGTTGGGGTCACATATCACTGCATACAGTATACAGAGGGTCACACATCTCTATATACAGTATACAGTGGTGGTCACATATCACTGCATACAGTATACAGAGGGTCACACATCTCTATATACAGTATACAGTGGTGGGGGTCACATATCACTGCATACAGTATACAGAGGGTCACACATCTCTATATACAGTATACAGTGGTGGTCACATATCACTGCATACAGTATACAGAGGGTCACACATCTCTATATACAGCATACAGTGGTGGTCACATATCACTGCATACAGTATACAGAGGGTCACACATCTCTATATACAGTATACAGTGGTGATCACATATCACTGCATACAGTATACAGAGGGTCACACATCTCTATATACAGTATACAGTGGTGGGGGTCACATATCACTGCATACAGTATACAGAGGGTCACACATCTCTATATACAGTATACAGTTGTGGTCACATATCACTGCATACAGTATACAGAGGGTCACACATCTCTATATACAGTATACAGTGGTGGTCACATATCACTGCATACAGTATACAGAGGGTCACACATCTCTATATACAGTATACAGTTGTGGTCACATATCACTGCATACAGTATACAGAGGGTCACACATCTCTATATACAGTATACGGTGGTGGTCACATATCACTGCATACAGTATACAGAGGGTCACACATCTCTATATACAGTATACAGTGGTGGGGGTCACATATCACTGCATACAGTATACAGAGGGTCACACATCTCTATATACAGTATACGGTGGTGGTGGGGGTCACATATCACTGCATACAGTATACAGAGGGTCACACATCTCTATATACAGTATACAGTGGTGGTGGGGGTCACATATCACTGCATACAGTATACAGAGGGTCACACATCTCTATATACAGTATACAGTGGTGGTCACATATCACTGCATACAGTATACAGAGGGTCACACATCTCTATATACAGTATACAGTGGTTGGGGTCACATATCACTGCATACAGTATACAGAGGGTCACACATCTCTATATACAGCATACAGTGGTGGTCACATATCACTGCATACAGTATACAGAGGGTCACACATCTCTATATACAGTATACAGTGGTGGTGGGGGTCACATATCACTGCATACAGTATACAGAGGGTCACACATCTCTATATACAGTATACAGTGGTGATCACATATCACTGCATACAGTATACAGAGGGTCACACATCTCTATATACAGTATACAGTGGTGGTCACATATCACTGCATACAGTATACAGAGGGTCACACATCTCTATATACAGTATACAGTGGTTGGGGTCACATATCACTGCATACAGTATACAGAGGGTCACACATCTCTATATACAGCATACAGTGGTGGTCACATATCACTGCATACAGTATACAGAGGGTCACACATCTCTATATACAGTATACAGTGGTGGTGGGGGTCACATATCACTGCATACAGTATACAGAGGGTCACACATCTCTATATACAGTATACAGTGGTGATCACATATCACTGCATACAGTATACAGAGGGTCACACATCTCTATATACAGTATACAGTGGTGGGGGTCACATATCACTGCATACAGTATACAGAGGGTCACACATCTCTATATACAGTATACAGTTGTGGTCACATATCACTGCATACAGTATACAGAGGGTCACACATCTCTATATACAGTATACAGTGGTGATCACATATCACTGCATACAGTATACAGAGGGTCACACATCTCTATATACAGTATACAGTGGTGGTCACATATCACTGCATACAGTATACAGAGGGTCACACATCTCTATATACAGTATACAGTTGTGGTCACATATCACTGCATACAGTATACAGAGGGTCACATATCTCTATATACAGTATACAGTGGTGGTCACATATCACTGCATACAGTATACAGAGGGTCACACATCTCTATATACAGCATACAGTGGTGGTCACATATCACTGCATACAGTATACAGAGGGTCACACATCTCTATATACAGTATACAGTGGTGATCACATATCACTGCATACAGTATACAGAGGGTCACACATCTCTATATACCGTATACAGTGGTGGTCACATATCACTGCATACAGTATACAGAGGGTCACACATCTCTATATACAGTATACAGTGGTGGTGGGGGTCACATATCACTGCATACAGTATACAGAGGGTCACACATCTCTATATACAGTATACAGTTGTGGTCACATATCACTGCATACAGTATACAGAGGGTCACACATCTCTATATACAGTATACAGTGGTGATCACATATCACTGCATACAGTATACAGAGGGTCACACATCTCTATATACAGTATACAGTGGTGGGGGTCACATATCACTGCATACAGTATACAGAGGGTCACATATCTCTGTATACAGTGTACAATGATGGTGGTGGGGGTCACATATCACTGCATACAGTATACAGAGGGTCACACATCTCTATATACAGTATACAGTGATGGTCACATATAACTGCATACAGTATACAGAGGGTCACACATCTCTATATACAGTATACAGTGGTGGTCACATATCACTGCATACAGTATACAGAGGGTCACACATCTCTATATACAGTATACGGTGGTGGTGGGGGTCACATATCACTGCATACAGTATACAGAGGGTCACACATCTCTATATACAGTATACGGTGGTGGTGGGGGTCACATATCACTGCATACAGTATACAGAGGGTCACACATCTCTATATACAGTATACAGTGGTGGTCACATATCACTGCATACAGTATACAGAGGGTCACACATCTCTATATACAGTATACAGTGGTTGGGGTCACATATCACTGCATACAGTATACAGAGGGTCACACATCTCTATATACAGTATACAGTGGTGGTCACATATCACTGCATACAGTATACAGAGGGTCACACATCTCTATATACAGTATACAGTGGTGGGGGTCACATATCACTGCATACAGTATACAGAGGGTCACACATCTCTATATACAGTATACAGTGGTGGTCACATATCACTGCATACAGTATACAGAGGGTCACACATCTCTATATACAGTATACAGTGGTGGTCACATATCACTGCATACAGTATACAGAGGGTCACAGATCTCTATATACAGTATACAGTGGTGGGGGTCACATATCACTGCATACAGTATACAGAGGGTCACATATCTCTGTATACAGTGTACAATGATGGTGGTGGGGGTCACATATCTCTGTATACAGTGTACAATGATGGTGGTGGGGGTCACATATCACTGCATACAGTATACAGAGGGTCACACATCTCTATATACAGTATACAGTGATGGTCACATATAACTGCATACAGTATACAGAGGGTCACACATCTCTATATACAGTATACAGTGGTGGTCACATATCACTGCATACAGTATACAGAGGGTCACACATCTCTATATACAGTATACGGTGGTGGTGGGGGTCACATATCACTGCATACAGTATACAGAGGGTCACACATCTCTATATACAGTATACGGTGGTGGTGGGGGTCACATATCACTGCATACAGTATACAGAGGGTCACACATCTCTATATACAGTATACAGTGGTGGTCACATATCACTGCATACAGTATACAGAGGGTCACACATCTCTATATACAGTATACAGTGGTTGGGGTCACATATCACTGCATACAGTATACAGAGGGTCACACATCTCTATATACAGTATACAGTGGTGGTCACATATCACTGCATACAGTATACAGAGGGTCACACATCTCTATATACAGTATACAGTGGTGGGGGTCACATATCACTGCATACAGTATACAGAGGGTCACACATCTCTATATACAGTATACAGTGGTGGTCACATATCACTGCATACAGTATACAGAGGGTCACACATCTCTATATACAGTATACAGTGGTGGTCACATATCACTGCATACAGTATACAGAGGGTCACAGATCTCTATATACAGTATACAGTGGTGGGGGTCACATATCACTGCATACAGTATACAGAGGGTCACATATCTCTGTATACAGTGTACAATGATGGTGGTGGGGGTCACATATCTCTGTATACAGTGTACAATGATGGTGGTGGGGGTCACATATCACTGCATACAGTATACAGAGGGTCACACATCTCTATATACAGTATACAGTGATGGTCACATATAACTGTATACTGTATATAGAGGGTCACACATCTCTATATACAGTATACAGTGGTGGTCACATATCACTGCATACAGTATACAGAGGGTCACACATCTCTATATACAGTATACGGTGGTGGTGGGGGTCACATATCACTGCATACAGTATACAGAGGGTCACACATCTCTATATACAGTATACGGTGGTGGTGGGGGTCACATATCACTGCATACAGTATACAGAGGGTCACACATCTCTATATACAGTATACAGTGGTGGTCACATATCACTGCATACAGTATACAGAGGGTCACACATCTTTATATACAGTATACAGTGGTTGGGGTCACATATCACTGCATACAGTATACAGAGGGTCACACATCTCTATATACAGTATACAGTGGTGGTCACATATCACTGCATACAGTATACAGAGGGTCACACATCTCTATATACAGTATACAGTGGTGGGGGTCACATATCACTGCATACAGTATACAGAGGGTCACACATCTCTATATACAGTATACAGTGGTGGTCACATATCACTGCATACAGTATACAGAGGGTCACACATCTCTATATACAGTATACAGTGGTGGTCACATATCACTGCATACAGTATACAGAGGGTCACACATCTCTATATACAGTATACAGTGGTGGTCACATATCACTGCATACAGTATACAGAGGGTCACACATCTCTATATACAGCATACAGTGGTGGTCACATATCACTGCATACAGTATACAGAGGGTCACACATCTCTATATACAGTATACAGTGGTGATCACATATCACTGCATACAGAATACAGAGGGTCACACATCTCTATATACAGTATACAGTGGTGGGGGTCACATATCACTGCATACAGTATACAGAGGGTCACACATCTCTATATACAGTATACAGTTGTGGTCACATATCACTGCATACAGTATGCAGAGGGTCACACATCTCTATATACAGTATACAGTGGTGGTCACATATCACTGCATACAGTATACAGAGGGTCACACATCTCTATATACAGTATACGGTGGTGGTGGGGGTCACATATCACTGCATACAGTATACAGAGGGTCACACATCTCTATATACAGTATACAGTGGTGGTCACATATCACTGCATACAGTATACAGAGGGTCACACATCTCTATATACAGTATACAGTGGTGGGGGTCACATATCACTGCATACAGTATACAGAGGGTCACACATCTCTATATACAGTATACGGTGGTGGTGGGGGTCACATATCACTGCATACAGTATACAGAGGGTCACCCATCTCTATATACAGTATACAGTGGTGGTGGGGGTCACATATCACTGCATACAGTATACAGAGGGTCACACATCTCTATATACAGTATACAGTGGTGGTCACATATCACTGCATACAGTATACAGAGGGTCACACATCTCTATATACAGTATACAGTGGTTGGGGTCACATATCACTGCATACAGTATACAGAGGGTCACACATCTCTATATACAGCATACAGTGGTGGTCACATATCACTGCATACAGTATACAGAGGGTCACACATCTCTATATACAGTATACAGTGGTGATCACATATCACTGCATACAGTATACAGAGGGTCACACATCTCTATATACAGTATACAGTGGTTGGGGTCACATATCACTGCATACAGTATACAGAGGGTCACACATCTCTATATACAGCATACAGTGGTGGTCACATATCACTGCATACAGTATACAGAGGGTCACACATCTCTATATACAGTATACAGTGGTGATCACATATCACTGCATACAGTATACAGAGGGTCACACATCTCTATATACAGTATACAGTTGTGGTCACATATCACTGCATACAGTATACAGAGGGTCACACATCTCTATATACAGTATACAGTGGTGATCACATATCACTGCATACAGTATACAGAGGGTCACACATCTCTATATACAGTATACAGTGGTGGTCACATATCACTGCATACAGTATACAGAGGGTCACACATCTCTATATACAGTATACAGTTGTGGTCACATATCACTGCATACAGTATACAGAGGGTCACACATCTCTATATACAGTATACAGTGGTGGTCACATATCACTGCATACAGTATACAGAGGGTCACACATCTCTATATACAGCATACAGTGGTGGTCACATATCACTGCATACAGTATACAGAGGGTCACACATCTCTATATACAGTATACAGTTGTGGTCACATATCACTGTATACAGTATACAGAGGGTCACACATCTCTATATACAGTATACAGTAGTGGTCACATATCACTGCATACAGTATACAGAGGGTCACACATCTCTATATACAGTATACGGTGGTGGTGGGGGTCACATATCACTGCATACAGTATACAGAGGGTCACACATCTCTATATACAGTATACAGTGGTGGTCACATATCACTGCATACAGTATACAGAGGGTCACACATCTCTATATACAGTATACAGTGGTGGGGGTCACATATCACTGCATACAGTATACAGAGGGTCACACATCTCTATATACAGTATACGGTGGTGGTGGGGGTCACATATCACTGCATACAGTATACAGAGGGTCACACATCTCTATATACAGTATACAGTGGTGGGGGTCACATATCACTGCATACAGTATACAGAGGGTCACACATCTCTATATACAGTATACAGTTGTGGTCACATATCACTGCATACAGTATACAGAGGGTCACACATCTCTATATACAGTATACAGTGGTGGTCACATATCACTGCATACAGTATACAGAGGGTCACACATCTCTATATACAGTATACAGTGGTGGTCACATATCACTGCATACAGTATACAGAGGGTCACACATCTCTATATACAGTATACAGTGGTGGTCACATATCACTGCATACAGTATACAGAGGGTCACACATCTCTATATACAGCATACAGTGGTGGTCACATATCACTGCATACAGTATACAGAGGGTCACACATCTCTATATACAGCATACAGTGGTGGTCACATATCACTGCATACAGTATACAGAGGGTCACACATCTCTATATACAGTATACAGTGGTGGGGGTCACATATCACTGCATACAGTATACAGAGGGTCACACATCTCTATATACAGTATACGGTGGTGGTGGGGGTCACATATCACTGCATACAGTATACAGAGGGTCACACATCTCTATATACCGTATACAGTGGTGGTCACATATCACTGCATACAGTATACAGAGGGTCACACATCTCTATATACAGTATACAGTGGTGGGGGTCACATATCACTGCATACAGTATACAGAGGGTCACACATCTCTATATACAGTATACAGTTGTGGTCACATATCACTGCATACAGAGGGTCACACATCTCTATATACAGTATACAGTGGTGGGGGTCACATATCACTGCATACAGTATACAGAGGGTCACACATCTCTATATACAGTATACAGTGGTGGTCACATATCACTGCATACAGTATACAGAGGGTCACACATCTCTATATACAGTATACAGTGGTGGTCACATATCACTGCATACAGTATACAGAGGGTCACACATCTCTATATACAGTATACGGTGGTGGTGGGGGTCACATATCACTGCATACAGTATACAGAGGGTCACACATCTCTATATACAGTATACAGTGGTGGTCACATATCACTGCATACAGTATACAGAGGGTCACACATCTCTATATACAGTATACAGTGGTTGGGGTCACATATCACTGCATACAGTATACAGAGGGTCACACATCTCTATATACAGTATACAGTGGTGGTCACATATCACTGCATACAGTATACAGAGGGTCACACATCTCTATATACAGTATACAGTGGTGGGGGTCACATATCACTGCATACAGTATACAGAGGGTCACACATCTCTATATACAGTATACAGTGGTGGTCACATATCACTGCATACAGTATACAGAGGGTCACACATCTCTATATACAGTATACAGTGGTGGTCACATATCACTGCATACAGTATACAGAGGGTCACACATCTCTATATACAGTATACAGTGGTGGTCACATATCACTGCATACAGTATACAGAGGGTCACACATCTCTATATACAGCATACAGTGGTGGTCACATATCACTGCATACAGTATACAGAGGGTCACACATCTCTATATACAGTATACAGTGGTGATCACATATCACTGCATACAGTATACAGAGGGTCACACATCTCTATATACAGTATACAGTGGTGGGGGTCACATATCACTGCATACAGTATACAGAGGGTCACACATCTCTATATACAGTATACAGTTGTGGTCACATATCACTGCATACAGTATACAGAGGGTCACACATCTCTATATACAGTATACAGTGGTGGTCACATATCACTGCATACAGTATACAGAGGGTCACACATCTCTATATACAGTATACGGTGGTGGTGGGGGTCACATATCACTGCATACAGTATACAGAGGGTCACACATCTCTATATACAGTATACAGTGGTGGTCACATATCACTGCATACAGTATACAGAGGGTCACACATCTCTATATACAGTATACAGTGGTGGGGGTCACATATCACTGCATACAGTATACAGAGGGTCACACATCTCTATATACAGTATACGGTGGTGGTGGGGGTCACATATCACTGCATACAGTATACAGAGGGTCACACATCTCTATATACAGTATACAGTGGTGGTGGGGGTCACATATCACTGCATACAGTATACAGAGGGTCACACATCTCTATATACAGTATACAGTGGTGGTCACATATCACTGCATACAGTATACAGAGGGTCACACATCTCTATATACAGTATACAGTGGTTGGGGTCACATATCACTGCATACAGTATACAGAGGGTCACACATCTCTATATACAGCATACAGTGGTGGTCACATATCACTGCATACAGTATACAGAGGGTCACACATCTCTATATACAGTATACAGTGGTGATCACATATCACTGCATACAGTATACAGAGGGTCACACATCTCTATATACAGTATACAGTGGTTGGGGTCACATATCACTGCATACAGTATACAGAGGGTCACACATCTCTATATACAGCATACAGTGGTGGTCACATATCACTGCATACAGTATACAGAGGGTCACACATCTCTATATACAGTATACAGTGGTGATCACATATCACTGCATACAGTATACAGAGGGTCACACATCTCTATATACAGTATACAGTTGTGGTCACATATCACTGCATACAGTATACAGAGGGTCACACATCTCTATATACAGTATACAGTGGTGATCACATATCACTGCATACAGTATACAGAGGGTCACACATCTCTATATACAGTATACAGTGGTGGTCACATATCACTGCATACAGTATACAGAGGGTCACACATCTCTATATACAGTATACAGTTGTGGTCACATATCACTGCATACAGTATACAGAGGGTCACACATCTCTATATACAGTATACAGTGGTGGTCACATATCACTGCATACAGTATACAGAGGGTCACACATCTCTATATACAGCATACAGTGGTGGTCACATATCACTGCATACAGTATACAGAGGGTCACACATCTCTATATACAGTATACAGTTGTGGTCACATATCACTGTATACAGTATACAGAGGGTCACACATCTCTATATACAGTATACAGTAGTGGTCACATATCACTGCATACAGTATACAGAGGGTCACACATCTCTATATACAGTATACGGTGGTGGTGGGGGTCACATATCACTGCATACAGTATACAGAGGGTCACACATCTCTATATACAGTATACAGTGGTGGTCACATATCACTGCATACAGTATACAGAGGGTCACACATCTCTATATACAGTATACAGTGGTGGGGGTCACATATCACTGCATACAGTATACAGAGGGTCACACATCTCTATATACAGTATACGGTGGTGGTGGGGGTCACATATCACTGCATACAGTATACAGAGGGTCACACATCTCTATATACAGTATACAGTGGTGGGGGTCACATATCACTGCATACAGTATACAGAGGGTCACACATCTCTATATACAGTATACAGTTGTGGTCACATATCACTGCATACAGTATACAGAGGGTCACACATCTCTATATACAGTATACAGTGGTGGTCACATATCACTGCATACAGTATACAGAGGGTCACACATCTCTATATACAGTATACAGTGGTGGTCACATATCACTGCATACAGTATACAGAGGGTCACACATCTCTATATACAGTATACAGTGGTGGTCACATATCACTGCATACAGTATACAGAGGGTCACACATCTCTATATACAGTATACAGTGGTGGTCACATATCACTGCATACAGTATACAGAGGGTCACAGATCTCTATATACAGTATACAGTGGTGGGGGTCACATATCACTGCATACAGTATACAGAGGGTCACATATCTCTGTATACAGTGTACAATGATGGTGGTGGGGGTCACATATCTCTGTATACAGTGTACAATGATGGTGGTGGGGGTCACATATCACTGCATACAGTATACAGAGGGTCACACATCTCTATATACAGTATACAGTGGTGGTCACATATCACTGCATACAGTATACAGAGGGTCACACATCTCTATATACAGTATACAGTGGTGGGGGTCACATATCACTGCATACAGTATACAGAGGGTCACACATCTCTATATACAGTATACGGTGGTGGTGGGGGTCACATATCACTGCATACAGTATACAGAGGGTCACACATCTCTATATACAGTATACAGTGGTGGTGGGGGTCACATATCACTGCATACAGTATACAGAGGGTCACACATCTCTATATACAGTATACAGTGGTGGTCACATATCACTGCATACAGTATACAGAGGGTCACACATCTCTATATACAGTATACAGTGGTTGGGGTCACATATCACTGCATACAGTATACAGAGGGTCACACATCTCTATATACAGCATACAGTGGTGGTCACATATCACTGCATACAGTATACAGAGGGTCACACATCTCTATATACAGTATACAGTGGTGATCACATATCACTGCATACAGTATACAGAGGGTCACACATCTCTATATACAGTATACAGTGGTTGGGGTCACATATCACTGCATACAGTATACAGAGGGTCACACATCTCTATATACAGCATACAGTGGTGGTCACATATCACTGCATACAGTATACAGAGGGTCACACATCTCTATATACAGTATACAGTGGTGATCACATATCACTGCATACAGTATACAGAGGGTCACACATCTCTATATACAGTATACAGTTGTGGTCACATATCACTGCATACAGTATACAGAGGGTCACACATCTCTATATACAGTATACAGTGGTGATCACATATCACTGCATACAGTATACAGAGGGTCACACATCTCTATATACAGTATACAGTGGTGGTCACATATCACTGCATACAGTATACAGAGGGTCACACATCTCTATATACAGTATACAGTTGTGGTCACATATCACTGCATACAGTATACAGAGGGTCACACATCTCTATATACAGTATACAGTGGTGGTCACATATCACTGCATACAGTATACAGAGGGTCACACATCTCTATATACAGCATACAGTGGTGGTCACATATCACTGCATACAGTATACAGAGGGTCACACATCTCTATATACAGTATACAGTTGTGGTCACATATCACTGTATACAGTATACAGAGGGTCACACATCTCTATATACAGTATACAGTAGTGGTCACATATCACTGCATACAGTATACAGAGGGTCACACATCTCTATATACAGTATACGGTGGTGGTGGGGGTCACATATCACTGCATACAGTATACAGAGGGTCACACATCTCTATATACAGTATACAGTGGTGGTCACATATCACTGCATACAGTATACAGAGGGTCACACATCTCTATATACAGTATACAGTGGTGGGGGTCACATATCACTGCATACAGTATACAGAGGGTCACACATCTCTATATACAGTATACGGTGGTGGTGGGGGTCACATATCACTGCATACAGTATACAGAGGGTCACACATCTCTATATACAGTATGCAGTGGTGGGGGTCACATATCACTGCATACAGTATACAGAGGGTCACACATCTCTATATACAGTATACAGTTGTGGTCACATATCACTGCATACAGTATACAGAGGGTCACACATCTCTATATACAGTATACAGTGGTGGTCACATATCACTGCATACAGTATACAGAGGGTCACACATCTCTATATACAGTATACAGTGGTGGTCACATATCACTGCATACAGTATACAGAGGGTCACACATCTCTATATACAGTATACAGTGGTGGTCACATATCACTGCATACAGTATACAGAGGGTCACACATCTCTATATACAGTATACAGTGGTGGTCACATATCACTGCATACAGTATACAGAGGGTCACAGATCTCTATATACAGTATACAGTGGTGGGGGTCACATATCACTGCATACAGTATACAGAGGGTCACATATCTCTGTATACAGTGTACAATGATGGTGGTGGGGGTCACATATCTCTGTATACAGTGTACAATGATGGTGGTGGGGGTCACATATCACTGCATACAGTATACAGAGGGTCACACATCTCTATATACAGTATACAGTGATGGTCACATATAACTGCATACAGTATACAGAGGGTCACACATCTCTATATACAGTATACAGTGGTGGTCACATATCACTGCATACAGTATACAGAGGGTCACACATCTCTATATACAGTATACGGTGGTGGTGGGGGTCACATATCACTGCATACAGTATACAGAGGGTCACACATCTCTATATACAGTATACGGTGGTGGTGGGGGTCACATATCACTGCATACAGTATACAGAGGGTCACACATCTCTATATACAGTATACAGTGGTGGTCACATATCACTGCATACAGTATACAGAGGGTCACACATCTCTATATACAGTATACAGTGGTTGGGGTCACATATCACTGCATACAGTATACAGAGGGTCACACATCTCTATATACAGTATACAGTGGTGGTCACATATCACTGCATACAGTATACAGAGGGTCACACATCTCTATATACTGTATGCAGTGGTGGGGGTCACATATCACTGCATACAGTATACAGAGGGTCACACATCTCTATATACAGTATACAGTGGTGGTCACATATCACTGCATACAGTATACAGAGGGTCACACATCTCTATATACAGTATACAGTGGTGGTCACATATCACTGCATACAGTATACAGAGGGTCACACATCTCTATATACAGTATACAGTGGTGGGGGTCACATATCACTGCATACAGTATACAGAGGGTCACACATCTCTATATACAGCATACAGTGGTGGTCACATATCACTGCATACAGTATACAGAGGGTCACACATCTCTATATACAGTATACAGTGGTGATCACATATCACTGCATACAGAATACAGAGGGTCACACATCTCTATATACAGTATACAGTGGTGGGGGTCACATATCACTGCATACAGTATACAGAGGGTCACACATCTCTATATACAGTATACAGTTGTGGTCACATATCACTGCATACAGTATACAGAGGGTCACACATCTCTATATACAGTATACAGTGGTGGTCACATATCACTGCATACAGTATACAGAGGGTCACACATCTCTATATACAGTATACGGTGGTGGTGGGGGTCACATATCACTGCATACAGTATACAGAGGGTCACACATCTCTATATACAGTATACAGTGGTGGTCACATATCACTGCATACAGTATACAGAGGGTCACACATCTCTATATACAGTATACAGTGGTGGGGGTCACATATCACTGAATACAGTATACAGAGGGTCACACATCTCTATATACAGTATACGGTGGTGGTGGGGGTCACATATCACTGCATACAGTATACAGAGGGTCACACATCTCTATATACAGTATACAGTGGTTGGGGTCACATATCACTGCATACAGTATACAGAGGGTCACACATCTCTATATACAGCATACAGTGGTGGTCACATATCACTGCATACAGTATACAGAGGGTCACACATCTCTATATACAGTATACAGTGGTGATCACATATCACTGCATACAGTATACAGAGGGTCACACATCTCTATATACAGTATACAGTGGTTGGGGTCACATATCACTGCATACAGTATACAGAGGGTCACACATCTCTATATACAGCATACAGTGGTGGTCACATATCACTGCATACAGTATACAGAGGGTCACACATCTCTATATACAGTATACAGTGGTGATCACATATCACTGCATACAGTATACAGAGGGTCACACATCTCTATATACAGTATACAGTTGTGGTCACATATCACTGCATACAGTATACAGAGGGTCACACATCTCTATATACAGTATACAGTGGTGATCACATATCACTGCATACAGTATACAGAGGGTCACACATCTCTATATACAGTATACAGTGGTGGTCACATATCACTGCATACAGTATACAGAGGGTCACACATCTCTATATACAGTATACAGTTGTGGTCACATATCACTGCATACAGTATACAGAGGGTCACACATCTCTATATACAGTATACAGTGGTGGTCACATATCACTGCATACAGTATACAGAGGGTCACACATCTCTATATACAGCATACAGTGGTGGTCACATATCACTGCATACAGTATACAGAGGGTCACACATCTCTATATACAGTATACAGTTGTGGTCACATATCACTGTATACAGTATACAGAGGGTCACACATCTCTATATACAGTATACAGTAGTGGTCACATATCACTGCATACAGTATACAGAGGGTCACACATCTCTATATACAGTATACGGTGGTGGTGGGGGTCACATATCACTGCATACAGTATACAGAGGGTCACACATCTCTATATACAGTATACAGTGGTGGTCACATATCACTGCATACAGTATACAGAGGGTCACACATCTCTATATACAGTATACAGTGGTGGGGGTCACATATCACTGCATACAGTATACAGAGGGTCACACATCTCTATATACAGTATACGGTGGTGGTGGGGGTCACATATCACTGCATACAGTATACAGAGGGTCACACATCTCTATATACAGTATACAGTGGTGGGGGTCACATATCACTGCATACAGTATACAGAGGGTCACACATCTCTATATACAGTATACAGTTGTGGTCACATATCACTGCATACAGTATACAGAGGGTCACACATCTCTATATACAGTATACAGTGGTGGTCACATATCACTGCATACAGTATACAGAGGGTCACACATCTCTATATACAGTATACAGTGGTGGTCACATATCACTGCATACAGTATACAGAGGGTCACACATCTCTATATACAGCATACAGTGGTGGTCACATATCACTGCATACAGTATACAGAGGGTCACACATCTCTATATACAGCATACAGTGGTGGTCACATATCACTGCATACAGTATACAGAGGGTCACACATCTCTATATACAGTATACAGTGGTGGGGGTCACATATCACTGCATACAGTATACAGAGGGTCACACATCTCTATATACAGTATACGGTGGTGGTGGGGGTCACATATCACTGCATACAGTATACAGAGGGTCACACATCTCTATATACCGTATACAGTGGTGGTCACATATCACTGCATACAGTATACAGAGGGTCACACATCTCTATATACAGTATACAGTGGTGGGGGTCACATATCACTGCATACAGTATACAGAGGGTCACACATCTCTATATACAGTATACAGTTGTGGTCACATATCACTGCATACAGAGGGTCACACATCTCTATATACAGTATACAGTGGTGGGGGTCACATATCACTGCATACAGTATACAGAGGGTCACACATCTCTATATACAGTATACAGTGGTGGTCACATATCACTGCATACAGTATACAGAGGGTCACACATCTCTATATACAGTATACAGTGGTGGTCACATATCACTGCATACAGTATACAGAGGGTCACACATCTCTATATACAGTATACGGTGGTGGTGGGGGTCACATATCACTGCATACAGTATACAGAGGGTCACACATCTCTATATACAGTATACAGTGGTGGTCACATATCACTGCATACAGTATACAGAGGGTCACACATCTCTATATACAGTATACAGTGGTTGGGGTCACATATCACTGCATACAGTATACAGAGGGTCACACATCTCTATATACAGTATACAGTGGTGGTCACATATCACTGCATACAGTATACAGAGGGTCACACATCTCTATATACAGTATACAGTGGTGGGGGTCACATATCACTGCATACAGTATACAGAGGGTCACACATCTCTATATACAGTATACAGTGGTGGTCACATATCACTGCATACAGTATACAGAGGGTCACACATCTCTATATACAGTATACAGTGGTGGTCACATATCACTGCATACAGTATACAGAGGGTCACACATCTCTATATACAGTATACAGTGGTGGTCACATATCACTGCATACAGTATACAGAGGGTCACACATCTCTATATACAGCATACAGTGGTGGTCACATATCACTGCATACAGTATACAGAGGGTCACACATCTCTATATACAGTATACAGTGGTGATCACATATCACTGCATACAGTATACAGAGGGTCACACATCTCTATATACAGTATACAGTGGTGGGGGTCACATATCACTGCATACAGTATACAGAGGGTCACACATCTCTATATACAGTATACAGTTGTGGTCACATATCACTGCATACAGTATACAGAGGGTCACACATCTCTATATACAGTATACAGTGGTGATCACATATCACTGCATACAGTATACAGAGGGTCACACATCTCTATATACAGTATACGGTGGTGGTGGGGGTCACATATCACTGCATACAGTATACAGAGGGTCACACATCTCTATATACAGTATACAGTGGTGGTCACATATCACTGCATACAGTATACAGAGGGTCACACATCTCTATATACAGTATACAGTGGTGGGGGTCACATATCACTGCATACAGTATACAGAGGGTCACACATCTCTATATACAGTATACGGTGGTGGTGGGGGTCACATATCACTGCATACAGTATACAGAGGGTCACACATCTCTATATACAGTATACAGTGGTGGTGGGGGTCACATATCACTGCATACAGTATACAGAGGGTCACACATCTCTATATACAGTATACAGTGGTGGTCACATATCACTGCATACAGTATACAGAGGGTCACACATCTCTATATACAGTATACAGTGGTTGGGGTCACATATCACTGCATACAGTATACAGAGGGTCACACATCTCTATATACAGCATACAGTGGTGGTCACATATCACTGCATACAGTATACAGAGGGTCACACATCTCTATATACAGTATACAGTGGTGATCACATATCACTGCATACAGTATACAGAGGGTCACACATCTCTATATACAGTATACAGTGGTTGGGGTCACATATCACTGCATACAGTATACAGAGGGTCACACATCTCTATATACAGCATACAGTGGTGGTCACATATCACTGCATACAGTATACAGAGGGTCACACATCTCTATATACAGTATACAGTGGTGGTCACATATCACTGCATACAGTATACAGAGGGTCACACATCTCTATATACAGTATACAGTTGTGGTCACATATCACTGCATACAGTATACAGAGGGTCACACATCTCTATATACAGTATACAGTGGTGATCACATATCACTGCATACAGTATACAGAGGGTCACACATCTCTATATACAGTATACAGTGGTGGTCACATATCACTGCATACAGTATACAGAGGGTCACACATCTCTATATACAGTATACAGTTGTGATCACATATCACTGCATACAGTATACAGAGGGTCACACATCTCTATATACAGTATACAGTGGTGGTCACATATCACTGCATACAGTATACAGAGGGTCACACATCTCTATATACAGTATACAGTGGTGGTCACATATCACTGCATACAGTATACAGAGGGTCACACATCTCTATATACAGTATACAGTTGTGGTCACATATCACTGTATACAGTATACAGAGGGTCACACATCTCTATATACAGTATACAGTAGTGGTCACATATCACTGCATACAGTATACAGAGGGTCACACATCTCTATATACAGTATACGGTGGTGGTGGGGGTCACATATCACTGCATACAGTATACAGAGGGTCACACATCTCTATATACAGTATACAGTGGTGGTCACATATCACTGCATACAGTATACAGAGGGTCACACATCTCTATATACAGTATACAGTGGTGGGGGTCACATATCACTGCATACAGTATACAGAGGGTCACACATCTCTATATACAGTATACGGTGGTGGTGGGGGTCACATATCACTGCATACAGTATACAGAGGGTCACACATCTCTATATACAGTATACAGTGGTGGGGGTCACATATCACTGCATACAGTATACAGAGGGTCACACATCTCTATATACAGTATACAGTGGTTGGGGTCACATATCACTGCATACAGTATACAGAGGGTCACACATCTCTATATACAGTATACAGTGGTGGTCACATATCACTGCATACAGTATACAGAGGGTCACACATCTCTATATACAGTATACAGTGGTGGTCACATATCACTGCATACAGTATACAGAGGGTCACACATCTCTATATACAGTATACAGTGGTGGTCACATATCACTGCATACAGTATACAGAGGGTCACACATCTCTATATACAGCATACAGTGGTGGTCACATATCACTGCATACAGTATACAGAGGGTCACACATCTCTATATACAGCATACAGTGGTGGTCACATATCACTGCATACAGTATACAGAGGGTCACACATCTCTATATACAGTATACAGTGGTGGGGGTCACATATCACTGCATACAGTATACAGAGGGTCACACATCTCTATATACAGTATACGGTGGTGGTGGGGGTCACATATCACTGCATACAGTATACAGAGGGTCACACATCTCTATATACCGTATACAGTGGTGGTCACATATCACTGCATACAGTATACAGAGGGTCACACATCTCTATATACAGTATACAGTGGTGGGGGTCACATATCACTGCATACAGTATACAGAGGGTCACACATCTCTATATACAGTATACAGTTGTGGTCACATATCACTGCATACAGAGGGTCACACATCTCTATATACAGTATACAGTGGTGGGGGTCACATATCACTGCATACAGTATACAGAGGGTCACACATCTCTATATACAGTATACAGTGGTGGTCACATATCACTGCATACAGTATACAGAGGGTCACACATCTCTATATACAGTATACAGTGGTGGTCACATATCACTGCATACAGTATACAGAGGGTCACACATCTCTATATACAGCATACAGTGGTGGTCACATATCACTGCATACAGTATACAGAGGGTCACACATCTCTATATACAGTATACAGTGGTGATCACATATCACTGCATACAGTATACAGAGGGTCACACATCTCTATATACAGTATACAGTGGTGGGGGTCACATATCACTGCATACAGTATACAGAGGGTCACACATCTCTATATACAGTATACGGTGGTGGTGGGGGTCACATATCACTGCATACAGTATACAGAGGGTCACACATCTCTATATACAGTATACAGTTGTGGTCACATATCACTGCATACAGTATACAGAGGGTCACACATCTCTATATACAGTATACAGTGGTGGGGGTCACATATCACTGCATACAGTATACAGAGGGTCACACATCTCTATATACAGTATACAGTGGTGGGGGTCACATATCACTGCATACAGTATACAGAGGGTCACACATCTCTATATACAGTATACGGTGGTGGTGGGGGTCACATATCACTGCATACAGTATACAGAGGGTCACACATCTCTATATACAGTATACAGTGGTGGGGGTCACATATCACTGCATACAGTATACAGAGGGTCACACATCTCTATATACAGTATACGGTGGTGGTCACATATCACTGCATACAGTATACAGAGGGTCACACATCTCTATATACAGTATACAGTTGTGGTCACATATCACTGCATACAGTATACAGAGGGTCACACATCTCTATATACAGTATACAGTTGTGGTCACATATCACTGCATACAGTATACAGAGGGTCACACATCTCTATATACAGTATACAGTGGTGGGGGTCACATATCACTGCATACAGTATACAGAGGGTCACACATCTCTATATACAGTATACGGTGGTGGTCACATATCACTGCATACAGTATACAGAGGGTCACACATCTCTATATACAGTATACGGTGGTGGTGGGGGTCACATATCACTGCATACAGTATGCAGAGGGTCACACATCTCTATATACAGTATACAGTGGTGGTCACATATCACTGCATACAGTATACAGAGGGTCACACATCTCTATATACAGTATACAGTGGTGGGGGTCACATATCACTGCATACAGTATACAGGGGTCACACATCTCTATATACAGCATACAGTGGTGGGGGTCACATATCACTGTATGGGGGGGGGGGCACATATCACTATACACAGTGTGCAGGAAGAAGAGGGCACACATTTACGGATGAGACCAGTGACTGCTGCTGATATCACTGACCTCAGCCATATTGACAGCTCCGAAGGGGTTAAACTGTTGGTCTGGCTGTAATAAACATGTCTGTGATAATTTCACAGTTTGTGGTCCTCAGCACCTTCCTGGCTCTGCTACATCCTCACATACAGCAGGATCCTCTCAGTACAGGAGACAGAGGGGGGGGGGGGGGGGGAGCCTGCAGACAGTGAGCTCCCATCCGCCATCACAGCTTCTCCTCACAGTCTCCCTTCCTCCTGCAAAAGTTTCTTTATTTCTGCTTGAATCTTCCTGCTAAGCCCCTCCAGCCCTGCACAGCCAGGAGTGCCCGAAGACACCTCGGATACAAGCACCCAGACAGCAGCACAGGCTTCAGGCATGGATGAGGTAGCTCCTCCATGGCAGGTGCAGGGATGGACGAGGGAGGCTGCTGTGAGAGCAGGACAGGAGGGGACGTGGCTTCCTATAACAAGAAAACCAGGCAGATCTGCTTCAGAAGATCTATTAGAAAGTGTAATATCTCCCTACTTTCTTTACAGTTTTAATATGTGCTAACAGAGTGGCCAACCCCTTTAATGATTTATGCACACAACAGTACCATGCGCTTGGAGCCTGTCTACTAAACACTCCATGTGCTCACGTACCTTGTTTTCAAAAGGTATTGCTTGAGAAGGTATTCTCAAAGGTAGAAACACACACCTGACTGAATTTCCCAGAGCACCATGATGATTACCTCCATCCACGACTCAATAGCGACCCTGGAAACAAAAGTGCCAGATACAGTAGATTGTTAACCAAACAGTTATCACAACCAGATAATAATATTAGCCCACATAGTAATAGTACTCCTGGTTGTGTTCCACACAATAAAACATACATACTCTTAATTTCCCTCCTCCATCTCCACCTCACATTAGCTGTTCTTGTCATAGTTCCAGATAGTCCCTGATCTACACAATGGTTTACCATCTCCAGCAAACTCATCTCTTAGGCCTAAGGTTCTCGCTCTATCTGCTACCTTCTATGTGGAAGTATTGATTGCTTATTATGGGCTCTAATCAGACAGCTTAGTCTGTTCCTGAGCGACAGCCACTGATTCCTAACATAATGTATTTAAGGCTTTCTTCAATTACTCCTTGGTACTTACGGCATTTTCAGCCGATTGGGCACAAAATCCAGTTTGTTGTACAAAGAAATTTAAAGGCACAGCATTGTTTTTTTCCCCCTAATAAATTGCTTTTGCCGTTCTTTAATGCTTCCCTTGGTGGCTTCTAGAGTTGTTGTGATACCAAAATTTTGATTCGATTTCAATACCATAAAAAAGTTTAAAAAAATAAAACACCAAAAAAGCCACGTGCATTCCGCATTTAAAAAAATGGCAAATCGCACAGTTTTTTTTTTTTCTGTTCTGGTTTTCACCGCATAGGAGATTTTGTTTATATTTTAATAGTTTGGACTTTTCGGACGTGGCGATATGTAATATGTTTATTTATTTATTGTTTATATATTTTATATGTAAAATTGGGAAAGGGGGCGATTTTTTCTTAAAGGGGTTGGCCACTATATAAGTACTTTCCACTATATAGTGGGAGGTAGGGTAAAGAGAGTTTCCTAATATACTTTATTTAAAAAAATCTGAATGGTAATGTTTTTATAATAAGCCCCGCCTCCTCAGCCCCGATCTGCGTGCAGCCAGTTCGTCCATGGCTGCACGCAACATGGAGGAGCTTTAGAGAAAGCTCGTCCATGGCTTTATTCTAACGGCACATGCGCTGCTTTTCCTAATAAGAGCAGCGCATGCAGGGCCGGCGCTACCAGTAAGGCGACTTAGGCAGTCGCCTAGGGCGCCATTTAGCAGGGGCCGCCCGTTGCGGTTTAAAAAAAAAAGTTGGTTATATAAGTTCGGGCGGGCGGCCGGCGGCACCCCTCATGCTGCGCCGCCTGAGCGGCTGAGGCTGAGCGCTTGCCGCTCTAAAGAATCCTGCCTGCGCCTGCTGTGTCTGCTCTGTGCTGTTGTTAATGTAGCGTGGCCGAGCTCTCTTCGATCCGCGGTACAGGAGCTTTTGTTTCCTGTACCCGGCCGGACTGACAGGAAGTGCTCACTTAGTGTGCACTTCCTGTCAGTCCGGCCGGGTACAGGAAACAAATGCTCCTGTACCGCGGATCGAACAGAGCTCGGCCATGCTTCAGTAGAGGTGGGGGTAGAATGAGAGTGACAAGGGAGAGGGGGGGTGTGGAATAATGAGAGTGACAAGGGAGAGGGGGTGGAATAATGAGAGTGACAAGGGAGAGGGGGGGTGGAATAATGAGAGTGACAAGGTAGAGGGGCGAGGGGGGGGAAATAATGAGAGTGACAAGGGAGGGGGGTGGAATAATGAGAGTGACAGGGGGGGTGGAATAATGAGAGTGACAAGGGAGGGGGGGGGAATAATGAGAGTGACAAGGGAGAGGGGGGGGAATAATTAGAGTGACAAGGGAGAGGGGGAGAATAATGAGAGTGACAAGGGAGAGGGGGAGAATAATGAGAGTGACAAGGGAGGGGGTGGAATAATGAGAGTGACAAGGGAGGGGGTGGAATAATGAGAGTGACAAGGGAGAGGGGGGAATAATGAGAGTGACAAGGGAGGGGGGGTGGAATAATGAGAGTGACAAGGGAGGGGGGGTGGAATAATGAGAGTGACAAGGGAGGGGGGGTGGAATAATGAGAGTGACAAGGGAGGGTAGGGGAATAATGAGAGTGACAAGGGAGGGGGGGAATAATGAGAGTGACAAGGGAGGGGGGTAGAATAATGAGAGTGACAAGGGAGGGGGGAATAATGAGAGTGACAAGGGAGGGGGGGTGGAATAATGAGAGTGACAAGGGGGGGATAATGAGAGTGACAAGGGAGGGGGGAATAATGAGAGTGACAAGGGGGGGGAATAATGAGAATGACAAGGGAGGGGGGGGGAGAATAATGAGAATGACAAGGGAGGGGGGGGAGAATAATGAGAGTGACAAGGGAGGGGGGGAATAATGAGAGTGACAAGGGAGGGGGAGGGAATAATGAGAGTGATAAGGGAGGGGGGAATAATGAGAGTGACAAGGGAGGGGGGGAATGAGAGTGACAAGGGGGGGAGTGACAAGGGAGGGACTAGGGAGGGGCGGGAGAGAGTGACAAATGAGGGAGTGGGGGAGAGAGTGACAAGGGAGTCCCCAGAGCCAGACCAAGAGCCAGACTGCAGCCAGAGACCAGATCATCTTATTGTCCTGTGGTAAGTAAACAATGCAATATGTTTATTATTTAATTGTTTAGTTATTAATACTACATTGGAAACTAATTTACCTCACATTTAGGGTCCATTCACACATCCGTGTGTGTTTTGCGGATCCACAAAACACGGACAGCGGCAATGTACGTTCCGCATTTTGCGGACTGCACATTGCCGGCACTAAGAGAAAATGCCTATTCTTGTCCGCTATTGCGGACAAGAATGGGACATGTTCTATTTTTTTCAGGATCGGAATTGCGGATCCGGGTCCGCAATTCCGGATCGGGGCCGCACGTCGTGCGGCCCCATAGAAATGTATGGGTCCGCAATTCCGTTCTGCAAAAAGAGACGGCTACAAGAAGCTCGATTAACCCTAAGGGAAACATAGCAGTTCTTTTAATTTAAAAGCTGAGAAAGGGGTGGAACATGATATGGGCAGATCATCTAATAAGGGGGGGGGGGCGGCAATTTTTATCTTGCCTAGGGCGGCAAAAACCCTTGTACCGGCCCTGAGCGCATGCCCAGTCTGCCCCTGCCACTGGCACACTTCCTGCTCCGACTCTGTCTCTACAACCGGCTTATTCCTATCAGAATTCGGAGCGGGAAGAAAAGTAAGAGCATGTCTGATCCCCGACGCACTCTTACTTTTCTTCCCGCTCTGAACTCTGACAGGAATAAGCCGGTCAAAGCCAGGGAGGGAAAAAAGCTTGCCTCTCCCTGGCTGTGACGCTCTGCGCTTTGATTAGACAGCACTAAAGCCAGTAAGAAGGAACGCCTATTGAGAAACAGAGCAGTCTCCTCCCCATTGCTCCGATGCTAGCAATTAGCATACAGAGTGGGAGAATATACCGGGGGCCACAGCGGCGAACAGAGCGGCGCCCAGAAATAATAGTAAGTGCAGTGAGATCCCTGGGCGCCGCTCTACGTATCCTGATAGTTAGTTTACAATGTTTGGACCCATGAAAGGTCCTCTACTATCATTGGAGGCGAAGTGCGCCCGCCCCTCCTCCGCCCCTCTCTCTTCTTATTGTGCTGCTGAGGGAACATGAGCGCGCTGACAGCAGTGCGCTCCATGTTCTCTGATGCTAGGCTGTGCAGTAGGGCAGCCTAGTATAGATAAATGTCTAATCCCGGTATCGTATTGATACCGGGACAAAATAATCGATTGGGAATCGATATTTTGATACCCCCAACAACCCTAGTGGCTTCCTACTCAGTCTACCACTAATCCTGGCCCTAATGTAGTTCCTGCAATAATAAGGAATACACAAAAAAGATATTGATGTAAAGATGAAAGATTTTTATATGCAGAATTAGTTTTTCATGAATATTTTAATTCCACTATACCTCAAAATTCAGAACAATAAAAAAAATCTAATAGTTAAAATAATATAATTCCTAGGTAATTAAATGTAGGGCAGAAATAAACGATTTTTAATAACCAAGAATTTTATGAGATGAGGTGAGGACTAGTTATTTCTGCCAATTGCTGTTTATGTCTAGATCAGTAAAATGTTCCCTGATAACATATTGGAGAAGCATTTGTTGCTTAGCTCAGCTGCTGCACTGTAGAGTTGGCACAGTGTATCCTGTCATTATGTATTAAAGACAACGCAAGATTACATCACCCAGTCCCAATTTTCAGCCATGATTAAGCAACAGCATTTCACTTCTGACTATGAAACACAATGTTAACACAAGCATTTAACCCCAAACTGAAGAATCATACATTTTGTTTTTCAGAAGAGAAAGGAATTATAAATTATAGTTAATATGTTGCAAGGTACTTTTCATTTTATTGTACTGACTTAATATTTTGTATTGTTTGTTAAAACAAAATATATCGAAAGTTTGATAAGAACTGAGTTTTGACGACTATATGATGACTGTGATTCACAACGGCCACACCAATGGTTGGAATCAAAGAAACCTTGCTTTTCTTGTGATCAGTGGATCTAAGGCAGGGTGCTTAACCTGTGACACAGGGGCCACATGTGGCACTAGTTACCATTATGTGTAGCCCCAACCACCTAGCCTGTTTGTGTTTAGTGGCTGCTGACATGTATTTTCCATGTAGTCTCCCTTTAGATGGATGTCCTAGCTCAGGGATCAGCAACCTTTGGCACTCCAGCTGTTGTGAAACTACAATTCCCAGCATGCTCCATTCATTGCTATGGGAGTTCTGAGAAGAAAAGAGCAAGTAGGCATGCTGGGAGTTGTAGTTTCACAACAGCTGGAGTGCCGGAGGCTGCCTACCCCTGTCCTAGATTTTCAAACAGCACCTTTCAGCATCTTATCATATAAACAATTGATATGTCTTAGATGTTTCAGTTGGTAATATCCCTTTAAGTTTTTATTCAGATCCCGGGCTGTATTCAGTCTTAAAATGTGGCCCCCGACTAGAAAAGATTATGCAACCCTGTTCTAAGGTAATAGTATCAAAGTATCTGAATAAAATAATAGACGGTGGAGGTGCAGTAGACATCGCATATCTAGATTTTAGTAAGGCTTTTGACACTCTCCCACATAGAAGACTTATCAATAAACTGCAGTCATTGAGCATGGACTCCCATATTGTTGAGTGGATTAGGCAGTGGCTGAGTGACAGACAACAGAGGGTTGTAGTCAATGGAGAACATTCAAAACAAGGTAATGTTACCAGTGGGGTTCCACAGGGATCTGTACTGGGACCGATTTTGTTTAATATCTTCATAAGTGATATTGCAAAAGGCCTCGCTGGTAAGGTTTGTCTTTTTGCTGATGACACAAAGATATGTAACAGGGTTGATGTTCCTGGAGGGAAACGCCAAATGGAAAAGGATTTAGGAAAACTAGAAGAATGGTCAGAACTCTGGAAACTGAAATTTAATGTGGATAAGTGCAAGATAATGCACCTGGGGCGTAAAAACCCAAGGGCAGAATATAGAATATTTGACACAGTCCTGACCTCAGTATCTGAGGAAAGGGATTTAGGAGTAATTATTTCAGAAGACTTAAAGGTGGGAAGACAATGTAATAGAGCAGCACGAAATGCCAGCAGAATGCTTGGATGTATAGGGAGAGGTATAAGCAGTAGAAAGAGTGAAGTGCTTATGCCGCTGTACAGAACACTGGTGAGACCTCACTTGGAGTATTGTGCGCAGTACTGGAGGCCATATCTCCAGAAGGATATAGATACTCTAGAGAGAGTTCAGAGAAGAGCTACTAAACTAGTACATGGATTGCAGGATAAAACTTACCAGGAAAGGTTAAAGGACCTTAATATGTATAGCTTGGAAGAAAGAAGAGACAGAGAGGATATGATAGAAACTTTTAAATACATAAAGGGAATCAACTCGGTAAAGGAAGAGAGCATATTTAAAAGAAGAAAAACTACCACAAGAGGACACAGTTTTAAATTAGAGGGGCAAAGGTTTGAAAGTAATATAAGGAAGTATTACTTTACTGAGAGAGTAGTGGATGCATGGAATAGCTTTCCTGCAGAAGTGGTAGCTGCAAATACAGTGAAGGGGTTTAAGCATGCATGGGATAGGCATAAGGCCATCCTTCATATAAGATAGGGCCGGGGGCTATCCATAGTATTCAGTATATTGGGCAGACTAGATGGGCCAAATGGTTCTTATCTGCCGACACATTCTATGTTTCTATGTTTCTATATCTAAAATAAACTATAAATATAACCTTATCCATCCTTATAGACAGAATGATGCAGATCTGGGGAAAATGCATCAAAATTAGTAAAAACAAGTCCAAAGCAACCAATCAGGGGTCTTTTGAAGAATGAGGACTAAACCTACTATTGACAGTTTACCCATTTCACCCCAGAAATGGTTTTGATAAATTGGGACCTCTCTCCTTTTTAGTAAAATGTAGTCAAGATATAAATTAGAAACTAAGCCGTGTAGGGACCTCGGACAATCAAGTGACATTTGTGGGGGAAGTCTGCAGGAAATGAAGCTTTGCATAATTTTCATGTCGGTGCAGTGCATGGGTGTGCCAGACCTTTTTTTAAGAGTAAAGTCTGTAGAGTTTGTAGCCACTATAAACTCTGACTAATAGATGAGTTTCCTAAACACTCCCACATGTGCATACTCTGTAAGAAATTGTATCTGGGTATATTAATTCAATTTAAAAACCAAGCAACCCTTAACAGGAGTTGCTTAACCTATTAAATAGACGATGATAATCAAATTAAATAAATTCAAATAATCAAATTAAATAACAAAAAATTTATATTTTACAAATTTTGTGCTGGTCCCCTATACTGAAACATCCCTGGTTTCTATTCTAACGGCTCCAGCAATGTCGTGTCGACATGACCTGTGGCCTCCATAATCTAGTGTTGGCATCACTGGAGCCCTGTAAATGTAGACCAGCCAGTGACCAGGGAAGTGTTACCACTGTAGAGGCAGGACAATGGTAGGGTACAGTAAGTATTACTCCTTTTGTTATTTTGTACGAATATTAATTCTATAAAATGCATTGGAGTTGGATATGCCCATTAAGGTACTGTGTTAATTTTGAAGTTTTCTAAGTAGACTGTGCAACATAACTTACCAATTTCATTGAAAACTGAGACTATTTGGCACATGAAAGAGATGAAACAATTTCTCCAAGATAGTTTGTGATCTAGATTTCCGATAATGCATTGTACTAGATTTGTTGTTATTGCCTATGAAGCTGAATTCTTGATCTGGGGTTTGTCAACATGTGGTATATTTGCTAGATAATTCTCCTCTAGCTTCACCACCTTGTATATCTGTGTGCAATAGAAGCAGAAAATTAGTATGGCTTTAATTATGAGGATCAGTTTGTGGTACACACCATGGTCTACATGACACAGTGAGAGAAACATATTCAATATTTAGCTGAAATGTATTTGCATAATTCTGCTATTCGTCAATTATTTTTCTATTTTATTGTCCATTGTGGAGGGATTTATTGAAAAGTAATATTTCAATGTGCAGAAAGGTCATTCTAAATGATATATCTGATTCAATATCCTGTATGTATAAGTTAGAAATACTTTGGGCTATGCAGGATACACACTGGTATCTTGGGTTCATTTGCCAAGTTTTACCAAAATAAAAAGTCATTGAGGGTGGGATGGGGGGACCTGGACTCCATAAGTCTGTCTCCAAAGCATCACAAAATGGGCTTTTGAGACTCTTTGAGGTCACTTTTGCAACATTTTTGTGGCTTTTTGTATTTTTAGACCAGAATTAGTAATATCTGAGGAAGACTATGACAATGGAAATAACTGAGACATGGCTGGATGATAGCTATGGCTGGGTGGATAACGTACAGGGTTCCAGTATGTTTAGAAAGGATCGTGAAAACCGGAGAGGGGGAGGGGTTTTCTTTTTTGTAAAGTCCTGTCTAAAGCCCACAATCCAGGAACATATAAGTTAGGGAAATGAACACGAGGCAAAAATAATAATAAAATACTAATAGGAGTTTGCTATAAGCCATCAAATATACCAGAGTCCACAGAAAATCTACTACTAAACGAGATAGACAAGGCGGCAAATCATAATGAGGTGGGTATTATGGGGGACTTAAACTTCCCAGATATAGACTGGGAAACTGAAACCTGTATATCTCATAAAGGAAATAACCAAAGACAATTACCTCTCCCAACTGGTTCAGGACCCGACTAGAGGGACGGCCATACTGGACTTAGTTTTAACCAATAGACCTGACAGAACAACAGATGAGCAGGTTGGGGGACACCTGGGAAATAATGACCATAAAGTAATAACCTTCCAATTGTCATTCAAAAGAGTGTTTCTTCAGAGAAGCATAAAAATACTGAACTTCCAAAAAGCTAAATTTGACCAGCTAAGAGGGGCCATTAGCTTCAATAACTGGGACAACATCCTCAAAAATAAAAATGCAACCACAACATGTTTAAAAGTATCCTAAACTCTTAGGGCTCATGCACAGAAACGTATTTTCTTTCCACGTCCGTTCCGTTTTTGCAGACCGTATGCAGAACCATTCATTTCAATAGGTCTGCAAAATAAAACAGAAATTACTCCATGTGCATTCCGTGTTCGTTCTGCAAAAAAAATAGAACATGTTTTATTATTGTCCACATTACAGACAAGGATAGTACTGTTCTATTAGGGGCCAGCTGTTCCTTTCCGCAGAATACGGAATTCACGCGGACGCCATCCGTATTTTTTGTGGATCCGGTTTTTCCGGACTAAAAGATAAATTTGGTCGTGTGCGTGAGCCCTTTTTGTGAGAGGTACGGTATGGGAATAAAAGGGTGAGGAGCAAAAAAGAACAATGTGGATAAATAGAAATGCAAAGGAAGAAATAAATGACAAAAATAAAGCATTTAAATCACTAAAACAGGAAGGTAGAGAGGAAGTATTGAAAACATATAAGGAAAAAAATGGAATATGTAAAGAATGGATAAAAGCAGCCAAGCTAGAGACAGAGAGACTGTCTTTTTTATTGTTTCGTCTTCTGAATTCTTGAATGGCAACAGATTCAGTGGAGTTTACAATTTCCTTATTAGAGGCACACACAAGCAATCAACAATTCTAAGGGATACTAAAAAACGGCAAAAAACACAATAGAACTTTAAGTACAATGTTTTTCTGTTAGATCACATTTTGCTCACAGGAAAGTATTGATCTGCTCAGTTGTGACTTTCTATCTCGTTCACTATTCTATTGAGTATATTAAATAATTTGTAGTTATGCAAATGAAAGAAGACCATGTAAATTCTATGCATTGGTTTTAATTTAATATATACATTACAGTGCCAACCATGACTATTTATACCAAGAAACAAACATTGTTTTTGCTTTATTCACTTCATTTTGCCTTCAGCTGCTTACTCAATACTGTACTTGAGTCTTAAAACTTTTGATTGAGGCAGGACTCTTTCTTTTTGCAAGGCCAAATTAAGGTTGGTAGTCACCCTCATTGTACCTTTTTTTATCAAGACGCTACTTGACCTCCCATGTAAGCTAGAAAAGGTGATCTCTCTCTAAGACTTCAAAAGAGAGCCACATACATGCTTGGCCACCTCTCCACCTCCTTTAGGCTGGATAGGATATTCAAACTGCCATCAAAGACAGTGGTTAGTGTATGTCTCCTAGGTTCCCAAAGGTTGGAGTTTCCAGGGCCTCTGACCCATCTTTGTGTGTAGGCACCAATAATATGCCTCCCAGATTACCCTAGATCATTGTTTTTACAAAGATATGATGATGTTGAAAGAGTTCAATAGGTTCTTGATGCCTTTCTTGAACGAAGTAATGTATATTAGTTATGTCGTTAAGTTGCGGAGATCTTTGATCTATGAGAATATTATCATACAGTATTTGAAGTTGGAAAGGATTTGACCTTTAAATTAGCAACTAGTTCATGACTTTTGCCTTCTTCCGGATCAACACCATGGTTATCTTTATTTAAAAAAAGTGCCTTTTTTCAACCTTACTATGCGTTACTATGTTTTTATTCCTAAAACTTTTAATAGTTACCCTTCTTTATACTTCTTGTCTACTGTTGATTAGGTCATCAGTATCTGTTCAGTGGGGGCCAACACCCTGTTTTAGAAGGCAGTGGCACTCACAGTAGTGATGCAGCCTTCTCCAGCTTTTCCTAGGCCCAGTTCAGCCCCATTGAAGTGAATGGGGCTGGGCTACAATACCAAGTACAGCCGATACACAATGTACGGCTCTGTGTTTGGTTAAGCAGAGAGAAGGCTGCTGGACTACTGCAAGTGCCAGTGGTTTCTCAAACAGCTGATCGGTGGGGGTCCCAGGTGTTGGGCCCCCACCAATCAGACACTGATGACCTATCCTGAGTAAAAAACACTTTGAAAACCCCTTTTATGTGTTCAGCTTTAATATCAATGGGTATCTTTCCTGTTATTATGATTCATTAATTTTATTTTAATGTAGCTCCATCTTTAATTCTGTCCTTTAATTTTGAACATGATTTTTACCTATTGACTGTATATACAGTAGTGCTAATGTATTCCGCAGAGCTATGCAGAGATGGTGGTCATCACTCAATTCATTCCCTGTCCCCATTGGGGCTCAATCTAAATTCCAAAATAACCTAAAACCTTTTCTGTTTATGGGCAGAACGCCAAGCTCCCAAAGGATGCTTATGCAAACATGGGTAGAACATGCATATGCAGATGTTGCCGTTGCTTGGAGTCCAATGTTACAAGGTAACAGTGTTAAAGACTGAGCCACTGTTCTGGCCACAATACTCTTCAACTCTTCAGTCACATCTATATCATCCTTCTTTACTCCTGTTTAACTCATTATATGTTTATATTATTATGTATTTATACGCACATTAAATTATGGCTCATTCAGACAGCCATATGCTGTCCACAAAAATGTGAATCCTTTTTTTTGCGGACAGTTCAGCATGTCCGCAAAGAAACAGATTGTATTTTGCATTTTTGCAGACCCATAGACTTCAATGGGACCACGGGTCCTGATTTTCACTGACAAGTATAGGAGGTGTTTTATTTGTTTTGCAAAGCCATAGAAGAAAAGAAAAAGGTCCCATAAAAGTGAATGGGTTTGCTTCTAATCCACAAAAAAACGATATGCATTTTTGCGGACAGCATACAGCCATCTGAATGAGCCCTTAGTATAAGGACAGATCTGTCTAACTCTTTTCCATATAGGAACAACTCTAACTTATTGATAAACACAGAAAATCCTCAAAAGAACAATGGGCTTCAATAACATTATGGTTTCAGGATGAAGCGGTTATCATCTACTTACATATTGAGGACCTTATGATGGGTCATCCTTCTCAGATCAATGGGGGTCCAACATCCCACAGCCTTACTGATGAGCTGTTTTGAGCAGCTGCTAGTGCTGGATACTATACAGTGGATGGAGTGGGAAGCAAAAGATAGTGGCCGTGTTGGGGTACTTCAGCTCAGCTCCCATTCAAGTCAACAGGAGCCAAGCTGCAGTACTCCGGCACTGGATACTACACAGCGGATAGAGCCTTCAATCCATTGTATATTTTTCAAAGCTGGCGACTGACCAATACAGCTCAACAGTGGATGGGCTAGATTTTGTACCCCAACCGATCTGATATTGATGAACTGTCCTTAAGATAGGTCATCAATATTTAAGTACTGGAATATTTTCTGCATACCTACATGTTATTTTAAGGTCCTTCCTTTAAATGAATAGTAACATTAAATTAGGAAATATTAAATACGCTATTCTCAAATGTATTCTACCTGATAGGTTCAAAGTATATGCACACAACTCCCTTCATGATTGCACTAACCATCGAATCAAAATGGTTTACTAATTTTCATCCATCTAAAAACACTGACATAGACACATAAAAGTAGATTTACTAATCCTATAGCGGGCATAAACTTAGACAAGGTGTCTTGACATGTACGAACTTTATCATAGTGGCTGATGCTTGATAATACATTTGATGCATGGCTAGACATTTTTGTTTTACCCTATAAAAACTATTGGTTGGCTTACTTGGAAACAGAATTTTACACCAGGGCAATTTTTAGCACAAAACATATGTTTAACACATCTTAGGTCACACCACTTACTGGCAGACCATACCCAATTTTGAACTATGCACGCATAATTTCTCTAAATCCAGATGCACTGAATTGCACCAAATTGCTTCCACATTTTGGCGCAATTTACGTCAAAGTCATGGAGCACTCACAATAGTAAATGAGGGCAGTGATTTGACTACGAATTCCAACCAGTCCGCCGGACCTTATTCTTTTAAGATGTAAAAGGCAGTGACTGTTATTCTCAATGTCCTGTACATTGTACAGCAGTAAGAAACTATAGGAGGACAATGATGAAGAGTTAATTAATCTGGTGAGAGTAGGGTAATGAGAAAAGGAAATGAGATAAGCTTAATTACCAGTGTTCAGGAACTAACCAGATAATTACCAAATGTCAGCTGACAATTAATGCTTTAAATGGTTTAATAAATGGAGTGATCTGAAATGATTCATACACTGTCAAAGCAAACACAATAAATTTGCAATGTATTTTTCATGGAGATCAATTTGGAAATAATTATCAATTCAATATCTATAAAATTTATAGTATCCAAAAATCAATAGGGAGGAAGGTTAGAGGATCTACACATCTCCTTTCGTCACCAACATCCTCACTCTTTCCCTGGACGAACCTGATGGATATGTCTTTTTTCCACCATACTATGTTGCCATGATTACAGCAGTAGATAGTAACAGTCAAACCACCAATTAGTAGGAAATAATGTTGCTGTGGATCAAAATGAGTGATGTGATGTCATGGGTTCATCACTAAAGATGTAAGCTTTTTCCCTACATGGATGCCGACAATCATATATATTTGACATTTGGTAGCAAGTGAGAAGTAGCACCAGAGGTCAGACAGAGCCACACATCAGGAAAAGTGAAACAAGCAGGATCAAACATGCCAACCCAATGCATGAGCTGAAGGTTACATTCAATGCTGAAAACAAGCAGGGAAGACAAGAGGAGTCATATAAAAGCCACTGGTATGTCTCAGGACCCTACAGTACAGATGTAGAGTCTCAGGGTACAGCACTCAGGAACTAGCAGGCAAGGATTAAGCCCACACTGTCCAACCTAAAATTCATCTTTTGTCCAGAAATATGGAGCTCTAGTAAGTTATTATCTATTTTTCTCCTCCCATTGCCCTCCACTGACTTTGACTGGCCATGAGCAAGCAGATTCTGTTTAATCAGTCTTTCTTAAATTTCTATATATTGGTGAACAAAAGTAAATTGGTCACACACAAACAAACACAGAAAGGACACAATTTAAATGGTTATAGCAAGACAACAATTTTCTCCCTTCCCCAAGCATAGTACATCAGGAGAGATCAGTTATCAGTTCATATTAAATCAGCTATCATGTTAAATGTTAGGACATCATCATCCACACAATATGAACTATTCCTAACTAAGTTCTACACAGTATGGTTGCCTGAGGATGGTGAAGGATCAGACAAGAATAGAAATAAAAGGAAGGTATCACATCTGAGATGGCAGGTAACAGACGTGCGGCGCAGAGGACAGGAAAGAGAAGTACCCTTCCACTAGGGAGAGCCTGACACTGGAACCTGGCTGCCCTGATGTCCCTAGCGGCGGGCTTGTGAGGAATATAGAATTATTGTTTAATGTCAACCATAATCTCATTCCAGCCATCTGCTGTCAGATTCGGTAGACAGGCTTGGTTCGTGCTGTAATTAAGCAAATAAGCGCACCATTGGGTAATTTCGTATTAACAGAAAAATAGAGAAAAAATACAAGGCTCACCTTGTTTGGTTATGCTAAAAATTGGCACAACTCTAATGAACGCTCATCAATGTGGGTCCTAAGAGTCCAGAGAGTGGTGGTCTGCAGCCACGGCTAGAGTGTCTTCTTAATGGAGATGCCTGTAATCCCCAAGAAGATGCGTAGTTCCAGAGATAAAAGTCCAACGGCGCAAGAGACCAGCCACAAATCACCAGGATCTTGGTTCAATCTATTTATTGCAGCAATATAATGCGTTTCGGGAAATCACTCCCCTTCATCAGGTACAAAAGGCTGCACACCGGTGTGCAGCCTTTTGTACCTGATGAAGGGGAGTGATTCCTCAAAACGCGTTGTATTGCTGCAATAAATAGATTGACCCAAGATCCTGGTGATTTGTGGTTGGTCTCTTGCGCTGTGGGACTTTTATCTCTGAATCTGCTGTCAGATAGCAGAGGTAGTGAACTCCACAGGGGTTCTGGCTTGAAGGAGGCCACATGTGTACAAATTCACACCTCAACCAGCCAGCACTGAGGCCAGCTAATCCTACAGGAAAACCTCCCTGCAGGAGGTCTAAGTCATTCCTTAGAACAAAAGCAACAATCAGACATCATGGAAACGGCGATTCATAAGGAATTATGAATCGCCCGTCCATCACAGGCATAAACCAGATATATATATTTGCGACCCTGTGGCCAAGATGGACAGGCTCCTGCTCGTAGTTAGGTGGTAGGATGCCAGGAAGGGAAGATACAGAGATCTCCCCACAGAAACCTAATAACCAGTTGGTCTCAGAACCATCTCCCTGTGACCTTCTGGTCTGGGGCTTTGGGCCCTAATGGGTTTTGTGGGTTGTTTGGCTGCCAGGACCAGGAAGGAGGAGGGACCCCTACCAGAGGCAGGGGGGGCGTGGCCGACTACAGGTGAAAAGACCCATGCAGGCAGAGTCCAGCATCTTTTTTCTGAAGGGGGGGGTCATGCTGAGCATCATGTTTGCAGGGACCTTTAAAACTGATGACATCACTACCTCCCGTGTGAAGACAGCCAAGGATTACAGAAACATTATTCATCAACCCAAAGGACTCATCCATCTGGTAAACTGACTTTTTGCTCTGTTTAATCCTGTTTGCACCATACCACCTGTATTCTGCACATCGGACCACTGTATATATTCTCTGTTATATTGTGTACTGTCTAGTGAGCCCTTTAAGTGATTAAATATAGAACTTAATCTTGTGCTGTCCTGAATCTCGATCATGAATCCCCGCGTCCGTGTTTCAGCATAGTTATACGCTACCGCAGGTTGGTTTCTCACCCTATATAATCCCGTTAGCGGACCGAACTTATATCAAACGAGAAACTGGTGGCAGTATACCCGGGCTGAGGAAGGGCTCTTTCACTGGTTATAATCCCTTTGCAGACAGAATTTATATCAAATGAGAAACTGGTGGCAGTATACCAGAACTGAGGAAGGGCTGTTTCACTGGGGCAGTAAAAAGGCTCTCTCAGCTTGTCAGGGTTGTGAGAGAGTGTCTCTAACCCTCTGCCTCTCTGTGCCCGCATGGACAGGAGGCAACTGTGTAAACTGTACTAAGCTTACCTTAACTGCTCCTCTAGGAGGGCGCAACGTCACGTCTTGGTAACCAGTGACTATACCGTATCTCGTGAGCTCGACGTGGGGTGTTGTATTCATGACTAGTGATGAGCGGCAGGGGTCATATTCGAATTCGCAATATTTCGCGAATATTTTGTAGAATATTCGTCAAAAATTCTCAAATTCTCAAATTCGTGATTTTTTTTTTACTCAAAAAATCGGAAAGGTAATGACTGTAATATGCAAATTTTTGGAATTCGAATTTTCTGATTCGAATTTTTTTATTGCAAATTTTTCAACTTACAACTATTAGACAAAGAAGATTATAGCACTATATTAGCTAAATTGCTCTATATTCAATTTTTTTAAAATATTCTCTATATTGCTATAACTTAGTTTTTTCGAATATTCGTAATATTCTAAAACAAGAATATTTAGCAATATAGCGAATATTCAAAAAAACAACGAATATAGAGCAAAATTCGCAAACACTACTACTCCTAAAGTCAAGTATATTGCAGCCTTCTTATTGGCCCACAAGCTAGAAGCAGTGAGGGATCATGTGTACTGATAAAAAAAAAAAAAAATCGAAAAAAAATAAGTAAATAAAAAATAAAAATAATTTATTAGAATATTCGAAATTAAGAATATATATAACTATATTCGAAATATTCGCGAATTTTTGAAGTACCTATATTCGCAATAAAAATTTGAAATTCGAATATTCGTGATAAACACTATTCATGACAGACTGCTAACCCATATGCCGATCATGTGCCTCGTCCCTGGCTTACCCTGAAATAAGCCCTAGGTAGTAAATAGGGCGGTGGGAGCACTATTCCTCACCACTGACACCTAAGGTAACAACAGGGAAAGGACAAACAACACAAACACAATCAAAAATCCCCAAAGGGAGACACCAACAACAGGAGTGAACCTTAGATCCAACAGCAACAGTTGTCCACCTAAGGTCAGAATAGAAGATCTTAAAGGAAGGTCTATATCTAGCAACAAGGGAAGCAGAAAGGGAGAATATATAGTAGCGGGGAGTGGCTGACAGAGAACAGCTGAAAGGAAAAGCTACAGATTCCTAAATGGGACAAAAAGGATCACAAACGTAAGCAGGAAAACCTAGACCGGAATCCATTCTAACCACTAGGTCATGGAGCGATCTCTTGAGAAACCGAGCACGTAGCCACCTGCTGCGACCTTCTGACCCCAGGAACAACAAGGTCAGTGATAGGTCGTGACACTCTTGTGACA
The DNA here is from genome assembly GCF_905171765.1 of Bufo bufo. Classification (NCBI taxonomy): domain Eukaryota; kingdom Metazoa; phylum Chordata; class Amphibia; order Anura; family Bufonidae; genus Bufo; species Bufo bufo. The sequence continues at coordinate 94,013,997 of NC_053392.1, read as the reverse complement.
GAAGGTAGATGGAAGAGCACAGAGGAAGAAGAGGGAAAAAAGGGGAGTAGGGCTGGAAGTGGAGATTAGATGAGTTTTGGAGGTCAGTAGGTTGTCCAATGGCAGGGGATCCCAGTGTTTTTAGTTGGTATGAATGTGCCATGTATCAAGAAATAGCATCTGTAACTCTGGTGAGCTTTTGAAGATCATTCAAGGATGTCAAGTTGTTAGGATTTTTTTCATTCTCTGTAGAGAATTGTCTACTCTCTTCCCAGTGATTTGGTGGTATATAGAAAATATGTTATCCCAAAATGATTTTATCTTATCACATACCAACAAGACATGAAACATTGTACCCCTCTCAGTTCCTTGGTGCCAACCGATCTCTTGGACAGTCAGGTAGATTTTATGAAATTGTGTAGGGGATCTGTACTACCTGGGGTTTTGAAGCCATTTTCTGTTCCTGCTGTGACCACATCCTGAAGTAGCCTATTCCACTAATTCACAGCTCTTATGGTGAAGAAGCCTCTTGAAACTGAACTTTTTTCCTCAGGATAGATAGTCTTTTCTTAGGATTTTCACCACACATTTATATATGGTAGTTTTTCTTTGTGCTTTTTACTTCCTGTTCTAAAGCTCATATGAAACTAGAGTCATCCTAAAATGTTGCATAGGAAAGAGATCATGTGTGCTGGTTGTGACTTTCAAAGGGCGTAGGAGGACAGTACTAGAAGGAGCACTGTTGCCCACAAGCATTGATGACGAGTAAATCTGTGTGTATTCCAGCATGTTAGAGATGAGCGAATCAGTTCTAAAATAATTAGATTCATTATGAATACATTATGAACTTCACAAAAATTGATTTGGCAAATAAATGTGAATGCCTGCGACTTAACTTTGTTGTATCTGCCGCCAGTGCATGGTGATTAAGACCGGCATATATAAACGAGGCCTTAGCAAATGCATTACTACATCAGACGTTGTAGTTCAAAGTCATTTTACAGCAACAGTTACATTGTTATACCTGTGTCAGTGAACACATACTTCACTGACATTTTACTGCAAAGATTGCATTCTTATACACATATTAATGATCGCATTACTGCATCAGACTGTGTAGTTCAAAAAAACCTTACCTGCAAATACTGTATTTCCAAAGTTTATTGTCAATGCCAGTGTGCAGTGTGTTTGTAGAAGGGGAGGGACATTTAATTTCACCTTTGTCTTTAAATTACAGAAAAAAAATTGCAATTAATAATCTATGTACCAAATCCGTAATTTTCATTTATATAAAACCCATACCTTTTCATTTATAGGCCTCATAATAAAATATCTAGAAAACAAAAAAGGGGCAAACCTAAGACTCAAGTCTCGTTCTTCAATAGTCAGAATGTGGGTAGAAGCAGCAGTAGCAACACCAGCCATCTGACCAGTAGTAGTAGGCCACAGTTCTTCTTGGATTCCTCTAGGCTGCAGATTATTATTGAGCAGAAAGTTGATGAGATTGTGGACTAGATGGCTCACTCCACCTTCAAGTCACAGCAGGATGATGTGGACATAACTTCTGAGTCTGACATTGTGCCTTGGAGCCAGGGGTTACAGAATTCCTTCTGCTCCTGCTTGCAATCCCAGAGAAACCTGGTGGAACATGAGGCCCTGTCCCCCATTCAACTATATGGGACTGCCAGATATAGCCCAGTACAATCACTCAGCTTTCTTGAGCATCCCCATAGAGCTGAATAGAGCAGCAGTATGCATGCATGACCATCACTCTATTTCAAGGGTGGAGAACCAAGTTTCATTGTCATTATTGGCAGGGGCCCCAGTGGTTGGACACCCTGCTGATCAAACACTTATCCCCTTATCCAATAGATAGTAGATAAGTTGTATTTATGGAATATCTCCTTTAAATGTATAACCTTTTTGATGTAATATGACATGAAACCATTTTTCCAATACCTGATATGATTTGAAACAATAGGATTTTATTTCCACTTGGCTTGTTTTTCGTTCAGTAAATAATTCTTATATATGAGATAATTCCAGCTTTAATTTTTTTTCTCATTTAAATCTGTCCTTTATCACATTTTCAAAAGCTCTTCACGGAAGTTGCTGATATGTGACAGAACGGTTTATACTGCATGTGAGATCATGCTATTAATTTTAATGTTACAATTAGCAGCAAGAGATACGGCATCACAAGTTAAAGGGCACCAGCTGAAATGCAAGACTCGCAGGAGGAGCAGATGGAAAACAGGATTAAAAGACTAAACAAGCCAATTTAGGATGTGATGGTGTGAACTAACAAGTTGTAACTACAAAGTGCATTTATTACTAACAGAAATATCAGGAAACTTTTCAGAATTTTCTTCGTTTTGGAATGATAAGAATTACATCCTAAAAAAAATATCTTTTGAAAGTTATTTGTTATCTCCATTTTATCAAACATTAAAACTATTACAGCGACCATTTGGTTCAAGAAAAAAAAATATAGGAAACACATCAGAAAATCTACCTGATGCCTTCCTTTTCATCATTTCAGCTGCAGACATGGACGGACTGGCCATAGATCCTACAGGGAAATTTCCTGGTGGGCCAATGCCCAGAGGGCCACCCATGCTCTTCTCATAGCCGCCATCAAGGTATATAAACATCTGATGATCTCAGCATTAATTAATGTAAGAGCATAAGGCACTTATACATCTGGCCAGCAGCCACAGCCCCCCCTCCCCCCCCTCCCCTGCATTCAGCTGAATTGCTGTCCTTGGGATGATCAAACTGTTTCATACTGTACTGTGGTATTTAGTCTTGCTGGGGTGGTATTTTTTTCTGCACTGCGTTATTGATGGCCCTGCCTTCTTCTGTTGTTTCAACTTCCTCCAATTTGGACCTTCCTACCACAGGGGGCCTGTTTTAGTTTTTTTTTTCAGGGCCACTTTGGGTTCCCAGTCTGTCCCTGGCTGCAGATCGATCAATTCCTAGGTTCTTCTTCTGCCATCCAACCACTTCTCAGACAGCCTGATGCATACTGTGAAATTGATAGCCAAAGACATTTCCTGCTGCCATTGTATTGGCCATCACTGCTCACGTGAACAGAACCGGCCAATCCAAGAGCAGGGTTGGACAAGCAGGAAGTGTCTTGGGGTAAAGATGCACAGTATGTTCAGGGATATTGAGAAGTGGTGCAACTATCTTTGATGGCAAAATAGGAACTTGAGAATTAGAGGATCTCCAACTAAAAAGATAAAAAGGAGGGCACCATGTAAGTGTTCTGTTCAGTCCCCAGTTAAGGTAAACTGGAAAGTCACTTTAACCCCTTATGGGCCGCGCTAATTTTCACCTTCTTTAAAACGCTTTGACTTATCCAGGCCATTCTGAGACAGTTTCTTTGTCACATATTGTACTTCATGATACTGGTAAAATGAAGTCAAAATAAATACATTTTTATTCATAAAAAAATTCCAAATTAACCCCAAATTTTGAAAAATTTGCTAATTTCCAAATTTTGATTTTTCTACTTCTATAATACATAGTAATACCTCCAAAAATAGCTATTCATTTACATTCCCCATATGTCTTCTTTATGTTTGGATCATTTTGTGAATGCCATTTTATTTTTTGGGGACGTTAGAAGGCTTAGAAGTTTAGAAGCAAATCTTGAAATTTTTCAGAAAATTTCTAAAACCCACTTTTTCAGGACCAGTTCAAGTCTGAAGTCACTTTGTGAGGCTTACATAATAGAAACCACCCAAAAATGACCCCATTTTACAAACTAAATCCTTCAACGTATTCAAAACTGATTTTACAAACCACTAATTTTCCATTAATTCCACAAGAATTAATGGAAAATAGAGATAAAATGTAAAAAATTTTGGCAGATTTTCCATTTTAATAATTTTTTTCCAGTTACAAATCAAGGGTTACCAGCTAAAAAAACTCAGTATTTATGGCCCTGATTCTGTAGTTTACAGAAACACCCCAGGGCGCAGGGCGCAGAAGGAAAGGAATGCCATACGGTTTTTGGAAGGCAAATTTTGCTGGACTGGTTTTTTGACACAATGTCCCATTTGAAGCCCCCCTGATGCACCCCTAGAGTAGAAACAATTTTAGGGTACATATGATTTTTGGTTGCTCTATATTACACTTTTTGTGAGGCAAGGTAACAAGAAATAGCTGTTTTGGCACCGTTTAAATTTTTTGTTATTTACAATATTCATCTGACAGGGTAGATCCTGTGGTATTTTTATAGAGCAGGTTGTCACGGACACAACAATACCAAATATGACTACTTTTTTTGGTTGTTTGTTTCAGTTTTACATAACAAAGCATTTAAAAAATATATATGATTCTTTAGTGTCTCCACATTCTGAAAGCCATAGTTTTATTTTATTTTTTTGGGCGACTGTCTTGTGTAGGGACTCATTTTTTTCGGGATGAAATGACACTATTTGGGGGTGCGTATGACTTTTTGATCGCTTGCTATTACACTTTTTGTGATGTAAGGTGACAAAAAATTTATTTTTTTACACCGTTTTAATTTTTTTACGGCATTCACCTGAGGGGTTAGGTCATGTGATATTTTTATAGAGCAGGTTATTACAAACGCGGAAATACCTAATATGTGTAGTGCATTTTATTTACATTTTTAATCAGTGATAAATGTGTTTTTTTATTTTTACCTATTTTTAGTGGGTCTGTACTGTATTTTCACTTTACACTTAGTCTGATCAGACTTCTGCCTTTAGGAGAAGTCTGATCAGACTTAGCCTTACCATGGCAAGCCGGAAGCCTGTGAAGGCGTCCGGTTGCCATGGTAACCATCACCCGCTGCCAAAACAGAGCAGCGGGTGATGGGGAGGGAGGGGGGCCCTCCCTCTGTGATCCCGTTAAGAATCGGGGGCTAATACGACAAACAGCCCCCGATGGGAGAGGGAGGGAGCTTCCTCCCTGTTAACTCCTTCCATACAGCGGTCCCTACGGAACGCGGCATGGAAGGGGTTCAACGGCTGACATCTGTGAGCATGGATGTCAGCTGTTTCAAGCAGAGTGTCAGCAATGTGCTGACACTCTGCTAACCGCTCGGCCATCCTGAGAGAGGGGGGCGGGCAGGATGATCGCGCGCCCGCCTCCCCAGTACTGCCCGCACCTCCCGGGGGGGGGTTAAAAATGAAAAGTTAGGTCCTTTTGAAGTTTCTGATCCCAGCGGTCACGGACCGCGGGAATCAGAAACTTCCAAAAGTGCTGCAAACCGCAGGTCTGCATTAACCTGCGGTTTGCAGCGATCGCCGATACGGGGGGTAACAGGAGCCCCCTCGGCATTGTCCCAGGGTGCCTGATTTCAGCAGGCACCCAGTTCCGATCACGGCCTGCCACACGGTGGTGATCGGAAATAGGGTTGAGCGTACCCGAACTGTAAAGTTCGGGTTCGTACCGAACTTTAGGATTTTTGGAACCCGGACCTGAACCCGAACATTTCAGTAAAAGTTCGGGTTCGGGTTTGGTGATTTCTCTGCGCTTTTTGAAAGGCTGCAGAGCAGCCAATCAACAACCGTTTAACTCTGTGCCCTTAGAAGCCATCACAGCCATGCATACTAATGGCATGGCTGTGATTGGCCAGTGTAGCATGTGACGCAGCCTCTATATAAGCTGGAGTCACGTAGCGCTGCACGTCACTCTGCTGTGCTTAGTGTAGGAAGAGGATGCTGCTGGTGATTTCAGGGAGAGAATAGGAGAGAATCTTTGCTCAAAACGTGAATCTAACTCAGCGATCTACATACTGTGCTGGGGATGTATCAAAAGGGGGGAAAAGGAAAACTGGCTTAGTTGCCCACAGCAACCAATCAGATTCCACCTTTCATTTTTCAGAGCTCCCTTGGAAAATGAAAGGATCCAGCTGATTGGTTGCTAGGGGCAACTAAGCCAGTTTTCCTTTTCACCACTTTTGATAAATCTCCTCTATTGTGTTCTGTGGGTACAGGGCGCAATTTTTTTTATCCTGCCCTGAGCCCAGTGACCGAAAAAAAATAACTTTTATAAGTCAGTTAGGTGGGCGGCGGCGGCGGCCATTTTATGCAAGCTCAGTGCACCAGCACTGCATCTAAGCTTTTGGGACATTGAAATCCAAGCTTTAAAAATAGCACAAATAATCAGGGTTTTTTTTAAATCACAATTTCTGGGCAATTTACAACATCTGGTGCATTTGCAGGCTTAGGCCTCATGCACACGGCCGTTTTTTTTCCCCGTTTACTGGCCTTTTTTTGCGTTCCGTATACGGTCCGTATACGGAACCATTCATTTCAATGGTTCCGCAAAAAAAAACGGAATGTACTCCGTATGCATTCCGTTTCCGTATTTCCGTTTTTCCGTTCCGTTTTAACATAGAACATGTCCTATTATTGCCCGCAAATCACAGTCCGTGGCTCCATTCAAGTCAATGGGTCCGCAAAAAAAGGAACACATACGGAAATGCATCCGTATGTCTTCCGTTTCCGTTCCGTTTTTTGCTGAACCATCTATTGAAAATGTTATGCCCAGCCCAATTTTATCTATGTAATTACTGTATACTGTATATGCCATACGGAAAAACGGAACGGAAAAACGGAACAGAAACGGAAACACAACGGAAACAAAAAACGGAACAACGGATCCGTGAAAAACGGATCGCAAAACACTGAAAAAGCCATACGGTCGTGTGCAATAGGCCTTAGTCAGTGTGCAACTTAAGCTAGAAATAGAGCCATCATTTTCTGTTTTTTTTAAAACACACTTTTTAGCCAAAAAACACTATTTTCCAGATCTGCAAGTGTTAAATTCAAGTTTAATATATACAGCTTTCATATTCTGTTACAAAAAAAACACTTTTTTGGCAATATACAACAATTTAAGCTAGAAATACAGCCATCATTTTCTGTGTTTTTAAAAAACACTTTTTTGCCAGATTCCACTATTTTTCTGGCCTTGCAGCATCAGCACGTGTAAAATTCCAGGGTTATATACTACTGTCAAATTCAGTTATTAACCCCTTAAGGACTTAGGGCGTACCGTTACGCCCTATTTCCCGAATCCTTAAGGACTCAGGGCGTACCGGTACGTCCTAAGTTTAAATCGCGATTGCGGCGCCGCGGGGATTAATCCAAACAGGATGGATCCTGTCACAACGCCAGGGGGGGTCATGTGACCCCCCCCGTGTCGGCGAACACGGAAAACCGCAGGTCAATTCAGACCTGCGGTTTGCGGCTTTTACCTGCGGTTGCGGCGGGTGTCGGCGGTGCCATCAGGTCCCCATGCGGCTGTAGGGGGGACGCGATGGCATGGAAGGCAGCGCGATGTCTAAGGAAGGCATCGCGCTGCCTTCCGGTGACGAGCCTGTGAGATCCAGCCCCCCCAGGAAGCTGTATGAGTAAGGCCTCTTTCACACTACAGTATGTCCATTTCAGTGTTTTGCATTCCGTTTTTAACGGATCCGTTGTTCCGTTTTTTAGGTTCCGTTGTGTTTCCGTTTCCGTTCCGTCGTTCCGTTCCGTTTTTCCGTATGGCATATACAGTATACAGTAATTACATTGAAAAAATTGGGCTGGCCATAACATTTTCAATAGATGGTTCAGAAAAAACGGAACGGAAACGGAAGACATACGGATGCATTTCCGTATGTGTTCCGTTTTTTTTTGCGGACCCATTGACTTGAATGGAGCCACGGACCGTGATTTGCGGGCAATAATAGGACATGTTCTATCTTTCAACGGAACGGAAAAACGGAAATACGGAAACGGAATGCATACGGAACACATTCCGTTTTTTTTGCGGAACCATTGAAATGAATGGTTCCGTATACGGACAGTATACGGACCGCAAAAAACGGACCGCAAAACGGAAAAAAGTGTGAAAGAGGCCTTATACACACAGTATTACTTATACAGCCAATGCATTCCAATACAGAAGTATTGGAATGCATTGTAAAGGAATATACCCCCCAAAGTTCAAGTCCCAAAGTGGGACAAAAAATAAAGTGAAAAAAAAAGTTTAAAAAATAAAGTTTTCCCCCGAAAAAATTAAAGTTTCAAGTAAAAATAAACAAAAACGTAATTTTCCCCAAATAATGTAAAAAAAAAATGGTAAAAAATAAGGGAAAAAGAAAATGTATACATATTAGGTAACGCCGCGTCCGTATCAACTGTGCTAAATAAACAATTTTTTTGTCACCTTACATCACAAAAAGTACAACAGCAAGCGATCAAAAAGGCGTTTGACCACCAAAATAGTACCAATCTAACCATCACCTCATCCCGCAAAAAATGAGCGCCTACCTGAGACAATAGCCCAAAAAAAAAACAACTATGGCTCAGAATATGGAGACGCTAAAACATCATTTTTTATAATATAAAACTTACATAAATAAAAAAAAGTATACATATTTGGTATCGCCGCGTTCGTATTGACCGGCTCTATAAAAATATCACATGAACTAACCCCTCAGATGAACACCGTAAAAAAAATAAAAACTGTGCTAAATAAACCATTTTTTGTCACCTTACACCACAAAAAGTGTAATAGCAAGCGATCAAAAAGTCACACGCACCCCAAAATAGTGCCAATAAAACCGTCATCTCATCCCGCAAAAATCATACCCAAAAATCACACCCAAAAACTGAAAAAATGATGGCTCTCAGACTATGATTTTTTTTGCTTCAAAAATGAAATCATTGTGTAAAACTTACATAAAAAAAAAAAGTATACATATTAGGTATCGCCGCGTACGTATCGACCAGCTCTATAAAAATATCACATGACCTAACCCCTCAGATGAATGTTGTAAATAAAAAATAAAAACGGTGCCAAAACAGCTATTTCTTGTTATCTTGCCTCACAAAAAGTGTAATATAGAGCAACCAAAAATCATATGTACCCTAAACTAGTACCAACAATACTGCCACCCTATCCCGTAGTTTCTAAAATGGGGCCACTTTTTTGGAGTTTCTACTATAGAGGTGCATCAGTGGGGCTTTGAATTGGACATGGTGTCAAAAAAAACAGTCCAGCAAAATCTGCCTTCCAAAAACCGTATGACATTCCTTTCCTTCTGAGCCCTGCCGTGTGCCCGTACAGCTGCTTACGACCACATATGGGGTGTTTCTGTAAACTACAGAATTAGGGCCATAAATATTGAGTTTGGTTTGGCTGTTAACCCTTGCTTTGTAACAGGAAAAAAATTATTAAAATGGAAAATTTGCCAAAAAATTGAAATTCTGAAATTGTATCTTTATTTTCCATTAATTCTTGTGGAACACCTAAAGGGTTAATAAAGTTTGTAAAATCTGTTTTGAATACCTTGAGGGGTGTAGTTTATAGAATGGGGTCATTTTTGGGTGGTTTCTATTATGTAAGCCTCGCAAAGTGACTTCAGACCTGAACTGGTCCCTAAAATTTGGGTTTTTGAAAATTTCTGAAAAATATCACGATTTGCTTCTAAACTTCTAAGTCTTGTAACATCCCCAAAAAATAAAATATCATTCTCAAAATGATCCAAACATGAAGTTGACATATGGGGAATGTAAAGTAATAACTAGTTTTGGAGGTATTACTATGTATTATAGAAGTAGAGAAATTGAAACTTGGAAATTTGACATTTTTTAATTTTTTTTGGTAAATTTGGTATTTTTTTATAAATAAAAATGAATTTTTTTTACTTCATTTTACCAGTGTCATAAAGTACAATATGTGACGAAAAAACTATCTCAAAATGGCCTGGATAAGTCAAAGCGTTTTAAAGTTATCAGCACTTAAAGTGACACTGGTCAGATTTGCAAAAAATGGCCAAGTCCTTAAGGTGAAATAGGGCTGAGTCCTTAAGGGGTTAAACAAACACCTGTTTGGGCAAAAAAAAAATAGTTGGCAGCCTTTGCTGCAGATGTCATTGAGATACCGCTTTACATACTGTCTTTCTATTCAGTTATTTGAAATAAAGCCATTTTGGGTACAATTCTTTGATAGCGTCCTAGTGTGGATCAGGGCGTGTGAAATACACCCTGTATATACAGGGCTTCTATTCAGGTATTTGAAATACAGCCATTTTGGGCAAGCAAATTTAATTGCGGCCTAGTGTGGATCAGGGCGTGTGAGATACACCCTGTATATACAGGGGTTCTATTCAGGTATTTGAAATACAGCCATTTTGGGCAAACAAAATTAAAAGAAGGCCTAGTCTGGTTTAGAGAGTGCGAGATGCACCCTTTAAATACAGGGGTTTGATTCTTTTATTAATAAAACACATTTTTTTGTGAAAAATACAAAATATTTCAGGCCTTGTAGCATCTTGACGTTTGAAGTTCCACGGCTGTATACTGCTGTCATATTCAGTCATTAAACAAACACCCGTTTTGGGCAAAAAAGTTTATTTTGCAGCCTTTGCTGCATATGTCATTGTGAGATACACCCTTAAAGGGAGTCTGTCACCACATTTGAGCCTATTAGACAGATCCAATAGCGTTATATGTGCCACCCAGAAGTTTAAAACGGTACCTTTGTTGCATATACCGGAGTCTTGTTTGAGCCAAAAATGAACTTTGTAGGTTCTGTAAAAGCGCCCTCTCAAGTGCCCAGGGCGGCGTCTCAATCTTTCGAGCCCAAGACCGGACCTCCCCAACGGCTCATAACCCCGCCCTCCGTGTGCCTCTGCCCGCCCGTTTACACTCCTCCTCTCTCCTGCGGCGCAGTGGAAAAGGAGAGAGGAGGAGCGTAAATGGGCGGGCAGAGGCACACGGAGGGCGGGGTTATGAGCCGTTGGGGAGGTCCGGTCTTGGGCTCGGAAGATTGAGACGCCGCCCTGGGCACTTGAGAGGGCGCTTTTACAGAACCTACAAAGTTCATTTTTGGCTCAAACAAGACTCCGGTATATGCAACAAAGGTACCGTTTTAAACTTCTGGGTGGCACATATAACGCTATTGGATCTGTCTAATAGGCTCAAATGTGGTGACAGACTCCCTTTAATACATTTGGGTTAGATTCAGAGATTTGAAATACCGCCATTTGGTGCACCAATCTTTAATTCAGGCCTACTGTGGGTCAGGCCGTGTGAGATACACCCTGTATATACAGGGCTTATATTCTTTCATTAATAAAACACCCTTTTTGGGTCAAATTACACAATATTTCAGGCCTTGCAGCATAAGCATGTTTGAAATTCCTGGGTTATATACTGCAGCCATATTGAGTTATTAAACAAACACCCGTTTGGGCAAAAAAGGTTTATTTGGCAGCCTTTGCTGCATATGTCATTGTGAGATACACCCTTTATATATTTGGGTTATAATCAGATATTTGAAATGCCGCCATTTGGTGCAAAAATCTTTAATTGAGGCCTAGTCTGGTTCATGCGGTGAGATACACCCTTTAAATACAGGGGTTTGATTCAGGTATTTGAAATACCGCCATTTTGGGCAAACAAATTTAATTGAGGCCTAGTCTGGTTCAGGCCGTGTGAGATACACCCTTTAAATACAGGGGTTTGATTCAGGTATTTGAAATACAGCCATTTTGGACAAACAAATTTAATTGAGTCCTAGTCTGGTTCAGGCCGTGTGAGATACACCCTGTACATACTGTCGTTCTATTCTACTATTAATTAAACACCCATTTAGGGCAAGATCCTAAATTCAAGAAATATGAGGAGAGCGTCAAATAAGGGACGTGGCCCAGGTCGTGGTGTTGCTGGTGAAGCTACTATTGCAGGGAGAGGACGTGGTCGATCTGTGCCAGCTACACGCACAAGTGAAAACCCTTCCTCGGGTGCGAGTAGGCGACAGAACCTGCAGCAGCATTTGGTCGGGCCTAATGCGGCTCTACGAATGGTGAGGCCTGAACAAGTACAGGCGATAGTAGATTGGGTTGCTGACTGTGGATCCAGTTCCTTCACATTGTCTCCCACCCAGTCTCCTGCTGAAAGACCACAGTTGGCACCTGCAGCCGATGTCCATCAGTCTTTCACCTCACCCCCTTGCAAATCAGCCAAGCAGTCTGAGACCCAAGTCATGCAGCAGTCTCTTCTGCTTTTTGATGACTCTGTTAGCAGGGTTTCCCAGGGCCATCCACCTAGCCCTGCCCCAGAAAAGATTGAGTGCACCGATGCCCAACCACTTATCTTTCAACATGAGTACATGGGAGGACCATCGCAGCACGTCTCGGATGATGACGAAACACAGGTGTCAACTGCTGGGGCTTTCGAAAGTGTGCAGACCGACAAGGAAGGCAGGGGTGAAGACTGGGTGGAAGATGATGTGGAGGACGATGAGGTCCTCGACCCCACATGGAATCAAGGTCATGCGAGAGACCTATGTAGTTAGGAGGAAGAGGCGGTGGTCGCACAGAGCCACCAGCACAGCAGAAGAGGGAGCAGGGTGCAAAAGTGGAGCGTCCGTCCTCTAGACAGTACGCCTGCTACTGCCCACCGCAGCAAGGGACCGAGCCCACCAAAGCCAGCTCCAAGGAGTTCCCTGGCGTGGCAGTTCTTCAGACAATGTGCTGACGACAAGACACGAGTGGTTTGCACGCTGTGCAATCAGAGCCTAAAGCAAGGCATAAACGTTCTAAACCTGAGCACAACCTGCATGACCAGGCATTTAAGTGCTAAGTACGAGCTGCAGTGGAGTAGACACCTCAAAAACCAAGAAAGGTCTCTGGCTCCTCCTGCTTCCTCTTCTGCTGCAGTCTCGGCCTCTTCATCCACTTCTGGAGTGACAGTGCCACCTGCCACCCCACAAACAGAGGATCTTCTAGCAACACCACCACCTGGGTCACAAAGCATCTCCACAATGTCCCATGTAAACCTTCAGCTCTCCATCTCCCAAACGCTAGAGATGAAGAGGAAGTACCCCCCTACCCACCCGCGATCACTAGCCCTGAATGCCAGCATTTCAAAATTACTGGCCTTTGAAATGCTGTCATTCCGTCTGGTGGAGACGGATAGTTTTAAAGGCCTTATGGCGGTGGCTGTCCCACAGTACGTCGTGCACAGCCGCCACTACTTTTCCAGGCGAGCCATCCATTCCCTGCACAACCAAGTGGGGGACAAAATCAGTTGTGCACTGCGCAACGCCATCTGTGGCAAGGTGCACCTCACTATGGATATGTGGACCAGTAAGCACGGTCAGGGCCGTTATATCTCCATGACAGCACACTAGGTAAATGCAGTGGCGGCTGGGCCTTAGGCGGATAGCAGTTTTTCTCATGTCCTTCCACCACCGAGGATTGCAGGGCACTTCAGTTTGCCTTCTGTTACTTCCTCCTCCTACTCCGCTTTCTCATCCTCTACCGACTCCTCATACGTTCAGCATAACACCTTTACCACCAACTTCAGCACAGCCAGGGGTAAACGACAGCAGGCTGTTTTAAAACTTATCTGTTTGGGGGACAAACCCCACACTGCGCAGGAGCTGTGGACGGGCCTTGAACAACAGACCGATGAGTGGTTTGTGCCAGTGAGCCTCAAGCCCGGCCTGGTGGTGTGCGATAATGGGCGAAATCTCGTAGCAGCTCTGGGACTAGCCGGTTTGACACACATCCCTTGCCTGGCGCATGTGCTGAATTTGGTGGTGCAGAGATTCCTTAAAAATTACCCAGATATGTCAGAGCTGCTGCATAAAGTGCGGGCCGTCTGTGCGCGCTTTCTGCGTTCTCACCCTGCTGCTGCTCGCCTGTCAGCACTGCAGCGTAACCTCTGCCTTGCCGCTCACCGCCTCATATTGTGCACACAAGGTGGAACTCCACCTTGCACATGCTGGCCAGACTGTGCGAGCAGCAGCAGGCGATAGTGGAGTTTTCAGCTGCAGCATGCACCGGTGAGTCGCTCGGCGGAACAGCACCACTTCACCACCAATGACTGAGCCTCCATGCGAGACCTGTGTTCCTTGTTGCGGGGTTTCGAGTACTCCACCAACATGGCCAGTGCCGATAACGCCGTTCTCAGCGTTACTATCCCACTTCTATGCCTCCTTGAAAAAACGCTCCTGGAGATGATGGAAGAGGATGTGGCACAGGAGGAGGAGGAGGAAGAGGGATTATTTCGTAGGGTTTCCGGACAGTCATTCACAAGTGGCTCCGAGGGTGGGTTCCTGCACCTACAAACCCAAGGTACACAATTGTCCAGCCAGGGCACAATTCTGGAGGATGGAAAGGTGGAGGAGGAGGAGATGGAGGAGGAGGAACCATGTTCACAGCAGGGTAGCACCCAGACCAGCTCATGATCATCACTGGTGCGTGGCTGGGGGGATACAGAGGACACAGATCATACACCTCCCACAGAGGACAGCTTTTCATTGCCTCTGGGCAGCCTGACACACATGAGCGATTACATGGCGCAGTGTCTCCACAACGACCGCCGAGTTGCCCACATTCTAACTTGTGCTGATTACTGGGTGGCCACGCTGCTGGATCCCCGTTACAAGGACAACGTACCGTCCTTAATTTCCTCACTGGAGCGTGATCGTAAGATGCGCGAGTACAAGCGCACGCTGGTAGACGTGCTGCTGGTGGCATTCCCACCTGACAGCGGGGGCACAGTGGAAGCACAAGGCAAAGGAAGAGGAAGAGGGTTAGCATGGCCGAAGGTTAGCATGGCAGGATTAGCATGGCCGAAATGTGGAAAAGCTTTGTCAGCTCGCCACAAAAACCAGCACCACCAGCTGATATGGAACGTCTTAGCAGGAGGCAGCATTTCACCAACATGGTGGAGCAGTATGTGTGCACACGCCTACACGTACTGAATGACGGGTCTGCCCCCTTTAACTTCTGGGTCTCCAAATTTGGCACATGGCCTGAGCTTGCCCTGTACGCCTTGGAGGTGCTGGCCTACCCTGCAGCCAGTGTATTATCTGAACGTGTGTTTAGCACGGCAGGGGGTGTCATCACAGACAAGTGCAGCCGCCTGTCCACAGCCAATGTGGACAAGCTCACGTTCGTTAAAATGAACCAGCCATGGATCCCTTTAGGACTTGTACGTACCTTGTGCAGAATAGACATGTATACCAGCACTAACCAGCCATTGTTATACTGCAGCGCAATTGTTCATTCTTGTATTTTGGATATTTCACACTCTTTTGTGTACCCTAATGTTAAAAAATAAAATTAAAACCAAAAACCTGTGTTGGCTACCTCGTTCTCCTCCACCACCGCTTCCACCTACACTGCTACGTCCACCGCCTCCTCAAACTCCTACTCCATATGGAACTCCACCTCATAAAGTCATAAATCAATTTTTTTTTTTTTATTTGTACGTATTTTATTTTATGTCATTTCACTACTTTATCATTTACATTTTCGGGTGAAATTCATAAATTTTTCTGTTTATAGTACCACTGCTATACCTAGTAGACAGGTTAACCCCTTAAGGACTCAGCCCTATTTCACCTTAAGGACTTGACTCTGACCAGTGTCACTTTAAGTGCTGATAACTTTAAAACGCTTTGACTTATCCAGGCCATTCTGAGTCTGTTTTTTCGTCACATATTGTACTTCATGACACTGGTAAAATGAAGTCAAAAAAATAAATTTTTATTAATAAAAAAATACCAAATTTACCAAAAATTTGTAAAAAATACCAAATTTCCAAGTTTCAATTTCTCTACTTCTAAAATACACTGTAATACCTCCAAAAATAGTTATTACTTTACATTCCCCATATGTCTACTTCATGTTTGGATCATTTTGGGTTTTTTAATTTAATTTTTGGGGATGTTATAAGGCTTAGAAGTTTAGAAGCAAATCTTGAAATTTTTCTGAAATTTTCAAAAACCCAATTTTTAAGGACCAGTTCAGGTCTGAAGTCACTTTGCGAGGCTTACATAATAGAAGGTATTCAAAACTTATTTTACTAACTTTGTTAACCCTTTAGGTGTTCCACAAGAGTTAATGGAAAATAGAGATACAATTTCAAAATTTCACCTTTTTGGCAGATTTTCCATTTTAATAATTTTTTTCCAGTTACAAAGCAAGGGTTAACAGCCAAACCAAACTCAATATTTATGGCCCTGATTCTGTAATTTACAGAAACACCCCATATGTGGTCGTAAACCGCTGTACGGGCACACAGCAGGGCGCAGAAGGAAAGGAATGCCATACGGTTTTTGAAAGGCAGGTTTTGCTGGACTGGTTTTTTTGACACCATGTCCAATTTGAATCCCCCCTGACGCACCCCTAGAGTAGAAACTCCAAAAAAGTGACCCCATTTTAGAAACTACGGGATAGGGTGGCAGTATTGTTGGTATTAGTTTAGGGTACATATGATTTTTGGCTGCTCTATATTACACTTTTTTTGAGGCAAGGTAACAAGAAATAGCTGTTTTAGCACCATTTTTATTTTTTGTTATTTACAAAATTCGTCTGACAGGTTAGATCATGTGATATTTTATAGACCAGGTTGTCACAGACGCTGCGATATCTAATATGTATACTTTTTTTTTATTTGTGTAAGTTTTACACAATGATTTCATTTTTGAAGCAAAAAAAAATCATGTTTTAGTGTTTCCATAGTCTGAGAGCCATAATTCTTTAAGTTTCTGAGCGATTACCTTGGGTAGGGAATGATTTTTGCGGGACGAGATGACTTTTTTATTGGCACTATTTTGGGTTGCGTGTGACTTTTTGATTGCTTGTTATTACACTTTTTGTGATGTAAGGTGACAAAAAATGGCTTTTTTTTACACCGTTTTAATTTTAATTTTTTTACGGTATTCACCTGAGGGGTTAGGTCATGTGATATTTTTATAGAGCAGGTAATTACGGATACCTAATATGTATACTTTCTTTTTACTTATGTAAGTTTTACACAATGATTTCATTTTTGAAGCAAAAAAAAACATGTTTTAGTGTTTCCATAGTCTGAGAGACATAATTTTTTACGTTTTTGGGCGATTACCTTGGGTAGGGTATGATTTTTGCGGTATGAGATGACGGTTTTATTGGCACTATTTTGAGGTGCGTGTGACTTTTTGATCGCTTGCTATTGCACTTTTTTTGATGTAAGGTGACAAAAAATGGTTTATTTAGCAGTTTTTATTTTTTATTTTTTACGGTGTTCATCTGAGGTCATGTGATATTTTTATAGAGCCAGTCGATACGGACGCGGCGATGCCTAATATGTATACTTTTTTTTTATTTATGTAAGTTTTACATGTTTTAGTGTCTCCATATTCTGAGAGCCATAGTTTTTTTTAGTTTTTGGGCGATTATCTTAGGTAGGGTCTCATTTTTTGCGGTATCAGATGACGGTTTGATTGGCACTATTTTGGGGTTCATATGAACTTTTTATCGCTTGCTATTACACTTTTTGTGATGTAAGGTGAAAAAAAATGGTTTATTTAGCACAGTTTTTATTTTTTACGGTGTTCATCTCAGGGGTTAGGTCATATGATATTTTTATAGAGCCGGTCGATACGGACGCGGCGATACCAAATATGTATACTTTTTTTTAATTTAAGTTTTACACAATAACATATTCTGAGCCATAGTTTTTTTATTTTTTGTGCGATTGTCTCAGGTAGGGGCTCATTTTTTGCGGGTTGAGGTGACGTTAGATTGGTACTATTTTGGTGGACAAACGCCTTTATGATCGCTTGCTGTTGTACTTTTTGTGATGTAAGGTGACAAAAAAATTGTTTATTTTGCACATTTTTTTTTTTTTTTTTTTACGGTGTTCATCTGAGGGGTTAGGTCATGTGATATGTTTATAGAGCCGGTCGATACAGACACGGCGATACCAAATATGTAAACTCCCTCCCACCCCTATTTTTTACTAATTTTTTTAAACTTTATTCGGGGAAAATGACGTTTTTGTTTATTTTTACTTGAAACTTTTAATTTTTTGGGGTGAAAACTTTATTTTTTTAACTTTTTTTTCACTTTTGGAGGTCTAATCCCCTTTACAATGCATTCTAATACTTCTGTATCGGAATGAATTGGCTGTATGAGTAATACTGTGTGTATTACTCATACAGCTTCCAGCCTGTGAGATCCAGGGGGCTGGATCTCACAGGCTCGTCACCAGAAGGCAGCGCTGATGCCTAAGGAAGGCATCGTACTGCCTTCCATGCCATCGGGACCCCCTACAGCCGCATGGGGACCCGATGGCACCGCCGATCACCGCCGCAAACCTCAGGTAAAGCCGCAAACCGCAGGTCTGAATTGACCTGCGGTTTGCTGCGATCGCCGATGCGGGGGGGTCACATGAACCCCCCCTGGCGTTGTGACAGGATGCCCGCTGAATGATTTCAGCGGACATCCTGTTCCGATTAACCCCCGCCACGCTGCAATGTAGTTTTAAAGTTACGACGTACCGGTACGTCATGGGTCCTTAAGGACTCGGCAAACATGGCGTACCGGTACGTCCTAAGTCCTTAAGGGTTTAAACAAAAAATAATAATTGTAATTTACATTTTCGGGTGAAATTCACCAATTTCGAACCCGAACATCCAGGTGTCCGCTCAACTCTAATCGGAAATACACATGACGTACCGGTACGTCATTTGTCCTTAAGTACTAGGACATGATGACGTACCGGTACGTCATGTGTCCCCAAGAGGGTAATGTACTCAGTCATATAAAACATAACAATATCACAATTATGCTAATTTTTTAAATAGACAAATAATACAATACAGAAGGGGTATGCACAATAGTAACTGTTCCCCTCTTTCTACAGATCCTGGAACACAATCCCCACTGTAGATAACGCAGCATGCAAATGTTTTCTAAAAAGTAAGGGCTCATTCCCACTTTCACATTACAGATCTACAGTATATTAATTAAAAAATTTTTTAAATTAAAATGGATGGAATTGGTTTCTTATTTTTTGTTCTTCTGTCTCTTATACGCATGCTGTCCATGTGAAATAGGAAGTATATAGAGGTAGAATAGGATCGTCTTTGGCTTTCATATTATGCCTCTGTAAAACTCTTGGGTTGTATGGAGCTAGTCCATCAGTAGGGATGAGTTAAACCATGAAAGTTCGGGTTCAGCCGAACTTCAGGTCAAAGTTTGGGATCGGGGCCTGGACTTGACCCCGAACCCTATTGAAGTCAATGGGGACCTGAACTTCACATTATTATTTTCCGTTATTACATGGTTATATCGGAAAATAATAGCATTCTTAAGACAGAATGCAAAACAATATGGCCATTTAGGGGCTAAAAAAGGTAAAAAAACAACTCACCTCATTCACTTGATTGCACTGCAACAGATTCTTCTATCTTCACTGAACAGGACTTGCCACAAACCTACAATATGCACGATGATGTCACAACGTGGGATGCAATATTATAGAAATCTGCGGCACTCCCATGTCATAGAAAACTTCACCTTTTATTACACCGAAATCTGTGACGTTTCGACCTGTTAGGTCTTTATCAAGCTCATAAATACATACCAATAGTGAACATATATATAATCACCAGATCCCAACAATTGGTCAAACTTAGCTCCACCTTAATTGAATATAGATACCTCCCCCTTCAAGCTAACGACGTGGGAGAGAGAGGTGTCGTCATCAAGCATATCCCAGGTCCTTTGGCAGGTCCTGTTCAGTGAAGATAGAAGAAGCTGCTGCAGTGCAATCAAGTGAATGAGGTGAGTTTTTTTTAAACCCCTAAATTTCCATAATGTTTTGCATTCTGTCTTAAGAATGCTATTATTTTCTGATATAACCATGTTATAACGGAAAATAATAAAATCACCCGAACACCTAACAAGTCTGGGTTGGGGTCTGGGTACCTAAACTTGCAAACTTCGGTACGAACCTGAACATTGCAATTCGGGTTCGCTCATCCCTAGCCATCAGCCTAAGGTTGCTCTGAAAGAGTGAAAGAGTACTTTTATTTAGCAAACCTTTCATACTAGATACTCTTTATATACGTAACTGCTAGTCACATATAATGGAGTATTTCTTCCATATAGTATTTTGATTAAACTGTTGCTCACCAGAAGTGGAAGTTGTGCACTCAGTTGATCTAAACAATCAGCAGCAAATAAATTTCATCTTGTTGACATCAGTTGCCTTTTATAATAACGCTGTCTTATAACACAAGCCGAGACGAGATGTGAAAAATTGAGAATCAGTGACATGTCACAAAAATGATCCTTCAGGATAAAACCTTTATAGAGTAAATTACAACTGCTATACAGATTATAAATTATTCATGTATAGATTAATGAAAATATGCTAATACGGATTTGCTGTTTAAAAGGTATAAATGTATTTCTTATTGCCTAGAGTAATTAGAAAAAGAAATTACTCATGCGTCCTGATCCTGACATTAAATAATTACGCTTGTGGAAAATTTGCACACACACAGTATACGGGATTATTTTGAATATAATTTTGAGAGTTTAATCTAATCATAATATTTCAAGTTGTTTATGGAGGTGCTTTGTAAACTGTGCTACTGATGTTAATGCTGCGAAAGTTAATGTTCCCTTTCTACAGCAGACTACACATAGTTCTGAGTATATTTTATATATTTCTGGAAACTTGTTTATGTATTACTAGATGTCAGGGGTGGGATCCAACAGTTGTTAAAAGAATGTATAATTTGGGCAATATTATATGAGATTGATTTATTGGGTACTATGTGTGCACTATTATATGCAGGGGCATAGTGTGTGGCAGTATTATATGCATGGGGCACAATTTGTGGCACAATTCAGAGGACAGAATATGTGGTGCTAATAAGTTCACAGTGTGTGGAGGTATTGTTTGTATCAACATTATATTTAGGGGACACTTTTATATTATTGGGCACAATATTTGGTACAATTATATTCAGGGACCATAGTGTGTATAGCAGAATTAATTTCAAGAGGCACAATGGTTGGTGCTTTTACACTACTCACAAAAAGTTAGGGATATTTGGCTTTCGGGTGAAATTTATGGAAGTTCACACTACAGTGATATTATATCATGAAAGTCGGGCATTTAAATAGAAGCATGCAATGGTGATTTTATCATTTCAAACAATTTATTGAAACAAAAGCCAACACCAGTTATACCCCCACAAAAATGTCAGTGTCTAAATAACTTGTTATGTGGCCTTGGGCATCAATTACAGCTTGACAACGACGTCTCATGCTGTTCACAAGTCGACCTATTGTCTGCTGAGGCATGGCATCCCACTCTTCATGAAGGGTGGCCCTCAGGTCATTGAGGTTCTGAGGTACAGAGTTATGAGCCTCTACACGGTGACTCATAGGTTTTCAATGGGATTCAGGTCTGGAGAAAGTGCAGGCCACTCCATTTGAAGTACCCCAGTCTCCAGCAGCCATTCCCTAATGATGCGACCTCAATAAGATGGCAAATTGTCGTCCATGAAGATTAAATTAGGCCTTTGTTGTTCATGCAGAGGCACAATGACTGGATTAATGATGTTATTCAAGTAGTATGGG
The DNA here is from genome assembly GCF_905171765.1 of Bufo bufo. Taxonomy (NCBI): domain Eukaryota; kingdom Metazoa; phylum Chordata; class Amphibia; order Anura; family Bufonidae; genus Bufo; species Bufo bufo. Next base: position 93,992,597 of record NC_053392.1, on the reverse strand, counting down.
CTTGTCACTGTACCATTCACAAAGTGTAGGGCAGTTCTGTATTGACTAGACATCTGCCCACACTGTAACATCATCCCCACCAAAGGCTTTTTTGGTGACAACAGTGGCTGATGCATAACGCTCTCCAGTATGTCTCCCTCCAACATTGTTGGCAGCCATCATTTCTGCTCAGTGTGAATCGACTGAATCAGTGAACAGCACTGAGGCCGACTGGTCCCTTATCCAGCGTAGATGCTCTTTGTCCCATGCAAGATTATGACGCCTGTGTCAATATCCTTGCAGGTTGTCTAGCACGCAGACCACGCTGATGTAAATGGTTTTAAATTGTCTGATGTGATCATGGGCAGACTGGAAACTTATGACCATGGAAAAAAAAACTAAAATTGGTCCCATGTTGTAGATGGTCCAGATTGACAGAATGCGGGGCAACCTAAGTAGGTAGGGACAACAGAAGTAGGCGGGGCAGAACAAAATATCACCCCCAGCAGACCGAAATACCACAGTGCAGCACAAAATAATGCTGCCTCCACCACAATATTCAACTGTATTACCATCCTGAGGATTAAATTCAGGAGAGAACCTGTGGCTGCTGGCCAGGTGCATACAGTAAGTACCTGATATGCAATATACTTTATTAAGGCTTCATGTATTTTTAATAGACTTTACTCCCCCCCTAAAGCGCACATTTCCCTGTGCTCTTAAAATTCTCTTTTCTGTACATGCTGACTTCTCAGCGGTGTACAGAGTACGGAGTTTACAGTTTCTCAATGGGGCTGCAGAGAACGGAGTACTGCCAGGAGCGCACATTGCTGCTCCTGCCCGTGCCCCTCGGAGGTTTGCTAAATGCTGCAATAGCACATGGGTACCCTGTAACCATGTGCTATGCCAGGATTAGCTGAACGGACCGGCATCTGCCTGTCAGGAGCCTGCTCCGCTCATTTAGTAAACCTCTGAGGGGCACAGGCAGGAGCAGCAATGTGCGCCCCTGCCAGTACTCCCTGCGCTGCAGCCCCATTGAGAAACCGTAAACTCCCCACTCCATACACCACTGAGAAGTCAATAGTGTACATAAAAGTCAATTTTAGGCGCACAGGGAAATGTGCGCTTTTGGGGGGAGTAAAATCTATTAAAAATACAAAAAGCCTTAATAAAGTACTTTACAAAGTGTTATTATGACATTAGGGACATTTTAACAAAAATGTAATCAAAAGTTTAGTTACTCTTTAATTAATTATTAAGCTTAAGTGATGATGAATATGACTATAATGCTGTACTGCATGTGGATGAAGCCTGGTTGCCACAAAGGAAACCAGGAGAAGGAGGACACTCACATTTCACTGGTCGGCCTCTTCTATTTTCCCATAGGATCTGGTGATGCCTCTTCGTGTGCTGAAATCCAGCCTTGGTGTCTACGTTTATGTTTCAATACTCATAGCTTATTTTAATCCTGCAGATCTGAACACAGTGATGTTTTTGTCTTCGATCACTGTGGAGAAAAACTGCCAGATGGGAAATACTCGCACAGGGTTAGCCAAGCAACCAAGGTCTGGCATGTTTTGAGCCTGTACCCACAGTATCAGCAGCATAACCAGTTCCTGAGCAGAACATAATAGACGCAGATCTGGCCCTGGCAGTTTTTTGGAAGGTTTTGGCTGTACATTGCCTATGCTCTTTATTGCCGCCACCTCTGTGGCCACCACCCTCCACCTCTGTTGTCACCCCATCTCCTTACCTTCCTTCCTTCTCAGCACCCCGATATTGTCATCCTCACCCTCCAAGCCACTTTTATCAAACTGTGATATGTCATCATGGACTCCTTGGACCTCATCCAGACTCCCTGCTCTGTATTTTCCCCTAGTGCCACTGTCACTACCACTGCCCCTACTGCCACCACCTTGGCTACAACTGCAAGTACTACCACCACCACAAACACAGCTATCAGCTATGCATGAAGTCTCCCACCTCCCCCTGAACCTCCTCATGGCAGTCCATATGCTGACTGTTCTCACACAACCCAGTAACAGGGAGACTTCTGTGAGGTTTTGTTGCCTCTTCTTAGGAAAAAAAGAAGACACCCACTAGTAGGGGGCAGTGAAGACAGAAATGAAAATGAAATACTTTTTTGGGCCTCAAGGAAGGGGGGAGCAGAAGGAATGCTGTGACACATGGCTCCAAGACTTAGAGGTGACCTTGGCATCATTCTGCAGTGACTGAGAGGAGGAGTGAGCCAGGTTGCCTCTCTCTCTAGTGATGAGCGGCAGGGGCAATATTCAAATTCGCAATATTTCGCAAATATTTGGGTGAATATTCGCCATATATTAGAGAATTCGCAATATCATGATCTCCAGGCATTATTTTCTTGATTATTTTCTTTCTCGCATGAACTGGTATTTTAAAAAAAATCGAATATTCGCGATTACGAATATATTTAGCGATATTCTAAATATTCGCGAATTCTCGAAGTGCCGATATTCGCAATTAAAATTCGCAATTCGAATATTCGTGATCAACACTATCTCTCTCCTTGTTTTCTCCTCCTGTAATCCCTCTCAGAGAAAAAACTGAAAAGATCTAAGATAGTGAAGTACAGCAACACTAGGTTCAGCCAAGGATATTACTTATACTTATAGGATATTATATAAAACACGCATGTAATAAAACCAGATGTCCTGGCAAGCCCGACCCAGGTTTTGCCATGCTTTTTCAAGTACCTAGTACGGCTAGTGTACAGATGGCTAGTGCAGCTACTGCTGCTTGCACCACTACACAATGCAAATGGTCGGATGATAGGGCATGGAAATTGTTTTGAATAACTTGAGGGGAGTAGTTTCTAAAAGAGGTTCATTTGGATGGTTTCTATTATGTAAGCCCCACAAAGGGACTTCATAACTGAATTAGTCCTTTAAAAAGCAGGTTTTGGAAACATTCTTAACAAATGTAAAAATTGAATTTAAAATTGTACTCCATCTATCATCCAAAAAAATAAAAAAATAAAACGACATTTACAAAATGATGCCAACATAAAGTAGACATATGGGAAATGTAAAGAAATAACTATTTTAATGAGGTATTACTGATTTTAAATTTTGGATTTTTTTAAGAATAAAGGTGAAATATATTAACTCAAATTTACTACTGTTATGAAGTACAATGTGTCACAAGAAAAAAAATAATCTCAGAATGGCTTGGATAAGTAAAAGCGGTCCATAGTGATTACCATATAAAGTGACACATGTCAGATTTCCAAAATTTGGTCTGGTCCTTAAGGTGAAAAATGGCAGGGTCCTGAAGGGATTAAAGACACATGTGCAATTAAATGTCCCTCCCAAACACACTGCACACTACTATTGACAATCTTCAAATGTCTTTTACAGTAAAATGTGCTTGGTTCACTAAAATAGGAATAATAATGGTGCTATTGCAGTAAAAATTATTTTTATGTAACACTGAACAATATCTTGCAGTAGTGTAAACGCATTTAATAACACAGGTATAATAATGGTGTTATTGCAGTAAAATGCTTTTTATATAATGCTGAACGGTAACTACCAGTAATGTACAACATGTGCAATAACACTGGTATAATGCTCTGAAATGCCCAGATACAAATAGTACTGTAAATAGAAACCGGTTTGTGGAAAAAAAAATGGTGTGGGGGGTGAAATTGTCTGCAACAGAATGCATGCTATTAGGGTACTGAAACCCTACAAACTCCTTTCTTAAAAAAAATAAAAAATTATAAAAAAAAGCTGGTTTGTTCATACAGAATTTAAAACCCTAAAATGTACCCAATTATGTCTCCATATTTCCTCTCCGTAATGCCTCTGTGGCACCTTGAAAGTATCTCTAGTACTAGATTACTGACTTGTGTCTGGAACTGGTTTTTGGAGGAAACTGCCATAAGACATCCCTACATAAGCCTACCTGAGAACAGAATGGCACCTGGCTCACTCTGAGTAGAAGGATCTGGCTGAATGCTGATTAGCTGATCAGGCTGTCTGTCAACCTCTGAGAAAAGCCCTCCGTATTGCCCTCCCAGGATCATGGATCATGTGATTCTACATCTTCTTCCTTCTTGTTGTTTTTAAATTTTCATGGTAAAATGGCACCGGGTTCTGTTTTTGAGCAATTCGTCTCAAGCGAATCACCAAAACTTTGTATTAAACACCTTTTTTGTGAAACTTGTAACAAATCAAATTTGTTTAGAATTGATTTGCTCATCTCTAATTTATATACATCCTTTACGTGTTTGCCTGTCAGATATGGAGGCAATAGTATTGGAGAAACATGCTGGGATGTTACACATTTGATTTATTAGATTTATGGATGGTTTGTTTCTTTTGGATATTAAATGCTTTTTTTAACCAGTTGAAATTTTGCAGAAATTCAGGGGTGAACAACAGTCAGTACACACTAGGGTGTACACTAGTACTCACAGAGAGGCCTTCTGGTGTTAGCCTCTTCTTGGCTAGCTTTATGGAAATTGTAATAGGTATTTTACAACCTTATAAAACTAATACCTAGACCTGTCAACCAAAGCAACCAGGGAGGAGCTGGCCACAGAAGGGAGTGGAGCTTGGGGGCAAAAACACCAATGGTGACGCCCTCATTGCACCAAAAGCTTAATTTGTATATTAAGAAAAAATATAACTTGGGAACTGAACCTCAGATCTACAAAAGAAACACAGTGTTTTAACCCCTTAATGCTTAATGCAGTACGTGTGCGGCATATGCACCCCCAATTGTATTGAACGGGATGTTGTTATGAGCCCACTCCATGCGTGGTGGGTGCCAGCTGTATAATACAGCAGGCACCTGGCCGCAATTACATGGAACAGCTATCCCACTAAACTGTGTAATTTAACCCTTCAGATGCTGTGCTCAGCAGCGATTGCTGCATCTGTGAGGTAAGGTAGAAGGATGCAGCACCCTCTGCCTTCCCATCGGAGCCCCCGCAGTAAATGTGGGGCTCCAATCCGCTATCATGGTAGCCCAGAGGGTTCTGAAGCTTTCCAGCTCTGCACAAGGCACAGCTCAGCAGGGAGTCTAAATCCTATACATCATAATAGATCTCTAATAGGGCTCATGCACATTAACATATTTTTTATCCACATCTGATCTGCATGTTGGTCGGATGCAGACCCATTTACTTCAATGGGGGTGCAAAAGCACATGGTGTGTCCATTCTGTGGCACCCACAAAAAAAAAAAAAACACGTCCTATTCTTGTCCATTTTACAGACAAGGATAGGACTGTTCTATAGAGGCAAGGAACTATAGAGACCAGGTTCTATAGAGGCCACAAAATGCAGAACGCAAGCAGCCAGTATCTGTGTTTTGCGGATCTGCAATTTGCAGACCACAAAACAGGCTATGGTCTTAAACATGAACCTTTAGGCCCCTTGCAGACGAGCGTGACAGATTCGGTCCGGATGCGTTCAGTGAAAAATGTGCGATTTTGCAAGCAAGTTTATTCAGTTTTGAATGCGATTGCATTTAGTTTTTATCGCGCAGGTGCAATGCGCATTGATGCGTTTTCCACGCGCGTGCTCAAGGATGCGATTTTCACGCAGCCTCATTCACTTCTATGGGGGCAGCGTGAAAAACGCAAAATATAGAACATGCTGCGATTTTCGCGCAACACACAAGTGATGCGTGAAAAACAACGCTCATGTACACAGACCCATTGAAATTAATAGGTCCGGATTCAGTGTGGGCGCAATGCGTTTGCATCACGCATTGCCCCCGCGCGGAATACTCGCTCGTGTGAAAAGGGGCTTAGGGTGAATAGGACAAGGGATCAAAATATCACAGGTTCTTGCCCCCTAAGGCCTCTTTCACACGGGAGTCTCGTGTGAGGGCCGGACAAGATGCGGGTGCGTTGCGGGGAAATGCGCGATTTTTCCGTGTGAGTGCAAAGCTTTTTAATGTGTTTTGCACATGTGTGAGAAAAATCTGCATGTTTGGTACCCAGACCCGAATCCGGACTTCTTCACAGAAGTTCGGGTTTGGGATCGGTGTTGTGTAGATTTTATTTTCCCTTATAACATGGTTATAAGGGAAAATAATACAGAATGCTTAGTAAAATGTCCATTGAGAGGTTAAAAATAATAAAAAAAATTAACTCACTTCATCCACTTGATCACGTAGCGGATCTCCTCTTCTTTCTACTTTCAGGACCTGGCTAAAGGACCTTTGATGACATCATGGTGATGGACCATGTGATGAGTGCAGTGACGTCACCACAGGTCCATTTCATCAAAAAAAAAGAAAGAAGACATGCCAGGCTGAGCATTCAAGTGGATTAAGGTGAGTTTATTAATTGTTTTTTATTTTTTAATCCCTAGATCACTATTTTACTAAGCATTCTGTATTAAGAATGTTATTATTTTCGCTTATAACCATGTTATAAGGGAAAATAATAAAGATTGGGTCCCCATCCCAATCGTCTCCTCGCAACCATGCGTGAAAATCGCACGGCATCTGCACTTGCTTGCGGATGCTTGCGATTTTCACGCAGCCCCAGTCACTTCTATGGGGCCTGCGTTGCGTGAAAAATGCACAATATAGAGCTTTCTGCGATTTTCACGCAACACACCAGTGATGCGTGAAAATCACCGCTCATGTACACAGCCCCATTGAAGTGAATGGGTTCACCTCACGCATTGCACCCGGACGGAATTTTAGCCCGTGTGAAAGGGGCCTAAGGGAGCTAATAGTTATTAAATAAAAAGTAAAAAAGGTTTAAAAAAAACAACAAAATATTAAAAGTTTAAATCACTCTCCTTTTCCAATTTTATATATAAAAATATATACAGTACAGACCAAAAGTTTGGACACACCTTCTCATTCAAAGAGTTTTCTTTATTTTCATGACTATGAAAATTGTAGATTTACACTGAAGGCATCAAAACTATGAATTAACACATGTGGAATTATATACACAACAAACAAGTGTGAAACAACTGAAAATATGTCATATTCTAGGTTCTTCAAAGTAGCCACCTTTTGCTTTGATTACTGCTTTGCACACTCTTGGCATTCTCTTGATGAGCTTCAAGAGGTAGTCCCCTGAAATGGTTTTCACTTCACAGGTGTGCCCTGTCAGGTTTAATAAGTGGGATTTCTTGCCTTATAAATGGGGTTTGGACCATCAGTGGCATTGAGGAGAAGTCAGGTGGATACACAGCTGATAGTCCTACTGAATAGACTGTTAGAATTTGTATTATGGCAATAAAAAAGCAGCTAAGTAAAGAAAAACTAGTGGCCATCATTACTTTAAGAAATGAAGGTCAGTCAGTCAGTCAGCCGAAAAATTGGGAAAACTTTGAAAGTAAGGGCTATTTGACCATGAAGGAGAGTGATGGGGTGCTGCGCCAGATGAGCTGGCCTCCACAAACACCGGACCTGAACCCAATCGAGATGGTTTGGGGTGAGCTGGACCGCAGAGTGAAGGCAAAAGGGCCAACAAGTGCTAAGCATCTCTGGGAACTCCTTCAAGACTGTTGGAAGACCATTTCAAGGGACTACCTCTTGAAGCTCATCAAGAGAATGCAGAGAGTGTGCAAAGCAGTAATCAAAGCAAAAGGTGGCTACTTTGAAGAACCTAGAATATGACATATTTTCAGTTGTTTCACACTTGTTTGTTATGTATATAATTCCACATGTGTCAATTCATAGTTTTGATGCCTTCATAGTCATGAAAATAAAGAAAACTCTTTGAATGAGAAGGTGTGTCCAAACTTTTGGTCTGTACTGTAAATAAAAAAATTAAAATGTTTGGAATTGCCGCGTCCAAAAATTTCCTAAAATATAAAAAAATTAAAAACACACATCTCGCCATTTTTTTGTCACCTTGTCCATCCCAAAAAAATGAATAACAGTGATCAAAAAGTCATACATACCACAAAAATGGTACAAAAAAAATACAGTTCATTCCATACAGCTCTGTAAACCAAAATATAAAAAGTTACGGCTGTCAGAAAATGGTGAAGCAAAGAAAATGTAGATTTTTTTTTCAAATTTTTTTTTTTTTTTTTACAATAATAAAACAAAAAACTATACAATTTTGGTATCACCGTAATAGTTGAGCTGCAGAATAAGGGCACCATTTTTAGAGAGCAATGAACGCTGTGATGTCCAAACCCCAAAAACATTGAGAGAATTGTGTTTTTTTAAATTTAATTTTATCTCACAAATAATTTTTTCTCCTTTTTCCAATACAAGACTTGGTAAATGATATGGTGCCATTAAAAAATGCATTTTGTCCTGCAAAAAATAAGACCTCATATGGCTATGTGAATGGAAAAATAATAGTTATGGGGAGGAAAAATCTAAAATGCAAATGTTAAAATGGGCCCAGCCTTTAAGAGGTTATTCAGGATAACCACAGCTATTAGGCAAATACTTGGAGTCTTTGGTGACATATTCCTTTTAAGTCCTAGATAACCCCTATAAATGAAAAAAAGGTACATTTAATTTAATTATGTCACACTGTTTTTTCTCATTCTGGTCTAATAATGATGCATTTACTAAGATGTTTTGTGTACCAAAAACACAGCTTAGTTGCCCACAATACCAATTTACTTGAATTTTGCATTTTTTTCTATTTTCTATTTTCCTAATTTGTATTATTATTTTTTTTATGTTATATTGAATTAAATGTTATTCAAATGAAAGTGAAGCCAAGCAACACTAAATTAATTAGAATGCTATATTTTATTTAACAAAGCATAAAAAAATATTTGTGGACAATAAGTACCTTGAATAACATAAAACTACCCACATCTATTAAGGCTTGGTCATTTTTCATATGTTCAAGTTTGATTAATGACTATTTCATTCTGCATTTAATGGTATTTACAAATGAGGAGAAATGAGAATGAATGGAGCATAACCTCTAAATGGTCAATGGTCTGTGTGACCACCATGTGGATCCATAAGTTCACATCCTCATCATCATGCATAAAAAAAGACCTTTGCACAGTCTACAATATTGTTAAAGTTAAAAGGTAACATTTATTGTCAAAGCCTTTTCCAAATTTACTTTGGGCCATATCCTTAGTTTCAAAGACTGGAATATGTTTTATTAAAAATATGTATTAATCAGATAATTTTATTAGCATTTTTTGCATGAAGATCCAACACATGAAAAACCATAGGTAACCAACCCGGGCAGACGAACCTCCCTTCATACTTTTCTATCACACATACACCCCCCCTCCCCCAGTCTCCTAGATGCTAACAAGAGATGAGCGATGAGCGAATTTCTCTGAAATTTGATTTGGTCGGTTCGCTGAAATTTCCATAAAGATTTGATTCGATCCGAATTTATTTGTGGCGAATCGCATTAAAAAACAGTTATTTCCTAGCTGCAGAGAGCCTGTATAGTAGTGTAGAAACTGTGCCTTGCAGTAACACACATAGTGAGTCTGCTGTGGTAGTGAAACAATACTGTCAGTCAGTATGACACACAGATGACAGGTGTCGCTCTTAGAATCACGCAGTTACGGGGCCAAAACTGACCAAATAACTCAAGTGTGAACTCAACCTTACAGGTCGATGTTAGCGTCAAATATAAAGAACTGTGCAGAGGCCCAAGATTCGGCTATAGCGTGAAAGAGCACACTTCTTTTACACTGTCATCAGCTGATTCCACATAGATGTCTACAGAACCTGTTCTATTAAAAGCTTATACAAGTAGAGCCTCCCTGACAGAGAAGAGAGGGTGTCAGCAGTAAGTTTGTGTTGACGTCTCTGATTATTTTGCCCTTCCTCTGATCTGTCAGAACAATACCGCCAAAAAAACTGATCCTGTCTGTTAAGCATCCGCCTTCACTCGGTCAGCATTTGGTCAATAATCCATCAGTATTGCTAATGCCAAAAAAAAACCAGGAGTGGATCCAAAACAGAGATGACAGGTGAATGGAATATTTGCATGTCTTCTGTGTTGTGTACCCACTCCTGCTTTTGGTTACCAAATCATAACACAATTCTGATGGGACCATACAGGCCTTACAGCTGCTACACAGACAGGATCCGTTGTGTCTAATTTTTCCTTCCTTCTGAGATCAGAAAAAGGGTCAAATAAATGATGATGTCAACAAAGCCAAAATAGTGGCCCAGTCATGATGTGGGGAGGGTGGGAACAGCATGAGAAGTCCACAGAGTGGCCCAATGACATAGTGTGGAGGTGGCAGCAGCATCAGGAGACCACAGAGTGGCAAGGTGACATAGTGTGGAGGTGGCAGCAGCAGCAGGATCAAGAGACCACAGAGTGGCAAGGTGACATAGTATGGAGGTAGTAACAGCATCAGGAGACCACAGAGTGGCACAATGACATAGTGTAAAGGTGGCATCAGCAGCATGAGGAGGTCACAGAGTGGCAAGGTGACATAGTGTGGAGGTAGCAGCAGCATCAGGAGACCGCAGAATGGAAAGGTGACATAGTGTGAAGGAAGCAGCAGCATCAGGAGACCACAGAGTGGCAAGGTGACATATTGTGGAGGTGGCAGCAGCATCAGGAGACCACAAAGTGGCAAGGTGACATAGTGTTAAGGTAGCAGCAGCATCAGGAGACCACAGAGTGCAAAGTTATATAATGTGGAGGTCGCATCAGCATCAGGAGACCACAGAGTGGCAAGGAGACATAGCGTGGATGTAGCAACAGCAGCAGCATGAGAAGGCCATAAAGTGGCACAATGATAGGTGGCAGCACCAGCATGAGGAGGCCACAGAGTGGCAAGGTGACATAGTGTGGAAGTGGCATCATTATCAGGAGACAACAGAATGGCAAGGTGACATAGTGTGGAGGTGGCAGCAGCATCAGGAGACCACAGAATGGCAAGGTGACATAGTGTGGAGGTGGCAGCAACATCAGGAGACCAGAGTGGCAATGTGACATAGTGTGGCAGTGGCAGCAGCATCAGGAGACAATAGAGTGACCCGGTGACAGAGTGGGGAGGTGGTTGGCACTAACAGTATCCACTGATAATGGTGGGTGTAAGAAGGAGCACTTGGCATCAGATGTGTGGCATCAGGTGGGTGGCAGCATCAGAATAGTAGCTGAGGCAGGTAGCCAGAAGAAACCGGTCTCTTTTGTCAAGGTTTGGGTGAGGCAGCATGGATGATCTAATCTGATGCATCAGGCATTGGTGGGTGGAAATCCTGGCTGATCCACGCATGATTCATCTTGACAAACGTCAGTCTCTCCACATTTTGGGTGGACAGGCGAGTTCTCATTGAGGTAACTATAGGTCCCCGCCACACTTAACACCCGCTCTGATGCCACACTACTGGCCGGGCAGGACATATTTTCCAGGACATACTCGGCCAGTTGCGGCCACAAATCCAGTTTGGCTGTCCAGTAGTCCAGTGGATCTTCAATGACGGCTGGCAAGATGCACTCCAAGTATGCCACCACCTGCTGGTTCAGGTTCTGCTCTATGTCCAGCTGCTGGTGAGTAGTTTCTTCACTATACGGGTGAAGAAAGCTGCTCATCAGCGACTCTAGACTCAGGCTGCTGCTGATGGAGCTGGTACTGCTCCTGCCATTCCCCCCCCAGCAGCTATGGCAGTGGAACATGAGCACAGAGGGCCCCTCCGGTCAGACCGGCGAGAGGATGGACGAAGGCACAGATAGGCAGCGGCCAACTGACTACATAGGATGTCTCTATAGTAGTTCAGTTTGTCCTCCCTCTCAGCTGGTGTAAAAAAGGCATTGTGGCCATTTGCGCAAGTGACTCGGAATGACTCCCTGCCTCCATCTCCACTGTATACTGCCATGATGCGTCTGGGTCATCTGCCTACTCTTCCTCATCTTCCTCTTGCTCCTCCGGCTGCTCCTGCTCCTCATCTCCTGTCACCTGTGTAGAAAAACAACCCATTTTCCTACATATTGCCTGTGCTCCAATGTCCTCCTTCTCCTCCAGTTCAGCACCCACAGGGCTTATGTGGCCATGAGATGTCTCCAGTCCCTGACCAGCCAGATTTACCAGCATCTTTTCTAGGATATGAATCAGTGGTTTTGTGTCCCAGCACGGGGAGATTCATTTCAGTATCATTACAGATCACATATGCTGTATTTCTGTAGTTATTAGTTAGGTAACAGCACCATCTAGTGATGGTAAAAATTTATTGCACCTTGTTTTCTTGTTAATAAAGATTATTGCTTTGTGGGAGGTGCTAGGCATTGTGGGTAGTGCAAGGCATTCTGGGAACGAGAAGCCCCCTTCTTCAGTCTACATACAGACTACAGGACATAAGCAGAGCTGTTCCATGCAGTTATTCTTCAACTCCACCATCTTTGTGCAAGTATATCTGGTCAGTGAGATCTACCTTGTGTCAGGGACATTATGTTATACAGAGCTGCTTAGCTAGGTATAAGTGTCACTCAGAATTATTTCTGTTATTTCTGTTAGCTAGACATGCAGTTCTATGTATAGGCAGCCATTTTGGACATTTGCTTTCTCTGTCAATGTATTACTGTACGTGCTATTCTATATGTTTTACTTACACAAGCCATTTGTATTCTTGTTTTACCAATTCACAATCCTGTTGACCAATAAACAAGTTAGATTACAGAAAACAGTCCTCTTATTTGTAAGACAGGAATGGTTTATACTGAATGTCAGACTGCACACTGTATGAACGTGTATAAAGACAGAACAGTAAAACAGATGCTAGTCACCAGCGATAGTGGATCTGACTACATGGAACTGCCATCACACACGCGGTCCTGAGTACAAGATTGCAGCGGTTGCCATACAGTCATAAGAAGTGAGAGTGCAGCCCCCAGCAAGTGCAGCACGATCCAGACCACGCTGAAGTCCGTTTCTACATAGACTGAGTCCACACAGAAACTTTAAGCAGCCAGCAAGAGGCACACAATGTTTTCTAGCCAGGCATCATCATACAGGACCAGGTCATGAGCAAGCTGCTGTAGCAAGTCCTCAATAAGAGAAAAGGCTGCTCTCGCCTGTGTAGAAGCTGAAGCTACAAAAGTAAGATCTTCCTTTGCTGCACAAGAGATGCAACTAAAGTTAAAGCAAGCAGATCAAGTGTCACTGCAAGTGTCACTGGAAGAAGAGAGAGTACGCCGTCAAATGTCAATAGAAGAAGAGAGAGTACCATCAAGCGTCAATGGAAAAGGAGAGAGTACTCCTGCAAGCGTCACTAGAAAAACTTGCCGCAGAGAAAGAAGCGTCAGCCGCAATAGCCAAAGCAAAGTGCCTGGAAGCCATGGAGTACCCTGAATCTGAGAAACACAGTCAAGTACTTGGGCGAGACTTAGATCAACAAGATCTAGCACAGCGTGTCTCAGAATATGTCCATCAGCATCCCAAGACAGATGACAACTGTGAACCAGCAGATCAGCCAGCTTATACAGAGTGCCAAAGATCCTACCTTGAACCACAGTACCTTCAAGAAGGACAGTATGCGACAACATGATGCTAACCACAACTACCACCCTGCAGAACAAAATCTACAACCTTCGCTTCTACTTAAAGGGACACCCTTCGCGTCATGGGTGAACAAGCATATGAAGACTGAAACTATACAGCTGGAGCGCTCCAAGAGGAATTCAACCTAAAGAACTTACTAATATTTACAAAGCGGAACCCCGGCAGCTAAAATAAAGAAGTTGAAAGGCGATTTAAACACTGAAGGGGCGTTATCAATACCAAATAGAGACGCCGCCATAACATGTGGCACGCCGACTTTTAAATCAAGCTGCGACCGGAGGAGCCGAACCACAAAGGTCAGTCTGTTCTCAGAACAGGAGCGGGACGCCGCACCTGAAAACAGCTGAACCGTGAGTAAATAAAACAGCTAATGTGTATAATCAAACGAGACTGTATCTGAATATCCTGATTACATAAGGAGGAGAAAAAAAGACACCTAGCTATTCACATTAATAGCGGAATCCTCATAATTGTTGCAATTGAGAACATTGTTGCTACATTGTTGCAACTGAGAACATTGTTGCTACATCGTTACTACACTCCAGAGTCATTTAAAATCTCCAAACAAATAGTGGAACATATTATATGGGGATCGTTACATGGAACCATTGCCACTAATCCAATGATATTCCTGTTTTTTATTTATTTATTTATTGCTGCTATCATCGCTGCTATCCTCCAACTGCTATTTATCGATTGATATCGCTGTTATTTATGAATTGCCGTTTATATTGCTGCTAGAATTATTTATATCTCATTGTTTTATGCGTATATATTTTTATGCTTATATAATTCTATTTTTAAACATTTAATAAAATTGCCTTCCATGAACCCATAAATAGAGTGCCTGCTCACTATTTACTTTATTCGAGACTTAGATCAACAAGATCCAGCACAGCGCGTCTCAGAATATGTCCATCAGCATCCCAAGACAGATGACAACTGTGAACCAGCATATCAGCCAGCTTATACAGAGTGCCAAAGATCCTACCTTGAACCACAGTACCTCAAGAAGGACAGTATGCGACAACATGATGCTAACCACAACTACCACCCTGCAGAACGAAATCTACAACCTTCGCTTCTACTTAAAGGGACACCCTTCGCGTCAGAACAGTATTATACAGACTGCCCTAAGCCAGAAACCCCTAAAAGGTATGGTGATACACCACACATGCAGCATAACAACAACACACCGGGTAGTTTTGGCGCTAACCAGGCCGCCATGGACTTCACTAAGTTCTTTGCTAAACGGGAGCTGGTTAACAAAGGACTTATAAAGTTCACAGATCGCCCCGAGAACTACAGGGCATGGCGAGCCTCCTTCCAAAACGCCATAAGAGACTTAGAACTTTCCTATAGTGAGGAGTGAGGAGTGGCTTGGAAGCGAGTCTGCTGAACACGCCAAAAGAATCAGAGACATTAACATAAAATATCCGGGCAAAGGCCTAAAGATGGTGTGGGAAAGACTTGATGAGTGTTATGGGTCAATAGAAGCTATAGAAAATGCTTTATTTAAGAGAATTGATAATTTTCCCAGAATAGTGGGTAGGAGTCTCCAGAAGTTTAGGGAACTCAGCAACTTGTTAATAGAGGCACAGGTTTCTCAAGTAGAAGGAGATCTGCCAGGGCTAGCATTCCTGGACACCGCCAGAGGTGTCAACCCAATTGTCCAAAAACTCCCTTATAACCTACAGAAGAAGTGGATTGCTTATGGTTTTCATTATTAACAGGTTCACAATGTACCATTTCCCATGGCGTTTGTAGACTTTGTTACTCAACAGGCAAGGATCAGAAATGATCCCAGTTTTGACTTTGCATTGTCATGTCCCACTACCACTGGTGTCAAACCTCATAAAACACCAGTGGCAGTCCACAAAACTAACGTTGCCTCCAAAGGTTCTCCTTACAGGCAGTTTAAGTCTTCTCAAGAAGAGAACATACCCAAAGATCTTGCCAAAGAATGCCCCCTGCACAAGAAACCACATCCTCTACTAAATGCAGAGCCTTCAGGGAGAAGTCTTTAGAGGATCGCAAAGATTTCCT
Source organism: Bufo bufo (assembly GCF_905171765.1). Lineage (NCBI taxonomy): Eukaryota > Metazoa > Chordata > Amphibia > Anura > Bufonidae > Bufo > Bufo bufo. Next base: position 93,977,089 of record NC_053392.1, on the reverse strand, counting down.
CAAAGAAAATAACTGCTTCACGTGCTGCGCTACAACATCGCACTTCGCCAGGAACTGTAAGGTCAGTGTGACATGCACAGAATGCGGTAGCACAGAACATAATGCGGCTTTACACCCTGGACCCCCCTCTCAGGTATCAACCCAAGCAGAAGAGCATGCCAGAAAGCAGATAGACACTGACAGAGACAAAGCAGTAGTCACTTCTCTCTGTACAGAGATCTGTAAAAGACTCCCGGGAGGGAAGTCCTGCTCAAAAATCTGCCTTTTCACAGTTTACCTGGCCGGTCACCGGGGTAAGGCGATCAAGGTATATGCAATCTTGGATGATCAACGCAATCGATCTTTAGCTAAATCCACCTTCTTTGACACCTTCAATATCGTAGGGCCCGGTTCTCCCTACTCCTTAAGGACATAACAACACACCTATTAGAAAGGCCGGGCAATTACATACGTGTATAATAATGTCGGGAGGACAGAATACATAGTCACTGAACCAAACAGATATTGAACACCTCCACACATGGATATTTTACAAAATTCATAATTTATTGAAAATGAAATCATAAAAAATATCTGCAACAGCAGACTGTGGTACACAGGGCAAATATCAAAGCTAATTTTTTTTATTTATTAAGGAATGATATCATACATATAGAATAGCATAATTAAATACCAAAGTAAGCAGCAGATAAAAACAGACAATAAAGGACCGGTGGACCCAGGGGAAGGCCGAGAGGTCGGCCACAGCAAAAAATTCTGGTAGAAAATAATAGTAATAATGAACAAGACTACCAGCAGGAGGCAAGGAAACCAAGTATAAGTAAACCTGTTTCAGAGAAACTAGGTACAAAGGTCCACAAGCTGGCAGTCATAAACAAACTAACAAAGGGGAATAAAAGTGTATTACCAGATGCTGCGTGTCGGCCCCTCAGTCAAACCCTGTCCAAAGCCGTTACGCCTGTGAAGGCTTCTTCCGGGGATCATCTGTGTACCACAGTCTGCTGTTGTAGATATTTTTTATGATAGATATTTTACAAAATTCATAATTAATTGAAAATTATATGTGTGGAGGTGTTCAATATCTGTTTGGTTCCTTAAGGACATGTGCAGGTACCGTTGAGAAGGTGGGGAGGAAAGCAACTGGGTACAAGGTGGAGTCCATAGATGGTCAGACCTGCTTGTCCCTGCCAACCATACTGGAGTGCAACCACATTCCTGACAATCGTTCTGAGATACCTACACCAGAGGTAGAAGCATACCACCCACACCTGAGGCGTATAGCTTACCTGATACCGGAACTGGACCCAGAAGCCCCGATAGTCTTACTCCTTGGAAGAGACATACAATGAGTTCGCAAGGCTAGAGGACAGATTAACGGTTCCCAGAACGCTCCATATGCCCAGAGACTTGACCTAGGATGGGTCATCATAGGAGACGTCCGTCTAGGAGTAGCACACAAGCCAACCTCAGTATGCTCACCAACACGCTTGAAAATGGATGTCCTTACCTATTCCAGCCATGTCATAATAAATGAATTGCCACACAGAGCTCCTGTGCCTTGTTTTTTCGCAGATACCTTTTGTGAAGACCATGCCTGCGATAGTGAGCAAGATCACTTAGGGTGCACAATTTTCCACAGGACAAGAGGAGACAACAGGGTCGCAATGTCCATAGACAACAGGCTGTTCTTGGAGATCATGGATCAAGGAATAGTAAAAGACAAGTAAAAAAGCTGTGTCGCACCTTTGCCGTTTAAACCCTAAAGACAACGGTTACCTACCGTAATAACAAAGAACTTGTCTACAGTCGATTTATCTTCCTCAAACACAAACTTCAGAGGCCATCTGAGACGAAAGAATATTTCTTTACTTTCATGTAAAAAATATTCCAGAACAACCATGCAGAAATGGCACCTGCACTCCAAGACTCCGAGAAGTGTTGGTACTTACCCATATTTGGTGTGTATCATCCTAAAAAAAACAGGGCAGATAAAAGTTGTATTTGAATCGAGCGCCAGGTGCGAAGGCTTTTAGCTGAATTATGTCTTACCGTCTGGTCCAGACCTCAACAACAGAATTCTAGAGGCACTTCTACGCTTCTGCAGAGATTCCGTAGCATTTATAGCCGACATACAATAGATGTTCCACTGCTTCATCGTCAAGGAAGAACATGGTAGAGTACCGAATGAGAGTCCACATATTCAGAAACAGTCCTTCCCCTGCAGTCGCTATCTACTGTCTCAGACATTCAGCCCGAGAGGGTGATGAAAAGTATGGGTCAGATGTCATATCCTTTTTAGAAAAAGATTTTGTACGTAGACGACTGCTTGAAATCCACATGCACGAACGAGACCGCAATTAGTCTCCTGAAAATTTGAGGTTGCACAAAATCGCCTCCAACAGCCGTGAGTTAATGGAAGCCTTCTCACCCCAAGACCATTCAAGTGATCTAAAGGACTTGGATCTTAGCACCGACTCCCTTCCCATGCAGCGGAGCCTCGGTTTGCTGTGGGACTTAAAGGCAGACACATTCACCTTCCAAATCAGCAAGGAAGAAAATCCCTTCACACATAGAGGAGTTCTGTCCACCATAAACAGCTTATATGATCCTCTGGGATTCGTAGCGCCTGTTACCATCCAAGGCAAAATGATGCTAAGGGACTTCAACACAAAACCGTCTGATTGGGATGATCCGCTTCCCATGGAGAAAAAGGACCTGTGGACAGGTTGGAAGAAGTCTCTTGGAGCTTTGACCAGCCTTCATGTGGCACGACCATATGCTTCTGTGCCATCTACTCAAGTCAAGATGCAAAAACTATATATCTTCTGCGATGCTTCAGTCAAGGAAATTGTTGCCGTAGCATACCTAAAGACTATTGACATCAAAGAACAATGCCGATGAAGAAATCCGACCTGAAGTATCTGTTCTACATATAGTGACTTCTGACCACCTAACCCAAATCCCATTGTTTCAACACGTTCTCCACCTGGATGTTGCTCTTTTGTGCTATAGCCTGTGTAGTTCATACAGCTCAGACATTACCTGTAATCCAGAAGCCCTGCAAAGGTTGGCATCACTGCAAGCATGCCTTTATGCCTTTGGAAAGGTCCACGAACATAACAATTCGCAACATGAATGCTATACTAAGGAAATAGACTACCTAAGCAAAAGTCAAACAGTCTCCAAAGACAACGCTTTGGAAAAGCTTGATCCCTCTATTGACCTAAATGGGTCGCTAAGAGAGAAGGACCCACTGGTGGCGTCTATTGACGCCAGATGGGGAGTGTTCTGTCCCAGCACGGGGAGATTCATTTTAGTATCATATTTGCTGTATTTCTGTAGTTATTAGTTAGGTAACAGCACCATCTAGTGGTGGTCAAAATGTATTGCACCTTGTTTTCTTGTTAATAAAGATTATTGCTTTGTGGGAGGTGCTAGGCATTGTGGGTAGTGCAAGGCATTCTGGGAAGGAGAAGCCCCAGTCTTCAGTCTACATACAGATTAAAGGACATCAGCAAAGCTGTTCCATGCAGTTCTCCTTCTTAAACTCTACCATCTTATTTGAAAGACAGAAATGGTTTATACTGAATGTCAGACTGCACACTGTGTGAATGTGTATGAAGACAGAACAAGTGGAATGACGTTGTTCATACCGTAGTCCTGGCGACTGACAAATAAAGTGGCCGCCTCAAAGAGCATGAGTAAACGGCAGGTGTCACGCATGAGCTGCCACTGGCTAACATCGAAGCTACACAGAAGAGTACCTCTTTCTGCCTGAAATCGTTTATGGCCTTTCTCTGTTCATACAGTAGGTCCAACATATGGAGGGTGGAATTCCAACGGGTGGAAATGTTGCATATCAGCCTATGTTGTGGGATGCCATTCTGCCGCTGTCGCTCAAGGAGGGTGTGCTTAGCGGTGTACGAGTGACTGAAGTGCGCAGATCAGTTCCTCCCCTGTGTGACTCCGTTTGCCCTGGCAAACTAGGTGCAGAACAGCGTGACACCGCCGTGCCCTGCACATGTGGTATGCTGGTGGGGCACTGTCAATTGTCCCTGCAGTGGAGACTGAGCACAAGGTGGAGGATGAGGAGGCAAAGGCGGACATTATTGCAGGACCAACGGCGTTAGAATGTAGAGGCGGAAGCAGCGTCACCTGGCCAAATTGCTAGTTTGGCAGGGCAGGAACCACATTTACCCAGTGGGCCGTAAAGGACATATGTTGTCCATGACCCTAGTTACAGCTCCACACGTCGGTGCTGCCTTGCACTTTGGAAGACACCGACAGGCTCAAAAACTGGCCCACCTTCTGTTCTACATATGTGTGCAGGGACTATACTGCCTTTTTGGCAAAAAAATGACGGCTTGGGACTCTCAACCTCGGCTCAGTACAAGCCATCAGTTCTCTGAAAGGTTCAGAGTCCACCACTTGGATAGGGAGGGACTGCAGTACCAGCAACTTGGGCAGGACCACGCTCAGCTTCTGCGCTGGTGGATGAGTGCACGCACACTGTTGTCTCTTGGCAATTGCTTTGTTTATCGATTGCTGACAGAATGACTGACTAGGAGGAGGAGGAGCAGGAGCATCAGGACCAGCAGATGATGGGAAGGACAGACAGCTGCCTTCGGCTGAGGTGGTGGAGCCTTGACTGCCTGAAATTGGGTGCATGCCACTGGTGCATGCCACTGCTGTTGCTGCAGCAGGCTGGACCACTACATTGGAGCCACGGTTCTCCCAGGCCACTTTATGTTGACGCTGCATATGTTGACGCAGAGATGTGGTGCCAATATTGGCACACTGGCCATGCTTCACCTTCTGCCCACAGATTTGACAAATGGCCATGTTCATCTCCCCCGGCGGCTTAAAAAACTGCCACACCGCCGAGTAGGTGATTTTACCCCCAACACTCTGCACTGACTGACTGCTACCGCCACTGCCTCCGTGTACCCCTGCACCACTTCTTTCCGGGCCGGTAGGCTCCTGCGAAGCAGGTGGTCTACCCCAGGCACGTTTGGCTCCCGACCTCCCACTGCTGCCATCCTGCTGACTTCCGGCCATGCTACCGACTTGCTGGCTCCGCTACTGCCTCACACGCAAGCTGCCAACCTCTTCTTCCAATGACGATGAAGCCCCTTCATCACCCGGCTCCCAATTGCGATCGGCTACATCATCATCGAGTACTGTCTGCATGTCACTGATGTCCTCCTCAATCGTCTCTGAGCCAGGAGCCTGACCGCTCACCACACCAGCTCCTCTCTCCTCATCACTACTTGCCGCCTACCAGAGGAAGTGGCGGATGTCTCCTCCAGGTCTCGGCTGGGCAGTAGCTGCTGACTGTCCTCTAGTAGATCGTCCTCGCTGTATAGTGGAACTGAGCCCACAGCATATAGTACTTCTAGTTTTAATATACTTTTTGTATAAACCCAGAGGAGTGTTGACGGTTTTACAATACTCCTCATGTGTACTCAGGTCTCTCCATAAGGATAAACAATAGCTCAACCAAGACCTCTCAGGCAGCCAAGCAAAATGTCTTTGCTTTGTTATAGAGTATGTATTGAAGTTATGCAGAAAGACCTAGGTTTCTGGTATGAGACCCTCAGTTTTTCTTTCCTTTTGGAAAAGAGACTGGCTAGCATGTCTCTTTTCCAGAGGAGAATTGTTGAACAGTTTGAGGCTACCACCAGGGGAAGATCATATCATAAAAAAGCATTGACTGAACAGTTCAAGGCTACCACCAAAAACTTAGTGAATAAAACAGAGAAGAATTGCCCAGAAACCCTGAGTAGCTAGCACACTAGACTCTTTCTCTCACTCTCTCTATAAAAAATATGAAACCAGGTAGTGTTATACACAAATTTTTAGGGCAATGTCAGCACATTTGATTCAGATAGATTTGATTTCATTTTTTTTGTTCATCTCCAAGAATATATATATATATATACAGTACAGACCAAAAGTTTGGACACACCTTCTCATTCAAAGAGTTTTCTTTATTTTCATGACTATGAAAATTGTAGATTAACACTGAAGGCATCAAAACTATGAATTAACACATGTGGAATTATATACATAGCAAACAAGTGTGAAACAACTAAAAATATGTCATATTCTAGGTTCTTCAAAGTACCCACCCTTCGCTTTAATTACTGCTTTGCACACTCTTGGCATTTTCTTGATGAGCTTCAAGAGGTAGTCCCCTGAAATGGTTTTCATTTCACAGGTGTGCACTGTCAGGTTTAATAAGTGGGATTTCTTGCCTTATAAATGGGGTTTGGACCATCAGTGGCGTTGAGGAGAAGTCAGGTGGATACACAGCTGATAGTCCTACTGAATAGACTGTTAGAATTTGTATTATGGCAAGAAAAAAGCAGCTAAGTAAAGAAAAACGAGTGGCCATCATTACTTTAAGAAATGAAGGTCAGTCAGTCAGTCGAAAAATTGGGAAAACTTTGAAAGTAAGGGCTATTTGACCATGAAGGAGAGTGATGGGGTGCTGCGCCAGATAAGCTGGCCTCCACAGTCACCGGACCTGAACCCAATCGAGATGGTTTGGGGTGAGCTGGACCGCAGAGTGAAGGCAAAAGGGCCAACAAGTGCTAAGCATCTCTGGGAACTCCTTCAAGACTGTTGGAAGACCATTTCAAGGGACTACCTCTTGAAGCTCATCAAGAGAATGCCAAGAGTGTGCAAAGCAGTAATCAAAGCAAAAGGTGGCTACTTTGAAGAACCTAGAATATGACATATTTTCAGTTGTTTCACACTTGTTTGTTATGTATATAATTCCACATGTGTTAAGTCATAGTTTTGATGCCTTCATAGTCATGAAAATAAAGAAAACTCTTTGAATGAGAAGGTGTGTCCAAACTTTTGGTCTGTACTGTATATATATACTGTATATATATATATATAGAGAGAGAAAGAGAGGGGAATCACTGTAAATTACAGTTTGTGTTACACAATAGAATCAAATTGGATGGATGGACTTCCGGTTCCGGCGCCGACATGTGAAGGAGTCAGGCACGAGAGCTCCGCAGTAACAGAGATTAAATCCGCTCATATTGCCTGTGTACGTCGGGTGTGAGACACGAAAAGACATCCAGCTGCTCTTTGAGACATATGGATCGTTTCCTGACTAACATGGGCAAGAAAACCAAAGGCAGAACAACTTCTCCCGCGCGATCGGAGATCCCAACCCCTCCAGTAATGGTGCCTACCTTGCTTGAAACAGAGGTTGGTAAAGAGCCGCCGAGTGCTGACACTATCTGCAAAGGGGCGAATGGGACGGAGGTGCAGGCGCAGATGCACCGGATCGATTATAAAGAATTAGCGGTGGAGGTAGCTACACACTTTGCCCCGGATTTGTGGGAAACGCTGGCGACTTCGGTTGCTAATGTGATGCATCAGTTACAAGAGGCAGTGCAGCAGCACGAAGGCCGGTTAGACGAGGCGGAAGACTGCATTCAAGTCATGGAGGACACCACAGAGTCGATACTGCAGAAATTGCAAACGGCATTAGCTGACAATAAACGCCTATGGGACAAGCTAGAGGACCTTGAGAACAGGTCTAGGCGTAACAACCTGCGGCTGGTGGGTCTCCAGGAAACAATCCCGCCAGGAGAACTAGCAAGCATCTGTGAAACTGAATTGCCACAAGCCCTGGGCATAACACGGCTATGTAAGGTTGAACGGGCTCATCGTGTGGGACCATCCCGGGCCGAAAAAGACCGCCAGAATAATCGACCACGGCAAGTGGTAATGAGGTACTTGGACTACACTGATAAGGAGTCACTCCTTAGAGCTTTCAAAGCACGTAAAGAACCCGTCATGTTACGGGGAATGAAGATTCTTATGTTTGGAGATTATTCAGTGGAAGTCGCAAAAAAACACAAAGCTTTTTCACCTCTATGCACGCAGCTTCACCGCGGGGGGATCAGGTTCGCCCTGATGTATCCAGCCACATTAAAGGTGTTCAAGCTAGACGGCACCAGTACAAGTTTTACTTCACCGGAGGAGGCGGAAATTGCCCTAGATGGGAAGCTAGGGCCGGTGACCCGTGGCCAGCGAAACGCTTTAAAGAGAGCACCAGACAGACACCCTTCAGACACAGAACAGGGGAGAGTACGTGTCGGAGATCGTTGAGAGATATGCTAAAGGTCTGGAAGGACTCTCTGGAGCGACCAACGGACTTTAAATCGGGACTCTGGTGGTGATTATTAGATAACCATTTTTCCTATATTACCTCAGTTATGCCTTATTGTTTTCTCATCTTCTGTAATATCTCTATTGTGGAAGCTCAAAATATGAGCGGCATTGTGAGAGGGAAAGGTTGAGAGGGGAGCTGAGAAGGAAGCATTACTCTGATCTGTGCTTTCCTTCGCTCCTTATTAGTTCATGTTTGAAAATGTTTACTATTGTTGGGAAGGGAAGGGGGGAGTGGGGGAGGGAAAGCAAAATGGGGAAATGTTTAGTCATTCATTGATAGTCACCTTGAGAAGATATCTCATTCTCTGTCAACATTATGAAAATTGTGTCATTGAATGTTAAAGGGCTACACTCGCCCCAAAAGCGTAATATGATATTGAGACGGCTAAAACACTTGAAGGCCGACATTGCAATGTTACAAGAAACGCACTTGACGGAAGGTGATTTCCACAGATTGGAGAAATCTTGGGTGGGAAAAGTAGTGGGCTCACCCGCAGTAAACCACAAAGCAGGGGTTTTGTTCCTCCTCCACAAGAATCTGGCCTACAATATTCTGGGAATTGAGTCTGATAATGAGGGACGATGGTGTACTCTACATCTTACCATAAATTCAGATGAACTTAAGATATACAACATCTATGGCCCAAATAACGACAACAAACAATTTTTTGCTGACCTAGGGGTTAAGCTTAATAAAGACCATGTCGAAAAGCGATTAGTAGGAGGGGACTTTAACACTGTGGTTAATACAGCAGAAGATAGGAGAAGATCGAACACCCGTCATGAACTAACTCATGTGCATGACAAGGTTTTGGAGCCGTTTTTACGGGACACGGCCCTCTCTGACATCTGGAGATATATGAACCCGGATAGTAGAGATTTTACCTTCTACTCGTCACCGCATGAATCGTGGTCCAGGATAGATTACCTTCTAGTGTCAGAGAATCTGAGATCTAGGATAGCGGAACAAACCATCCATGAAATGGTAATTTCGGATCACGCTCCGATATCTGTGACCCTCTCAGAATATCAGCCGAAAGGCCAGGACATCATATGGAGATTCCCCTCCTATCTGTATAATGATGACAACTTCAGGGATATTCTCCGGGGATGGTACCTGGAATTCAGAGGGGATAATATAACTAGTGAAAACAATCCTTCACTATTCTGGGACACCGCCAAAGCTGTGCTTAGAGGTAGGATTATAGCGTATGTGAGGGGACTTAAAAAAAAGATAACACAACAGCTACATGACCTCAGTCTTGCTCTACGCACCGCCTATACCACTTATCAGACCTCTCCTACTGAACAAACTAAGAGAGTCTGGCAATTGGCTAAAAAGGACTATGATTTATGGTACGAGAGAAAGATGAGATGTGATATGTCTGGCTTAGAAAACAAGTTTTTTAGAGGCGGTAATAAGTCGGGTAAACTACTAGCCAATCTCATTAAAAACTCGAGACGTCAATCTCACATCTTAAAACTTGCTGACACTAGAGGAGTGGTTCATGTTCAACCTGATAAAATAGTCTCTATTCTGGGGGATTATTATAGAGATCTATATAAGGATCCAAGGGCCAAAACTCCCTTATCGACCTTTCTATCAAAATGTGTGGCATTACCATCCCTCTCTGATAGCCAATTGGAATCCTTGAACTCCCCAATATCAGAAACCGAGGTTCTTGCAGTCATTAAAGGCCTGCACTTGCACAAAGCCCCAGGTCCGGACGGCTACACAGGGGAATTTTTTAAGATGTTGGGAGATGATCTTAAAGGCCCACTAGCGGGGGTGTTCAATGGGATACTAGCGGGAGCTTCATTGTCAGCAACAGATAACCTAGCATATATTAAACTGATCCCCAAGTCAGGAAAAGATGTCTTACTCCCTGCTTCGTATCGCCCAATATCTTTGATCAATGTAGATCTCAAGATAGGGGCAAAGATTATAGCTGACAGGCTCTCCCATCTTATGCCGACATTAATTTCACTTCCCCAATCAGGGTTTGTTAAAGGCAGGTCAGCAGTTTCTAACATTAGGAAGGTCCTGGCGGTGTTGGATGCTGTACAAGGTAAAGTGTGCTCTTCTCCGCGTCCCTCCCTGATGGCAATTGACGCGGAGAAGGCGTTTGATAACGTCCGATGGGAGAAGTTTTAAATAGGATGCGATTTAGTGGTCCAATCCGAACCTTTGTCTCAGCTTTATATACCGCTCCCAAAGCTCGAATAGCAATCCCGGGTTTCCTATCCTCCCCTTTTCCGTTATGCAGGGGTACACGTCAAGGTTGCCCCCTATCCCCGTTATTGTTCAATCTAGCACTTGAACTGCTGGCTCGCATGCTAGAGGGAGGGGACATCTTTAGGGAAATAAGACTGGGCCAAAAAGAAATATATACATCCCTATTTGCAGATGATATATTATTATTCATGGCGGATCCGGTTGATGACCTAGAGAAGGTTTTACAGCTTCTGGACTCTTTTGAACCGGTCTCAGGATTTAAAATAAACCTAGACAAATCTGTGATTTTACCACTAACCTCTCTAAAATTGAAGGAAATACTTCCGGAATCGTGTAGGAACATATCGGTGAGCAATTCCCACATCACTTACCTGGGCATCAAAATTGGGAAGTCCCCATCGTCCCTCTATAGTCTGAACTATCCCCCCCTGTTTAAAACTATTGCTGATGACCTTATTAGGTGGCAGGGTCTCCCACTCTCTTTAACGGGTAGAAGTCATGTATTGAAAATGATGTGCTTTCCTAAACTGCTGTATCCCCTACAGACGATCCCTGTACTTTTACGTCATTCTGATGTCCAAGGTCTTCATTCAGTGTTCACCAGATTCTTGTGGTCAGGGAAGAAACCACGTATTGCACTGACGAAGCTAATGCTACCAAGGGATAAGGGTGGCTTGAATGTGCCGAATATTAGAGTGTATAATCTGGCGTGTCTCTTTAGACATTGTCTGGACTGGATACATGGGACTAGCCATTTCTCTAATTTTGATTTGGAGACCCATTTGTCCAGTCCATGGCTGTTAGTCAATATGCTCCATACGAAGAGGCAGCTTATGATAAGGAGCCTTAAGCATTCCACTATAATCCGCGACACGATAGTAGCGTGGAAGGAAGTACGCAAGCTAGCGAAAAAACCATTTTTAGATTCCAAGGTCATGCATCTGTGGGGACACCCGGAATTCCCACAAGGGGACACGAACAAGATGTTCAGGGTGTGGAGAGCAAAAGGTATCAAGACCTTACTAGATATTATTCACATCTCTGAGAAAAGATATCTTACTTTTGCAGAATTATCTCAGAAATATGACCTGGAAAGTTCACATGCTCTCCCCTTCCAACAGATGTACCTTTTTTGTAGAGACAGATTGAGAGATGTGTCAGGTGAATGTACAGGTAATTCTCTGGTCTTTACATTAGGGAGTGGAAACTCCAAACTTTCCATTTCTCGTATATACCAAGAGTTGCGAGAATCAAGTAACAAAGCGTCCGCGCAAGCTCTTTTCAAAAAATGGGAAAAGAAACTCAATATTACGGTAACTGCTGAACAAGTCTTACAGGGATGGGCTAGAGTGTGCAAGGCGGTACCGTGCGAAGTATGGAGAGAAACACATCTTAGATTGATGCACTCGACCATTTATGCCTTCACATTTCCCAGAAAATCTGATAATACAGCTTTCCTAGTAGCTTGTCCGAAGTGTGGGTTGGACAAAGCAGACCTAGTACATTGCGTTTGGTTATGTCCACATGTACAACGATTTTGGGAACAGGTCAGGTGCTGGATCAGGGATAAGCTGGGTTATACTTTGAGACTAGCCCCTGAGGTTCTTCTGTTTCATGACCACAGAGATGCAAGTTCTCCTCCTCATATAATAGTAGATGCGGCACTGGTGGCATCCTTGCAATGCTTATTGCAGGGGTGGTTGAAAACAGAGGTACCTCAATTGCAAGAGGTGAAAATGCAGATGACCCATTTCATGTACCTAGATAAATCAGAAGCGGAGCTAAACAAAGATAAAAAAAACTAAATGTTTTTTTAGGAGATGGAGGACCTTTATCACAAATAGTTTTACCCCAGAGGAGATAGGGAGGCTCATGCAAACATTCAAATACACGGAATGGTACAGTTTGGAAACACTTAAGGGGACGTTAGGGAGGTTGTCTCTTGAAAATCTAGATGGACAGGGAAATTGAAAGATAATACAAGCCATGCTGTCACTAATATGTTTATTTTATGTAATTAAAGCCATGAACGAAGGTCTGATAATGGTGACTATTGAAGTGGTGACTCAGTTGGGAGGAAGGGTGGGATGGGTTTTGGGGGGGAGTTATCACTGTTTGTATGAAAAATGAAAAATTGTAACACCTATTTACTGGACATGTAACTAAAGACTGTATTTTTCTTTTAGGGTGGAACTAATAAAATACATTTAGAAAAAAAAATAAATAAAATGGATGGATGGTTGTGGGTTTTTAATTATATATCTAGCTCTCAGTCCATCAAATACCGTAATTCTGGCCAAATACTGTAGGTTTTCCAAGTTTTTTCCAACTATGGTGCAAGTTTGGAGGCAGTGCAAAGAATTTTGTCAACATTATAGCTCCAGACTTAGTATGTAAATCTATGAGTTTATATTAGGGATCGACCGATTATCGGTTTTACCGATATTATCGGCCGATATTCAGGATTTTGACCACTATTGGTATCGGCATCTATTTTGCCGATATTCCGATAACGTATGGGGAACAAGGATCGCGCTGCTCAGCGCTCTCCGTGTTCCCTCAGCAGCACAGGGGAGAAGGAAGCAGTGTCTCCCTCCCCCTGTGCTGCTACTGCCACTGCCGCCAATGAGAGGAGAGAAGACAAGAGGAGGGGAGGGGCTGTGGCCACTGCGCCACAAATGATGTGAACTTACTCATTCAAATTGAACAGGAGGCAGGAGCTGGCTGCAGAATCACATAGCCGGCTCCCGACCTCTATGAGCAATAGCTGCGATCTGCGGTAGTTAACCCCTCAGGTGCTACGGATCGCAGCTACCGCTCATAGAGGTCGGGAGCCGGCTATGTGATTCTGCAGCCAGCTCCCGCCTCCTGTATATGAATTAATGAGAGATTTCTCTTAATTGGTGGCACAGTGCGCCCCCCCAAGCCCCCCAGTATTAATCATTGGTGGCACAGTGCGCCCCCCCAAGCCCCCAAGTATTAATCATTGGTGACGCAGTGCGCCCCCCACCCCCGCCCCAACCCCAGTATTAAAAACATTGTTGGCGCAGTGCGCCCCCCCAAGCCGCCCCCCCCCCCAGTATTAATCATTGGTGGCAGTGGCCACAGGATCCCCTCTCCCCTGCTCCTCCGATCGGAGCCCCAGCAGTGTAATCCTGGGGCTCCGATCAGTTACCATGGCAGCCAGGACGCTATTGAAGCCCTGGTTGCCATAAAAAGCTCCATGTTGCTGTGTGCACAAAGCACAGAGCAGCAGGGACAGTGTGAGCTCCTATTCACCCTGATAGAGATCTATCAGGGTGAATAGGACAAGGGTTCTAGTCCCTAAGGGGGCCAAAAGTTAGTAAAAAAAAAAAAAGGAGACAAAAAACACCAAAATATTAAGTATAAATAAAAGAAAGATTAAAATAATAATAATAATAATAATACACGTTAACAATAAACATATTAATTTTCAGCAGATTCGTGTAGGGATTTTTTTTTTTTCAAAAATGAAAATTACCAGAATATCGGTTTAAATTATCGGCTATCGGCCTGAAAGTTCACAAATTATCGGTATCGGCCCTAAAAAATCAATATCGGTCGATCCCTAGTTTATATGATAAGCAACAAAGTATTGGGTCGCAGACCCAGGAAGGGGTGGTGGATGCCGAGGAAAAAGAGTTGAACATAGTAATGTTTTATTTGTTAAATCTGCGTGTTATTAGGTGATATAAAGCACTCAAAGAAAACTTTATAAAACATTTTTTTGTAGACTAGAGGACTGCAAGCTGATTTTATTTGCCATTTAGTCACTTGTATAGAGCTTTATACACTGACAGGCAGTCTATTAGCCCGCACCTCTGGCATAGTCTAAAATCTATCGACTTCAGCATCTCAGCTCAGCTGATGAGATCAAAATTGTCTCCAATGTTGGCAGTTATGTAAGAAACCTGCCTAAGTATTACAGTACAGAGGACTGTAATAGCAAGTCATGCATTTGCTGAAGACTCCTGCCAGTGTACTATTATGTTATTGGTCATTCCAGAATTAAAAATAGTTTGGCTTTGTGAGGCAAACCATTTAGAGATTTTCCAGTAAAGCCTCCATTTTTTCTTATGGTATCATGGATAAATAGCCTCCATTTAAATGATGTGCATGACAGTATATTTAAGACAGATAACAACTGTATGTGCCTAAGGTTCTATAGAAACAACAGCATATTTCTGCATATGGAGATGTGCTGACAAAGCCTATAATTTAGGATGAAATTACCCTTCCGATTTCTCTTTATTCCTTATTGTTGTTTGCAATCTCAGTTTGACTCGTGGGTACGAACAGTATACATTAAGTGAATTCATGCTCTCTCTATATATATTTCCATTGTGTAGAGTAACATCTGTGGAATTTAAACAAGGCTTCAGAGGAAATGGCTGTTTTATCAATATTGTAAAAATCCTGAATGTAAGCTTCAGTCAGAAAAGTTAACTTCAAAAATGCAAAGTAAAGGAGACTTCAAACTAAACATTATAGAATGAAATCTTTTAATGTCTCAGCTCAATAGCATCTTTGGGAAGTCTACGTCAAGCAGCAAAGTGCTATCTTTTATCTCATTTAAATTTTACCAGATGCAGCGTCTGTACAATTTATACATTTTGAACCTTGACTTACATAACCATATGCATGCAAGACTGCATTTTCCAGAATAACTGGAGTGTGTAAGGTTTAAAGATCAAAGAGGTAAATATAGTTTAGACTATTTGATCTTTGGAGGAATTTGAAAAGAAAGTTCCAAAGTTGTGTTGTTCACGTATATATTTGCATGTCGTTTTTTTTTTTTTTTTTTACATTTTCTTAAAGTAAAAATCCAAACAAAAATTGGCACACTTAAAGGGTATTCAACTCTCAAATAGTTATGGTATATCCAAAAATATATGCCTTAAATGCCTGATGGTGTGGGCCCCATCTTTGGGAAAACAAGTTCAGTGACCTGCATTTGACAATTCCTGGTGGCCTCAGTCTTTGTAAAGGTCAATAGAGAGGTGCAGAGGTGGACTGGGAACTTAAAGTAGCACTGGAAAAAAATAATAAAAATGGCCCGTTTTGTAGGCAGTGTCAACACAAGTAGGTGGGGTTAAGCAATACCATATTGTGGCACATTATACCACCCCAACAGAGCCAAATACCACAGTCCATCACAAAATAATGCCAAAATGTATAAAAAGGGGGTAGAGTCTGCGCTTCAATAAAGGAAAGCTTAGGGGTAACACAAAAATCACTGGTTCTTTTTATGTTGTTTCCTCCAATTTCCTCCTTTATCCTTCCTCCTGTAGTGGTATGCTTCTCAAGCTTTCAAAGAGAGTATCAATATAGCACAGACCCTCATGTTAAATAGTTCACGCTTCTTTATTATACTTACAAAATAGTAATCTTGAGCATCACATGGAACATATGATAACATATGTTCCATGTGATAGTAACATAGTTTATAAGGCTGAAAAAAAATACATCTGTACATCCAGTTCAATCTATTATCCTGCCAGTTGATCCAGAGGAAGGCAAAAAACCCTGCGAGGTAGAAGCCAATTTTCCTCACTTTAGAGGAAAAAATACCTTCACTACTCCAATCAGGCAATCAGAATAACTCCCTGGATCAATAACCCATCTCTAGTGACTATAACCTGTTATATTATTACCCTCCAGAAATACATTCAGGCCCCTCTTGGACTCTTTTAGTGAACTCACCATCACCACCTTCTCAGGCAGAGAGTTCCACAGTCTTACTGCTCTTACCGTAAAGAATCCCCTTCTATGTTTGGTATAAACCTTCTTTCCTCCAAAAGCAGAGGATGTCCCCTCATCACAGTCCTGGGGATAAATAGATGATGGGAGTTATCTCCGTACTGACCCCTGATAAATTTATACATAGTTATTAGATCTCCTCTGAGTTGTATTTTTTTAAGTGAATAACCCTAATTTTGATAATCTTTCAGGGTACTGTAGTCCACCTGTAGCTGGCCAGCTAGGACCTGTCCTAGGTTGCTAGTATAGCTTATAGGTGCATACATCTAAACCTGCCAATAGCCTTAACCCCTTAAGGACTCAGCCCTATTTCACCTTAAGGACTTGGCCATTTTTTGCAAATCTGACCAGTGTCAATTTAAGTGCTGATAACTTTAAAACGCTTTGACTTATCCAGGCCGTTCTGAGATTGTTTTTTCGTCACATACTGTACTTCATGACACTGCTTAAATTGGGTCAAAAAAGTTAATTTTTTTGCATAAAAAAATACCATATTTACCCAAAATTTTGAAAAATTAGCAAATTTCTAAGTTTCAGTTTCTCTACTTCTGTAATACATAGTAATACCCCCAAAAATTGTGATGACTTTACATTCCCCATATGTCTACTTCATGTTTGTATCATTTTGGGAATGATATTTTATTTTTTGGGGATGTTACAAGGCTTAGAAGTTTAGAAGCAAATCTTGAAATTTTTCTGAAATTTACAAAAAAACAATTTTTAGGGACCACTACAGGTCTGAAGTCACTTTGCGAGGCTTACATAATAGAAACCGCCCAAAAATGACCCCATTCTATAAACTACACCCCTCAAGGTATTCAAAACTGATTTTACAAACTTCGTTAACCCTTTAGGTGTTGCACAAGAGTTATTGGCAAATGGGGATGAAATTTGAGAATTTCATTTTTTTGCCTAATTTTTCATTTTAACCCATTTTTTCCACTAGCAAAGCAAGGGTTAACAGCCAAACAAGACTGTATCTTTATTGCCCTGACTCTGCCGTTTACAGAAACACCCCATATGTGGCCGTAAACTACTGTACAGCCACACAGCAGGGCGTAGAGTGAAAGGTGCGCCGTTTAATTTTTGGAAGCCAGATTTTGCTGGACTGTTTTTTTTTACACCATGTCCCATTTGAAGCCCCCCTGATGCACCCCTAGAGTAGAAACTCCATAAAAGTGACCCCATCTAAGAAACTACACCCCTCAAGGTATTCAAAACTGATTTTACAAACTTTGTTAACCCTTTAGGTGTTGCACAAGATTTAATGGAAAATAGAGATACAATTTCAAAATTTCACTTTTTTGGCAGATTTTCCATTTTAATATTTTTTTTCCAGTTACAAAGCAAGGGTTAACAGCCAAACAAAACTCAATATTTATGGCCCTGATTCTTTAGTTTACAGAAACACCCCATATGTGGTCGTAAACCGCTGTACGGGCACACGGCAGGGCGCAGAAGGAAAGGAATGCCATACGGTTTTTGGAAGGCAGATTTTGCTGGACTGTTTTTTTTGACACCATGTCCCATTTGAAGCCCCCTTGATGCACCCCTAGAGTAGAAACTCCAAAAAAGTGACCCCATTTTAGAAACTGCGGGATAGGGTGGCAGTTTTGTTGGTACTTGTTTAGGGTACATATGATTTTTGGTTGCTCTATATTACACTTTTTTGTGCGGCAAGGTAACAAGAAATAGATTTTTTGGCACGTTTTTTTTTTTATTTACAACATTCATCTGACAGGTTAGATCATGTGGTCATTTTATAGAGCAGGTTGTCACGGATGCGGCGATACCTAATATGTATACAATTTTTTTTATTTATGTAAGTTTTACACAATGATTTCATTTTTAAAACAAAAAAATGTTTTAGTGTCTCCATAGTCTAAGAGGCATAGTTTTTTCAGTTTTTGGGCGATTATCTTAAGTAGGGTCTCATTTTTTGCAGGATGAGATGACGGTTTGATTGGCACTATTTTGGGGTGCATATGACTTTTTGATCGCTTGCTATCACACATTTTGTGACATAAGATGACAAAAAATTGCTTTTTTTACACCGTTTTTTTTTTTTTTTTACGGTTGTCACCTGAGGGGTTAGGTCATGTGATATTTTTATAGAGCCAGTCGATACGGACGCGGCAATACCTAATATGTATACTTTTTTTTATTTATTTAAGTTTTACACAATGATTTCATTTTTGAAACAAAAAAAATCATGTTTTAGTGTTTCCATAATCTAAGAGCCATAGTTTTTTCAGTTTTTGGGCGATTATCTTGGGTAGGGTATGATTTTTGCGGGATGAGATGGCGGTTTGATTGGTACTATTTTGGCGTACATGCGACTTTTTTGATCACTTTTATTACCTTTTTTGGGAAGTAAGGTGGGCAAAATTTCAATTTCCTAATAGTTTTTATTTTTTTATTTTTATGGCGTTGACCGTGCGGGGAAAGTAACATGACCGTTTTATAGATCAGGTCGTTATGGATACCAAACATGTGTAGGGAATTTTATTTTTTTCATTTTTAATCAGTGATAAATGTGTTTTTTGATTTTTACTTTTTTTTAAAACTTTTTTTCACTTTTTTTTTTACCCAGACCCACTTGAAGATCCAATGGGTCTGATGTCTGTATAATACAGTACAGTACACCATATAGTGTTTTGTACTGTATTTTACTTACACTTTGTCTGAACAGATCTCTGCCTTTAGCACAGATCTGTTCAGCACCATGGACAGCAGGATGCCTGAGACGGCGTCCTGTTGCCATGGGAACCTTCCCCGTCTGCTCAGTACTGGTCAGAACTTCGCAGACAGGGAAGGGTAAGGACGGGGCTGTCGGGGGGCTGTCTGGGGGCTCTCTCCCTCTCCATCGGGGGGCTGCAAAGGCACAGCAGCCCCCCGATGGGAGAGGGAGGGAGCTCCCTGCGCTGTTAACCTTTTCCATACAGCGGTCCGGTATGGAAAGGGTTAAACGGCTGACATCGCAGCACAGATGTCAGCCGTTTATACCAGGGTGCCAGCAATGTGCTGGCCCCCTGGTATACCCACTAACCACCAACGATTATTCAAGGGGAGGCGGGCGGGGGATCGCGATCCCGCCTGCCACACCGCCCGCCTCCCGCTCCGCCCGCAACCCTCCCCCTGCACCTCCCACCGGACTAAAATCATTGGGCATTATAAAGTTTCTGATGCCCGCGGTCAGGGACCGCGGGGATCAGAAACTGTAAAAAGCGCATCAAAACGTAGGTCTGAATTGACCTGCGGTTTGCGGCGATTGCCGATACGGGGAAGGGGGGGGTCACATGACCCCCCCTGGCGTTGTGACAGGATGCCGGCTGAATGATTTCAGCCAGCATCCTGTTCCGATTAACCCCTGCGGCGCCGGCATAACGATTTAAAGTTAGGATGTACCGGTACGCCCTGAGTCCTTAAGGACTCGGGAAATAGGGCGTACCGGTACGCCCTGCGTCCTTAAGGGGTTAATACAGTTGTGACAACTGTGACATGTTTTGGATGTCATATAACTATTATATTTTGTGTTCACAGAAGCAGAAAAAGATAATATGCCTTTAAGATTCATTTTGTAATGTAAGGTAAGCTCAGTGACACAGCAGAAACCACAGAAAGCATAGTGTTACTCTGTTGTTGCTGGGCATAAGTC
The DNA here is from genome assembly GCF_905171765.1 of Bufo bufo. Taxonomy (NCBI): domain Eukaryota; kingdom Metazoa; phylum Chordata; class Amphibia; order Anura; family Bufonidae; genus Bufo; species Bufo bufo. The sequence continues at coordinate 93,957,212 of NC_053392.1, read as the reverse complement.
TAGACCAATCACAGCCAGCTTCTCACACAGCAAGAGTTTTCACCAATCACAGCCAGCCTCACACACAGCCTGTCTGGGAATTCCCCCAGCTCCTGCTTCTAGAATCATTATTCACCAGAGACAGGAGCTGAAGAGACATTCACTCCACTGAGAGCTGAGTTTTATGGGAACAAGAGGCCAAAATAGGTATATAATGTTCATATACAGGGAGTGCAGAATTATTAGGCAAGTTGTATTTTTGAGGATTAATTTTATTATTGAACAACAACCATGTTCTCAATGAACCCAAAAAACTCATTAATATCAAAGCTGAATATTTTTGGAAGTAGTTTTTAGTTTGTTTTTAGTTTTAGCTATTTTAGGGGGATATCTGTGTGTGCAGGTGACTATTACTGTGCATAATTATTAGGCAACTTAACAAAAAACAAATATATACCCATTTCAATTATTTATTTTTATCAGTGAAACCAATATAACATCTCAACATTCACAAATATACATTTCTGACATTCAAAAACAAAACAAAAACAAATCAGTGACCAATATAGCCACCTTTCTTTGCAAGGACACTCAAAAGCCTGCCATCCATGGATTCTGTCAGTGTTTTGATCTGTTTACCATCAACATTGCGTGCAGCAGCAACCACAGCCTCCCAGACACTGTTCAGAGAGGTGTACTGTTTTCCCTCCTTGTAAATCTCACATTTGATGATGGACCACAGGTTCTCAATGGGGTTCAGATCAGGTGAACAAGGAGGCCATGTCATTAGATTTTCTTCTTTTATACCCTTTCTTGCCAGCCACGCTGTGGAGTACTTGGACGCGTGTGATGGAGCATTGTCCTGCATGAAAATCATGTTTTTCTTGAAGGATGCAGACTTCTTCCTGTACCACTGCTTGAAGAAGGTGTCTTCCAGAAACTGGCAGTAGGACTGGGAGTTGAGCTTGACTCCATCCTCAACCCGAAAAGGCCCCACAAGCTCATCTTTGATGATACCAGCCCAAACCAGTACTCCACCTCCACCTTGCTGGCGTCTGAGTCGGACTGGAGCTCTCTACCATTTACTAATCCAGCCACGGGCCCATCCATCTGGCCCATCAAGACTCACTCTCATTTCATCAGTCCATAAAACCTTAGAAAAATCAGTCTTGAGATATTTCTTGGCCCAGTCTTGACGTTTCAGCTTGTGTGTCTTGTTCAGTGGTGGTCGTCTTTCAGCCTTTCTTACCTTGGCCATGTCTCTGAGTATTGCACACCTTGTGCTTTTGGGCACTCCAGTGATGTTGCAGCTCTGAAATATGGCCAAACTGGTGGCAAGTGGCATCTTGGCAGCTGCACGCTTGACTTTTCTCAGTTCATGGGCAGTTATTTTGCGCCTTGGTTTTTCCACACGCTTCTTGCGACCCTGTTGACTATTTTGAATGAAACGCTTGATTGTTCGATGATCACGCTTCAGAAGCTTTGCAATTTTAAGAGTGCTGCATCCCTCTGCAAGATATCTCACTATTTTTGACTTTTCTGAGCCTGTCAAGTCCTTCTTTTGACCCATTTTGCCAAAGGAAATTTTGCCAAATTTTGCCTAATAATTATGCACACCTAATATAGGGTGTTGATGTGATTAGACCACACCCCTTCTCATTACAGAGATGCACATCACCTAATATGCTTAATTGGTAGTAGGCTTTCGAGCCTATACAGCTTGGAGTAAGACAACATGCATAAAGAGGATGATGTGGTCAAAATACTCATTTGCCTAATAATTCTGCACGCAGTGTAGTTAGTATTGTGTTTAGAACTGTATACTCAACTAGATATATATATGTGTTTACTTACAGTTCCACCAATTGAAACCATACAATTGCAAATACAAATTGCAAATACAAATTGCAAGCATACAATTGCAAGCCTTCAGATTCCATATTGCAATCCAAATTGCATACAACCATACCAGATCATACTCAACCAATCTGCAAATAGTCACTGCTAACTGCATACTACAAGTAGAACTATTAGTTAGACCTCAGATATACGTCTCAGAGAGATCATAAAATGCTTAAATAACTTAAAGTGACAGTAGAGATACTGAAGAGAGAAATATATCCACCATTTTATGTTGAATGACAAGATTGAACAGTTGAACCACCTTTTTATGCATACCGCCATTTTATGATACTTTATTCAACACATGTTTTGTACATGGACTATCTGTTACGGAGGCACCATTGTTATATATGAAGAAAATTCGAAGTTAATAAAGAAGTTATTTCAAGCATTTGGTGTGCTCTTTAAACCTACTGCTTCCATAGAACGGCGCTAGAGAAATTACAGAGTAACAGTCTGGTTAGACTAAAAGTCAGAGATATTAAAATTCTTCTAATGCCACAGCGCAAAAGGCACTTTATAGTGCTGCGCCTGCCACAGTGGAACTATTGCCCTCAGAGGGCGAAGTGATAGCGCTCCTTAACTTACACAGTAGAGAGCGCATTAGAGCAGCGGAGTGCCAGCATATACCGCTGCACAGTAACTGTTCCCTGAGTGAACAAGCAAAGACATCTCAGCGGAGCTACCATAAAGGCCATAGAACGTGTGCATTAGTAAAACTGCAGCTGACTCTTAAAGTGGCCGAACGGCAAAGGCAAGATAGTCAGAGAAAGAGCGCCAACCCTCCTGCGATCCCTAGAGAGAGAAAGAGACGCATGGTGGGAGGCCAAAGTACAGAGCTAGAGTGCCTGCACCACTATCCAGGGAGAGACCACGTACTGCAGCCAGCTAGTTTCCTGCCAATAGGCCCAAAGCCTGCAGCAGCGTATCCAGGCCAGTGCATCGCAAGTCAGCACAACGCATCGCAAGTCTGCACAGAGCATCGCAAGTCATAACAGAGCATCGCAATTCAGCGCAAGCATTGCATCACATAAAGAAAAGACAAGTCTCCTTTAAGACATTTGTTCCAGCAACCTTCAGATCGCAGTAGCCTGTTCTTCAGAATAAAGTCAGAGCTTTCCTTTTATTGCTTATTATTGCATATAGGCTTTGGCATAAAGAGACTTTTTTTTTTGTGTTCAGAAATAAGAGACTTTAAATAAAAACAAAGGACAGTTTGTAGTACACGGACTCTAAAGCATTTAAAGTGAAAGTCATTTATTGGCTGCATTTATCGCTGTTGTATTTAAAGTGACAGTCACTTATTTCTGCATTTGTCAGTATTGCATTTAAAGGGAAAGGACTCTTAATATTCGTATTGATTGTCAGTATTGAATTTAAAGTACAATGTCTGAACCTAGTATTACCATGCTACTGTTAGAGGATACAAAGATAGATAGAGTAGAGGGGTAAGAGCAAGAGAACCTGTCTGAGGTAGAAGAGTCTGATGCAGCATTAGTCTTGCCTCAAACAAATATAGCCCAAGCAGATGAACTAAGACGTTCATCACGTGCCAGAAAACTGACCCCAAAGATGCTGGAAAATTTGGAGCAAGAAGCAGAACTGAATGGAAAAAAGTTCACCAGAATGTATGATAAATGGAAATTATACATTAAATACATTCGTAAAAAGCTAAAGCAAGAAAGTATAAAAGGGAACTTGAGTCATATGGTAGAGACGGTAGAAGAATCTGAATCAGAGCTTATGGCAGCATATGTCAACCTGCGGTCATTTACGACACCTTCCCAGGATATTGTAAGGAACATGGACACATGTACTGCGGTCACTAAAGATTTGGTAAAGATCACGAGAGCACTATCATCTGCAAAAAACTATGATGAAGTTAAAGCAAGAAGTAGAATGAATGAGCTTTTTATGAGAGTCTATGCTAGGTCCTTAGGTGGTACCACAATCTCAAGTGTGACTTCCTTTGCTAGCAGAAGTGCCACCCATATATCAGATTCCTCAAATACATCAGCCAAAAGAAAGGAATTAGCTGAACAACTTGCTATCAAGAGAGCAGAAATTGAAATGGAAGCTGACATTGAGGCGCAGCGCCAACTAATGGCTGAAAAGGAAGCTAAGAAGGATGCACAATGCCATCAGATGGAAGCTGAAATTGAGGCACAGCGCCAACAGATGAAAAGTATTGAAAGGCAGAAGAAGTTAAGATCATAGAAGCCAGACTCAGAGTACATAAGGAGGATATGAGTCAGAGTAGTCATAGGTTTAAATCTGTACTAAGTGAATAAACAGACTCATACTTTCCTTCATACGCTCAGGAGAATGAAAGGAAATATCCAGCATGTAGTATAGAAATAAGTTATTATCCTTCCATCCCTGCTCATAAAAACAAAGAGAGGCCTAGTCCAGTGTTAGGAAAAAGGTGTGTCAATTTACCCTCTATCTCTACCGGAAAAGATGAAGAAAAGGAAGTACAGAAGTAAGTGAGAAAATAGAACCGGATGATTCTATTCCTAGATGCCATGGCAATGCTCAGGAGAGTGTTACAACCATTGTCCCATCAAGACCAGAGAGAACAGTCCTAGCTAGACTTCCCATTCCAGAACCCACTGTATTTTCAAGAGATGTACTGAAGTTCATAGAGTGGAAGGCAAGTTTTGAAGTGATCATTGAGCATCATTGCTTCAGTCCAGTTGACAAGTTATTCTACGTTCAGAGATATGTTGGTGGAGAAGCAAAGGAAGTTCTTGAAGATAACTTCTATAGAAAAGACGAAGAAGCCTACAAACAAGCTTGGGAAAAATTGAATGCAAGATATGGTCATCCTTTCTTTGTACAAAGAGCCTTTAGAGAGAAACTGAATAACTAGCCTAAAATAGGTCCTAAAGAATACTTCAGACTCCAAAAGTGTGGTGACTTCCTGCAAGCATGCAGCAATGCCATCCCACATGTTCAAGGACTGAAAGTACTGAACGACTATCTAGAAAACCACAGGATGCTAACTAAGCTACCTGAAGAAGTGGCTTCTCAGTAAGAACACCTCAGTTTTGAAGAGTTCTCTGAGTTTGTCAATGAGGAAGCACGGATAGCATGTAATCCAGTAACATCACCTTATGTCTTAAAATCCTTAAAAGAAAGGCCTGCAAGAGAAATAAGACATGCAATAGCAATTAGCTTTGCAACCAACACAGCAGCTAAAGGTCCAGATACCTACGAGAGCAAGTTCAAAGTCACTACTGGGATCAGTAGAGAGACAGAACCGACAAATCTTCAGACTATCTTCAAGTGTATGTTCTGTGGAGAGAACCACTCCATACATAAGTGCCAACAATTGAAGGCGGAGTCCCCAGAAGAAAAGAAAAAGTTTGTGCTGGATAACCAACTGTGTTTCGGATGCCTAAGAAAAGGCCATGTTACAAAGGAGTGTAAGAAAAAGGCCACATGCAGCGTTTGCAAAGCGCGCCATCCTACACCACTACATGAAGAACGTCCAAAGAAAGATAAATCCTTTATACCTAAAGATACTGAGGAAGAAAAGAAAGTATTGGTATTCTCTTGCAGAGGGAAGGAAGGAGAAAGCAATGGCACATCAATGGTTGCACCAGTGTGCATATTAAATCCTAAAAGGAGGAACAAGAAGGTATACGCCTATGCGCTACTGGGTGCCCAGAGTGATGTCACCTTCATTGATCAAGAAATATGCAAGAAATTACAAGTGTCTACAGAACCAGTGATGCTCAAACTCACCACAATGACGGTGAGAGACAAATTAGTGAACAGTCAAAGGGTCAAAGGACTGAGAGTTAGAGGACTTCATTCAAACTGCACATTAGATCTACCTCCAGCTTATACAAAAGACGATATACCTCTTGATCGAGATTGCATACCTATCTGTGAAACAGCCAATGAATGGGAGCACCTATCTGTCATATCTCATGAAATGTCCCCGCTGAAGGAGTTTGGTGTTGGACTGTTGATAGGTTACGATTGTCCCGAAGCCTTGGTACCATGAAAAGTAATCACAGGAGGAAAGGGTGAACCCTACGCTGTTCAAACTGATCTAGGATGGGGTGTTGTTGGAGGAAAACAGCAGATCGCAAACTCAAGACAGGTGACAGATTTGTGTCATCGAATATCTGTCCAAGAGTTACCAACTGTAAGTCCAGCAAAAGTAATCAAGATCCTTGAATCCGACTATGCAGACATAAGTTCTAAAGAAAAGAGTGTATCTCAAGAAGACATAAAGTTCGTACTCACTCTAGAAGAAAGTATTCAGCAGAATCAACAAGGTCATCTTGAAATGCCCTTACCTTTTAGAGAACTACCTCGTCTGCCAAATAACAGAAATTTGGCCCTAGCAAGATTGAAATGTTTGAAGAAAACGATGGGAAGAGATCCCAAATTCAAGCAGGATTATTTGAAATTCATGGAAGGCATCCTCGAAGAAGGACATGCAGAGAAAGTTAATAACCAACCTAAATAAGGAGAAGTGTGGTACATCCCACATCAAGGTGTTTACCACTCAAAGAGACCAGATAAGATTAGAGTAGTATTTGATTGCTCAGCAAAGTACAATGGTGTTGCATTGAATGATCATCTACTAAAAGGTCTTACAAGATCTTACAAACACTCTGCCTGGAGTCAGGGCCGGTGCAAGGATTTTTGCCGCCCTAGGCAAGATAAAAATTGCCGCCCCCCCCCCCTTATCAGACATCACATATGTTCCACCCCTTTATCAGCTTTTAAATTAAAAGAACTGCTATGCTTCCCTTACAGTTAATCCAGCTTCTTGTAGCTGTCTCTTTTTGCGGAATGGAATTGCGGACTCATACATTTCTATGGGGCCGCAATTCCGATCCTGAAAAAAATAGAACATGTCCTATTCTTGTCCACAATAGTGGACAAGAATAGGCATATTCTCTTAGTGCCGGCAATGTGCGGTCCGCAAAATGCGGAACGCACATTGCCGCTGTCCGTGTTTTGTGGATCCGCAAAACACATACGGACGTGTGAATGGACCCTAAATGTGAGGTAAATTAGTTTCCAATGTAGTATTAATAACTAAACAATTACATAATAAACATATTGCATTGTCTACTTACCACCAGGTCAATAAGATGATCTGGTCTCTGGCTGCAGTCTGGCTCTTGGTCTGGCTCTGGGGACTCCCTTGTCACTCTCTTCTCCCCCCCTCCCTCCGTTGTCACTCTCACTCTCATTCTACCCCCCTCCCTTGTCACTCTCATTCTACCCCCCCCGTCACTCTCATTTCCATTCCCCCCCTTGTCACTCTCATTTCCATTCCCCCCTTGTCACTCTTATTTCCATTCCCCCCCCTTGTCACTCTCATTTACATTCCCCCCCCTTGTCACTCTTATTTCCATTCCCCCCCCTTGTCACTCTCATTTCCATTCCCCCCCCTTGTCACTGTCATTTCCATTCCCCCCCCCTTGTCACTCTCATTTCCATCCCCCCCCCTTGTCACTCTCATTTCCATTCCCCCCCTTGTCACTCTCATTTCCATTCCCCCCGTCACTCTCATTTCCATTCCCCCCCTGTCACTCTCATTTCCATTCCCCCCTTGTCACTCTCATTTCCATTCCCCCCCTCCTTTGTCACTCTCATTTCCACCCCCCCTTGTCACTCTCATTTCCTCCCCCCCTTGTCACTCTCATTTCCATTCCCCCCCCCTTGTCACTCTCATTTCCTCCCCCCTTTGTCACTCATTTCCATCCCCCCTTGTCACTCATTTCCATTCCCCCCCCCTTGTCACTCATTTCCATTCCACCCCCCTTGTCACTCATTTCCATTCCCCCCCCTTGTCACTCATTTCCATTCCCCCCCTTGTCACTCATTTCCATCTCCCCCCCTTGTCACTCATTTCCATTCCCCCCCTGTCACTCATTTCCATCCCCCCCTTGTCACTCATTTCCATCCCCCCCTTGTCACTCATTTCCATTCCCCCCCTTGTCACTCATTTCCATTCCCCCCCCTTGTCACTCATTTCCATCCCCCCCCTTGTCACTCATTTCCATTCCCCCCCCCTTGTCACTCATTTCCATTCCCCCCCCTTGTCACTCATTTCCATCCCCCCCCCCTTGGAACTCATGCTCCCGTACCGCGGACCGAACAGAGCTCGGCCACGCTACATTAACAACAGCACAGAGCAGACACAGCAGGCGCAGGCAGGCTGCGCATACCTGAAAATATGAGGCCAAGGTGGGAGAGTTGGATAAGAGACTTGCAAAACTTGAGAGAAGTTTGAATACCCAGATGTTTTGTACCTCATGATTTTGGAAAGTACAAGAAAATAGAACTTCATCATTTTTCAGATGCCAGTAGTTATGGTTATGGTCAGTGCTCCTACATCTGAGTAATAGGAGAAGAAAAGATACACTGTTCCCTGGTTATGGGGAAGGCCAGAGTTGCATCTACAAGTATTCAGACAATACCAAGACTTGAACTGACAGCAGCCATAGTTTCAGCATCAGTAAGCAAGTTTCTGAGAGAAGAATTAGAATTGAAAATAGATTTAGAATATTTTTGGACAGACTCACAAGTTGTCCTAGGATACATAAACAACAAAGCTCGAAGATTACATATGTTTGTGACCAACAGAGTTGAGAAAATGTGGGAAATAACAAATCCGGAACATTGGCATCACATTGACACAAAGCATAACCCAGCAGACCATGCTTCAAGAGGCCTGAATGTAACAGAATTGAAAAATTCTAATTGGTTCACAGGCCCAGAGTTCCTTTGGGAAAAGGAAATCACGCCCAGTAAAGGTTACACAGAATTGTCTATGGGTGATCCAGAAGTAAAAGTTGCACAATCATTGAGCACTGCTGCCAAATGTCAAGATGACATACTTGAAAGACTAGCCAGATGTTCAAAATGGAATACAGTCATAAACGTAGTAGCTCAAATTCAACATTTGGCAAAGGGAATCAGAAAGAAGGAATTGTTGAATGTAGAAGAAAGAATGAAAGCTGAAGAAACAGTAATAAGGCTCATTCAACAGAGATTCTACAGTGAAGAGTTAAAGAGACTTAGACTAGAACCTAAAAGGCTTCCAAACAACCACCCATTGTACAAGCTTAATCTTGTTCTGCAGAATGGTATACTGAAGGTGGGAGGGAGACTAGAAAATGCATCGTTACCTAGCAGAGTGAAGCATCCAGCAATTCTACCCAAAAACTCTACCTTCACAAGATTGATTATTAATCACTATCACAACATATCCTTGCATCAAGGAAGAAGCTTTACCCAAAGCTGTTTGAGAGAAGGTGGTTACTGGATTGTGAAAGGAAGCAAAGTTATAGCAAAGTATATTAGTAAATGTGTAGTCTGCAGAAAGGCACGTAGACCAACCGAAGAGCAAAGAATGGCAGATTTACCGGCAGATCGTGTAAACCCATCACCACTATTTCTTTATAGCGGAATGGATTGTTTTGGCCCAATAATCACCAAGCAAACCACAAGGAGTACAAGAGATATGGACTTATATTTACATGTCTGAGTTCCAGAGCGATTCACCTGGAAATGTTAGAAGATATGTTAACTGACGCATTCATCAATGCCTTGAGATGTTTCATAGCCATTAGAGGTATTGTCAGAGAGCTTAGATCTGACCAAGGATCTAATTTTGTTGGAGCAAAGAAAGAATTGAAGAAAGCTCTAAAAGAGATCGATAAAGAAAAAGTAACTGAGTATTTGTTAGAGAAACAGTGTGGTTTTCATATAAATGCTCCACATGCAAGCCATACAGGAGGAGTTTGGGAAAGACATATCAGAACTGTGAGAAATGTGTTAAATTCAGTGTTGAAAAAGAATGCCGAAAGAATAGATGATGCTTCGCTTAGGACTAGAGTTGAGCGAACACCTGGATGTTCGGGTTCGACGAGTTCGGCCGAACTTTCGAAAAATGTTCGGGTTCGGGATCCGAACTCGACCCGAACTTCATCCCGAACCCGAACCCCATAGAAGTCAATGGGGACCCGAACTTTTGGGCACTAAAAAGGCTGTAAAACACACCCGGAAAGGGCTAGAGGGCTGCAAAAGGCAGCAAAATGTAGTTAAATCCCCTGCAAACAAATGTAGATAGGGAAATGATGAGTTAACATAAAATAAATAAAAATTAAACAATATTAATTGGAGTGAGGTCCCATAGCACAGAATCAGGCTTCAAGTCACCCACCAATGGAGAAGGTCACTTACTATTATTTTGACCACAGCACCCAGACAAAGGAGAGAGGTCCCACAGCAGAGAACCAGGCATCATATCACCCACCACAGGAGTAGGCCACCATTTAGTTACTTTGACCCCTACACCCAGACGGAGGAGAGAGGTTACACAGCAGAGAATCAGGCATTTAGATCACCCACCACAGGAGTAGGCCACCATTGAATCAGACCCCGGCAACCATGTCAGATGGCACAAGCATAAGCTTTATATCAATCAGCACAGGAGAAGGCGACTTTGACAGACTTTGACCCCTACACCCGGACGGAGGAGAGAGGTTTCAAAGCAGAGAATCAGGCATTTAGATCACCCACCACAGGAGTAGGCCCCAATTTAATGGGACCCCGGCAACCATGTCAGATGGCACAACCATCAGCTTCATATCAATCAGCACAGGAGAAGGCGACTTTGAAAGACTTTGACCCCTACACCCAGACGGAGGAGAGAGGTTTCACAGCAGAGAATCAGGCATTTAGATCACCCACCACAGGAGTAGGCCCCCATTGAATCAGACCCTGGCAACCATGTCAGATGGCACAACCATCAGCTTTATATCAATCAGCACAGGAGAAGGCGACTTTGAAAGACTTTGACCCCTACACCCAGATGGAGGAGAGAGGTTTCACAGCAGAGAATCAGGCATCATATCAACCACCACAGGAGAAGCCACCATTTAGTTACTTTGACCCCCGCACCCAGGAAGAGGAGAGAGGCACCACAGCACATATTCTGGCATCATATCAGCCACCACAGGAGAAGCCACCATTGAGTTACTTTGACCCCCGCACCCAGGAAGAGGAGAGAGGCACCACAGCACATATTCTGGCATCATATCAGCCACCACAGGAGAAGCCACCATTGAGTTACTTTGACCCCCGCACCCAGGAAGAGGAGAGAGGCACCACAGCACATATTCTTGCATCATATCAGCCACCACAGGAGAAGCCACCATTGAGTTACTTTGACCCCCGCACCCAGGAAGAGGAGAGAGGCACCACAGCACATATTCTGGCATCATATCAGCCACCACAGGAGAAGCCACCATTTAGTTACTTTGACCCCTTCACCCAAACAGAGGAGAGAGGTTCCACATCAGAGAATCAGGCATCATATTAACCACCACAGGAGTAGGCCACAATTTAATGGGACCCCGGCAACCATGTCAGATGGCACAACCATCAGCTTCATATCAATCAGCACAGGAGAAGGCGACTTTGAAAGACTTTGACCCCTAAAACCAGACGGAGGAGAGAGGTTTCACAGCAGAGAATCAGGCATTTAGATCACCCACCACAGGAGTAGGCCCCCATTGAATCAGACCCTGGCAACCATGTCAGATGGCACAACCATCAGCTTTATATCAATCAGCACAGGAGAAGCCACCATTGAGTTACTTTGACCCCTGCACCCAGGAAGAGGAGAGAGGCCCCACAGCACATATTCTGGCATCATATCAGCCACCACAGGAGAAGCCACCATTGAGTTACTTTGACCCCCGCACCCAGGAAGAGGAGAGAGGCACCACAGCACATATTCTGGCATCATATCAGCCACCACAGGAGAAGCCACCATTGAGTTACTTTGACCCCTGCACCCAGGAAGAGGAGAGAGGCCCCACAGCACATATTCTGGCATCATACTAACCACCACAGGAGAAGCCACCATTGAGTTACTTTGACCCCTGCACCCAGGAAGAGGAGAGAGGCCCCACAGCACATATTCTGGCATCATATCAGCCACCACAGGAGAAGCCACCATTTAGTTACTTTGACCCCTGCACCCAGGAAGAGGAGAGAGGCCCCACAGCACATATTCTGGCATCATATCAGCCACCACAGGAGAAGCCACCATTGAGTTACTTTGACCCCTGCACCCAGGAAGAGGAGAGAGGCCCCACAGCACATATTCTGGCATCATACTAACCACCACAGGAGAAGCCACCATTGAGTTACTTTGACCCCTGCACCCAGGAAGAGGAGAGAGGCCCCACAGCACATATTCTGGCATCATATCAGCCACCACAGGAGAAGCCACCATTGAGTTACTTTGACCCCCGCACCCAGGAAGAGGAGAGAGGCACCACAGCACATATTCTGGCATCATATCAGCCACCACAGGAGAAGCCACCATTGAGTTACTTTGACCCCTGCACCCAGGAAGAGGAGAGAGGCCCCACAGCACATATTCTGGCATCATACTAACCACCACAGGAGAAGCCACCATTGAGTTACTTTGACCCCTGCACCCAGGAAGAGGAGAGAGGCCCCACAGCACATATTCTGGCATCATATCAGCCACCACAGGAGAAGCCACCATTGAGTTACTTTGACCCCCGCACCCAGGAAGAGGAGAGAGGCACCACAGCACATATTCTGGCATCATATCAGCCACCACAGGAGAAGCCACCATTGAGTTACTTTGACCCCCGCACCCAGGAAGAGGAGAGAGGCACCACAGCACATATTCAGGCATCATATCAGCCACCACAGGAGAAGCCACCATTGAGTTACTTTGACCCCCGCACCCAGGAAGAGGAGAGAGGCACCACAGCACATATTCTGGCATCATATCAGCCACCACAGGAGAAGCCACCATTGAGTTACTTTGACCCCCGCACCCAGGAAGAGGAGAGAGGCCCCACAGCACATATTCTGGCATCATATCAGCCACCACAGGAGAAGCCACCATTGAGTTACTTTGACCCCCGCACCCAGGAAGAGGAGAGAGGCACCACAGCACATATTCAGGCATCATATCACACACCACAGGAGAAGGCCTCTTTCAGTGATTTAGGCCTTTGGACCCAGACAGAGGAGAGAGGCACCACAGCACATATTCTGGCATCATATCAGCCACCACAGGAGAAGCCACCATTGAGTTACTTTGACCCCTGCACCCAGGAAGAGGAGAGAGGCCTTACAGCACATATTCTGGCATCATATCAGCCACCACAGGAGAAGCCACCATTTAGTTACTTTGACCCCTGCACCCAGGAAGAGGAGAGAGGCACCACAGCACATATTCTGGCATCATATCAGCCACCACAGGAGTAGGCCACAATTTAGTTTATTTGACCCCTGCACCCAGGAAGAGGAGAGAGGCCCCACAGCACATATTCTGGCATCATATCACACACCACAGGAGAAGGCCTCTTTCAGTGATTTAGGCCTTTGGACCCAGACAGAGGAGAGAGGTCAGAGATTAGCTTCATATCCCCCAGCACAGCAGAAGACCGCTTTATTTGACTTAGGCCTCAGCACCCAGACAGAAGACAGAGGTAGCATGGCAGAGGTTATGGCTTCATGTCACCCGTTAGTTTAACCGGCCACTTTCATCTGGTTAGGCCCCGGCGCCCAGACAGAGAAGAGTTTCATTCAACTGTGGGTTTCATAAAATTTGTATCAAATAAAGAAGTGGCCCGTAGCACAACAAGACATGTTTTAGGCAGTTAATAAGGACTACTCTGCACAAGGGAGGGACAGGTCCTGTGGGATCCATGCCTGGTTCATCTTTATGAAGGTCAGCTTGTCCACGTTGGCTGTGGACAGGCGGCTGCGCTTGTCAGTAATGACGCCCCCTGCCGTGCTGAATACGCGTTCAGATAAAACGCTGGCCGCCGGGCAGGAAAGCACCTCCAAGGCATAACATGCTAACTCTGGCCACGTGGACAATTTCGAAACCCAGTAGTTGAATGGGGCCGAACCATCCGTCAGGATGTGGAGGGGTGTGCAGACATACTGTTCAACCATGTTAGTGAAATGCTGCCTCCTGCTAACACGTTCCGTATCAGGTGTCGGTGCAGATAGCTGTGGCGTGGAGACAAAACTTTTCCACATTTCTGCCATGCTAACCCTGCCCTCAGATGAGCTGGCCGTGACACAGCTGCGTTGGCGACCTCTTGCCACTCCTCTGCCTTCACCTTCCACCTGTTCCCCTGTGACATGTGGGAATGCTCTCAAGAGCGCCTCTATCAGCGTGCGCTTGTACTCGCGCATCTTACGGTCGCGCTCCAGTTCAGGAATTAAAGTGGGCACATTGTCTTTATACCGGGGATCCAGCAGGGTGGCCACCCAGTAGTCTGCACACGTTAAAACGTGGGCAACTCTGCTGTCGTTGCGCAGGCATTGGAGCATATATTCGCTCATGTGGGCCAGGCTACCCATGGGTAAGGACAAGCTGTCCTCTGTGGGAGGCGTATCGTCATCGTCCACCGTATCCCCCCAGCCACGCACCAGTGATGGGCCTGGGCTGCCACCCCGCTGTGAACTTGCGTCATCCTCGTCCCCCTCCACCTCCTCCTCCTCATCCTCCTCGTCCTCCAGTACAGTGCCTTGGCTGGCGACTTGTGAACCTGTCCTCTGCTGCTTAAACAAACCTCCCTCTGAGCCACTTCGAACAGACTGGCCCGAAAGTGTTAGAAACGAGCCCTCATCCTCCTCCTCCTCCTCCACCTGGGCCACCTCCTCTAACATCATTGCCCTAAGTGTTTTCTCAAGGAGACATAGAAGTGGTATTGTAACGCTGATAACAGTGTCATCGCCACTGGCCATGTTGGTGGAGTACTCGAAACAGCGCAGCAGGGCACACAGGTCTCGCATGGAGGCCCAATCATTGGTGGTGAAGTGGTGCTGTTCGGCAGTACGACTGACGCGAGCGTGCTGCAGCTGAAACTCCACTATGGCCTGCTGCTGCTCGCACAGTCTCTCCAGCATGTGCAAGGTGGAGTTCCACCGGGTGGGCACGTCGCATATGAGGCGTTGAGCGGGAAGGCCGAAGTTCCGCTGTAGCGCAGACAGGCGAGCAGCGGCAGGATGTGAACGGCGGAAGCGCGCACAGACGGCCCGCACTTTATGCAGCAGCTCTGACATGTTGGGGTAGTGGTGAATGAACCTCTGCACCACCAAGTTCAGCACATGCGCCAGGCAAGGGATGTGCGTCAAACCGGCTAGTCCCAGAGCTGCCACGAGATTTCGCCCATTATCGCATACCACCAGGCCTGGCTTGAGGCCCACCGGCAGAAACCACTCGTCGGTCTGTTGTTCAATACCCCGCCACAACTCCTTTGCGCTGTGGGGCCTGTCCCCCAAACATATGAGTTTCAGAATGGCCTGCTGACGTTTACCCCGGGCTGTGCTGAAGTTGGTGGTGAAGGTGTGTGGCTGACCGGATGAGCTGGTGGAAGCAGTGGAGGAGGAAGCCGAGTAGGAGGAGGAGGCTACAGGAGGCAGAGAATGATGCCCTGCGATCCTAGGGGGCGGAAGGACGTGCGCCAAGGAACTGTCCGCCGGGGGCCCAGCCGCCACTACATTCATCCAGTGTGCAGTTAGTGAGATATAGCGTCCCTGGCCGTGCTTACTGGTCCACGTATCTGTGGTTAGGTGGACCTTGCCAGAAATGGCGTTGCGCAGTGCACACTTGATTTTATCGGACACTTGCATGTGCAGGGAAGGCACGGCTGTCTTGGAGAAGTAGTGGCGGCTGGGAACCACATACTGCGGGACAGCCATGGCCATCAGCTGTTTGAAGCTGTCTGTGACCACCAGCCGGAATGACAGCATTTCAAAGGCCAGCAGTTTAGAAATGCTGGCGTTCAGGCCAAGGGCTCGAGGGTGACTCGGGGGGAATTTGCACTTCCTCTCTAAGGTTTGAGATATTGAGAGCTGAACGCTGCTGTGTGATATAGTGGAGACGCTAGTTGACGGTGGCGGTGGTGGTGGTGTCGGTGGCACATCCTCTGTTTGCTGCTCGGCAGGTGGCAACATTCCTCTCGAGGCGGAAGCCGAGGCAGCAGCGGTAGAGGGAGCAGGGGGAGCCTCAGCGAGTGCCTGGTTTTTAAGGTGTGTACCCCACTGCAGTTCATGCTTTGCATGTAGATGCCTGGTCATGCAGGTTGTGCTGAGGTTCAGAACGTTAATGCCTCGCCTCAGGCTCTGATGGCAGAGCGTGCAAGTCACTCGGGTCTTGTCGGTAGGACATTGTTTAAAGAAGTGCCATGCCAGGGAACTCTTTGAAGCTGCCTTTGTGGGGCTGGGTCCCTGTTGGCTATGTCCAGTAGCAGGCGAACTCTGGGGGCGGCGGCTCGTCTGCTTTGGCCCCCTGCTCCCTCTTTGGCTTCGCTGTTGTCTCGGTCTCACCACTACCTCTTCCTCTGAACTGTGAAAGTCATCGCCACGACCTTCAGTCCATGTGGGGTCTAAGACCTCATCGTCCTCTGCATCGTCTTCCACCCAGTCTCCCTCCCTGACCTCCTCCTGTTCAGTCTGCACACTGCAAAAAGACGCGGCAGTGGGCACCTGTGTTTCGTCATCATCAGAGAGTCGGTGACTCTGCTGTGGTGGTATTCCCATGTCCTCTTCATCTGGAGACATAAGTGGTTGTGCGTCAGTGCATGGTATGTCTTCCTCCACTGGGGAAGGGCTAGGTGGACGCCCCTGGGAAACCCTGGAAGCAGAGTCTTCAAACAGAAGAAGAGACTGCTGCATAACTTGTGGCTCAGACCGTTTCCCTGATATGCTTGGGGGTGATGTGACAGACTGATGGGCTTGGTTTTCAGGTGCCACCTGTGCGCTTTCCGCAGAAGACTGGGTGGAAGACCATGTGGTGAACGTGCTGGAAGCACTGTCGGCCACCCAATCGATTAATGCCTGTACCTGCTCAGGCCTTACCATCCTAAGAGCGGCATTGGGCCCCACGAGATATTGCGGTACATTCTGCCGGCTAGTTGAGGGAGTTCGTTCCCTACTGTGTGCGCCTGGGGCCGAACGGCCACGTCCTCTACCAGCAACAGAGGCTCCACGGACACCACCACGACCGCGTCCTCGTCCCTTAATAGTATTTTTCTTCATTGTTGCGATTCAACTCGCACCACAATGAAATATATTATTTTTTATAAGCAAAATCCCCTCACTGGAATACTTTCAGTCTTTTGACTGTATGGATTACAGATGGAATGACTGTTATATGTGAGTACCGCTTTCTTTGACAGATTCTAGTATGGGTACATATATGTTTTCCCAACCCCAGCACATTAGTTTGCTAATTCCAGATGTATGAAACGCAGGCCTAACTGTATCTAGTATATTGAATGCCAGATAAACTAACTTGGCCTTTTTTAAATAAAAAAAATCCCCTCACTGGAATACTTTCAGTCTTTTGACTGTATGGATTACAGATGGAATGACTGTTATATGTGAGTACCGCTTTCTTTGACAGATTCTAGTATGGGTACATATATGTTTTCCCAACCCCAGCACATTAGTTTGCTAATTCCAGATGTATGAAACGCAGGCCTAACTGTATCTAGTATATTGAACGCCAGATAAACTAACTTGGCCTTTTTTAAATAAAAAGAAAATTCCCTCACTGGAATACTTTCAGTCTTTTGACTGTATGGATTACAGATGGAATGACTGTTATATGTGAGTACCGCTTTCTTTGACAGATTCTAGTATGGGTACATATATGTTTTCCCAACCCCAGCACATTAGTTTGCTAATTCCAGATGTATGAAACGCAGGCCTAACTGTATCTAGTATATTGAACGCCAGATAAACTAACTTGGCCTTTTTTAAATAAAAAAAAATCCCCTCACTGGAATACTTTCAGTCTTTTGACTGTATGGATTACAGATGGAATGACTGTTATATGTGAGTACCGCTTTCTTTGACAGATTCTAGTATGGGTACATATATGTTTTCCCAACCCCAGCACATTAGTTTGCTAATTCCAGATGTATGAAACGCAGGCCTAACTGTATCTAGTATATTGAACGCCAGATAAACTAACTTGGCCTTTTTTAAATAAAAAAAATTCCCTCACTGGAATACTTTCAGTCTTTTGACTGTATGGATTACAGATGGAATGACTGTTATATGTGAGTACCGCTTTCTTTGACAGATTCTAGTATGGGTACATATATGTTTTCCCAACCCCAGCACATTAGTTTGCTAATTCCAGATGTATGAAACGCAGGCCTAACTGTATCTAGTATATTGAACGCCAGATAAACTAACTTGGCCTTTTTTAAATAAAAAAAATCCCCTCACTGGAATACTTTCAGTCTTTTGACTGTATGGATTACAGATGGAATGACTGTTATATGTGAGTACCGCTTTCTTTGACAGATTCTAGTATGGGTACATATATGTTTTCCCAACCCCAGCACATTAGTTTGCTAATTCCAGATGTATGAAACGCAGGCCTAACTGTATCTAGTATATTGAACGCCAGATAAACTAACTTGGCCTTTTTTAAATAAAAAAAAAATTCCCTCACTGGAATACTTTCAGTCTTTTGACTGTATGGATTACAGATGGAATGACTGTTATATGTGAGTACCGCTTTCTTTGACAGATTCTAGTATGGGTACATATATGTTTTCCCAACCCCAGCACATTAGTTTGCTAATTCCAGATGTATGAAACGCAGGCCTAACTGTATCTAGTATATTGAACGCCAGATAAACTAACTTGGCCTTTTTTAAATAAAAAAAATTCCCTCACTGGAATACTTTCAGTCTTTTGACTGTATGGATTACAGATGGAATGACTGTTATATGTGAGTACCGCTTTCTTTGACAGATTCTAGTATGGGTACATATATGTTTTCCCAACCCCAGCACATTAGTTTGCTAATTCCAGATGTATGAAACGCAGGCCTAACTGTATCTAGTATATTGAACGCCAGATAAACTAACTTGGCCTTTTTTAAATAAAAAAAAAATTCCCTCACTGGAATACTTTCAGTCTTTTGACTGTATGGATTACAGGTGGACTGGTATTAGTAGGGGTGACACAAGCACACCCAAGTCCCTGATGTAGGATTTCTATGGCACAGACCACTATTACAAGTGATTAATGGACGTTGGGAGAGATTGTGCTGCAGCACTAGTCCCAAGATGGCCGCCGCCTATCAGCCCAGTAACATGTGCCACAAAATGGTCTGCACAACCTTTAAAAAAAATAGCCTTGGACTGTGCTGCTAAATCGCTATTGGTCTGAATCCCAGGTGTAGATGTCTGACTTGTTTGGAGCTTTGGAATGCACACATTGGCTATTTTTAGAGTGGCCAGAGTGATTTTTCCATCCACATGTACCTGGGCTGACCGCCGGCCGCCACTGTGGCAGCTTCTGCTGCAGCACTACAAGTCGCAAAATGGCGGCCGGCGGTCAGCCCAGGTACATGTGGATGGAAAAATCACTCTGGCCACTCTAAAAATAGCCAATCCCTATCAAAAAAGCAGCTCAGCTGCAGTTGTTCAGATGAATCACAGGTGGAGGAGAGAAATTTGCTTCCAGTTATTCAATTATCCCTGCCTATTCTCGCCCTAGCATCAGCTGCGTCTATCCCTGTTCTATTCACATCGGGAGTGAGCACGTCCCGACGTGCGCACAAGCTTATAAAGAGGCTGAGTCACATGCTGCACTTGGCCAATCACAGCCTTGCCAATAGTAGGCATGGCTGCGATGGCATCTTAGGGCAAGTAGTATGATGCATGTTGATTGGCTGCTTTGCAGCCTTTCAAAATGCGCCAAAATACATGCCGAACGACGAACCCGAACCCGAACTTTTACGAAAAAGTTCGGGTTCGGGTCCGTGTCACGAACACCCCAAAATTCGGTACGGACCCGAACTATGCTCGAACTGTTCGCTCAACACTACTTAGGACCCTATTCTATGAAGTAATGTCTGTTGTTAACAGTCGTCCACTTACAGTTGATAACATCAACGATCCAACAAGTTTGGACTCTTTAACTCCCAACCATCTACTTCACCTTAAATCGGAATACATACTGCCCCCGCCTGGCAAGTTCACCAAAGAGGATTTATGTGCCAGAAGGAGATGGCGAAGAGTTCAATATCTATCAGAACAGTTTTGGAATAGATGGAGGAAAGAGTACTTAGCCAATCTTATGCTAAGAAGTAAATTGCAAACACCCAGAAGAAATGTCCAAGTTGGTGACATAGTGTTAGTAAAAGAAGATGATTTACCTAGAAGTCAATGGAAATTGGCCAAAGTTCTAGAAGTTCAAAAGGATGAAGACAAACTAGTAAGAAGAGTGTTGCTACAAATAGGAGACTCAAAACTTGACAAAAAAGGAAAACGTCTCACTACTATCTGCAAATAGTCACTGCTAACTGCATACTACAAGTAGAACTATTAGTTAGACCTCAGATATACGTCTCAGAGAGATCATAAAGTGCTTAAATAACTTAAAGTGACAGTACAGATACTGAGTGAAATATATCCACCATTTTATGTTGAATGACAAGATAGAACAGTTGAACCACCATCTTATACATACCGCCATTTTATGATACTTTATTCAACAAGTGTTTTGTACATGGACTATCTGCTGCGGGGGCGGCATTGTTATATATGAAGAAAAGTTGAAGTTAATAAAGAAGTTATTTCAAGCATTTGGTGTGCTCTTTAAACCTACTGTTTCCATAGAACTGCGCTAGAGGAATTACAGAGTAACAGACAGTCTGGATAGACTAAAAGTCAGAGATATTAAAATTCTTCTAATGCCACAGCACAAAAGGCACTTCATAGTGCTGCGCCTGCCACACCACCCTCTCCAGTTATTAATTCATTTGCCCTCCTCTGAACCCTCTCCAGCTCTGCTATGTCTGCCTTGTTCACAGGAGCCCAGAACTATACAAAGTATGTGTGGTCTGACTAGAGATTTGTAAAGTGGTAGAACTATGTTCTCATCACGGGCATCTATGCCCCTTTTAATGCAACCCATTTTCTTATTAGCCTTGGCAGCAGCTGCCTGACACTGGTTTCTACTGCTTAGTTTGCGGTTCACCAAAATTCCTAGATCCTTTTCCATGTCAGTGTTACCTAGTGTTTTACCATTTAGTATGTACTGGTGACTTGCATTATTCCTTCCTATGTGAATAACCTTATATTTGTCAGTGTTAAACCTCATCTGCCACTTCTCTGCCCAAGCCTCCAATCTATCCAGATCCATCTGCAGCCGTATACTGTCCTCTTCCATGTTAATTACTTTACACAGTTTAGTTGCAGTTTTTTATCTGCAAAAATGTATATTTTACTGTGCAAGCTTTCTACAAGATTAATAAATAAATATATTGAAGAGAATAGGGCCCAATACTGACCCCTGTGGTACCCCACTAGTGACAGTGACCCAATTTGAGTGTGTACCATTAATAACCACCCTCTATTTTCTATCACTGAGCCAGTTACTTACCAACATGCAGACATTTTCCCCCAGTCCAAGCATTCTCATTTTATGCGGTATAGAGTCAAATGCTTTGGAGAAGTCCAGATATACGACATCCATTGATTCGCCGCGGTCAAGTCTAGAACTTAACTCCTCATAGAAACTGCTTAAATTAGTTAGACATGATAGATCACTCTTGAAGCCATGCTGATATGGCGTTATTTGCTTATTTTCATTGAGGTACTCCAAGATAGCATCTCTTAGAAAACCTTCAAACAGTTTACCCATGAGAGATCAGTTAAACTTACCGACCTATAGTTTCCGTGCTCTTTTTTTGGACCCTTTTTGAATATTGGCACCACATTTGCTATGCGCCAATCCTGTGGACCACTCCCTGTCATTATAGAGTCATGCAAGGAAAGAATAGATAAGATTTAACAGTCACCTATTTTGAATGTTGGATCCTGTCTTAATGATATATATCCCCTATGTGTATAGATAAGCTGGTAACTGCAGTAAAGGGTGAAAATTGCAGGAATTTATGTTTTTGTTTAAATGTAGATGTTGAAAAATAACAATAAAAAATATTAAACATAAAAACGTGGTTTAAATAATTTAATAGCAAAATATACTTCAATATTTATTACCTTGATTGTACAGCCCATATGCGGTTGAAAACTTTTGTATGGGCATATTGCAGGGCTTTAAAGGGAAGGAGCACCATATAGTTGTTGGAGGGGAGATTTTGCTGGAATAGTTTTTGGGCACTATGTTGCATTTGAAGACACCTTGAGGTACCCCATACACTGGAAGCCTCCAAAAAATATTCCCCAACCCCACCCCAAGAAATGTTTAAAGGGGTGTAGTGAGAACTTTGGCCAAACAGGTGTTTTATATAATTTAGAAACACTTGGCCATAAATAAGAAAAAGCACATACTTTACAATAAAATGTTGCTTTAAGCCTACATTTTTCATTTTTACAAGGGGTAACAGGAAAAAAAATACAATCCACACTTTGTTACACATTACGTCCTAAAAATGGCAAAACCCAATATGTGGTCATGAATGAGCATTATGTGTCTTTTGGAGGGCAGATTTCACTGGAATAATTTTCCAGATATGTACCTCCTTCACAGTAGTTATGCCCAGATACAGTTGCAAGAAAAAGTATTTAAACCCTTTGGAATGATATGGATTTCTGCACAAATTGGTCATAAAATGTTATCTGATCTTCTTCTAAGTCACAACAATAGACAATCACAGTCTACTTAACCCCTTAGGGACACATGACGGTACAGCATGTTTCCTGAGTCCTTAAGGACACATGACGTACGGGCGGGCGGTGATCGGAACAAGGTGCCTGCTCAAATCATTGAGCGGGCACCTCGGCTAAAAGCGCGGGGGGGTCTCGTGACCCCCCCGTGTCGGCGATCGCCGCAAGCCGCAGGTCAGTTCAGACCTGCGGTTTGCGGCTTTTACCGGGTGCGGCGGCGGTGCCATCGGGTCCCCATGGGGCTGTGGGGGGGACCCGATGTCATGGAAGGCAGCGCAATGCCTTCCTGAGGCATCTGCGCTGCCTTCCGGTGAAGAGCCTGTGAGATCCAGCCCCCTGGATCTCACAGGCCCCGGAAGCTGTATGAGTAATACACACAGTATTACTCATACAGACAATGCATTCCAATACAGAAGTATTGAAATGCATTGTAAAGGAATATATGTTATAAGTTGTAAAAATTAAGTTTTCCCCCCAAAAAAGTTAACGTTTCAAGTAAAAATAAACAAAAACGTCATTTTCCCCAAATAAAGTTAAAAAACAAATGGTAAAAAATAGGGGGGGGGGGAAGTATACATATTAGGTATCGCCGCATCCGTATCGACCGGCTCTATAAACATATCACATGACCTAACCCCTCAGATGAACACCGTAAAAAATAAAAAATAAAAACTGTGCTAAATAAACAATTTTTTTGCCACCTTACATCACAAAAAATACAACAGCAAGCGATCAAAAAGGCGTTTGCCCACCAAAATAGTACCAATCTAACCGTCACCTTATCCCGCAAAAAATGAGCCCTTACCTGAGACAATCGCCCAAAAAATAAAAAAAAATATGGCTTAGAATATGGAGACACTAAAACATCATTTTTTTTGTTTGAAAAAAGCTGTTATTGTGTAAAACTTACATAAATAAAAAAAAGTATACATATTTGGTATCGCCGCGTTCGTATCGACCGGCTCTATAAAAATATCACATGACCTAACCCCTCAGATGAACACCGTAAAAAATAAAAACTGTGCTAAATAAACCATTTTTTGTCACCTTACATCACAAAAAGTGTAATAGCAAGCGATCAAAAAGTCACACGCACCCCAAAGTAGTGCCAATAAAACCGTCATCTCATCCCGCAAAAATCATACCCTACCAAAGGTAATCACTCAAAAACTGAAAAAATTATGGCTCTCAGACTATGGAAACACTAAAACATGATTTTTTTGGGCTTCAAAAATGAAATCATTGTGTAAAACTTACATAAATAAAAAAAAAGTATACATATTAGGAGTCGCCGCATCCGTGACAACCTGGTCTATAAAAATATCACATGATCTAAACTGTCAGATGAATGTTGTAAATAACAAAAAATAATACTTCATATTTCTTGTTATCCTGCCTTACAAAAAGTGTAATATAGAGCAACCAAAAATAATATGTAAACTAGTACCAACAATACTGCCACCCTATCCCGTAGTTTCTAAAATGGGGCCACTTTTTTGGAGTTTCTACTCTAGGGGTGCATCGGGGGGCTTCAAATGGGAAATGGTGTCAAAAAAACCAGTCCAGCAAAATCTGCCTTGCAAAAACCGTATGGCATTCCTTTCCTTCTGCGCCCTGCCTTGTTCCCGTACAGCTGTTTACGACCACATATGGGGTGTTTCTGTAAACTACAGAATTAGGGCCATAAATATTCCATAACTGGAAAAAAATTATTAAAATGGAAACTCTGCCAAAAAAGTGAAATTTGGAAATTGTATCTCTATTTTCCATTCATTCTTGTGTAACTTCTAAAGGGTTAACAAAGTTTGTAAAATCAGTTTTGAATACCTTGAGGGGTGTAGTTTATAGAATGGGTCATTTTTGGGTGGTTTCTATTATGTAAGCCTCGCAAAGTGACTTCAGACCTGAACTGTTCCCTAAAAATTGGGTTTTTGAAAATTTCAGAAAAATTTAAAGATTTGCTTCTAAACTTCTAAGCCTTGTAACATCCCCAAAAAATAAAATATCATTCCCAAAATGATCCAAACATGAAGTAGACATATGGGGAATGTAAAGTAATAACTATTTTTGGAGGTATCACTATGTATTATAGAAGTAGAGAAATTGAAACTTGGAAATTTGCTATTTTTTACAAATTTTTGGTAAATTTTGTATTTTTTATAAATAAAAATTATTATTTTTTTTACTTCATTTTACTAGTGTCATGAAGTACAATATGTGACGAAAAAACAATCTCAGAATGGCCTGGATAAGTCAAAGCGTTTTAAAGTTATCAGCACTTAAAGTGACACTGGTCAGATTTGCAAAAAATGGCCTGGTCCATAAGGTGAAATAGGGCTGAGTCCTTAAGGGGTTAAACTAATAACACACAAAGAATTAAATGTTACCATGTTTTTATTGAACACACCATGTAAACATTCACAGTGCAGGTGGGAAAAGTATGTGAACCCCTAGACTAATGACATCTCTAAGAGCTAATTGGAGTGAGGTGTCAGCCAACTGGAGTCCAATCAAAGAAATGAGATTGGAGGTGTTGGTTACAGCTGCCCTGCCCTATAAAAACACACACCAGTACTGGGTTTGCTTTTCAAAAGAAGCATTGCCTGATGTGAATGATGCCTCACACGAAAGAGCTCTCAGAAGACCTACGATTGAGAATTGTTGACTTACATAAAGCTGGAAAGGGTTATAAAAGTATCTCCAAAAGCCTTGCTGTTCATCAGTCCACGGTAAGACAAATTGTCTATAAATAGAGAAAGTTCAGCACCGCTGCTACTCTCCCTAGGAGTGACCGTCCTGTAAAGATGACTGCAAGAGCACAGCGCAGACTGCTCAATGAGGTGAAGAAGAATCCTAGAGTGTCAGCTAAAGACTTACAAAAGTCTATGGCATATGCTAACATCCATGTTAGCGAATCTACGATATGTAAAACACTAAACAAGAATGTATTTCATGGGAGGATACCAGAGAGAAAGCCACTGCTGTCCAAAAAAAACATTGCTGCACGCTTACAGTTTGCACAAGAGAACCTGGATCTTCCACAGCAGTACAGGAAAAATATTCTGTGGACAGATGAAACCAAAGTTGAGTTGTTTGGAAGAAACACACAAAACTATGTGTGGAGAAACTGAGGCACAGCACTCCAACATCAAAACCTCATCCCAACTGTGAAGTATGGTGGTGGGGGCATCATGGTTTGGGGCTGCTTTGCTGCGTCAGGGCCTGGACGGATTGCTATCAGCGAAGGAAAAATGTATTCCCAAGTTTATCAAGACATTTTACAGGAGAACTTAAGGCCATCTGTCCACCAGCTGAAGCTCAACAGAAGATGGGTGTTGCAACAGGACAACGACCCAAAGCATAGAAGTAAATCAACAACAGAATGGCTTAAACAGAAGAAAATACGCCTTCTGGAGTGGCCCAGTCAGAGTCCTGACCTCAACCTGATAATATGCTCAGCTATGCCCCCTGACAGTAATATGCCCAGCTGTGCCCCAGCATAGAAGCAGCAGGATACATGGAACTGACGGCCAGCCCCACCCCCTGCCAAGACCTGCAGTGTAGAGCGCAGACAGGGGGGAGAAATGATGACGCAGGGAGCCGACGGGTGACTCTTGCTTCATCATTACAGGCAGCTAGGAAGCAGAGACAGCTGCCAGAAAGTGGGACATACCTCGCCCATACCAGGACCTGAGACAGCCACTGAAATCCATGACTCCAGATCCGGGAAGGTTGGGAGGTATGGGTATTCTGGTAGCTTCCTTTGATGATGGTGCCTCCTACAGCCCAGAAGATCCAGCTGGAGCTAGGGAGTAGAAATCTTTGGCTCCAGTGGTAGTGGTAAAAAGGCCTCAAGAGGGGGCCTGATGCTGAAGGCAGCCCTGTATGGAGATTTCTGCCCAGGGACCAACTTCCAAGAAAATGTATACTGGTGGGTAACCCTGCTATTTATAATGTTGGGGCACACCATTACAGATAATGCTGCTGGAGGGGGATCAGGCAGCCCAGGAAACAGTACCTCTTGTTCTTGCTGTGGCGTGGGGCCAAACTGGAGGGTCCCAGATCCGGTCTCCTGCAGGCTATGAGCAGCAGAAGGTCCCAGCTGATCCTCGGACCAAACTTTGGGTGCAGACTCCGAAACCAAGTAGTAGGCTGACCCCGGTGGCAAAATGTCCCCATGAGCTCTCCATTGCCGTGTACTTCACATGGTCATCAGTGAAAAATCTGCTCCCTCTCCCCACTGAGAACCAGCTGACAGCGCAAGCCACCACTCCAACTCCACAGATCTCCCGATTGGGGATGAATGAGAACATGAATTATTCACTCTTTAATTGCGGTCTTGCAGCTCCAGGGATCTCTGGCCTAGGCTACAACATACACAAGAATCTACAGGCCTCAGTCCACTTCAGCAGAGGTCTGTCTGAGTAACAAAACAGAAGCTCCAGCTGCAGCCCCTGCACTAGCAGGTGCAGGGCGAGATGATGTTAAAGGCAGCTGTCGCCTCTGGCTTCCCGGATGTCCCGAAAGATCTCTATAACTTCGGGCTCATTGCCCCATATCATTAGAGCCCAATCATGTCCACAATCTCTCCCTGCCATTATGAGAGGTTCCTGATCTGCTTTTTCACAGTACCAACGATAGGTGTCTGTTGGCAGGTCTCTCCTTTACTACTCTTGGACAGGGCAGAACCAAGATTTCCTGCTCTGGATGAGAGTCAGCAGTGTACAAGGAACAGCTCCAATAAGGCCAATTAACCCCTATTTTACCAAAGTGCATCAACTTGTGCAGTTTCTTACTTTTTAGCAACAATAAAGAAAGTTTTAAAAATCAATTTAGGCCAATTGTAGTAAGACACAAAAGTTCATCCTGTTTGTGATGCCATTTTAATTAGGGTGACCATATTTTGGTTGTCAAAAAAGAGGACACAGCGCACCCCCATTCACACCCATTCCTCCGGAATCAATTTAATCAATTTAGACTGGATGACTCTACTTTCTAACAAAGTGACTTATAGGTGACATCTTAAAGATTTCAGTTGTTGAAATTCTATTCTTCTCCTTTTGGTCCAGACCATCATGTGCATATGTCTTTGGTCAGGAGTGTGCCACCAGGATTAATAGATGGCACACTATAGATGGGACTATTACATTATTTTACATTAGGGACCAGGAGACCAGGTTCAACCTCTGACTTCACTCATTGCTTCTGCAGTCAATCCCCACCCTCTATAAGAAAGAACCCCCCATCCACCTGCCCCTTTCACACTGCCATCCTGGAGCGTTTTCTAATATGGTGCCCACTTTGGTGCCAAAAATACTGTACTGCCAAGATAAAAGTACAAAAAGAAGCAGCTACAGAACGAGAAAATGATGGGGCCTAATGCAGACTTTAGGCATAAAACCTCAGACCAGATCCCACTCCAGGTTAGCCGCAAAATAATGTAGCTATCTATAACCCCCACCACTTCATCATTTAAATCAGAACTCAGATCAGACAAGAAAATTCATAGCCCCTATAAGCCCCACTCCTCAATCTCTTAAATCAGACCCCAAAGTCATGGCCCTATATAAGACCGCCCTCCATCAATCAGACCTCAGAGCAGTCCTTAACTCCTTAAGGACACAGCCTTATTTCCCCTTAAGGACCAGGCCATTTTTTTGCAAATCTGACCAGTGTCACTTTAAGTGGTGATAACTTTAAAACGCTTTGACTTATCTAGGCCAAATTTCAATTTCTCTACTTCTATAATACATAGTAATATCTACAAAAATAGTTATTACTTTACATTCCCCATATGTCTACTTCATGTTAGGATCATTTTGGGAATGACATTTTATTTTTGGGGGACGTTACAAGGCTTAGAAGTTTAGAAGTAAATCTTGAAATTTCTCTGAAATTTTAAAAAAACAACTTTTTAAGCACCAGTTCAGGTCTGGTCACTTTGTGAGGCTTACATAATAGAAACCACCCAAAAATGACCCCATTCTAGAAACTACACCCCTCAAGGTATTCAAAACTGATTTTACAAACTTCGTTAACCCTTTAGGTGTTCCACAAGAAATAATGGAAAATAGAGATACAATTTCAAAATTTCACTTTTTTGGCAGATTTTCTATTTTATTTTTAACAGCCAAACAAAACTCAATATTTATGGCCCTGATTCTGTAGTTTACAGAAACACCCCATATGTTGTCGTAAACTGCTGTACGGGTACACGGCAGGGCGCAGAAGGAAAGGAATGCCATACGGTTTTTGGAAGGCAGATTTTGCTGGACTGTTTTTTTTGACACCATGTCCCATTTGAAGCCTCCCTGATGCACCCCTAGAGTAGAAACTCCATAAAAGTGACCCCATCTAAGAAACTACACCCCTCAAGGTATTCAAAACTGATTTTACAAACGTCGTTAACCCCTTAGGTATTCCACAAGAGATATTGCAAATAGAGATGAAAGTTCAGAATTTCAATTTTTTGGCAAATATTTTAATCCATTTTTTCCAGTTACAAAGCAAGGGTTAACAGCCAAACAAAACTCAATATTTATGGCCCTGATTCTGTAGTTTACCCCATATGTGGTCGTATACTGCTGTACGGGCACACGGCAGGGCACAGAAGGAAAGGAATGCCATACTGTTTTTGGAAGGCAGATTTTGCTGGACTGGTTTTTTGTCACCATGTCCCATTTGGAGCGCGCCTGATGCACCCCTAGAGTAGAAACTCCCAAAAATTGACCCCATTTTAGAAACTACGGGATAGGGTGGAAGTTTTGTTGGTACTAGTTTAGGGAACATATGATTTTTGGTTGCTCTATATTACACTTTTTGTGAGGAAAGGTAACAAGAAATAGCTGTTTTGGCGCAGTTTTTTTTTTTTAGATTTACAACATTCATCTGACAGGTTAGATCATGTGGAATTTTTATAGAGCAGGTTGTCACGGACGCGGGGATACCTAATATGTATACTATTTTTTTTATTTATGTAAGTTTTACACAATGATTTCATTTTTGAAACAAAAAAAAATCATATTTTAGTGTCTCCATAGTCTGAGAGCCATATTTTTTTTTAGTTTTTGGGCGATTATCTTGGGTAGGGTATGATTTTTGCGGGATGAGATGACGGTTTGATTGGCATTATTTTGGGGTGCATTATGACTTTTTGATCGCTTGCTATTACACTTTTTGTGATGTAAGGTGACAAAAAATGGCTTTTTCTACACCGTTTTTTTTTCTTTTTTTTTCATGTGATATTTTTATAGAGTCGGTCGATACGGACGATGCGATACCTAATATGTCTACGTTTGTTTTTTTTCCTATTTTTTACCTATTTTTTTAAACTTTATTTGGGGAAAATGACGTTTTTGTTTATTTTTACTTGAAACTTTAAATTTTTTGGGGGGAAAACTTTATTTTTTCCACTTTTTTATTTACTTTATTTTTTGTCACACTTTGGGACTTCAACTTTTGGGGGTATAATGACTTTTACAATGCATTCCAATACTTCTGTATTGGAATGCATTAGCTGTATGAGTAATACTGTGTATATTACTCATACAGCTTCCGGCCTGTGAGATCCAGGGGGCTGGATCTCACAGGTTCGTCACCGGAAGGCAGCGCAGATGCCTCAGGAAGGCATCGCGCTGCCTTCCATGCCATCGGGTCCCCCCTACAGCCGCATGGGGACCCGATGGCACCGTCACCCGCAGCATAAGGTAAAACCGCAGGTCTGAATTGACCTGCGGTTTGCTGCGGTCGCCGACACGGGGGGGGGGGGGTCACGTGACCCCCCCTCGCTTTTAGCCAAGGTGCCTGCTCAATGATTTGAGCAGGCACCTTGTTCCGATCACCTGACGGTGATCGGAAATACGGTGATCGGACGCCCTGTGTCCTTAAGGACCGTTAAATCAGGGCGTACCGGTACGCCCTATGTCCTAAACAGGTTAAATAATGTCTTCTATATAACACCCCTTTCAATCAGACCTCAGATCACACCCCAAAGTAGTAACCACTATAACACTCCCCCCATCCATCAATCAGACCTCAGATTAGACCCCAAAGTAATGGCACGTGTAACATCCCCTTTATACATCAGACTTTAGAGCAGACCCCAAAGTAATGGCTCCTAAAACATTCCAGCTCCATCAATCAGACCTCAGATTAGACTCCAAAGTAAAGGTCCCCTAAAACAGATCTCCACCTTCATTGCATAAATCAGACCTGATATCAGACAAAAAATAAATAAAACCTACACCAACACTCTGGAGATCCAGCACACTCCTCTTCTAGCTCTGTACTGACCAGATGCCGTTCAGAGGGAGGTCACAGTGTATGCCTGTGTGTACTATAACCTCAAGCTGAATGCTGTCAGGAAACAGCAGGCACCCGGAGCAGAAGACCAAAGAGCGGTGAGTAATAACAGCCCTAGCAGAGTTACACTTACCACTCCCTGGCCTGTCCTGCACCTGACTCTAAATAAAAAATAAAAAAACATATAAACACTGAAATAAAGTTTAAGTATGCATCCTACCTTAAAAATGCCAGACATTCCTGGCCATTTTAAATATCATTGATGGACTTTTTTTTAACCCAGAAACAGTGGACATCTCCAAGAAAAGAGGACGCCTGCTCACTAGAGATGTCCCGAACTATTTGCCGGCGAACAGTTCCTGGCGAACATAGCTTGTTCGTGTTCGCCGCGGCGGGCGAACATATGCGATGTTCGGTCCGCCCCCTATTCGTCATCATTAAGTAAATTTTGACCCTGTACCTCACAGTCAGCAGACACATTCCAGCCAATCAGCAGCAGACCCTCCCTCCCAGAGCCTCCCACCTCCTGGACAGCATCCATTTTAGATTCATTCGGAACCTGCAGTCTTAGTGAGAGGAGGGACAGTGTAGCTGCTGCTGATTTAATAGGGAAATCGATAGCTAGGCTAGTGTATTCAGTGTCCACTACAGTCGGGAAAGACTCATCTGATCTCTGCTGTAAGGACACCACCCCAAAAAGCCCTTTTTAAGGCTAGTACATCAGTCTGCTTTTTATTTTATTTTTCCTGTGTAATCTAATTGCAGTTGCCTGCCAGCGTGTGTGTCAGGCTCACAGCGTATACTGTGCCCACTTGCCCAGTGCCACCACTCATATCTGGTGTCACAGTAGCTTGCATTTAAAAAAAAAAAAAAACTTTTTTGACTGTAATATAATAGCAGTCAGTTGCCTGCACGCGTGTGTGTGTTTCAGGCCCTGCAAGTGCATAGTGTCACCAGAGCAACTCATATCTGGTGTCACAGTAGATTACATTTAACAAAAAACAACAATTTTGACTGTGAAATAATAGCAGTCGGTTGCCTGCATGCCTGTGTGTGTTTCAGGCCCTGCAAGTGCATAGTGTCACCAGCGCAACTCATATCTGGTGTCACAGTAGCTTGCATTTTAAAAAAAACTAAACTTTTTTGACTGTAATATAATAGCAGTCAGTTGCCTGCACGCATATGTGTGTTTCAGGCCCTGTAAGTGCATAGTGTCACCAGCGCAACTCAAATCTTGTGTCACATTAGATTACATTTTTTAAAAAACAACAACTTTGACTGTGAAATAATAGCAGTCAGTTGCCTGCACGCGTGTTTCAGGCCCTGCAAGTGCATAGTGTCACCAGCGCAACTCATATCTGGTGTCACAGTAGATTACATAAAAAAAAAAAAAACTATTTTGACTGTGAAATAATAGCAGTTAGTTGCCTGCACGCGTGTGTGTGTTTCAGGCCCTGCAAGTGCATAGTGTCACCAGCGCAACTCATATCTGGTGTCACAGTAGATTACATAAAAAAAATTTTTTAAAATTCGACTGTGAAATAAAGTCAGTCAGTTGCCTGCACTTGTGTGTGTGTTTCAGGCCCTGCAAGTGCATAGTGTCACCAGCGCAACTCATATCTGGTGTCACAGTAGATTACATTTAAAAAAACAAAACAATTTTGACTGTACTAGATTGAATAGCAGTTAGTTGTCTGCAAGCGTGTGTGTCAGGCCTACAGCGTCTACTCTGCCAACTTCTGCCAGTGCACAGTGCCACTCATATCTGGTGTCACAGTAGCTTGCACGCATAGTACAAATGATCGAAAAGAAAATGACAGGCAAAGGCAGGCCACCCCGCAGGGGCCGTCGTGGTGCTGTGATTCCCTTTGGCCCTAGAATAATGCCCAATGTTCAGAGGCCACGTACCCTGAACTCGAAAAGTTCTGAGGACATAGTTGACTGGCTAACACAGGACACCCAATCTTCTACAGCTTCCGCTCGGAACCTTGATGCACCATCCTCCTCCAGCTCAGCTTCGGGCACCTCTCAAGTTACCACTCGCCCACCTGCCGCCACCACCAACACTAGCACCACAGCTGCTTCACTTGATCTGTCAGAGGAGTTATTTACACATCAGTTGGAAGAAATGAGTGATACGCAACCATTATTGTCAGATGATATAAATAACAGGGATATGTCTCAGTCAGGCAGCATTACACACATGGACGTACGGTGTGATGATGATGAGGTTGTACCCGCTGCTGCTTCCTTTGCTGAGTTGTCAGATACAAGTGAATCGGTTGATGATGACGATGTGTCCGTGGATGTCACGTGGGTGCCCGCTCGAAGAGAAGAAGAACAGGGGGAAAGTTCAGATGGGGAGACAGAGAGGAGGAGGAGATGAGTTGGAAGCAGGGGGAGGTCGTCGCAAGGAGCTAGTGGCACAGTCAAACAGCATGCATCGGCACCCGGGGTCAGCCAGACAGCACGCCAATCAACGCATGCTGTTGCCACCACCGGAATGCCGTCATTGCAGAGATCATCAGTGTGGCATTTTTTTAGTGTGTCTACCTCTGACAACAGTGATGCCATTTGCAACCTGTGCCAAAAGAAACTGAGTCGTGGGAAGTCCAACACCCACCTAGGTACAACTGCTTTGCGAAGGCACATGATCTCAAAACACGAACGCCTATGGGATCAACACATGAGTACAAGCAGCACACAAACTCAAAGCCACCATCCTCCTCCTGGTCCAGCATCTTCAGCCACGTCAACCATTGCTGTCCTCCTTGCCCCCTCTCAACCATCCGCCACTCCGTCTCTCGCCTTGAGCAGTTCCTGCTCATCTGCCCACAGTCAGGTGTCTGTCAAGGACATGTTTGAGAGTAAGAAGCCAATGTCACAAAGTCACCCCCTTGCCCGGTGCCTGACAGCTGGCTTGTCGGAACTCTTAGCCCGCCAGCTTTTACCATAAAAGCTGGAGGAGTCTGAGGCCTTCCAAAAATTTTTAGCTATTGGGACAACGCAGTGGAAGGTACCCGGCCGAAATTTCTTTGCACAAAAGGCAATCCCCAACCTGTACTCGATTGTGCAAAAGGAAGTCATGGCATGTCTGGCACACAGTGTTGGGGCAAGGGTCCATCTGACCACTGATACCTGGTCTGCAAAGCACGGTCAGGGCAGGTATATTACCTACACTGCGCATTGGGTAAACCTGCTGACGGCTGCCAAGCATGTAATGTGTGGCTCTGCAGAGGAGTTGGTGACACCGCCACGACTTGCAGGCAGGCCTGCTGCCACCTCCTCTACTCCTCCTACTCCATCCTCTTCCATAACCTCCTCGGCTGAGTCCTCTTCTGCTGCTGCGTCTTGCTCCACATCAACTGCACCCCCCCAGCTCCCCAGGGGCTATGCTACATCCCGGATACGACAGTGTCACGCCGTCTTGGGGTTGACTTGCCTGAAAGCAGAGAGTCACACCGGACCAGCACTCCTGTCCGCCTTGAACGCACAGGTGGATCAGTGGCTGACTCCGCACCAACTGGAGATCGGCAAAGTGGTGTGTGACAACGGGAGCAATTTGTTGGCGGCATTGAATTTGGGCAAGTTGACACATGTGCCGTGCATGGCACATGTGTTGAATCTGATTGTACAACGCTTTGTGCATAAGTACCCAGGCTTACAGGACGTCCTCAAGCAGGCCAGGAAGTTGTGTGGCCATTTCAGGCGTTCCTACACGGCCATGGCGCACTTTTCAGATATCCAGCGGCGAAACAACATGCCAGTGAGGCGCTTGATTTGCGACAGCCCGACACGTTGGAATTCAACACTCCTAATGTTTGACCGCCTGCTCCAACAAGAAAAAGCCGTCAACGAGTATTTGTATGACCGGGGTGCTAGGACAGCCTCTGCGGAGCTGGAAATTTTTTTGCCACGTTACTGGATGCTCATGCGCAATGCCTGTAGGCTCATGCGTCCTTTTGAGGAGGTGACAAACCTAGTCAGTCGCACCGAAGGCACCATCAGCGACATCATCCCATTTGTTTTCTTCCTGGAGCGTGCCCTGCGAAGAGTGCTGGATCAGGCCGTAGATGAGCGTGAAGAGGAAGAGTTGTGGTCACCATCACCACCAGAAATAGCCTTATCAGCATCGCTTGCTGGACCTGCGGCAATGCTGGAAGAGGAGTGTGAGGAAGGGGAATCAGAGGAGGAATGTGTCTTTGAGGAGGAGGAGGAGGAAGACCAACCACAGCAGGCATCCCAGGGTGCTCGTTGTCACCTATCTGGTACCCGTGGTGTTGTACGTGGCTGGGGGGAACAACAGACTTTCAGTGAGATCACTGAGGACGAGGAACGGGACATGAGTAGCTCGGCATCCAACCTTGTGCAAATGGGGTCTTTCATGCTGTCGTGCCTGTTGAGGGACCCTCGTAGAAAAAGGCTGAAGGAGAACGACCTGTACTGGGTGGCCACGCTACTAGACCCCCGGTATAAGCAGAAAGTGCCTGAAATGTTACCAAATTACCGCAAGTCGGAAAGGAAGCAGCAGTTCCAAAATAAATTAAAAAGTATGCTTTACACAGCGTATAAGGGTGATGTCTGGGGGCTGAATATTGTATTTATCCTTACATGATTACAGGTCATAGAGGCAAACCTGGCTGGCATCTCTGTGGCTTGGAGCTCAGGTTATAGGACAGTTGGCTGTGTGCGACATTGTAGCTCAGCCCCATTTACTTGGATGGCGCTGAACTTCAATACTGTACACAACCCCTGGACAAGAGGGAGGATATTTCAGAAAGAACGCTGCAATGTTTCTAATCTCATACAATGGCCTTAAATGATGACATTTTGTCTGTAGCCACCACTAGTGGGCACTTACTTAAATACTGATTTATTGTTATCTTCTGTCTCCTCGTGTCCCCATTTTTGGGTTCATCTGCAGCTATCATTGATTTCATGTCTTTATTTTCCTTCATTCTTTCATGGACAGTGACTTTCCCAGGATCAGGGAGGACAACCCCTGGTCCTGACAGCGCCGGTGCAAATTACATTGAGTTGACAATTCCTTCCTCTCCTAATTCTACTCTCATCATCCTCTACCAAGCCCTGACTGTAGTGGAGAACAGCCACTAAGCTGCTCCTTTGGGGGATCGGTCCTATAAAGTTATGCTGGAACAGACACTGCTCAAAAAAATAAATGGAACACTTAAACAACAAGTAAATCACACTTTTGTGAAATCAACAAGTCAATCACACTTCTGTGAAATCAAACTGTCCACTTAGGAAGCAACACTGAGTGACAATCAATTTCACATGCTGTTGTGCAAATGGGATAGACAACAGGTGGAAATTAGAGTCTACAACCCACATAAGTAGCTCAGGTAGTGCAGCTTATGCAGGATGGCACATCAATGTGAGCTGTGGCAAGAAGGTTTGCTGTGTCTGTCAGCGTAGTGTAATGACCGGCGTCACGCAGAGGGAGGGAAATGGGAAGGCCCTGTCCAAGGGAGAGGGAAAGGTGGTGACCCCTGACTCACCTCGCGGCTGGCACCTGACTGCCCTGACGTCCCTAGACGGGTTCCTCACGCGTTCGCCGATCACGTGCCTAAACCCTGGCTTTCCCTAAGATGAGCCCTATGTAGTGAACGGGGCGGTGGGATCACTAGTCCGCACCGCTGACATTAAGAGGAAAACACCAAGGAGAGGACAGACAATACAGACAAACATATAATCCCAGGTGGGCGACAACAGCAGACCACCAAGGCCCAACAGGGATCCGGAGGGTAACGCTCTGGAACAACAACCAGGGAACACAGCTACACAGCTCCAGTGGGTCAGTATAGAAGTCCAGGCAGGAAGCTCTATATCTGGCAACCAGAGAAGTGAGAGATGGGAATATAAGGAGGTTGGGAGTGCTGGACAAGAAACAGCTGAGGAGAAGGAGCTACGGATCCCTGAGTGAGCCAAAAAGGGTTGCAAGGCAAACCCAGAAAGTTACCATAAAGAAAACACTATCTTTCTACATAGAGTGCGCAGCCACCCGCTGCGACTTCCTGACCCCGGGTATAACGGAGTCAGGCGTGGCTCTTGACACCCTCGTGACACGTATTGTCCGGAGCATGGAGGCGCTACCAGGAGAGAGGCCAGTATATCAGGAGACGTGGAGGAGGCCGTCGGAGGGCAACAACCCAGCAGCAGGACCGCTACCCCCACCTTTGTGCAAGGAGGAACAGAAGGAGCACTGCCAGAGCCCTGCAAAATGACCTCCAGCAGGCCACAAATGTGCATGTGTCTGCTCAAACGGTCAGAAACAGACTCCATGAGGGTGATATGAGGGCCCGACATCCATAGGTGGGGGTTGTGCTTACAGCCCAACACCGTGCAGGACGTTTGGCATTTGCCAGAGAACACCAAGATTGGCAAATTCGCCACTGGTGCCCTGTGCTCTTCACAGATGAAAGCAGGTTCACACTGAGCACATGTGACAGACGTGACAGAGTCTGGAGACGCCGTGGAGAACGTTCTGCTGCCTGCAACATCCTCCAGCATGACCGGTTTGGCATTGGGTCAGTAATGGTGTGGGGTGGCATTTCTTTGGAGGGCCGCACAGCCCTCCATGTGCTCGCCAAACGTAGCCTGACTGCCATTAGGTATCGAGATGAGATCCTCAGACCCCTTGTGAGACCATATGCTGGTGCGGTTGGCCCTGGGTTCCTCCTAATGCAAGACAATGCTAGACCTCATGTGGCTGGAGTGTGTCAGCAGTTCCTGCAAGACGAAGACATTGATGCTATGGACTGGCCCGCCCGTTCCCCAGACCTGAATCCAATTGAGCACATCTGGGACATCATGTCTCGCTCTATCCACCAACGTCACGTTGCACCACAGACTGTCCAGGAGTTGGCAGATGCTTTAGTCAAGGTCTGGGAGGAGATCCCTCAGGAGACCGTCCGTCACCTCATCAGGAGCATGCACAGGCGTTGTAGGGAGGTCATACAGGCACGTGGAGTCCACACACACTAGTGAGCCTCATTTTGACTTGTTTTAAGGACATTACATCAAAGTTGGATCAGCCTGTAGTGTGTTTTTCCACTTTAATTTTCAGTGTGACTCCAAATCCAGACCTCCATGGGTTGAAAAATTTGATTTCCATTTTTTTTATTTTTGTGTGATTTTGTTGTCAGAACGTTCAACTATGTAAAGAACAAAGTATTTCAGAAGAATATTTAATTAACTCAGATCTAGGATGTGTTATTTTTGTGTTCCCTTTATTTTTTTCAGCAGTGTATAATGATGTGCCCTTTATCCAGATGTTACCACCCCACAGTCCAGCAATTACCCCTCCATGCCCAGCCAAGCTGCCAGTGCCTACCTGCTGATGTCCTCATGAAGGGCACTGCTGGCAACAGGAGGATCTAGAGATATTGGACAATGTCTTGTAGAATATGTTCTCTATGATAAAAATTGATGAAGAGGATCTTGTGTCTTTATTACCAGTCATGTACAGCTTTAGGGTTACCTCCCATATCTGCTCATCACACATTGGGGGTCCTTCTATTACCCCAGAATTTAGCAGAATTCAGAGATGAGACAGCTCATGTCTGCTGGTTAGCTGCATCGGTATATTACTGCATTGCTCATAATATTAAAAGGATAGATTCTGTTATATATATTACCTGCTGATGGTTTCCTTCTCATTTTGTAGTTGCTCAAAAACCTGTAGTGCAAAATAAGAAAAATAACATCAGACCAGCCATGGAAAACATCAAGAAAGTAACACCAATTATTGAACGATTAAAAGCTGCCAAAAAAGAGGAGGAGAAGGCCATGAAGAGAACATCCAAAACTGAGGAGGAGAAGATCATAAAGAGATCATCCAAAACAGAGAAGGAGAAGATCACTATGAGAACATCCCACCTGAACCGGTTCCGTAAATGGATTAAAAAAAGGACCCAAAAGAAGAATACCTGCTGCAGCTGCCGGTCAATGGACTAAATGAAGTTAACTTCATACCATCATACCCATTAGTCCTAAAGCCCTGGAAAACCATCTACAGTGGCCATATCTATCTGTCCCTCTGTTTGTCTGTCTATCTGTATGTCTGTCTTCCCCTGCATCTGTCCCCCTGTCTGTCTGTCTGTCTGTCTGTCTATCTATCGTAGAATACATAGGTAGATGGAAGACACCTGGATGGAGTGTACATCTCATCCACATTTTTTAATGTAGGTGAGGAGAAAAATCCAGGAAAGTTTAGTTTCTTCACTAAATTTTCTTTGCTGAGGATTTTAGTAACTTTGTTTTCCGGGCCTGAATGTTTTTGGAATGGCAGGTAGGTTGGCAGGTAGGTTGGGGCATAAAACCATTTCCTCCCCCTCCAGTACATCCCCTCCCCCCCTTTCCCACCAATTAGCCCAGGTGATGCTGTTACTGGGGCATAAAACTGTTGGCAAGCCCAGTCAAGGTTTGAGTATTGGAAGGCACAATAGCCGCAGTGGAACGTCTGTGCTCTGAACACTGCTATGTCACTGAGCCACTCTGCCATTTCCTCCCGCTCCAATACATCCCCTCCCCCCCTTTCCCACCAATTAGCCCAGGTGATGCTGTTACTGGGGCATAAAACTGTTGGCAAGCCCAGTCAAGGTTTGAGTATTGGAAGGCACAATAGCCGCAGTGGAACGTCTGTGCTCTGAATACTGTTATGTCACTGAGCCACTCTGTGATCTCCTTATGCAGCTGCCAATTCACCACTCTGTGGTCTCCTCATGCTGCTGCTACCTCAACACTATGTTACTGGGCCACTGAGTGGTCTCATTTTTCTGCTGCCACCTCACCACTCTGTAGTCTCCTAATGCTGCTGCCACATCACCAGTCTGTGGTTTTCTCATGCTGCTGCTACCTCAACACTATGTCATTGGGCCACACTGTGGTCTCCTCATGCTGCTTCTCCCTTAACACTATGTCACTGGGCCACTCTGTTGTCTCCTCATGCTGCTGCCACATCACCACTCGGTGGTCTCCACATCATCACTCTGTGGTCTCCTCATGCTGCTGCTACCTCAACACTATGTCACTAGGTCACTCTGTTTTAACGAGAGTCACCACAAATAAATTCGGATCGAATAGAATCTTTTTGGAACATTTGGCGAACCGACCGAATCGAATTTTTGAGAAATTCGCTCATCTCTAATCTTAAGTCATGCTTCCAGGCTTTAGAAACACCCTACATGTGGCTGTAGCTTGAAAGAGACCTTGGTGTCGAAACGTTGCTATTTTTTTCGGTGTCAATAAACACAAGATTGGATTCAAGATTGGGAGTGCTGTGGTTTCTACAAATCTTTTCTCATAATCTTTTGCCTGGACATATAACAGGGCTCAGGAGTAAAATAGCACCATGCACATTTAAAGCTAAATGTCATGATTTTTACATCTTGTCCTGGCAACTCTAGAGGCTCTGGGGTGAAATAATAAATGGACCCCTGAGAAGTGACCCTATATCCGAAACTACATCCCTCAAAGTATTAAGCAGTGGATTGAGCATTTTGACTCCACAAGTGTTTTGTAGAAAATAATAAGCAGAAGAATGTGCGACATTATAAATGCAAGTGTTACACAGATATGGCATTTCAGTGCCCAATAAGCTGGGCCCAGCTCATGCCATCTGAGACACACCACGCCTTTTAAATTGTTAGGTGCTGAAATGCCATAAATGTGGACGTAAACTGCTGTTTGGGTAAGCCTCAAGGTTCAAAAGGGAAAAACCATCTTTTGGTTTTTGAAGCACAGATTTTGAAGGATTGGTTTCAACACCATATTACTATTCAACAGCCTCTTAGGCTCCAACAGAGCCATTTTCTGAGAACTATACATTTATGTTTCTCTCGATAGAGGTGAGTGAGGGCTTATTTTTTGCAGGGTGAACTGTTATCATCATCGGTTCTATTTTGGAGAACATAAGACTTTTTGATCACTTTTTATTTAGCTTTTTGGGAAGCAGCATAAACTGCTATTTTGGTTTTGTTATTGCAGCATGCATCGTGCAGAAAAAAAGATATGTTATCTTAAAGAGGACCTTTCACCAGAATAAAACATCTAAACTAACTATACAGACATGTAGAGCGGCGCCCAGGGATCCCCCTGCACTTACTGTTATCCCTGGGCGCCGCTCCGTTCTCCCGGTATAGCCTCCGGTATCTTCATAGTTAGGCTCCACCCAGGGGAACCTGACGGCGTCTCTTTCTCCTATGCTGTAGCGCTGGCCAATCGCAGCGCTCAGCTCATAGCCTGAGAGTTTTTTTTTTCTCTCAGGCTATGAGCTGAGTGCTGCGATTGGCCAGCGCTACAGCATGGGAGAATGAGACGCCGTCAGGTTCCCCTGGGTGGAGCCTAACTATGAAGATACCGGAGGCTATACCGGGAGAACGGAGCGTCGCCCAGGTATAACAGTAAGTGCAGGGGGATCCCTGGTTGCCGCTCTACATGTCTGTATAGTTAGTTTAGATGTTTTATTCTGGTGAAAGGTCCTCTTTAATTCTGCTGGTCTGTACGATTATACAGATATCAATTATACACAAAGCATTTTTTAAAACAAAATCATGTTTTTGCAATAACATATTCTAAAAGTCATATAATGTTTTCTGCCGATGGTCTTGTGTGGGGGCTCGTTTTTGGCTGGATGAAGTGACGTTTTCATTAGTACCATTCTGAAGTACACATGAATTTTTGATTGCTCAATATTAGGTGCATGATTGGACTGAGAGAAGCAAGGTGGTCGTTCCAGCAAACCACCTGCTATCTAGGCTGTTCTAATCTCTGAAAATCCACCAACAATCACAAGCAGATCTGACAGTTGTGTAGGTGTAGGTACCAGGGGGACATTTTATCTACTGCCCAATTGGCAGTCCAAGGTGTTGCAAAAAGGTGGATAGCTACCTCACCTATGCAAATTAACAAAGTCTCAAGCATAGCACTTTTCAAGTGCATCTAACTTAAGTCCTACTGTTGAGTACGGTGCTTAAACATTGCAGTTAACAATGGGTCCAACACTTGCAGCTCTTGACAAAAGGTCCCAGTAACACAAATTAGGGGTGCAAGGCGGTACAGTAAATTTTAGCCTGTTCCTTAGGTTTAAGGCTTGAACATTATTAAAACACATCTCAGGTGGTTTTGCTTAAGCTGACAAAGGGAAGAGTAGTGGTGCAACATGCACAATCTGGGATTTTTTTTTCTCCTGAAATCCTTGATAGAGTCTTAGATGTAGGAGGAGGAAATGAGGGTGCATAAAATAAGGCCAACAATAAACATAAAACAACAATAGTGGCCAAACTCCTCACCTTCCTGATGTCCTCCATGCCATGGCTCTAGATGAGTGAGAGGTACCCTTGTTTCTCCTCTTCTCTTCCAATATTAATCTGGAGGGCCTCAGATGCTGGGCCTGGAGATACAGCTTGTTTCCATGCAGCGGTGAAGCAATAGCGGCCACAGTAGATACTGCAGGTATTCCGTACCTCCCAACTTTTAAAAAGAAAGAAGAGGGACACTATGTGTGGCATGCTTTGCGCGCCAAGGCAATTATTTTTCAGCAGTAGGCCACGCCTCTATCTCCACCTAAAACATAGCTAAACACCTAATTCCACCTAGTCCCCTTAATGCCGCCACATAGTAATTTTTTACCCTTTATGCCACCACACAGTAGTTATGACAGCATTGTGCCTCCTCACAGTAGTTATGGCCAGATATGTGCCCCCTCACAGTAGTTATGGCTAGATATGTGCCCCCTCACAGTATCTATGCCCAGATATGTGCCCCCTCACAGTACCTATGCCCAGATATGTGCCCCCTCACAGTACCTATGCCCAGATATGTGCCCCCTCACAGTAGTTATGGCCAGTTATGTGTCCCCTCAGAGTAGTTATGCTCAGATATGTGCCTCCTTCACAGTAGTTATGCCCAGATATGTGCATCCTCACAGTAATTATGCCAAGTCATGTTCCCCCTCACAGTAATATACCCAAGTTGTGCCCCCTCACAGTAATATGCTCAGCTATGCTCCCTGACAGTTTTATGTCCAGCTGTGCTCCCTGACAGTAATATGACCAGCTGTGTCCCCTAACAGTAATATGCCCAGCTGTGCCCCCTTACAGTAATATGCCCAGCTTTGCCCTAGTGTTGGGCTTGAATATTCGAATAGCGAATATTATTTGCGAATATCGGCACTTCGAGAATTTTGCAAATATTTAGAATATAGTGATATATATTCGTAATTTTGAATATTTTAGATTTGTTTTTCAACAGTAACCTCCCTTCTTGCTTGTGGGCCAATGAGAAGGCTGCAATGTCTTTGTCTGAGCTTAGCAACATCCCTAGCAACCAATAGGAAAAATGCCTAATAGGGTTGAGCGAACTGTAAAGTTCGGGTTCGTACCGAACTTTAGGATTTTTGGACCCTTTCAGTAAAAGTTCGGGTTCGGTGTTCTCTTAGCGCTTTTTGAAAGGCTGCAGAGCAGCCAATCAACAAGCGTTTAACTGTCTGACCTTAGAAGCCATCACAGCCATGCCTACTAATGGCATGGCTGTGATTGGCCAGTACAGCATGTGACCCAGCCTCTATTTAAGCTGGAGTCACGTAGTGCTGCACGTCACTCTGCTGTGCTTAGTGTAGGGAGAGGATGCTGCTGGTTATTTCAGGGAG
This sequence comes from Bufo bufo, assembly GCF_905171765.1. Lineage (NCBI taxonomy): Eukaryota > Metazoa > Chordata > Amphibia > Anura > Bufonidae > Bufo > Bufo bufo. The sequence continues at coordinate 93,913,646 of NC_053392.1, read as the reverse complement.
AGAATAGGACAGAATCTGTGATCAGAACTCGAATCTAACTCAGCGATCTACATACATTTCATTGTGTGGGTGCAGCGCACAATCTTTTTACCCTGCCTCGAGCCCAGTGACAGGAAAAAAAAAAACTTTTATCCATCTGTTAGTTAGGTGGGCGGCTGCCATTTTATGCAAGCTCAGTGCACCAGCACTGCATCTGAGCTTTTGTGACATTCAAATCCAAGCTTGAAATACTGCACTGATAATCTGGTTTTTAAAAAAAAACACCCTTTTTTTGGCAATATACAACATCTGGTGCATTTGCAGGATTAGTCAGTGTGCAATTTAAGCTAGGAATACAGCCATAATTATCTGGGTTTTTACAAACACCCTTTTTTTGCAAAATACGCTATTTTACAGATCTGCACGTGTGAAATTCAAGCGTTATATACAACTTTCATATTCTGTTACTAAAAAAACACACTTTTTTGGCAATATCCAACATCTGGATTAGTCAGTATGCAATTTAAGCTAGAAATACAGCCATAATTTACTGGGTTTTTAAAAACACCCTTTTTGTGCAAAATACACTATTTTACAGCCCTAGCTACATCTGTACGTGTGAAATTCAACCGTTTTATACAGCTTTCATATTCTGTTATTAAAAAAAACAACCTTTTTTTTCAAAATACTTAATATTGCAACCCTTGCTGCATCTGTGATTGTTTTAAAAATTTAAATAATTTTCTGGCTTTGAAAAAACACCAATTTTTGGCATTATCCAACATCTGGATTATTCAGTGTGCAATTTAAGCTTGAAATACAGCCCTAATTTTCTGGGTTTTTAAAAACACACTTTTTTGGGAAAATGCACAATTTTACAGCCCTTGCAGCATCAGCATGTGTGAAATTTAAGGGCTATATACTGCTGTCATATTCAGTTATTAAACAAACACCCGTTTTGGGTGCATCTGTACGTGTGAGATACACCCTTTACATACTGTGGTTCTATTCAGATATTTGAAAAACAGCCATTTTGGTCAAAAAACTTAAATTGCGGCCTAGTCTGGATCTGTACGTGTGAGATACACACTTTAGATACTGTGGTTATATTCTTCTATTAATAAAACACCCTTTTTGGGCAAAATACACAATTTTTTAGCCCTTGCTGCATTAGCACGTGTGAAATTCAAGGGTTATTTACTGCTGTCATATTCAGTTAATAAACAAACACCCATTTTGGGCAAAAAAATAAATTTTGCAGCCTTTGCTGCATATGTCATTGTGAGATGCACATTTTAGATACTTTGGTTATATTCAGTTATTTGAAAAACAGCCATTTTGTGCACAAAACTTTAATTGCCGCCTAGTCTGTATAAGGACGTGTGAGATACACCCTTTAGATACTGTAGTTCTATTCAGTTATTTGAAAAACAGCCATTTTGGGCAAAAAATAATAATTGCGGCCTACTCTGGATCAGTCGGTGTGAGATACACCCTTTAGATTCTGTGGTTATAATCTTCTATTAATAAAACACCCTTTTTGGGCAAAATACACAAATTTTCAGCCCTTGCTGCATCAGCGTGTGTGAAATTCAAGGGTTATATTCTGCTGTCATATTCAGTTAAAAAACAAACTTTAATTACGGCCTAGTCTGGATCAGGACATGCGAGATACACCCTTTACATACTGTGGTTCTATTCAGTTATTAAACAAACACCCATTTTGGCCAAAATTGCGGCCTAGTCTGCATCTGTACGTGTAAGATACACCCTTTAGATACTGTGGTTCTATTCTGCTATTAACCACCTCAGCCCCCAGTGCTTAAACACCCTGAAAGACCAGGCCACTTTTTACACTTCTGACCTACACTACTTTCACCGTTTATTGCTCGGTCATGCAACTTACCACCCAAATGAATTTTACCTCCTTTTCTTCTCACTAATAGAGCTTTCATTTGGTGGTATTTCATTGCTGCTGACATTTTTACTTTTTTTGTTATTAATCGAAATTTAACGATTTTTTGGCAAAAAAATGACATTTTTCACTTTCAGTTGTAAAATTTTGCAAAAAAAAGACATCCATATATAAATTTAGCTCTAAATTTATTGTTATACATGTCTTGATAAAAAAAAAATGTTTTGGTAAAAAAAAAATGGTTTGGGTAAAAGTTATAGCGTTTACAAACTATGGTACAAAAATGTGAATTTCCGCTTTTTGAAGCAGCTCTGACTTTCTGAGCACCTGTCATGTTTCCTGAGGTTCTACAATGGCCAGACAGTACAAACACCCCACAAATGACCCCATTTCGGAAAGTAGACACCCTGAGGTATTCGCTGATGGGCATAGTGAGTTCATAGAACTTTTTATTTTTTGTCACAAGTTAGTGGAAAATGATGATTTTTTTTTTTTTTTTTACAAAGTCTCATATTCCACTAACTTGTGACAAAAAATAAAAAGTTCTATGAACTCACTATGCCCATCAGTGAATACCTTGGGGTGTCTTCTTTCCAAAATGGGGTCACTTGTGGGGTAGTTATACTGCCCTGGCATTCTAGGGGCCCAAATGTGTGGTAAGGAGTTTGAAATCAAATGTCATTTGGGGTGTCATTTTACATATACCCATGCTGGGTGAGAGAAATATCTTGGCAAAAGACAACTTTTCCCATTTTTTTATACAAAGTTGGCATTTGACCAAGATATTTCTCTCACCCAGCATGGGTATATGTAAAATTACACCCCAAAACACATTCCCCAACTTCTCCTGAATACGGAGATACCACATGTGTGACACTTTTTTGCAGCCTAGGTGGGCAAAGGGGCCCACATTCCAAAGAGCACCTTTCGGATTTCACTGGCCATTTTTTACAGAATTTGATTTCAAACTCCTTACCACACATTTGGGCCCCTAGAATGCCAGGGCAGTATAACTACCCCACAAGTGACCCCATTTTGGAAAGAAGACACCCTAAGGTATTCGCTGATGGGCATAGTGACTTCATAGAACTTTTTATTTTTTGTCACAAGTTAGCGGAAAATGATGATTTTTTTTTTCTTACAAAGTCTCATATTCCACTAACTTGTGACAAAAAATAAAAAGTTCTATGAACTCACTATGCCCATCAGTGAATACCTTGGGGTGTCTTCTTTCCAAAATGGGGTCACTTGTGGGGTAGTTATACTGCCCTGGCATTCTAGGGGCCCAAATGTGTGGTAAGGAGTTTGAAATCAAATTCTGTAAAAAATGGCCAGTGAAATCCGAAAGGTGCTCTTTGGAATGTGGGCCCCTTTGCCCACCTAGGCTGCAAAAAATTGTCACACATGTGGTATCTCCGTATTCAGGAGAAGTTGGGGAATGTGTTTTGGGGTGTAATTTTACATATACCCATGCTGGGTGAGAGAAATATCTTGGTCAAATGCCAACTTTGTATAAAAAAATGGGAAAAGTTGTCTTTTGCCAAGATATTTCTCTCACCCAGCATGGGTATATGTAAAATGACACCCCAAAACACATTCCCCAACTTCTCCTGAATACGGAGATACCACATGTGTGACACTTTTTTGCAGCCTAGGTGGGCAAAGGGGCCCACATTCCAAAGAGCACCTTTCGGATTTCACCGGTCATTTTTTACAGAATTTGATTTCAAACTCCTTACCACACATTTGGGCCCCTAGAATGCCAGGGCAGTATAACTACCCCACAAGTGACCCCATTTTGGAAAGAAGACACCCCAAGGTATTCGCTGATGGGCATAGTGAGTTCATGGAAGTTTTTATTTTTTGTCACAAGTTAGTGGAATATGAGACTTTGTAAGGGAAAAAAAAAATCATCATTTTCCACTAACTTGTGACAAAAAATAAAAAATTCTAGGAACTCGCCATGCCCCTCACGGAATACCTTGGGGTGTCTTCTTTCCAAAATGGGGTCACTTGTGGGGTAGTTATACTGCCCTGGCATTCTAGGGGCCCAAATGTGTGGTAAGGAGTTTGAAATCAAATTCTGTAAAAAATGGCCAGGGAAATCCGAAAGGTGCTCTTTGGAATGTGGGCCCCTTTGCCCACCTAGGCTGCAAAAAAGTGTCACACATGTGGTATCTCCGTATTCAGGAGAAGTTGGGGAATGTGTTTTGGGGTGTCATTTTACATATACCCATGCTGGGTGAGAGAAATATCTTGGCAAAAGACAACTTTTCCCATTTCTTTATACAAAGTTGGCATTTGACCAAGATATTTATCTCACCCAGCATGGGTATATGTAAAATTACACCCCAAAACACATTCCCCAACTTCTCCTGAATACGGAGATACCACATGTGTGACACTTTTTTGCAGCCTATGTGGGCAAAGGGGCCTACATTCCAAAGAGCACCTTTCGGATTTCACTGGCCATTTTTTACAGAATTTGATTTCAAACTCCTTACCACACATTTGGGCCCCTAGAATGCCAGGGCAGTATAACTACCCCACAAGTGACCCCATTTTGGAAAGAAGACACCCTAAGGTATTCGCTGATGGGCATAGTGAGTTCATAGAACTTTTTATTTTTTGTCACAAGTTAGCGGAAAATTATGATTTTTTTTTTCTTACAAAGTCTCATATTCCACTAACTTGTGACAAAAGATAAAAAGTTCTATGAACTCACTATGCCCATCAGTGAATACCTTGGGGTGTCTTCTTTCCAAAATGGGGTCACTTGTGGGGTAGTTATACTGCCCTGGCATTCTAGGGGCCCAAATGTGTGGTAAGGAGTTTGAAATCAAATTCTGTAAAAAATGGCCAGTGAAATCCGAAAGGTGCTCTTTGGAATGTGGGCCCCTTTGCCCACCTAGGCTGCAAAAAAGTGTCACACATGTGGTATCTCCGTATTCAGGAGAAGTTGCGGAATGTGTTTTGGGGTGTCATTTTACATATACCCATGCTGGGTGAGAGAAATATCTTGGCAAAAGACAACTTTTCCCTTTTTTTTTTACAAAGTTGGCATTTGACCAAGATATTTATCTCACCCAGCATGGGTATATATAAAATGACACCCCAAAACACATTCCCCAACTTCTCCTGAATATGGAGATACCACATGTGTGACACTTTTTTGCAGCCTAGGTGGGCAAAGGTGCCCAAATTCCTTTTAGGAGGGCATTTTTAGACATTTGGATACCAGACTTCTTCTCACGCTTTGGGGCCTCTAAAATGCCAGGGCAGTATAAATACCCCACATGTGACCCCATTTTGGAAAAAAGACACCCCAAGGTATTCAATGAGGGGCATGGCGAGTTCATAGAAAAAAAAAAATTTTGGCACAAGTTAGCGGAAATTGATTTTTTTATTTTTTTCTCACAAAGTCTCCCTTTCCGCTAACTTGGGACAAAAATTTCAATCTTTCATGGACTCAATATGCCCCTCAGCGAATACCTTGGGGTGTCTTCTTTCCAAAATGGTGTTATTTGTGGGGTGTTTGTACTGCCCTGGCATTTGAGGGTCTCCGCAATCATTACATGTATGCCCAGCATTAGGAGTTTCTGCTATTCCCCTTATATTGAACATACGGGTAATGAGATTTTTTTTTTCCGTTCAGCCTCTGGGCTGAAAGAAAAAAATGAACGGCAAAGATTTCTTCATTCGCATCGATCAATGTGGATGAAAAAATCTCTGCCAAAGGAGGGGAAAGGTGTCTGCCAGGACATAGGAGCTCCGCCCAACATCCATACCCACTTAGCTCGTATGCCCTGGCAAACCAGATTTCTCCATTCACATCAATCGATGTGGATGAATAAATCATTGCCGGGATTTTTTTTTTATATATACAAAGTGTTTGCCAAAGTATATGAACACCGCCACCTCCTCAGCTCATATGCCTCGGCAAACGTATCTTTTACTGCAGAGGAGAAATCTCGTCTTGCAGCGCCACATACACCGACTTGCGTGTTATCTGACAGCAGCGCAATGCTTCTGTCAGAATGCACATCAGTGCTGCAGCTAGTCGATCGGTTGGTCCACCTGGAAGGTAAAAAAAACAAAACAAAAAAGAAAAAACCAGGCCGCAACGCAATAAATTTATTAACTTTTGAACCAAACATATAAACTTTTTTAAACTTTTTTAACTGAACGTTAACTTTTTTACTTACCGGTATTTTTTTTTTTGTTTAGTTTTTTTTTACCTTTATAGAACAAACCTCTCCTTCCCCATGGGACAATGTGCAAAGCGCAAATCGCCCAAAGATGTGGCGAAGTACGTTATGCACTTTATCCCAGGTGAAAGGAGAGGTTTGCAGCAGCTGTGAGTAAAAGGGCCCTAATAGCCCTGTGTGCCTGTCCTGTGAGATGCAATCCCTATGCTAAGTGTACCTGTGTGTGGTACTTCCAGAAACACTCTCCAAAGCATAGGGCAGGGTGGTCAGGACAGTCAGGACAGAAATAGCGGGTGTCACGCCTTATTCCACTCCTGCTACAGACACGACATCTTTTTCGGGGTGACGGTTGGGTTGAGGTACCAGGAACGACACTGGGGAAATGTCGCTCGTGTAGACGGCTAACTACACTGGTGGATGGGGCCACGGAACCTCCTGGATAAAGGAGGCTCTCAATGATCTCTTCCTGGAATTTGAGGAAGGATCCTGTTCTCCCAGCCTTACTGTAGAGAACAAAACTATTATACAGCGCCAATTGAATTAAATATAAAGACACCTTCTTATACCAGCGTCTGGTGCGTCGGGAAACTAAATACGGAGACAACATCTGGTCATTGAAGTCCACCCCTCCCATGAGCAAATTATAGTCGTGGACTGAGAGGGGCTTTTCAATGACACGGGTTGCTCACTCAATTTGGATTGTCGTGTCTGCGTGAATGGAGGAGAGCATGTAAACGTCACGCTTGTCTCTCCATTTCACCGCGAGCAGTTCTTCGTTACACAAGGCAGCCCTCTCCCCCCTTGCAAGACAGGTGGTTACAAGCCGTTGGGGGAAGCCCACACGACTAGTTCGCGCGGTACCACAGGCGCAAATCCGTTCTAGAAACAAATGCCTAAAGAGGGCCACACTTGTGTAGAAATTGTCCACATAAAGATGGTACCCCTTGCCGAATAAGGGTGACACCAAGTCCCAGACTGTCTTCCCACTGCTCCCCAGGTAGTCAGGGCAACCGACCGGCTCCAGGGTCTGATCTTTTCCCTCATAGATTCGAAATTTGTGGGTATAGCCTGTGGCCCTTTCACAGAGCTTATACAATTTGACCCCATAACGGGCACGCTTGCTTGGGATGTATTGTTTGAAGCCAAGGCGCCCGGTAAAATGAATTAGGGACTCGTCTACGCAGATGTTTTGCTCGGGGGTATACAAATCTGCAAATTTCTGGTTGAAATGGTCTATGAGGGGCCGAATTTTGTGGAGCCGGTCAAAAGCTGGGTGGCCTCTGGGACGGGAGGTGGTGTGGTCGCTAAAGTGCAGGAAACGCAGGATGGTCTCAAAACGTGCCCTGGACATAGCAGCAGAGAACATGGGCATGTGATGAATTGGGTTCGTGGACCAATATGACCGCAATTCATGCTTTTTAGTTAGACCCATGTTGAGGAGAAGGCCCAGAAAAATTTTAATTTCGGAAACTTGGACTGGTTTCCACCGGAAAGGCTGGGCATAATAGCTTCCCGGGTTCGCGGATATAAATTGTGTGGCATACCGGTTTGTCTCTGCCACGACTAAGTCCAAGAGCTCCGCAGTCAAGAACAGCTCAAAAAATCCCAGGGCCGAACCGATTTGAGCCGTCTCAACCCGAACTCCAGACTGGGCGGTGAAAGGGGGAACTAATGGCGCGGCTGAAGTTGGTGACTGCCAATCAGGGTTTGCCAGCACCTCAGGGATTCTAGGGGCTCTACGGGCCTGTCTGTGCGGTGGCTGCGACGGGGTAACTACTGCACGTGCCACCGTACCAGCTTCAACTGCCCTTCTGGTTCTCGCCACGTCACCATGTTGTACGGCAGTGCTGGTACTAGGTCCAGGGAGGGCTGCGCTGCTGGTGTATGCCTCACCACGTGATCCGGCAGCGCCAGCCCCACTCTGCTGCTCTTGAAGCGGATCCTGCACAACCTGTGGTCTAGCGACACGGGGCCTGGTACGCCTGGTGCTATCAGGGACCTCCACCTCCTCGTCCGAACTTTGGGTCAGAGAGCCACTGCTTTCTACAGGTTCATATTCTGACCCGCTAGATTCGTCAGATGAGGGTTCCCATTCCTCATCCGACTGGGTCAGAATCCTGTAGGCCTCTTCAGAAGAATACCCCCTGTTTGCCATTTGGACTACTAAATTTAGGGGTATTCCCTGAGACTACCCAAGAAAAAAAGCAAGCCTGTCTTACAAAGGGGAGGCTAGCGAAGTACCGGAGGCCGCTGCGGTTGATAAAAAAATATCAAAACTGATTTTTTTATCGCCGCAGAGCGTGTAAAGTGAATGTGCAGTGATCAAAAAATATATATTTTTTGTCACTGCGGTGGGGCGGGCGTGGGTGAACGCACGTGTGGGCGACCGATTAGGCCTGATCGGGCAAACACTGCGTTTTGGGTGGAGGGTGAGCTAAGGTGACACTAATACTATTATAGATCTGACCGTGATCAGTTTTGATCACTTACAGATACTATAAAAGTACAAATGCTGATTAGCGATACGCTAAACAGCGAATAAGTGACTGCGGTGCGGTGGGCTGGGCGCTAACTGATCCCTAAACTACCTAACCAAGGGGCCTAAACTATCCTAAAACCTATCAGTCAATACCAGTGGGAAAAAAAAGTGACAGTTTACACTGATCACTTTTTTCCTTTCACTAGGTGATTGACAGGGGCGATCAAAGGGGTGATCAAAGGGTTAATTGGGGTGCAGGGGGGTGATCTGGGGCTAAGGTGTAGTGTTGGTGCTACTCACTGTGAAGACTGCTCCTCTGCTGGATCCAACCGACGAAAAGGACCAGCAGAGGAGCAGACAAGCCATATAACAGATCATATTTACTAATATGATCTGTTATATGACTTGTGATTGGATTTTTTGAAAATCGCCAGCCTGCCAGCCAATGATCGTTGCTGGCAGGCTGGTGACGAACTTGTCCTTTAACTTTTGCCGGCCCGCGATGCGCATGCGCGGGCCGGCTTTGAGCGAAATCTCGCGTCTCGCGAGATGACGCGTATATGCGTGACTCTGCGCAGCGCTGCCACCTCCGGAACGCGAATCTGCGTTAGGCGGTCCGGAGGTGGTTAATTAAACACCCATTTAGGGCAAAAAACTTTAATTGCGGTCTAGTCTGCATCTGTACGTGTGAGATACAACCTTTATATACTGTCGTTCTATTCTGCTATTAATTAAACACCCATTGAGAAATATGAGGAGAGCGTCAAATAAGGCATGTGGCCCAGGTCGTGGTGCTGCTGGGGGAGCTCCTGTTGCAGGGAGAGGACGTGGTCGATCTGTGCCAGCTACACGCACAAGTGAAACCCCTTCCTCAGGTACGAGTAGGCGACAGAACCTGCAGCGGTATTTGTTCGTGCCTAATGCGGCTCTACGAATGGTGAGGCCAGAACAAGTACAGGCAATAGTAGATTGGGTTTCTGACAGTGGATCCAGTTCCTTCACATTGTCTCCCACCCAGTCTCCTGCTGAAAGATCAGAGTTGGCACCTGCATCCGTTGTCCATCAGTCTTTCACCTCACCCCCTTGCAAATCAGCGAAGCAGGTTGAGCCCCAAGTCATGCAGAAGTCTCTTCTGCTTTTTGATGACTCTGTTAGCAGGGTTTCCCAGGGCCATCCACCTAGCCATGCCCCAGAAGTGGAAGATATTGAGTGCACCAATGCCTAACCACTTATGTTTCAAGGTGAGTACATGGGAGGACAATCGCAGCACGTCTTGAATGATGACGAAACACAGGTGCCAACTGCTGGGGCTTTCGAAAGTGTGCAGACTGACAAGGAGGGCAGGGGTGAAGACTGGGTGGAAGATGATGTGGAGGACGATGAGGTCCTCGACCCTAAATGAAATCAAGGTCATGCGAGTGACCTATGTAGTTCGGAGGAAGAGGCGGTGGTCGCACAGAGCCACCAGCACAGCAGAAGAGGGAGCAGGGTGCAAAAGCGGAGCGGCCATCCCCTAGACAGTACGCCTGCTACTGCCCACCACAGCAAAAGACCGAGCACACCAAAGCCAGCTCCAAGGAGTTCCCTGGCGTGGCAGTTCTTCAGACAATGTGCTGACGACAAGACACGAGTGGTTTGCACGCTGTGCAATCAGAGCCTGAAGTGAGGCATAAACGTTCTCAACCTGAGCACAAGATGCATGACCAGGCATTTAAGTGCAAAGCACGAGCTGCAGTGGAGTAGACACTTCAAAAACCAAGAAAGGTCTCTGGCTCCTCCTGCCTCCACTTCTGCTGCAGTCTCGGCCTCTTCATCCACCTCTGGAGTGACAGTGCCACCTGCCACCCCGCAAACAGAGGATCTGCCAGCAACACCACCGTTCTCAGCGTTACTGTCCCACTTCTATGCCTCCTTGAAAAAACGCTGTTGGCTATGATGGAAGAGGATGTGGCACAGGAGGAGGAGGAGGAAGAGGGATCATTTCGTAGGGTTTCCAGCCAGTCATTCACAAGTGGCTCCAAGGGTGGGTTCCTGCACCCACAAACGCCAGGTACACAATTGTCCAGCCAGGGCTCAGTTCTGGAGGATGACGAGGTGGAGGATGAGGAGGAGAAGATGGAGGAGGAGGAGGAACCATGTTCACAGCAGGGCGGCACCCAGACCAGCTCATGGCCATCACTGGTGCATGGCTGGGGGGATACAGAGGACACAGGCAATACACCTCCCACAGAGGACAGCTTTTCGTTGCCTCTGGGCAGCCTGGCACACATGAGCGATTACATGCTGCAGTGTCTCCGCAACGACCGCCGAGTTGCCCACATTCTAACTTGTGCTGATTACTGGGTGGCCACGCTGCTGGATCCCCGTTACAAGGACAACATACCGTCTTTAATTCCCTCACTGGAGCATGACCATAAGATGCGTGACTACAAGCACTTGCTGGTAGACGCGCTGCTGGTGGCATTCCCACCTGACAAAGGGGGCACAGTGGAAGCACAAGGCAAAGGCAGAGGAAGAGGTCGCCAAAACACCTGGGGCACCGCCAGCACCTCAGAAGGCAGGGTTAGCATGGCTGAAATGTGGAAAAGCTTTGTCAGCACGCCACAACAACCAGCACCACCAGCTGATATGGAACGTCTAAGCAGGAGGCAGCATTTCACCAACATGGTGGAGCAGTATGTGTGCACACGCCTACACGTACTGAATGACGGGTCTGCCCCCTTTAACTTCTGGGTCTGCAAATTGGGCACCTGCCCTCAGCTTGCCCTTTACGCCTTGGAGGTGCTGGCCTGCCCTGCAGCCAGTGTATTATCTGAACGTGTTTTTAGCACGGCAGGGGGCGTCATCACAGACAAGCGCAGGCGCCTGTCCAAAGCCAATGTGTACAAGATCACGTTTATTAAAATGAACCAGGCATGGATCCCACAGGACTTATCCGTACCTTGTGCAGAATAGACATGTATACCGGCTTTAACCAGCCATTGTTATACTACAGCGCAATTGCTCAATCTTGTATTTTGGTTATTTCACACTCTTTTGGAGTGTACCCTAATTAAAAAAATTAAATTAAAACTAAAAACCAGTGTTGGCTACCTCATCCTCCTCCACCGCCGCTTCCACCTACACCGCAACGTCCACCGCCTCCTCAAACTCCTACTCCATATGGAACTCCACCTCATAAATCAATTTTTTTTTTTTATTTGTACGTATTTTATTTTATGTCATTTTACTACTTTGTCTGTTACATTTTCGGGTGAGATTCACCAATTTTTAGGTGTAATGTACCACTGCTATACCTAGTAGACAGGTTAAAAAAATATATAAAATTTCTCTGTTACATTTTCGGGTGAAATTCATAAATTTTTGGGTGTGATGTACCACTGCTATACCTAGTAGCAGGTAAACAAAAAAACACACAAATTTGGCTGTTACATTTTCGGGTGAAATTCACTAATTTTTGGGTGTGATGTACCACTGCTTTACCTAGTAGACAGGTTAAAAAAAAAAAAAGTTTCTCTGTTACATTTTCGGGTGAAATTCACCAATTTTTAGGTGTGATGTACCACTGCTATACCTAGTAGACAGGTTAAAAATATAAAAAATTTGTCTGTTACAATTTCGGGTGAGATTCACCAATTTTTGGGTGTGATGTACCACTGCTATACCTAGTAGACAGGAAAAAAAAAATTACTAATTTTTCTGTTACATTTTCAGGTGAAATTTACCAATTTTGGGGTGTAATATACCCCTCCTCTACCTAGTTGACAGCTTAATAAAGTACAATAATTTTTCTTTTACATTTTCGGGTGACAATGAACAATTTTTTTCTGTCATAGACCCCTGCTCTACCAAGTAGATACGTTAATACATTTCAGTAATTTTCCTGTTACATTCTTGGGTTGACATTTTACAATTTTGGACGTGAATAAACCCCTGCTCTGCATAGGTGACAGGGAATACAATTTCAGAAATTCTTCTTTAATTGATGCGCGCCACCTCCTTTCATTTAATGCTTAAACTTTGACAAGTTCTACCACATTTGCGCTTCCATAATTTGTCACATATTTGCGCTTTAATAATTTGTCCCACATTTGCGCTTCAATAATTTTTCCCACATTTGCACTTTAATAATTTGTCTCACATTGGCGCTTCAGTAATTTGTCCCACATTTGCGCCTTAATAACTTTTCCCATAATTCCGCTCGATCCCAAAAAAATGTAATCCATTTATCTCCCTTGTATGTGGTCTCTCTTTCTCACGCTCCCTCTCCGGCGTGGAACCCTGATTCGCCGATAACCGTGATCAACATGGTAGGCTCAGAAAAGAACATCGAAAGTTGATAGAGAAGATATCCAAATGGATTGTGGACGTAACGGGGGCACCTCTGCATAGGTGACAGGAACATAAATTTTTTAAAAAATTGTCTGTTACATTGTTAGGTGACATTTTAAAAATTTTGCCGAATAGAAACCCCTGCTCTGCATAGGTGACAGGGAATAAAATATAAGAAATTCTTCTTTAATTGATGCGCGCCACCTCCTTTTATTCAATGCTTAAACTTTAACAAGTTGTCGCACATTTGCACTTCAATACTATGTCCCATATTTCCGCTCTATCATATTTAATTTGAAACAATTAAACTCCCTTGGATGTGGTCTCTCTTTCTCACGCTCCCTCTCCGGCGTGGAACTCTGATTCACGATAACCGTGATTAACATGGTAGGCTCAGAAAAGAACATCGAAAGTTGATAGAGAAGATATCCAAATGGATGGTGGACGTCACAGGGACGTGCGACCAGGCTGAAGTTATCTAGAGTCAACAAAGCGGCAGCAGGGCCTCTCCTGGCTAACGTTTACAAATCCAAAATACCACAGTGACATTCCCTATAATTTTTTATTAATTATTCCAATAACAGGGCATCTTAAGAGCCCTGTATTGTTATTTATTGTCACTACCTCCCCGATTCGGGAGTGGGTATTTGCCACACGCCCCCTACTTTCCTCAAAATTCTTCCGTTTTAATAGCTTCTCCCACATTTCCGCTTGATCACAATAACATTTCATCAATTGATTTCCCTTGGATGTGGTCTCTCTTTCTCACTGTATCATATTTAATTTGAAACAATTAACCTCCCTTGGATGTGGTCTCTCTTTCTCACGCTCCCTCTCCGGGGTGGAACTCTGATTCGCCGATAACCATGATCAACATGGTAGGTGCAGAAAAGAACATCGAAAGTTGATAGAGCAGATATCCAATTGGATCGTGAACATCACGGGGACGTGCGACATGGTAGGGCAGTATGTTTGCGTACGCCTACACGAACTGACTGATGGTTCTTCCCCCTGCAACTTCTGGGTCTCAAATTGGGCACATGGCCTGAGCTTGCCCTTTACGCCTTGAAGGTGTTGGCCTGCCCTGCAGCCAGTGTATTGTCTGTACGTGTGTTTAGCATGACTGGAGGGGATTATCACAGGTTACAATTCCCAATGTCTTGGGGTGTACCCTAATTTAGAAAAATAAAAATAAATTTAAAACCAAAAAGCAGTGTAGGCTACCTCCTCCTCCTCCACCGCCGCTTCCACCTACACCGCCACATCCACCGCCTACTCAACCTCCTACTCCTTGAAACAATTAAACTACCTTGGATGTGGTCTCTCTTTCTAACGCTCCCTCTCCAGGGTGGAACCCTAATTCGTCGATAACCTGTCACCACCAGTTCTGTGAGAAGGTCTGACAGACGTTCTTCTCTACTTCTTGTATGACGTTCTTTGTTTTTGTTTCACTTTGTCATATACTTTCCTTCTGCCAGGTGTCACTTATTTAGACTAATTGTCTTCCTTTATATTCCCTCCCATACTGCCTCACTTTGTGGTTTATACTTCTTCCTGGATGAAGTGTTCACTGCTGGAGGCTGCTGCTGCTGTTTGCTCAGATAAGTATTTTCCTTTATTGTGTTTCCTTGCTGGCTTGATTCTATGTGACCCTGACTCCGTCCGTATTAAGTGCAGGGAGCCGGTGCTCGTGTCCCCTCACTATTATAGGGTTTTCAGGTGTCACACAGTCTTAGGTACGTGGGCATGCAATCGTCTACCATTGAGACCCTTGCATGTGCTTAGCAGTCAGGGAGAGCTCTTAGGGTTTTATAGGGCTCACCTATATGCTCCTTAGTTTGGGATAAAGCCAGTCGTTCGTTTATTTATAAGTTCCAGCTATCTGCAACTTCACCCATGACATTATAAACCGCCAAAACCGTCTTAAGCATGGATCCAGTTTCAGCCTCCATGCAAGGTCTTTTGCTGGAAGTAGCAGATCTCCGTAAAACTGTATCTCAGTTTCAGGTGACCGGTTCTGCTGGCGTTCATGGAGTTTGTTCCGAGCCTAAGATCTTGCTTCCGGATACGTTATCCGGGGGTAGTGAGAATTTTGTTCGCTTTAGAGAGGCTTGCAAACTCCAACTTCGCCTACTTCCCCATTCCTCTGGTGATAAGGATCAGAAGGTGGGGATCATCATCTCGCTGCTCAGGGATAACGCTCAGTCTTGGGCCTTTTCGCTGCCGGTGGGGGCACGGCCCCTCCGATCGGTGGATGAATTTTTTGTAGCCCTGGGGCAGATATATGATGACCCAGATCGTATTGCTCTGGCTGAATCTAAACTGCATATTTTATGCAGGGTAAACAGTCCGCAGAGATACAGTACAGACCAAAAGTTTGGACCTTCTCATTCAAAGAGTTTTCTTTATTTTCATGACTATGAAAATTGTAGATTCACACTGATGGCATCAAAACTATGAATTAACACATGTGGCATTATATACATAACAAACAAGTGTGAAACAACTGAAAATATGTCATATTCTAGGTTCTTCAAAGTAGCCACCTTTTGCTTTGATTACTGCTTTGCACACTCTTGGCATTCTCTTGATGAGCTTCAAGAGGTAGTCCCCTGAAATGGTTTTCACTTCACAGGTGTGCCCTGTCACGTTTAATAAGTGGGATTTCTTGCCTTATAAATGGGGTTGGGACCATCAGTTGCGTTGAGGAGAAGTCAGGTGGATACACAGCTGATAGTCCTACTGAATCGACTGTTAGAATTTGTATTATGGCAAGAAAAAAGCAGCTAAGTAAAGAAAAACGAGTGGCCATCATTACTTTAAGAAATAAGGGGGAGTCAGTCGGCCGAAAAATTGGGAAAACTTTGAAAGTAAGGGCTATTTGACCATGAAGGAGAGTAATGAGGTGCTGCGCCAGATGACCTGGCCTCCACAGTCACTGGACCTGAACCCAATTGAGATGGTTTGGGGTGAGCTGGACCGCAGAGTGAAGGCAAAAGGGCCAACAAGTGCTAAGCATCTCTGGGAACTCCTTCAAGACTGTTGGAAGACCATTTCAGGGGACTACCTCTTGAAGCTCATCAAGAGAATGCCAAGAGTGTGCAAAGCAGTAATCAAAGCAAAAGGTGGCTACTTTGAAGAACCTAGAACAGTGTTGGCAAACCTATGGCACGGGTGTCAGAGGCGGCACTCGGAGCCCTCTCTGTGGGCACCCGCACCCTGGAAAAAGTCTATGGCACACTAATATGACTTCGATTTTTCCTGCCCTTCATCAGCGCAGGGCTCGCTATGAACAGCACAAGCAGCGCACTGAGTGTAGCAGGCTATTATAGCTAAATGATAGAGTACATGGAAGATATACTATGTTTGACTGTAGAATTCAGGTTAAATTACCGTGTTGGCACTTTGCGATAAATAAGTGGGCTTTGGGTTGAAGTTTGGGCACTTAGTCTCTAAAAGGTTCACCATCACTGACCTAGAATATGACATATTTTCAGTTGTTTCACACTTGTTTGTTATGTATATAATTCCACATGTGTTAAGTCATAGTTTTGATGCCTTCATAGTCATGAAAATAAAGAAAACTCTTTGAATGAGAAGGTGTGTCCAAACTTTTGGTCTGTACTGTATATTGTTCTGAATTTCGGAGATGGGCAGCTGATACTGGTTGGAATGATGCTGCACTCCGAAGTCAATTTTGCCATGGTCTTTCGGAAAGATTGAAAGATGCATTTGCTTTTCATGAGAGACCAGCGTCGTTAGAGTCTGCCATGTCCCTAGCTGTTCGTATTGACAGGCGTCTTAGAGAGAGAGAGGAGACTACTCTTTCCTGTCATATTCAGCCCAAGGACAGTGGGGCTGTCTCATTCAGTGCACAGGGGTCTCAGTCTGTCTCAATCCCCTCTGAGAAGGAGGCCATGCAGCTGGGTTTGCTTGCCTCTGATAGTAGAGGATTCAGCTCTCAGAGGAGGGTTTGTTTCTGTTGTGGGGGTATAAATCATTTGGCTAATGTTTGCCGCTCTAGGAGATTCATGGAGTTTTTTGAGGGTAAGAAAAAAAAGAAAAAAAAAAAGAAAAAAAGAAAAAGAAAAGAAACCCTCTAAAAACTTTCCATTTGCTACTATTGGCAAGGTTGATGCAGAAATTGAAGGTTTGCCGTTTGCTTGTAGTTCCCATTTTCTCCTACCTGCCAGGGTGGCGCTAGACAGCAAGAACATTGTTTGTGAAATTTTGTAGATAGTGGAGCAGCTGTCAATCTCATTAATAATCAATATGCAACAACGCATGGTTTCTAGGTATGCACTTTGGGAAAGGATATGCCTGTTTTTGCTATAGATTCAGCTCCACTTTCTCAAAGATCGTTAAAGGGCATAGTTCACAATATCCGTTTGACTGTGGGTGACGCTCATGTCGAGGATATGTCATGTTTCGTCTTAAGCGGATTACCTTCTCCTCTAGTGTTGGGGCTACCCTGGCTCACTAAACATAACCCCACCATTGATTGGCAAGCAAGGCAAATAAATGGTTGGAGTGAGTTTTGCAGAGAGAATTGCCTCACGGCGTCTCTTTCAGAGGTTTCTACCAAGACTGTGCCATCTTTACTCTCTGAATTTTCTAATGTGTTTTCCGAGAGTGGTGTCCAGGAGTTGCCCCCTCACCGGGAGTACGACTGGCCTATTAATCTCATCCCAGGCGCCAAGCTGCCAAAATCACGATTATACAATCTCTCCCAACCTGAAAGAGTAACCTGAGAAAGGGACACATCCGACCCTCGAAGTCACCTGTTGCCGCTGTTTTTTTTTTTGTTAATAAAAAAGATGCTTCTTTAAGACCTTGTCTGGATTTCAGGGAGCTTAACCGTATCACGATTCGTGACCCATATCTGCTTCCTCTGATCCCGGACCTGTTTAACCAGATTGTTGGGGCAAAAGTTTTTTCTAAGTTGGATTTAAGAGGGGCATACAACCTAGTCAGGGAAGGGGACGAATGGAAGACGGCCTTCAATACCCCTGAGGGTCATTTCGAGAATTTGGTTATGCCCTTTGGTTTGATGAATGCTCCGGCCGTCTTCCAACATTTTGTGAACAGCATTTTTTATCATTTAATGGGGAAATTTGTACTGGTCCATCTGGATGACATTTTGATTTTTTCTCCTGATTTCAAGACTCATCAGGACCACCTATGTCAGGTCTTGCTGATTCTGCGGGGAAATAAATTGTACGCTAAACTGGAAAAATGTGTGTTTGCGGTTCCGGAGATTCAATTTCTTGGTTTTCTTCTCTCCGCTTCTGGTTTTCGGATGGACCCTGAGAAGGTCCACGCTGTGCTTGATTGGGAGCTTCCTGAGAATCAGAAGGCGCTGATGCGGTTTTTGGGTTTGGCCAATTATTACATAAAGTTAATTTTGAATTATTCCTCTGTTGTTAAGCTACTCACTGATATGGGGGTGGATTTTTCCTCGTGGTCGGTAGATGCGCTTAAAGCCTTTTCTAGTATTAAAGAGTGTTTTGCTTCCGCTCCCATTTTGGTACAACCTGATGTCTCTCTACCTTTTATTGTTGAGGTGGATGCTTCTGAGGTGGGTGTGGGTGCGGTCTTATCTCAGGGTCCCTGTCCTGCCAAATGGCGACCGTGTGCCTTTTTCTCAAGGAAACTATCCTCTGCAGAGAGAAATTACGATGTGGGAGATAGGGAGTTGTTGGCCATCAAATTAGCTTTTGAGTAATGGCGCCATTGGTTAGAGGGAGCCAGACACCCTATTACCGTGTTTACCGACCATAAGAATCTGGCCTACTTGGAATCGGCCAAGCGTCTGAACCCGAGACAGGCCAGATGGTCTTTGTTCTTTTCTAGGTTTAATTTTGTTGTTACGTTCCGCCCTGGGGTTAAAAATGTGAAGGCGGATGCCTTGAAAGTTGATAGAGCAGATATCCAATTGGATCGTGAACATCACGGGGACGTGCGACATGGTGGGACATTATGTGAGCACACACCTACATGAACTGACTGACAGGGGTCAGCCCCTGCAACTTCTGGGCCTCCAAATTTGGCACATGGCCTGAGCTTGCCATTTACGCCTTGAAGGTGCTGGCCTGCCCTGCAGCCAGTGTATTGTCTGAACGTGTGTTTAGCACGACTGGAGGGGGTTATCACATGTTATATTTCCCAATGTTTTGGGGTGTAACTGTCATGCCCTGCTCAGACGGTGTGCGGAGGTCTGTCAGATTGGCAGCACGTGTCTAACCTTTTGTTTGTTTTGGAATCATGCTGGATCCGCCTTTCTTCAGGTTCTCTGGGTGGGGTCATTGGCTTAAATTGCCTTCAATCCCAAAAGGGCCGTGCGGGTTATAGAATTCAGTCTGGCCTTGGATTCAAGGAAGGAAGGAAGGATTGTCTGTTTCAGCTCAGATAAGTTTGGTTTCTGTTTGTGTTGTTTGCGGTCTAGGCTATTTGTGTGTCTTCTGCCCCTTCTCCCCTTTCACCATCTTAGGGATTCTAGGGTGTTTGCAGTCCAGGCACGAGGACACATCATTCCTACCATCAAGGTCTGAATGTGGACTTAGCAGCATAGGGAGAGAAGTCAAGGATGTGCTAGGAGGTGACCTTTCCCCAGCATCTAACCTAGACACTTGTGTATTTGGTTGTCTGTGTATCTGAGATCCTGTCCGCCGTGACAATATTGCTGCTGTAGCAGTAACATATGCTAAAATAGTTTTTTTTTAAATGAAAACATGACGGTTACACTTTAAAGGGAATCCGTCACCAGTTTTATGCTACTAGGTTCTAACATCTTCAGCACATGCACATTCATGAGCTTATGGCTCCGCCCTCTGCCACTGATTGACAGTTTTTTGTTTCCCGACTCTGGTTTTCGTATGGACCCCGAAAAGGTCCGGGCGGTTCTGGAATGGGACCGACCAGAGAATTAGAAAGCTTTGATGCGGTTTACTAACTATTTTAGAAAATTTATTCTAAACTATTCCACCATTGTTAAACCTCTGACTAATATGACAAAGAAGGGCACTGACGTCTCTGTTTGGTCGGAGGAGGCATTGCAGGCCTTTTCGACTATTAAGGAGTGTTTTGCGTCTGCTCCCATTCTGGTGCAGCCCGATGTGTCTCAACCATTCGTGGTGGAAGTGGATGCATTAGAAGTGGGGGTGGGAGCGGTGCTGTCGCAGGGTTCTTCTCCTGGCAAATGGGTCCCGTGTGCTTTCTTTTCCAAGAAGCTCTCGGTCGCCGAGAGGAACTATGATGTGAGAGATAGAGAGTTGCTGGCTATAAAGTTGGCCTTTGAGGAATGGCGTCACTGGTTGGAGCGGGCTTCTCACCCCGTTACTGTTTATACGGATCATAAGAATTTGGCTTACCTGCAATCTGCCAAGCGTCTGAACCCTAGACAGGCCAGATGGTCACTGTGTTTTACCAGGTTCAATTTTGTTGTTACTTTTCGTCCGGGGGTCAAAAACATCAAGGCAGATGCGTTGTCTCGCAGTTTTCCTGGGGGAGGTGATTCAGAGGATCCTGCTCCGATTTTGGCTGACGGGGTTGTGGTTTCCGCTCTGTATCCAGAATTGGAGATGGAGGTGTTGGGAGCCCAGGAGGGGGCTCCTGGTTCTTGTCCCCCAGGGAGGTTGTTTGTTCCCGAAGAACTGCGATACAAGGTTTTCAAGGAACATCACGATACTATCCTAGCCGGACATCCTGGTGGTAAGTCCACCTGTGACCTTGTGTCCCGGAGGTTCTGGTGGCCCGGGTTACGTAGGAGCATTGAGGATTACGTGGCAGCTTGTGAGACCTGTGCACGATCTAAGGTTGCTCATACTCGACCGGCTGGTTCACTCCTTCCTTTATCTATTTCGTCTCGTCCTTGGACGCGCTTGTCCATGGACTTTAATACGGATCTGCCGAGTTCCTCGGGGAAAACAGTAATTTTGGTGGTAGTTGATCGTTTTAGCAAGATGACTCATTTTATATCGTTAACTAGTCTGCCTAATGCCAAGACTCTTGCGCAAATTTTTGTTGACAATATCGTGAGATTGCATGGTATTCCTTCGGATGTGGTTTCTGATAGGGGCACGCAGTTTGTCTCCAGGTTCTGGAGGGCGTTCTGCTCTCGGCTTGGCATTCAACTTTCGTTCTCTTCGGCTTTCCATACGCATTCGAATGGACAGACGGAGCGTACTAATCAGAACCTCGAGACCTACTTGAGGTGCTTTGTGGCGGAGAATCAGGAGGATTGGTCCTCATTCCTGCCCTTAGCGGAGTTTGCTTTGAATAACCGTAGACAGGAATCCACGGGTAAGTAGCCATTTTTTGGCGCATATGGTTTTCATCCTCAGTTTGGTACCTTTTCTGGGACTAGTTCCTCCGGGATGCCAGAGGAGGAAAGGTTTTCTTCTACCTTATCCTCTATCTGGCAGAGGTTAAAAGTGAATTTGGAGACGATGGGTGAGAGATATAAGCGAATGGCTGACAGGAGACGTGTGACTGGTCCGGACCTGTGTGTGTGTGATCTGGTGTGGTTGTCCACTAAAAATATTAAATTGAGAGTGCCATCTTGGAAACTGAGTCCAAGATTTATCGGCTCATACAAAATATCTGCGCTGATCAATCCAGTAGCGTTTCGACTGGATCTTCCGCAGACTTGGAGGATCCATGAAAAAATATGTGAGACCAGTGGAACCATCGTGTCACGGGGTTCCGAAGGTGCACTCGGTCCCCCATTGCCCGCAGAACTGTTGCTTAGCTTTTGGAATGAGGTTCTGTGTTTGACCTCATTCCCAGGGCGGCTTTACTAGCTGGGTGGCTCCTTGCTCCTAAGTCTGCCTTGAGCGCCGAGCTGATCACTCGGTGCTCGACTGGTTGGTCTGTCGGTCATGTGACGCTGGCCACGTCACATGACCCTCACTCCCCACTATAAATACAGGCAGCCTGCTGGCTACAGGTTGCCTGTTAATTTCTAGGTTCCTGGTATTTGTTGGACTGCTGAATACTTACCTGATCCTGTTCCTTGACCATCCTTTTGCCTGATCATCCTGTACTGCGCATCCGTCCTGGTATTGTGACCTCGGCTCCCACCTGACTACTCTCTTAGGACTCCTCTTGTACTTCTCTGCTCTCCTGGTATTTATGACCCCGGCTTCTCCTGACAATTCTCTGCTTGCTCCATTTGTACTTTGCAGCTTTCCTGGTATTGACTCGGTCCGTTCACGTCCTGTTGTTTGTCTGTCTGTCATCCCTGCACTTACTCCAAGTTAGGGATTGCCGTCCAGTTGTCCCCTGTCATTAGGACTCGCGAGGCAAGTAGGCAGGGCCAGGGGTAAGGGTGTAGCGCAGTGGTCACTTCCCTTCCCCCTGTGTGTGTGTGTACGCGACCGTTACAGATTAACAGGCCCAATAACCACTGTATTATGAATCCTCTGGTGACCCTGACTGACTATGTCTCTAATCTGACGCAGATGGTGCAGGAGTTAGGGGAAAAACTCAGCTCTTTTGAGTTAGGGCAAGGCTCTTCCACTCCTCAGGCCTCCAGTCCGCATTTTGAGCCCCAGATTAAGCTCCCAGAAACCTTTTCTGGAGACCGGAAGAAGTTTCTCTCTTTTAAGGAGAGTTGTAAACTTTACTTCCGTTTGCGCCCCGTGTCCTCTGGCCCCGAGAGTCAACGCGTGGGCATTATCATTTCCCGATTACAGGGTGATCCCCAGGACTGGGCGTTCTCTTTACCTGCTGGCACCAGTTGTTTATATTCTGTGGAGGGGTTCTTTCAGGCCCTAGGTACCCTCTATGATGAACCAGACAGGGCTCTAGTAGCCGAGACGGCTCTAAAGGCACTGGTTCAGGGCAATTTTCCAGCGGAGGATTATTGCACCCAATTCAGAAGGTGGTGTGTCCCCTCAGGATGGAACGAACCAGCCCTGAAGAGTCAGTTCAGGTCAGGTCTGTCTGATAAATTAAAGGATCTTCTGGTCAGTTATCAACTTCCAGAGACCTTAGAGGAGATGATGACCCTTGTTGTCCGACTTGACCGACGGGTTAGAGAGAGACGACAGGAACAACAGTTCTCTTCCCAGATGGTGGTCCAGCCAGAGGCCTATCCCAGAGACAATGCTGAGGTCTCCACCGAGGAACCCATGCAGGTTGGCATGACCCGAGGGAATCTTCGCCGCAGACGTGGAGAATGCTTTTACTGTGGAGATTCTGACCATTGGATCAACCAGTGTCCTAAGAAGGTCCTCTCTGTCAAGTCTTCTAAGGCAAGGCAACCTAAAGACCAGGTACACCCTGAATTTTCTAAATGTAAGCTTTCGGTACCCATTACGATTTCTCTGGGAGTAGATAAATGGGCGGGTAAGGCCTTTATTGATTCTGGCTCAGCGGCTAGCTTTATTGACTCTGAGTATGCTGTTAGATTGGGTATTCCTATGTTTGCCTTACCAACTCCTATCCATGTCATGGCTATTGATGCTACTCCTCTTATTGGTGGTACGGTGAGCTTATGTACCTCGGAGATTTCTCTAACCGTGGGTGTGTGCCACTCAGAGAGATGTTCGCTTCTAGTCCTGGAGAACCTACCTGCTGAGGTGGTACTAGGGTTGCCTTGGCTCCGACTACATAACCCCACTATAGATTGGTCCAATGGGGAGTTGGTGAGATGGGGGCCTAAGTGTGACTCGTGCCTGTCCGTGGTACAGGCTGGGGTCTCAGTAAAGTCTGATACTTTACCCTCTGTTGTTAGAGAATATTCTGATGTATTCTCATCACCAACCCCAGAGGTTCTACCCCCCTTAGACCTTATGATTGTACCATAGAGCTAGTAGAGGGGGCCAAGTTTCCTAAAGGACAAATTTATAATCTTTCTATGCCCGAACGCAAGGCCATGGAAGATTATATAAGGAGAGCCTTGGTAAAGGGCATATTAGACCTTCTGTCTCTCCTATGGGGGCGGGGTTTTTCTTTGTTAAGAAAAAAGATGGTGGTCTTAGGCCATGTATCGATTACTGGAGATTAAATAAAATCACTGTCCAGAATAGATACTCCCTCCCATTGATTCCGGATTTATTTAACCAGGTCCTGGGGGCAACCTGGTTTTCCAAAATTGACCTGAAAGGGGCATACAATCTAATCCGAATCAAGGAGGGAGACAAATGGAAGACGGCGTTCAATACTCCGGTAGGACACTTTGAATATCAGGTGATGCCTTTTGGACTCAGCAATGCCCCAGCTGTGTTCCAAAACTTCATGAATGACATTCTTAGGGAATTCTTAGGTAAATTTGTTATTGTCTATCTTGACGACATTTTGATATTCTCTCCTGACTTCGAATCCCATGTGTCTCATTTTAGACAAGTATTAGAGGTGTTGAGGGAGAATCAGCTATCCGCTAAACAAGAGAATGTGTCTTTGGTGTGCAGGAGATTCTGTTTCTAGGGCATGTTCTGACTCCTCACGCCTTCAAGATGGATCCTGGTAAGGTACTAGCAATTAAGGAATGGGTAAGACCTTCATCCTTAAAGGCCTTACAACGGTTCTTAGGTTTCGCCAATTACTATCGTAAATTTATTATGAATTTTTCCGTAATTGCTAAACCGTTGACCGACCTTACTAAGAAAGGGGCGGATTTGGAGAATTGGTCTACTGAGGCCATTTCTTCATTTGAAAAATTAAAAAAGGCATTCAGTAGCGCTCCCATTCTGATCCAGCCTGATCAGGAGAAACCTTTTATTGTGGAGGTGGATGCGTCCGAGGACGGCGCAGGAGCAGTCCTTTCACAAGGTCCTGCCAGCCTCACTAATCTGAGACCATGTGCCTTCTTCTCCAGGAAATTCTCTCCCACGGAGAGAAACTACGACATAGGGAATAGGGAGCTGCTGGCCATTAAATGGGCATTTGAGGAGTGGAGGCATTTTCTGGAGGGGGCAAGGCATTGTGTAACTGTTGTCACTGACCATAAAAACCTTATGTTTCTCGAGTCTGCTAAGAGGTTGAATCCCCGTCAAGCCAGATGGGCTCTGTTTTTTACTCGTTTTGATTTTTCCCTCACGTTCAGGCCGGGAAGTAAAAATATGAAGGCGGACGCATTATCTCGGAGCTTCCAGGCTTTTCAACCTACTGAGGTACCACCTGAATCCATCCTACCAGCAAAAATCTTCTTAGCAGCTCTTACCAGGATATCTCGGCTCGCATTAGGTCGGAACAACATCTGGCACCGGTATCCACCCCAACAGATAAGTTGTTTGTTCCTGTACAATTTCGTCTCCAGCTGTTGGGTGAGTGTCACGATTCTGCCTTTTGTGGACATCCGGGTGTTGAGGGCACTAAGGATCTGGTTTCTAGATCTTATTGGTGGCCCACTCTAACTAGGGATGTCAAGTCCTATGTGTCAGCCTGTGAGGTTTGTGCCAGGTCCAAGACACCTAGGACTCGCCCTGCTGGTAACCTACGACCCCTACCCATTCCCAGTAGACCCTGGTCCCATATCTCGATGGACTTATAACTGACCTACCGCTAGCGGAGGGTAAGACTGTAGTGTGGGTAGTGGTGGATAGGTTTAGCAAGAGGTCCATTTCATTCCCCTGTCTAAACTCCCGAATGCCAAAACCCTGGCGTCTATTTTTGTGAAAGAAATTGTTCGATTGCATGGTATCCGGAAAATATTGTTTTCGGACAGGGGTGTGCAGTTTGTGTCCAAATTCTGAGAGCCTTCTGTCAAAGATGTAAAATTTCATTGTCTTTTTCTTCCGCCTACCATCCCTGAGAGTAATGGGCAGACTGAACGCCTTAATCAGTCTGTGGAACAATTCCTGAGGTTGTATGTTGCTGATGACCAGCAATTATGGGTCAAATTCCTTCCATTGGCTGAATTTGCTCTGAATAACCGTGTCAATTCTTCTGCTGGGGTCTCCCCCTTTCTTTTGTAACCATGGTTTTCATCCCCGTTTTCATTCTGGGTCGTCCGTCTCCTCCTCTAACCCTGAAGCTGATAAACTCTCCTCCGAACTGTGCACAGTTTGGGCCCGGGTTCAATCGAACCTAGAAAAGGCTCAATGTTCTCAAAAAACTCAAGGCCGATAGGAGACGTTCAAGGGGGGTAAACTTTCAGGTTGGGGATAAAGTATGGTTGTCCTCCAAGAATCTATCTCTCAAGGTAACTTCTAAAAAATTTGCTCCTCGTTTTATTGGACCATATAAGATCACGGAAGTGATTAGCCGGTATCTTTTAGGTTGGAGCTGCCTGAGTCATTCCACATTCATAATGTGTTCCATAAATCTCTGCTTAAAAAATATTTTGAACCGGTAGTACCATCAAAAGCCTCGCCTCCGCCAGTTCTTGTTAATGATGCTGTCGAGTATGTGGTGTCTAAATAGTGGATGTCAGGAAGGTGCGTAATTCCTTGCAGTACCTGATTCACTGGAAGGGGTATGGACCTGAAGAGAGATCTTGGGTACCTGCCAGGGAGGTTCATGCTCCTAGACTTGTTCGTAAATTTCATTTAGAACACCCTGAAAAGCCATCGCCTGAAGTTCTTGGGTTCGGTGGCCCCTCGTAAAAGGGGGGTACTGTCACGGGGTTCCGAAGGTGCACTCGGTCCCCCATTGCCCGCAGAACTGTTGCTTAGCTTTTGGAATGAGGTTCTGTGTTTGACCTCATTCCCAGGGCGGCTTTACTAGCTGGGTGGCTCCTTGCTCTAAGTCTGCTTGAGCGCCGAGCTGATCACTCGGTGCTCGACTGGTTGGTCTGTCGGTCATGTGACGCTGGCCACGTCACATGACCCTCACTCCCCACTATAAATACAGGCAGCCTTCTGGCTACAGGTTGCCTGTTAATTTCTAGGTTCCTGGTATTTGTTGGACTGCTGAATACTTACCTGATCCTGTTCCTTGACCTCCCTTTTGCCTGATCCTCCTGTACTGCGCATCGTCCTGGTATTGTGACCTCGGCTCCCACCTGACTACTCTCTTAGGACTCCTCTTGTACTTCTCTGCTCTCCTGGTATTTGTGGCCCCGGCTTCTCCTGACAATTCTCTGCTTGCTCCATTTGTACTTTGCAGCTTTCCTGGTATTGACTCGGTCCGTTCACGTCCTGTTGTTTGTCTGTCTGTCATCCCTGCACTTACTCCAGTTAGGGATTGCCGTCCAGTTGTCCCCTGTCATTAGGACTCGCGAGGCAAGTAGGCAGGGCCAGGGGTAAGGGTGTTGTGTGTAGCGCAGTGGTCCACTTCCCTTCCCCCTGTGTGTGTGTGTACGCGACCGTTACACATCGCCATTGCCCCCTCCTCCTGTTCTGGTCGATGGAAATTTAGAGTTCGAGATCTCCAGGATTCTTGACTCTAGAGTTCTTCGGGGTTCCCTTCAGTACCTGGTACACTGGAGGGGATACGGGCCCCGAGGAGAGGATGTGGGTTCCGGCACTGTGAGGTCAACGCCAGCCGACTGGTTAGGGCTTTTCAAGAGCCCACCCGGATAAGGTTGGTCCGGGGTGCCCGGAGGTCACCCGTAGAAGGAGGGTGTACTGTCTGCCCTTCTCGGGACGGTGTGCGAAGGTCTGTCAGATTGGCAGCACGTGTCTAACCTTTTGTTTGTTTTGGAATCATGCTGGATCCGCCTTCCTTCAGGTGCTCTGGGTGGGGTCATTGGCTTAAATTTGCCTTCAATCCCAGAGGGCCCGTGCAGGTTATAGAATTCAGTCTGGCCCTTGGATTCAAGGAAGGAAGGATTGTCTGTTCCAGCTCAGATAATTTTGGTTTCTGTTTGTGTTGTTTGCGGTCTAGGCTATTTGTGTGTCTTCTGCTCCTTCTCCCTTTTCACCATCTCAGGGATTCTAGGGTGTTTGCAGTACAGGCACGAGGACACATCATTCCTACCATCAAGGTCTGAATGTGGGCTTAGCAGCATAGGGAGAGAAGTCAGGGATGTGCTAGGAGGTGACCTTTCCCCAGCATCTAGCCTAGACACTTGTGTATTTGGTTGTCTGTGTATCGGATATCCTGTCTGCCGTGACAGTACCCTAATTAAGAAATAAAATAAAAAAAGTAAAACCAAAAAACTGTGTAGGCTATCTCCTCATATTCCACCGCCGCTTCCGCCTACCACGCCACATCCACCGCCTCCTCCCTACTCCATATGGACCTCGTCCTCCTAGATCAAGATTATTATTTTTTATTTTTACGTATTTTATGTTATTTAAAGTCATTTCCCTATCCACTTTTGTTTGCAGAGCACTTGCCATGCTCTTAACCGCATTTGTGCTGGCATTTGCAGCCCTCTAGCTCTTTCCATTACATTTTTACAGCCATTTTAGTCCTCATAAGTTCAGGTCCCCATTGACTTCAATGGGGTTCGGGTCAAGTTCGGGTGCCCAACTCGAAACCTTTTGGTGAAGTTTTGGCCGAACCTATTCGAACCCGAACATCCAGATGTCCGCTCAACTCTACCTTTGAGGTCTGAAATGTTGCTCATGTTCTCTGTGACACTGCAGCTCTAATGCAAAATGGACATTTTTTGCATCAGCACTCTCCACATGCTTTCCCTAACTTCTAAATTTCCTGAACCTTATTGGACCCATGGTGATGGGGTCTACCAGGATTTGCACCACCCTTTACATAAGAGTAGAAGAGACTGCAGCCTATACAAAAGATGAAACTATGGGGTATGGCCTAAACAATTTATATTTAAAATATCAGGCTCTCAAAGTTGCCAATGGGTGTTTTGTTTGCTGATAGCTGGAGCTTGAAGGATTGGGACACGTTTATATCCTCATTTATATCTCTTTGCCATCTATAAACATATCATAATCTTAACTAGATTATTTATAGATGTACAGTATAAGGGTGCATTTACCTATTTAATAAATTGAAAGAGCAGGCACACCACCTTCTGGAGAAAAATATGACAATAATTTATTCCAATAAAACATACTCAAGATAAAATAACAGTAATAAGAAAGTCAAATAACTGGTAGGGGGAATTAAAATAGCAAATGTCTCTGAATAAAAAGCGTCAAAGGCCCATTTAATCGAGGGTGGAATAAATGTAAACAGTCTCCTAATAAGGGACACAGCAGTGGCAGTATGAAGGAAGTCCCACT
The DNA here is from genome assembly GCF_905171765.1 of Bufo bufo. NCBI lineage: Eukaryota > Metazoa > Chordata > Amphibia > Anura > Bufonidae > Bufo > Bufo bufo. The sequence goes on along the minus strand of NC_053392.1, from coordinate 93,884,645 downwards.
ATTAGATGTATAAATTAGCAGTTCTGGATAGAGATCACCACCAAATAAATCTCATAGACAGCCCAATATAAAAAAATCGCACAGTGTGATATATTGCAAGGTGTTCAGCGATTCTGGATTGTCTCACTGAGACTCTTACTGCTTTGTTGTACCTGGAATGTCCGTTCGGTGTATCGGCATATATGCCTACTCACGTGTATACTCGGGCATAGTATCCAGAAAGCGAGGAGTGAGAACCATTCACCAGGACGCTGACTTCACGTGGTAGAAGCACTCAGCTCCGTTGCTTGGTGTGCGTGTCTCGTAACTGTGGAGGTCAGATGTTCCAGTTAGACAGATCAAGTGGTCAGGTCAGCTGGTTCGCTGTTGTGGTCATGTGGTTCACAGGTCCTGTAAGTCACAGGTCCTATACAAAAAATGAAGGCTGTGTTCCGATGCAGATGACTCAAACTTCTCTTATGCGCAAAAGTTCTTCTGTACTTTAGGTCCGGATCGGTAGTGAGTATGGAGAAGACGCAGAGAAGACGCACTACGTTAGACGCGTTTCGAGGTGACTTACCTCTTCCTCAGTAGCTGCAGAACTGCGCTCTTCAAAAGATTTTTATAGGGATCTTGATTAAGATTCAAAAAAACATGAAATGGATTCCGAAGTGTATAAAGATCTCAAATTGATATAGATGGGGATCCAGTTAAAATACATCAGCATTATAACATATATACCAACATAATAAAAAAAAAAATTAAATAAAAGAACAATTAGGTAATAATGTACTTTACCAAGACATATAATTCTCAAATTTATAGTTGTTGCGATATTTATGCATTTTATCTGAGTTTTTTCTAGCATGTTATATTTTCTCAGCTTTATCTAAATTTTTCATTTTTTCTTGTTTCATTTTTCTTATTGGTTCTGCTGGTTTTTGAGTTGTAAGCAGAATCTTTGCAAACAAATTTTTGCAATGTTGGTTTGACTTATTTTTAGGCACTGGGAGCAAGGGGAAATCAGGGTGCTGGAAAAGAGACAGCCAGACCCTGATGTCCCAGGCAACCAAAATTACAAAAAGCCGAATACCTCTAGATCTGCATTCAAGCCCTTGGAACCAACGTGCCAAACTCAAAGATCCTTCTAGATACTATACCGGGACATCTGCATAATATGGTTCCCTCCACTCCAATTTGGTTGCACTCTCTAAAGCCACATATCGTAATGTACTCGGATCCTGATTGTGATGCGTCATAAAATGTCTAGATACCGTGTGTTTTTCATATCCCTTACGTATATTGGCAATATGCTCTGAAACTCTTTTCTTTAATGTCCTTTTTGTCCTCCCTATATATTGTTTGTCACACGTACACTGAAGTAAATAAATTACATCTGTGGTGTTGCATGTTAGGAAATCTTTTATTTCCCATTTATGATTGTTACTCGTCGATGCAAACTGTTCTGTTTTTTTATAGTTGTTTGTACTTTTACAGTTGGAGCAACTACCATCGGAAGAACCCTTGTAAACCTGCCCATTTAGCTATGGTTTCAGAGGTAGTCTTCTTTTTGTTTTTGATAGTTGGAGCTATTTTCACACCTAGAGAGGGAACTTTTGTGTATGTAATCTCAGGATAAATAGGTGAAAGAGGGCCAATTATCTTATCCTCCCGGAGGAGGTGCCAGTGAGTTTTGATCACGTTTTCCATCTTCCTATATTGGGAATTGAGGAAAGGATAAGTCTTATTTTCTCTTCTAAGTCTTCCTTCTGCTCTGTATTAATTTTTTCTTTAAAAAAAGATGCTCTATCCATCGCTTTTAGTTTGTTCAAAGAATTTTGTAATAGATTCAATGGGTACTGTTTGGCATGAGAATTCGTCCTATTTTGTTCTGCCTCTTCTTCAAAGTTTTTTTCAAGTGTTCAATTACGTTTGAGGCACCTGAATTGGCTCACTGGTATATTCGCTAACCATCTAGGGAGGTATGTAAAATATAGCTGTTTCGTGTCACTGGTTTATAATATGTACTGCAGACAAATTTATACTCTTCTACTCTAATACATAAGTTGAGAAACTCGACTTGTTTTTTGTTAATATTAGCAGTGAAGGATACATTTTTATCATTGTGATTAAGTTTGGATATAAAGTCTGTCAAATCATCTTCTCTCCCATTCCAGATGAAAAGAATATCATCGATAAATCTCCGCCATAGGACCAGGTTGGCCCCCAGCTGTGGCTCAACCACCTCATGCTCCCACTGTGCCATGAAGAGATTGGCATAGCTGGGGGCGAACTTGGTTCCCATGGCGGTACCTCTGGCTTGGAGGTAAAATTCAGAGGCATATCAAAAATAGTTGTGTGATAAAATGTGTTGGATCCCCTCCACTGTAAAGTTAATCTGATCTTCCTTTAATTGACTTTCTCTTTTAAGCACTGTTTGTATTGCTTTCAAATCTTGTTTATGTATTATTGAGTTATAGAGAGAACTGACATCCAGTGTAACCAAATACCATCGTGGGTCATATGTTAAAGTCTCAATGGTTTTTATAATGTTTGTCATATCCTTAACATAGGAAGTTTTTTTTTAACAAAGGGTTGGAGGATTTGATATATATAGTGCGATAAATTGCACGTGATGGATCCTATCCCATAAATGGGAAATAAAAGATTTCCTACCATGCAACACCACAGATGTAATTTATTTATTTCAGTGTACGTGTGACAAACAATATATTGGGAGGACAAAAAGGACATTAAAGAAAAGAGTTTCAGAGCATATTGCCAATATATGTAAGGGATATGAAAAACACACGGTATCTAGACATTTTAAGACGCATCACAATCAGGATCCAAATACATTACGATATGTGGCTTTAGAGAGTGCAACCAAATTGGAGTGGAGGGAACCATATTATGCATATGTCCCGTATAGAATCTAGAAGGATCTTTGAGTTTGTCACATTGGTTCCAAAGGGCTTGAATGCAGATCTAGAGGTATTCGGCTTTTTGTAATTTTGGTTGCCTGGGACCGACGGGACATCAGGGTCTGGCTGTCTCTTTTCCAGCACCCTGATCTCTTCTTGCTCCCAGGGCCTAAAAATTCATCAAACCGACATTGCAAAAATTTGTTTGCAAAGATTCTGCTTACAACTCAAAAAACAGCGGAACCAATAAGAAAAATGAAAAAACAAGAAAAATATAAAAATTGAGATAAAGCTGAGAAAATATAACACACAAAAAAAAAACGCTGAGAAAACGCATACATATCGCAACAACTATAAATTTGAGAATTATATGTCTTGGTAAAGTACATTATTACCTAATTGTTATTTTATTTATTTATTTATTTTTATTATTTTGGTATATATGTTATAATGCTGATGTATTTTAACTGGATTCCCATCTATATCAGTTTGAGATCTTTATACACTTCGGAATCCATTTCATGTTTTATTTGAATCTTAATCAAGATCCCTATAAAAACCTTTTGAAGAGCGCAGTTCTGCAGCTACTGAGGAAGAGGCAAGTCTCCTCGAAACTGCGTCTTCTCCATGCTCACTACCGGTCCGGACCTAAAGTACAGAAGAACTTTTGCGCATAAGAGAAGTTTGAGTCATCTGCATTGGAACACAGCCTTCATTTGTTGTATAGGTCCTGTGACTTACAGGACCTGTGAACCACATGACCACAACAGCGAACCAGCTGACCTGACCACCTGATCTGTTTAACTGGAACATCTGACCTCCACAGTTATGAGACACGTTCACCAAGCAACGGAGCTAAGCGCTTCTACCACGTGAAGTCAGCATCCTGGTGAATGGTTCTCACTCCTCGCTTTCTAGATACTATGCCCGAGTATACACGTGAGTAGGCATATATGCCGATACACTGAACGGACATTCCAGGTACAACAAAGCGGAAAGAGTCTCAGTAAGACAATCCAGAATCGCTGAACACCTTGCAATATATCACACTGTACGATTTTCCATATTGGGCTGTCTATGAGATTTATTTGGTGGTGATGATCTCTATCCAGAGCTGCTAATTTATACATCTAATAGTGGGACTTCCTTCATACTGCCACTGCTGTGTCCCTTATTAGGAGACTGTTTACATTGATTCCAATTTGACTTTCTGATTACTGTTATCTTGTTATCGTGTATTGGATCATACATTGATTATCTATTGAGTATTCACTCACATTTTATTGGAATAAATTATTGTCATATTTTTCTCCAGAAGGTGGTGTGCCTGCTCTTTCATTTTATTATATTTTCCTTGTCTTTACTGGGTGGGTGACCCAGTGAGCAGTGAACCCACGGTTACCCATCCTTCAAGGTCTTGAGCCGCCAATTTGTTTATTGCATTTACTTATTTACCTACCATATTGTATCTCAGTAAAGCGTTGGGACAAGATAAATCCAGAGAATCCTTGATCCTAGAAAGGATATGCAGAGATGTAATCCGTCTTTGTATTTATCAATGCCTTGCCCCAAATAATTCTAATTCAAGACCAAGTGACACTTGACTATCCCAGAATGCATCTTACTCTCAGCCCATAGTGCCTCAGGCTGTACCTATACATCTCAGTCAAGTGTAATGAAGCATGAAGCTGCCAAGTAAAGGGAGCGTCTGCTGTGTCAGAGACTGATAGGCATTTCATTTTCTTAACTCCCAAGGGTCTTCACACATCTCAGGGTCATGTAGTATTTATTTTAGGCTCTCACATTTCTCATATGTGAACTTCACACAGATACAATGAGTAATCTAATGCTGTGCATGGTAAAAGCCTCTCTGTTGGTTTCAGATGGAACTGTGCACGAAAGACAGTTGCAAACAGTAAATTCATTGAAATCTCTTTCATTCAATGCAATATATGCCTATTATCATACATTTCTTTCTTTCAAAATTCTTTTTATTGATTTACTTATATCCTACTATATACTATTATCATACATTTCTACTAGAGATGAGAGAACCTATCAATATTTCAGGTTTGCAGAACCTTTTGAAAAATTCAGTTACAAATTAAAAGTGTTGAGTGTGAATATTCGAATAGCGAATATTATTCATGAATATCGCCACTTCGAGAATTTGCGAATATTTAGAATATAGTGCTATATATTCGTTATATCAAACATTCTGAATTTTTTTCCATCTGAACACATGATTCCTTTGTGCTTCTTGCTTGTGGGTCAATGAGAAGGAAGCAATGTCAAGTTCACAACAATACTTAGTGCACCAATCAGTAATCTGTAGTCAGACCGGCTAAAATGTGAAATTGCACGTAGTGCGAAAAAATATTCTAATCACTGCCGATTAGCGCAATTGCGAATATATTGGAGCAATTGACTCTATCTGCATATAAAGCTATTGTAATATTCTGCTGTGCCAATAATTTTCTCCAGTCTCAGGAGAAACTCATGAAACTTCTAGCAGCTTGAAAAATGTAGCCAAAGTGACCCAAGCCTGTATTTCGCGGTACGAAATCGCATTACGCGATTTTTACATTGCTGATTTTTCGCATACAATAAAATAATCTCGATTTCTCGAAATTTGCGAATATATGACGAATATTCTACAAAATATTCATGAAATATAGCCCCTGCCGCTCATCACTACAAATTAATGAATCCCAAACCAGATCGAGAGACAGAGAGAATATTCAATCTTTTTGAGAAATTCAGAATGAACCCTGAACAGGTAGAACCGATTCGCTCATCCTTAATTTCTACTCATAAAGAACTAATTTATAGTTGTTTTCCCTAAATCCAAAGAAAGTTTATCTGGTATGCTCTATGGACATTGGATGGATTCCATAGGGGTTTCCCTTGAACATGTCTTGCAGAAATAGGTACAATATACAGTACAGACCAAAGGTTTGGACACACCTTTCTTTATTTTCATGACTATGAATATTGTAGATTCACACTGAAGGCATCAAAACTATGAATTAACACATGTGGAATTATATACACAACAAACAAGTGTGAAACAGCTGAAAATATGTCATATTCTAGGTTCTTTAAAGTAGCCACCTTTTGCTTTGATTACTGCTTTGCACACTCTTGGCATTCTCTTGATGAGCTTCAAGAGGTAGTCCCCTGAAATGGTTTTCACTTCACAGGTGTGCCCTGTCAGGTTTAATAAGTGGGATTTCTTGCCTTATAAATGGGGTTGGGACCATCAGTTGCGTTGAGGAGAAGTCAGGTGGATACACAGCTGATAGTCCTACTGAATAGACTGTTAGAATTTGTATTATGGCAAGAAAAAAGCAGCTAAGTAAAGAAAAACGAGTGGCCATCATTACTTTAAGAAATGAAGGTCAGTCAGTCAGCCGAAAAATTGGGAAAACTTTGAAAGTAAGGGCTATTTGACCATGAAGGAGAGTGATGGGGTGCTGCGCCAGATGACCTGGCCTCCACAGTCACCGGACCTGAACCCAATCGAGATGGTTTGGGGTGAGCTGGACCGCAGAGTGAAGGCAAAAGGGCCAACAAGTGCTAAGCATCTCTGGGAACTCCTTCAAGACTGTTGGAAGACCATTTCAGGGGACTACCTCTTGAAGCTCATCAAGAGAATGCCGAAAGTGTGCAAAGCAGTAATCAAAGCAAAAGGTGGCTACTTTGAAGAACCTAGAATATGACATATTTTCAGTTGTTTCACACTTGTTTGTTATGTATATAATTCCACATGTGTTAATTCATAGTTTTGATGCCTTCATAGTCATGAAAATAAAGGAAATTCTTTGAATGAGAAGGTGTGTCCAAACTTTTGGTCTGTACTGTATATCACCGTAGTGAACAGAAAAGCTAATCTACACCAGTCTCATGTTATTTTTGGGTTTGTTCAGTCAAGAGCATAAATACCATACCTTACGGAAAGGGTGCCCAGCTAAAGTTTTTCACACTGGGTGGAGAGAAGGTGAACAGGGGTAGTAATGTAAAAAAGTGCTGGTGTCCATAGCCTTTCCAATATGGCACTTCTGCCTTTTACTGCACATTTACTGAAAGTGTTCGGTAAAGGGAACCTCCCTGAATTTTTGTATCTGCTCTGAACACTTTGAGCACATTTGCAGTAGAAGACACGCAGCATGTTGGAAATGGCCACCGACTATTGTTTACATTGCTGCCCATGGGCACTGGGGGGACATCTCTATGTGGGCTATGGTAAGTCTGGGGGTGATTGTAGAAGGTTCTTATGCAGGTACACATGGACATGTTTCCAAGCATTCTAATGATTGATGTCCCTTTTTAGAGGTCTGAAGAAAGAGCTAAAGGAAAAACAATCCTCACTCTTCTTCCTTCACTCAAGTGCATATTATAGTACACTAGAATTTCAGTTTTTCTAAATTTCATGATAAAAGCAAATGTGACTTGTGTAACAGATACGTCCTCCCATGTAACATAATTGCAGGCATTTTTTAGTGGGATGCTTCCTTCTGCTGTAAACGATGTCATACAGCGTTCCTCTATCAGACAAATGACATTACTTCCTATTTCAGTGACCTTATCTCCTAGCAATTCTCAGTGTCATGATTACATACTATAATTTGGATAGAGACATGAGACAGAACTGGGCACAGAAACTTTCCCCATGAATCCAGAAGCTGCTATGAGATAAATCTTAGGCTAAGGCTGGCCACAAACCTCAGAAAGATGTCCACTGAGTGTCCATCAGTGGTCTCCACCTGCCATAAATGGCCACAGTCTATGTTTATGTACATAGGGAGAGAGATCCCAGCTGCTTTCTGACACTTCCTACAATGGGTGACTTTGTGGTTGAAGAAAAGGTTTGATCATGTTGCATTTCAAAATGTTTGATTCTCACTTCTTCTAGAGTATACAGAGGAAGGCCCCATTCACATTTGATCTAGTGGAGTCGGTTTAAGTTGAGAGGACCTCGGGTTTGTACTAGGGGATCGAATAATGGTACAGTAAGTATAAAGAAAGGTGCCAATCTGCATAGAGCAATGGGTTGCATTGGTTAAGGGGAGTTGTAGAAAAGGAATAGGCTTTGTTGTATAGAATTCAGAAAGTCCTACTTACATTGTGTTTTATTAGATGGGCGAGATCAAAAGAAGATAACACTGGTAGTTGCTTGTATAATATACAGTCAGGTCCATAAATATTGGGACATCAACATAATTCTAACATTTTGGGCTCTATACACCACCACAATGGATTTGAAATGGAACTAACAAGATGTGCTTTAACTGCAGACTGTCAGCTTTAATTTGAGGGTATTTACATCCAAATCAGGTGAACGGTGTAGGAATTACAACAGTTTGCATATGTGCCTCCCACTTGTTAAGGGACCAAAAGTAATGGGACAATTGGCTTCTCAGCTGTTCCATGGTCAGGTGTGTGTTATTCCCTCATTATCCCAATTACAATGAGCAGATAAAAGGTCCAGAGTTCTTTTCAAGTGTGCTATTTGCATTTGGAATCTGTTGCTGTCAACTCTCAAGATGAGATCCAAAGAGCTGTCACTATCAGTGAAGCAAGCCATCATTAGGCTGATAAAACAAAACAAACCCATAAGAGAGATAGCTAAAACATTAGGAGTGGCCAAAACAACTGTTTGGAACATTCTTAAAAAGAAGGAAAGCACCGGTGAGCTTAGCAACACCAAAAGACCCGGAAGACCATGGAAAACAACTGTGGTGAATGAACGAAGAATTATCTGGCCAACCACAGTTGGCCAGATCAAGAACACTCTCCAGGAGGTAGGTATATGTGTGTTAAAGTCAACAATCAAGAGAAGACTTCACCAGAATGAATACAGAGGGTTCACCACAAGATGTAAACCATTGGTGAGCCTCAAAAACAGGAAGGACAGATTAGAGTTTGCCAAACGACATATAAAAAAGCCTTCACAGTTCTGGAACAACATCCCATGGACAGATGAGACCAAGATCAACTTGTACCAGAGTGATGGGAAGAGAAGAGTATAAAGAAGGAAAGGAACTGCTCATGATCGTAAGCATACCACCTTATCAGTGATGCATGGTGGTGGTAGTGTCATGGCGTCGGCATGTATGGCTGCCAATGGAATTGGTTCTCTTGTATTTATTGATGATGTGACTGCTGACAAAAGCAGCAGGATGAATTCTAAAGTGTTTCGGGCAATATTATCTGCTCATATTCAGCCAAATACTTCAGAACTCATTGGACGGCGCTTCACAGTGCAGATGGACAATGACCCAAAGCATACTGCAAAAGCAATCAAAGAGTTTTTTAAGGGAAAGAAGTAGAATGTTATGTAATGGCCAAGTCAATCACCTGACCTGAATCCGATTGAGCATGCATTTCACTTGCTGAAGACAAAACTGAAGGGAAAATGCCCCAAAAACAAGCAGGAACTGAAGACAGTTGCAGTAAAGGCCTGGCAGAGCATCACCAGGGATGAAAGCCAGCGTCTGGTGATGTCTATGCGTTCCAGACTTCAGGCTGTAATTGATTGCAAAGGATTTGCAACCAAGTATTAAAAAGTGAAAGTTTGATTTATAATTATTATTATGTCCCATTACTTTTGGTTCCTTAACAAGTGGGAGGCACATATGCAAACTGTTGTAATTCCTGCACCGTTGACCTGATTTGGATGTAAATACCCTCAAATTAAAGCTGACAGTCTGCAGTTAAAGCACATCTTGTTTGTTTCATTTCAAATCCATTGTGGTGGTGTATAGAGCCAAAAATGTTAGAATTGTGTCGATGTCCTAATATTTATGGACCTGACTGTAAGTGCACTCTGAAATTCTTATTCTTTCCCGTTCTATCACTTGGGGTGGTAATGGTTTTAAAAAGTTCACATTTTAGTTCAGTGACCTAATGAAAGTGTAAGTGACTGAAATAGCTACCAAAGATTGAAAATGAAATATACCGTACTCATTTAAATATATCACGTATTTATTTTAAAGCCGTAAAATACTGTCTCGTAAAATCAATCATGTATACAACCAATGTCAGTGTAATAATTAAGAACAGTGCAACAGCAAATTAGGTTCCTCAAATGTTAATCTCATTATCATCCTCATGGTGCCTCTGTCTAGAGATTTAATAACTAGTACAGCATTACCATTCATTCAATCAAGACAAGAAATTAATCAGTCTTGCACTAAGAATGCTAGCCAGCCCATGTACTGTACAGGGATGTGATATCTTCTTGGACGCAGCAATATCAAAAATGTAAAGATTTTGTTTTTGCAATCTTTTCCATAAAAAAATGTATATATATATATATATATATATATATATATATATATAATTTTTTTTTTTATTTTTTTTTATGGAATCAGGTATATTTTTTAACTTGTTCATTTTAGAATTCTCTAAAACATTTTATTTATTTTATTTATAAATATCTTATATAACATATTTTTTTTTCCTGTCTTTCTAAGATTCATCACTAACATACATCACACATTTTACACTGATGCTATTAGTTATAGATTGGTAAATAACATTGTAGATATTTCTGTTTATGGGCATCAGAAAATATATTTTCTATGGAAAAATGCTATAGTTTGCTTACAAAGCTCTAATTTTACAGCACTCAGGTTTATGAATATGGAATGAGTGAATCTCTGTCATAGAAGCGCTGTGAATATTTTATATGGAATGTAATTTTGAATTTCTTTGAGGTGACAGACAAACAGCAGGATGCCATGCACATGTGTGCTACAGTGTGTCTGAGAAAATAAATGAATATGGGATATCCAGGCTGGTGACCCACTTAGGCTGTCAATTAAAAGTGACAGTAATGTTCTTTATGAACTACATCACAGCACCTACATTTAACCATGCATTGAGACTATTCCAAGTCATATAATTAATCACTAAATCATCAATACTGACACAACAGAACAAGCTATACATTACTGCTGATTAGTATGCCTAAAAACCGAGACCCACAGCCCTACCAATCAAAGATTTGGATAATTGTAAGTCACAAATGATTTCAGGAATTCAATTATCTATTTATTAATTTATTTACTTTCGAGTTTTTATTCTTTACTTTTATATTGTGTTAGGCTACTTTCACATCTGCTTTTTTGCTGTCTGGTTTTAAGATCCGGCATGGGATCTCAAAACCACAGCAAAATTCTTCAGTTGTAATAATGCAACTGCTATATCCGTTCAGAACGGATCCGGTTGTATTATCTTAAGAAAGAAGAAACCGGATTCAAATTTATCGTGTCTGAGAAAAACAGATCTGGCACTATTGTCTTACATTGTTTTTGGTGCCAGATCCTGCTTCTTCAGTTTCCCATGCTGCACACAAAAACGCTGCTTGCAGCGATTTTGTATCCGGCATGCGAACGAAACAAACCGGAACTGAATGCATTCTGGTGCACTCCGTTCCACTTTGTTCAGTTTTCTCCCTATCGACAATAAATGGGGACAAAACTGAAGAGCTGTGCTGCGGTTCTGAGACCCTGTGCCTGATCTCAAAACAGGACAGCACAACGCAGATGTGAAAGTAGCCTTAGTGTAAATTCATCCAAGAAGTAAAATTCAAAAATGTATACTAAAAAGTTGATTTTGTTCTATTAGTTTTCATGTAAATCCTGTTTACATGAACAGGATATAGAGGAAGCTCTACATCAATTTTCTTTTTTTTTTTATTTCTACATTACATCTTTGTACATTTTCATTGAAAGTAATACATAGGTATATTGCCAAGCAAAAAGAGTAAATTTTGTTAAACAAGTGTTTACGTAAATGCTGCACTATCCTAGGTTATGGTATTACTGTAAATTCCTGTTGAAATTGAAATTAAGTCAAGTTTGTCAAATTACGGTACCGTGTAAATCCTATAATATATGGTAGGTACAGCTCTATAGAGGATTATCTATAGATTTATATTATGGTATAATGTAGATCAAAATTGAACTTAAAATGTAAAAAGTTATGTATGTGTTTACAATAAAAACTAATTTTGTGAAATTCAGCTTTCAAGTACATTCTGTCAGACAGCCTTCACAGGTTTTATATGTTGTTTTCTTTACTCATGTTATTGTATGTAAGTTCCAATTAATAAAGCAGTCTGGGGAAAACATTCTATTGTTTCCTCTGTTTTTAATAGAGGTACGCAAATTGCTCAAAATTGTATTCAGGTTCAAATTGAATGTGATTAAATTGGCATGAAAAATTGTGTATGACACAATGCGGTCTCTGAGAACACATATTTCTTCTCTCACTTTTACATATTTTTTTATTCATCCACCCCCCCTTCTAAAAAATGTACCTGACTCCAATCACTAAAAATTTTGATTCTGATTCCACCTCAAATGTTTTCTAAATTCTGGTTGAATTGATTCACTTACCTCTATTTGTAATGTAAAAATAAGTAATCTTAAAGAGGCTCTGTCACCAGGATCAACCCTATTAATACAGTGGCTGGTAGGATTCATCATGCTGATTAAAACAATATCTTTCTTTTGTCTGTACGATAAATAGCTGCAGAGAAACCAGCGGTTTTATTCATATGCAAATGAGCAATTTGTGCACAAAGAGGCGGGCTAAATCTTCTGAGCACTGCTATGTAACACCCCCCGTGCTCTGCACACTCCCCCCTTCCCTTGATTAATAGGGCTAGACATCAGGCTGAGGGCAGAGCTGTGTGCTACCAATATATCACTATGTACTATAGCTTCACCACACTAAGATCTGCTCAGAAAGCTAATATACATATTACTGCTTTATTTACAGACACAATATATGAGCAACCTATCTATTGGGAAGCATAACGGATCCTGTCGACAGGACTTTCTTTTCCGTCCTGCATAACGGAAACCAGATGGATCCATCATGCTTGCCCATAGATCTCTATTATGATGGATCAAAGCGTAATTTCTTTAAAGGTTTCCATCTTACGAATTCTGTTATTTTCTGTAATAACCATGTTGTAAGGTAAAGCAATAACGGAATTCATAATGCTGATGTGAACCCGCCCTTAGGTAAGGCTGCATTCATATCTCCGTTAGAGATGATCCGGCTTCTTTCCGGCATAAATGTCTGCTGTCGACTGGACAAAAAACGCTGCATGCAGCAGAATTTGTCCATCCAAACCCAGCATTTAAGCCAGAAAGAGGCCGGATCACCAACAGACCCCCTTATAGTCAATAGGGCTCCGTTGGTTATCTGTTGAATCCTACAGTGCTGGATCCGGTGAATGCCAGAGGGCTGTTTTCTGTCAAAACAGCCTGCCAGAAATGCAGAAACATAAAAGCATAACTCCTATTAATACTGCCACAAATAAAAAGAGTAAATTTGATAAAAATCTTAATATGGTCCCTAACTAAGTTTTGCTATGAGACCTCTGGTATGCCCCAGGGAGAAAAATGATCCTGTTTAATTTAAAATGCATGTTTTTTTTACATTTAGTTTTTATTTTGTATCCAAACACAAGCATATGAGACAATATAATATGAACCATCAACACCCACCTCCTCCAACTATCAGTGCAATGAAGTGAAAAATCAAAAAGTTAAGTAAATTAAAAACTGTAAAAATTGTTTAATGTCTAACTATAACAGTAAAAATTATATAGACCAAAATACTAAATTGTTATTTCATAGTATTGTGTATTGATAGCTAATATTTTCTCTGTAGAGATTTTTTGGGAAGTTTTACGGTCAGTGATTTCCATCAGCGATTGTGAGCCAAAACCACGTTTTTGGTCTTTCCAGTTCTAGTGATATGAAGATTTGTAAACTTTAGGAGTTAAGTTGTGTGTATCAACTCTGCACATGATGACCTTCAATTTTAAGGTGATGTAGTGCATATAGCTTTCTGTTTGGGTTAAACTGTTACTCACTAATATAACTTTTATGCAATTTTTATGAAAAATTACATTTTGATGCAAAATTGCATGAAGGTGTCTGTGTGTATAAAGTGCTGAATGGCATTTTAACAATGTGCCGAGTGTCCACTTTAGAAAAGTATTTGAATATGGGAATTTATTTTGACTTTTTATTTAGTAATTTAGGTTTCATTTGTACAAAAACTATGAACATTATCCTGGTTACGAGAGGTGCAAAATGTTTAAGCACCCCTGGCAGTGAATGGTTAATGGTATCATTTTAAGATGCATATACTGTACATATGTTTTGTGCCGACTAAAGCTGGGTTCACATCTGCGGTTTTGTCTCCGGCAGTCCGTTCCTCTTCCACACAGCCAGATACCACCACACACAGACAGATCCCCATTCACTGTAATTGGATCCGGCGGCAATCTGGCTGTTTACTGGCGTATGTGCCGGCTTTCGGACAGACAAAAATTGTAGCATGTAGCATTTTTTATCCGGTCAGGGGCCAGCATGTACGCCAGATACAATGAACTTGGGCAGTCTGTTCCCCCGATGAAACAGACTGCCGGAATTAAGGACACATATGTGAATCCAGCCTAACCAGTTTGACTAGTCCTGAAGGCGCTATCCTGGCCGTCTCCTTGTTTTTACCTTTTAACCACTATACAGGGATCTGGCCTTCACTGCAGGGGAGCCACCAGGTCTCTACATCTTGGAATAGTCCTGATATAGTTGGCAGTTGACGGAGGTCAGAGACTCTGGTGCAAGCACCAGAGGCATAGGCAAAGCACACAGACAGAATCAGGTGGAGAACAAGGCTGCATGGTACATGCAAATCCAAGGCAAACAGACTGAACCAGACAAGTTCAGACAGAGTACATACTAATCACACATACTAATCCATAGAACTGACACAGAGTAATGAAAGACAAGAGTACTTTAGGTCAGAATTCAGACACAGACAGAATACTGAACAGATCAGAAAACAAGCTGGATAAATCCAGCAGAAACATATAAGCTCCAACATTGAAAAAAGACAGAATCTGAACAGGTCCAAACAGTACTTGGAGAAAACCAGCAGACAGAACTCTGGGTTTCTTCAAGCACAACTGGAGCAGGACATAAAACTCAGAAAATATAGCAAAAAAATGAACTCAATAGACAAACAGGTGCACACACATAGAGCCAGGGAAGGTTAACACTAGCAATAATGAACTGAGGTGAGATGCAAAGCACAATGGCCCAAATTAACACACACAAAAAGTCAATGCCAGGATGCCTGGAACAGTGGCAACATGAACCACCACTGAACGCAATGGCTCAAGATCAAACCAACAATAACCACCATTTCACCTTAATATCTTTTGCATTTGCATATAAAAGGACTATGCATAGACTACTTGTAAGATCACAAGCCATGAATGACATCTAAGAGTTAAATCTAGCATCGGGCTATGTGGTTTTTACGTTGTAAAGTTTGCTACATTCATTTTGCAGTATAATTAACATGATAATGTTACTCTCTGGCTCAGTATGTCTACAGAGATACTATATATATATATACACTGTTCAAAAAAATAAAGGGAACACTTAAACAACACAATGTAACTCCAAGTCAATCACATTTCTGTGAAATCAAACTGTCCACTTAGGAAGCAACACTGAGTGACAATCAATTTCACATGCTGTTGTGCAAATGGGATAGACAACAGGTGGAAATTATAGGCAATTAGCAAGACACCCCCAATAAAGGAGTGGTTCTGCAGGTGGTGACCCCAGACCACTTCTCAGTTCCTATGCTTCCTGGCTGATGTTTTGGTCACTTTTGAATGCTGGCGGTGCTTTCACTCTAGTGGTAGCATGAGACGGAGTCTACAACCCACACAAGTGGCTCAAGTAGTGCAGCTTATCGAGGATGGCACATCAATGCGAGCTGTGGCAAGAAAGTTTGCTGTGTCTGTCAGCGTAGTGTCCAGGGCATGGAGGCGCTACCAGGAGACAGGCCAGTACATCAGGAGACGTAGAGGAGGCCATAGGAGGGCAACAACCCAGCAGCAGGACCGCTACCTCCGCCTTTGTGCAAGGAGGAACAGGAGGAGCACTGCCAGAGCCCTGCAAAATGACCTCCAGCAGGCCACAAATGTGCATGTGTCTGCTCAAACGGTCAGAAACAGACTCCATGAGGGTGATATGAGGGCCCGACGTCCACAGGTGGGGGTTGTGCTTACAGCCTAACACCGTGCAGGACGTTTGGCATTTGCCAGAGAACACCAAGATTGGCAAATTCGCCACTGGCGCCCTGTGCTCTTCACAGATGAAAGCAGGTTCACACTGAGCACATGTGACTGACGTGACAGAGTCTGGAGACGCCATGGAGAACGTTATGCTGCCTGCAACATCCTCCAGAATGACCGGTTTGGCATTGGGTCAGTAATGGTCTGGGGTGGCATTTCTTTGGAGGGCCGCCCAGCCCTCCATGTGCTCGCCAAACGTAGCCTGACTGCCATTAGGTACCGAGATGAGATCCTCAGACCCCTTGTGAGACCATATGCTGGTGCGGTTGGCCCTGGGTTCCTCCTAATGCAAGACAATGCTAGACCTCATGTGGCTGGAGTGTGTCAGCAGTTCCTGCAAGACGAAGGCATTGATGCTATGGACTGG
Source organism: Bufo bufo (assembly GCF_905171765.1). Classification (NCBI taxonomy): domain Eukaryota; kingdom Metazoa; phylum Chordata; class Amphibia; order Anura; family Bufonidae; genus Bufo; species Bufo bufo. Next base: position 93,868,189 of record NC_053392.1, on the reverse strand, counting down.
CCCGCCCATTCCCCAGACCTGAATCCAATTGAGCACATCTGGGACATCATGTCTCGCTCTATCCACCAACGTCACGTTGCACCACAGACTGTCCAGGAGTTGGCAGATGCTTTAGTCCAGGTCTGGGAGGAGATCCCTCAGGAGACCTTCCGCCACCTCATCAGGAGCATGCACAGGCGTTATAGGGAGGTCATACAGGCACGTGGAGGCCACACACACTACTGAGCCTCATTTTGACTTGTTTTAAGGACATTACATCAAAGTTGGATCAGCCTGTAGTGTGTTTTTCCACTTTAATTTTGAGTGGGACTCCAAATCCAGACCTCCATGGGTTGAAAAATTTGATTTCCATTTTTTTATTTTTGTGTGATTTTGTTGTCAGCACATTCAACTATGTAAAGAACAAAGTATTTCAGAAGAATATTTAATTAACTCAGATCTAGTGTTATTTTTGTGTTCCCTTTATTTTTTTGAGCAGTGTATATACAGTATATATTTAATTCTACACAGTTGATTTTTGCTGGACAAATTTTTGATTGCCTCACATGTATTATATTGTCAGTAGCATACTTATGCCTCATTCACACATCAGTGTTTTGTCAGTGATTTCCATCAGTGATTTTGAACCAAAACCTGGTGCGGTTCTAAACACAGAACAGGAGCACATTTTTCTCTTATACCTTATGTCTGTGGAGGCTCAATCCTGGTTTTGGCTCACAATCACTGATGGAAATCACTGACCAAAACACTGATGTGTGAATGAGGCTTTACAGGCACTATCAGGCTGTGGTTGTGGCACAGCCTGATAGGAGTACACTGCAGGCAAGCCTGTGGGTCTTCTGCTGAATGAGGCCATTAGAGCAGGAGCCCAACTGTCATATAGGAGCTTACCTTCTCTCCACTGCATTGGAAGCCCATGCAGTGCTTATTCTAGACCACCATATAAAGGTCTAGAATAAAGCCCATTAATGAGCACCATAAAAACATGTATTGGCAGGCATTAAGGGGTTAATGTGAAGAAATAAAGAAATAAAAAATATCCTATTTAATTTCCTGGGGCTGAACTTTTTACTTCTGAATGCAAAATAAATAAATAACCATTATCCCATTATTATTCATTGCTATTTCCTCCAAAGTTCAATGAAATACATGAAAAGCCTAATAGGCAGAGCTGTGACTCTGAGAACAGAAGGACGCTGTAGCCAAACTTAAATGGTCCCTATAGTTTTAAAGGAAAAGAGGGGTTTTAAAAAGTTTCTTGTGGAGTCCAGCATTTTCTAGTTACACTAATAGTAGTCACTAATTTATATTTGTGTACACCAATTAGGAAAACATGGCTTCTCTACTTTCCATTTGGGTGTACCAACCACCTGCAATAAGTGGTCTGGTGGGGTGCAGGTTTTACAGATGGGAGGAAGCCTCTCACCAAACTTAATCCAGCCCTGCTGGCATGCAATTCTACCTCAATACCTTCCCCTTGCCTATAAAGTCAAGTATGCACAGATAGGTTAAGAAAAATAGAAATCAAGAGTGGGGTGGAGAGAAAATACAGAACCATCTATGCATATTGGCATAGGGTTGAAGATAACTTCAAGCCCGATGGCAGCAGATGGCCACAATAGAGAAGCGTTTTTACGTGAATTAATGCTATTATTACTACTATTAATAAACATTATAATTACTACATTCTTTTGCTTAAGAACAGAAAAACAGAAAAACTGATGGTGTCATGTATTTAAAATCCCTCATATTGATTACTAAATATATGAACTGTGTTTTTTTTTTTTTTTTATATCTTGTACCTTTTGTCTCTTCCTGTTATAACATTAGTACTATTATTTTATTGCAAAATGCTTCATTACATGTGAACAATTCCACGGCAAATTACTACTTTAAAATAACAATTACAGTCTTATACATTGATAACATTTCCAATAAAAAATACAAAAATTACATTTTTTATAAAATAAATGAACGTGTAAACAAGCTGAATATCATTTTAGCTTTCATTATGCAGTGATTTAGCTTTATTCAAGACATCTGCTTAGCTAATGCTATCCTTATCTGTGTGACTGGAAAACCCAATTAGAATTTGCTCATAGTTTATCAGTCACAAACACTCACACATCGAAATATTCATTAGAGACCCACTGTGAGCTGTGATAAAGCAGCAGACAGCTGAATTATGGAGTCAGTGTCACTACTCTCACAATAATTTTACATTTGCATGATAAAGGACAAGCAATCAAATATCTAAGATATAATTTGAAGCTTACAGGGGACTCTATCCACAGCTTCCTGACTCTTCCCAGTGAGTCCTATGAAGCTAATAAATAATACATACTTTATGAACCCATCTATTGCACATATGTGCTTTACATTCACATATTAGTTGTTGAATCTCATAGCAACTGTGAAACAAATTATAGTTTCACTAGTTATAAAAATTCCTTCGAGTAAATACTTGAAAAATACCACATAATAATCCTAATGTTTTTAGTAGTTATAAAAATTGTATCAATGAAATAGACATTTAAAAAAATGTTATAATAATATCTTGTTTGTTTTGCTAATATTTACTATTTTAGTTTAAATATGTAGGAGACTTTGAAATTCTGTATTGTTTCAAGGAAATGTATGTTCTTTTTTTTTTTTAAACTAATTTGAAGTACAAACTGAAATTGAATCTGTGTTTCTTTAATGGGTTGTGCCAAGCCAAGATCCGTGCCAATAGATCACTAGGAGGTTGACCCATGGAACCCCCAGATCCCTTAAATAGGGGTCCCATTGTCCTGATTTGATGGAGCAGCAGGTTGAGCATGCATCCTGTAGCTATATTCATTCTCTATGGGACTACCTGAGAGAGCCGAGTACCGTGTGCAGCTATTTTCGGCAGTCCCATAGAGAGTTAATGGAGTGAAGTGTATGACTCCTCAGAATCCTAATATATGTTTTTATTTATTAACATTAATTAACATTAATTTATTTTAAAAAACAGCAGAAATATCCCCCGTCTCCTCTCTCTCCTCCACCCCCCCCCCCCAGGCCCACAGCCAACGTCCCCAAGGGAAACAACTATTTTAACCATGTCCGCCACATTCTGGCAAATCTATATTTTTTATTATTGGTTACCAGGTGAAACTCCTCTCTAACAAGCGAAACTCTAGTAAGGTTCTCCCATTCCTTAACCGTGGGCGCAGCACTGTCTCCCCAGTGTCTAATAATGCACTTCCTGGCCTGAAATAAGAGTTTAGATGCTATATCTCGATGATTAGGAGTTTCTATTTTATCCATTACCCCCAAAATGCATGTTTGAAAATACCTAGGAATTTTAAACAAATGGTATTTCTCTATTTTTTCATTTACCTTTTCCCAAAATTCTTAAGTCTTTATACATGTCCAAAGTATGTGAACATCGTCCACACCTACCTCCCCATATTTTTGACAGCTAAATTCTTTAGATTTATAACATTTCATTAAGATCTTGGGAGAATAGTATAAACAATATAGTATATTAAATTGAATAATTCTATGGGAGCAATTCTTTGAAACTCTATTTTTCGCCTGTATAGCTGATTCCCAAAACTCTTCCCGTTGGGTATTTAAAACATTGCCATTTATGCATTAAGGTAGTAACTGCTTTTCCCTTAACCTTTTGATATAACAGGCATTCATATATTTTGGAAACAAATTTCCCCCTTACCGTTGATTTAGAGATATTGTTCAAGGATCGCGGGAGGATATCAATTTGTGTTCCTTTTCCTAACATCGTTCGTAAGGCTTGTTTAAGTTGTAAATAATAGAGCCTCAAATCTTTATTGCCCATTTCGTATTCATTTTTAAGGTTTTGATATGCAATTATATCTCCCTCTTTCCATACCTGGGACAATTTGAAAATTCAGTGTTTCCACCAAATTTTCTGTTCGATTGATTTTAGTTCTATAAGATACGCATTATTCCACAGAAAGGTGTCTGAATGAATTTCATTTTGAAGCCAGAGCTTTTTTGTTTCCTTCCAAACCTTTGCCATCAGCTCAAATAGCGGTATTTTACTAGCTTGCTGTTGTACCAAAATACCAGCTTCAACTACTTGGAAGATGCTGCAATTGTCCAACCTTTTATCAACCCCTATTATCTTGGTCTTGTATCTTTGCGAATTACTCCATGTTATCATGTTTTTGATATGGCCAGAGATAAAATAAAGTTCCAAATCGGGAACTGATAGTCCACCCTCCCTCTCATGAATCTGCAGTATTTGTGGTCTTATCCTCGGTTTTTTCCCTCGCCATATCAAATCCGATAAGAGACTAGCTATTGTTTTTTTAAAAAAAATAGGGATTGTTACAGGTGCGTTCCATAAAATATAGTTCAAGGAGGGCAATAAGCACATTTTGACCAATGAGATATGACCTGCCATCGAGACAAATAATCTTTTCCATACATCTATTTTTTTCCTGATTTTCTGTATTTTAGAAATCACATTCAGTTGGACATAGTCTTTAGGATTTGGGGTTATTTGAACTCCTAGATGCTTAACAGGTTCTTTGATCGTCTTTATTTCAAGTAGCCCCGGTATTAGATCATTCAGAGGCTCAATCGGAATACAGGCCGATTTAGACCAATTTATATTGAGTCCAGCGTATTTACTATAATAATCAAAGACCTGGAAGATCTTAGTAAGTGATCCATGGGATCCCACAAACAACATAATATCGTCTGCGTATAGAGCAATTTTTTCCTCATGATCACCAAACCTGAAACCCACAATTTCTTTATCTTGCCTAATCATATCAGCTAACGGTTCCATAGCAATGGCGAATAGCATAGGGGAGAGGGGGCAGCCCTGTCTAACCCCTCTACCAATATGTATATTCTCTGAGATTCTCCATTCACTATCACCCTTGCAGAGATTTCAGTAAATAGTAGCTTGACCCAGGAGACAAAATTGTCTCCAAAGCCCATTTTCTTCATTGTTGCAATTAGAAAGGGCCATTCTATAGTATCAAAGGCCTTTGAGGCATCTATGGTTACAATCAGTCGTTCGCCACAATTTGTGGGTTTAAGTTGGGTGTTCACAAAGTATCTCATAATGTTGTCAGTTGTAGTTTTGTCCAACATGAATCCCATCTGATCCTCATGGACAAGCACAGAAACCAGCCTCCTAAGCCTAGCTGCCAACATCTTTGCTAGTATTTTATTATCAGTATTGATCAATGAAATGGGAGGATATGAGTCCGGAAAAATTGGATCTTTCCCAAGTTTTAAAATAAGTGTAATTAGAGCATCTCTCAGGGTATCTGGCAGTTTTCCTGATTCCCTCGAGGCAGCCCACATTGTGAGCAATTTCGGAGTCAATAGTTCCTTATACTGGGCATAGACTTCGAACAGAATGCCATCTAATCCTGGGGTCTTATTCTTAGTTATATTTGATAATATTTTATCTACCTCCGAGGGGTTTAAGGGGACTTCCAGACTTACCCTTTGGTCTGAAGTTAGCGTAGTAATAGTAATTTTATCTAAAAACTGTTGTATTTGTACCGAGTTCTTATTTATCTTACTACTATATATATATCTTCAAAGTATTCCTTAATCTAGTCCAATTTAGCCATTTGTTCAGCAGTTTTGTTTCCTAATTTATCCACTAAACAGTGGATATAGTTTTTTATCTGGACTGCTACCAGGGCCGCCAGCTTTTTACCAGGTATATGTGCATAGATATAATTATCCCTCACATAGTTTTCTTTTTGTTGTTCTGCAGATAGGAACAGTTCATCTTCCAATTTGGAGACTCTATATATCCACTCTTTAGAGTTTTGCTCTATGGGATTTTCGGTATACTTTTTTTCATATTTTTCCGCCTCTTGTTCTAAATCCAATATTTTTTTCCTTATCCCTTTCTTATAGATTACAGTGTATTTTGTGATAATTCCTCTAATGTAGGCTTTTTCAGCTTCCCATACCATTTTGATTTCCGCTAAACCACCATTTAAATCAAAATACTCCCTTATCTCTTTCAATATCCTACCATGTGTACCCATCATATTTATCCATCCTATGTTGACATTCATCCCTCTAATTTTTTATTTTTTTACTTGTTTTTGTGTTTATAATAATTGGATTATGACCCAAAATCCCACGTTGTCCATATCTAACCCGTTCAATATCAAGTGAACCTTTATTATTAGTGAAAGCTATATCGATCCGTGATAAGATCCTGTGAGTTTTAGAAAAACATGAATATTTTTTAGCCTTTGGGTACATTGCCCTCCAAATATTAATCCAACCCAGTTCTTCTATAATATTCTTTAATTCATATCCAGTGCAGTATTCCTTATTTCCTAATCTACATCTATCTAACTTACCATCCATTACATTGTTAAAATCTCCTATAAGTAAAAGTGATTTATCACCCACATTAAGCGCGAAATCGTGGATTTTTACTAAAACATCTATTTTAAAAGGTGGCAGTATATAAACATTTGCTATTATCCATGGTCTTCCTTCTAATATACAGTCCATCAGGACATAGCGTACTTCTCTATCCATAACAGTTTTTACTATTATAACATCTATGTCCTGATATATTAATATACTCACTCCTCACGCATATGATGAGTAGACTGAGTGGAAAGAATGCCGCATCCACGGTCTCGACACCCCAATTATCGTTTCACTTGTCAAGTGTGTGTCTTGTAAACAAATTATAAGACCTTTGTATTGAATCAAAAACAGCAACTCTCTTTACACCCCTACTCAATCCCCTAATATTCCATGAGATTATTCTCATAAAGAACTTTTAAAACTAACTGTCCCCCTCCAGAATATACCTGAGGGCCCGGGGAGGAGGAGGGAGAAGGCAAGGAGAAAAAAAACACAAAAAAAACAGAGATCAACATCACAACAGGATAACCCCCCCCCCTCCCCCCCTTCCCATCCCTTTTGAATGACCCAGAAAAACATTTAGCCCTGGCTCTCTATCTTGGCTTTAACCCCTCCCGGCCCGCACCCAGCCCATTAGCCCCTCAGCTCTTTATCTTTTCTTTAATCCATTCTCCAGCCGCTTCCACAGTATCAAAAAACAAGTTATATTTTCCCATTCAATCCTCAGCTTTGCCGGAAACATCATTGAGTATTTTACATTGTTTAAACGCAAGTTTTTTTTAACTCAGTAAACTGGCTTCTTTCCTTTGCCGTTTCCCTTGCATAATCAGAGAATAGCATTACTGTTGCACCTAGATACTCTAGCTTCCCTCTGTTCCTTGACCTGCATAATATCTCCTCCTTATCCCTAACCGATAATAGGTTAAGGATTATTGGTCTCATTCCGGGAGGGGGTAGCTTTGATGACAATCTACAGGGTGGGCCATTTATATGGATACACCTTAATAAAATGGGAATGGTTGGTGATATTAACTTCCTGTTTGTGGCACATTAGTATATGTGAGGGGGGAAACTTTTCAAGATGGGTGGTGACCATGGTGGCCATTTTGAAGTCGGCCATTTTGAATCCAACTTTTGTTTTTGCAATAGGAAGAGGGTCATGTGACACATCAAACTTATTGGGAATTTCACACGAAAAACAATGGTGTGCTTGGTTTTGAACGTAACTTTATTCTTTCATGAGTTATTTACAAGTTTCTCTTTGTTTACATCCATTGACATGTCGCCGAGGTTAACACGTGAGGAGTGGATAGAAATTGTGTTGATGTCTGGTGAACGCAGTAACCGGGTCATTGCAGCAGATTTCAATGCAAGACACCCTACGAGACCACCCATCTCCCATGCTACAGTTAGCAAACTGCTTGCTAAGTTTTGTGAAACTGGTTCAGTGTTGGATTTGCCAAAATGTGGACGCATGAAATCTGTCTCTAATGAAGAAACATCAGTGGCTGTCCTAGCTTCATTCAGCAAGAGCCCACAGCGTAGCACTCGCCGCATGTCACTGGAGAACATCCCTTCGGCGGATATTAGCTACTCACAAATGGCACCCTTACAAACTCCAGCTACTGCAGCATCTCAACGAGGATGACCCAGATCGGCGCACTGAATTTGCAGAATGTGCAAAACAAAAATTGGAACAGGACCCTCAGTTTACGCAGAAGATTTTGTTCAGTGATGAGGCAAACTTTTATGTGAATGGTGAAGTTAGCAAACAAAACCACCGCTATTGGTCTGACACTAACCCACATTGGATAGATCCCTCCAAGACTGTTGGAACAAAAAAATTGATGGTATGGTGTGGTATATGGGGTACAAAGATAGTGGGGCCATTCTTCATCAATAGAAACCTCAAGGCCACTGGATATGTGAAATTGCTACATGATGATGTGTTTCCCTCTTTATGCACTGAAGCTGGCACGTTCCCTGAGTTTTTCCAGCAAGATGGTGCACCACCACATTATGGGTGTCAGGTCCGAGCATTCCTAGATGAACAGTTTCCTGGAAAGTGGATTGGTCATTGTGGGCCAGTTGAATGGCCCCCAAGGTCTCCCGATCTGACCCCTTAGACTTTTATCTTTGGGGTCATCTGAAGGCAATTGTCCATGCTGTGAAGATGCGAGATGTGCAGCACCTGAAACTACAGATACTGGAAGCCTGTGCTAGCATTTCTCCTGCGGTGTTGCTATCAGTGTGTGAAGAGTGGGAGAAGAGGGTTGCATTGACAATCCAACACAATGGGCAGCACATTGAACACATTTTATAAGTGGTCAGAAACTTGTAAATAACTCATGAAAGAATAAAGCTACGTTAAAACTAATCACACCATTGTTTTTCTTGTGAAATTCCCAATAAGTTTGATGTGTCACATGACCCTCTTCCTATTGAAAAAACAAAAGTTGGATTCAAAATGGCCGACTTCAAAATGGCCACCATGGTCACCACCCATCTTTAAAAGTTTCCCCCTCACATATACTAATGTGCCACAAACCGGAAGTTAATATCACCAACCATTCCCATTTTATTAAGGTGTATCCATATAAATGACCCACCCTGTATAAGCCGGTTCCACAAAGTTTTTATAATCTGAGATGTCTTGGCCCAACTGTTCCTTCAGCCAAGTTTGTATAAATATACATGGATCTCGTCCCTCCACTCCCTCCGGGATCCCTAGACATCTCAGATTGGCCCTTCTGGACCTATTTTCTAGATCTACTAGTTTGTTTTTTAATTACCTATTTTCTTCCTTTAAGGTATTTTTTTCTTTAACTGTTATCTGTAGGAGGTCCTCAGAGTCCGATGTTCTTTTCTCTACCTCTTTCAGCCTATCTTTATACTTTTGTAGATCTGCTCTGAGGAGCCCCACCGACTCCCTAATATTTCTAGTCTGGAGAGAGTGGTCTTGTATTGCCAAACTACACTTTTTTATTTCTTGTAATATATCCTGCAGGCTAGGCACCTGCTCCTCTTTTGTAGAGATATTTTCCTCAACATCCTTTAGCTGTTTACTACCTCTCTCCAGACCGAACACCCTCCTCAGGTATTTTCAAATCAATATTTTCTGCCGAGCAGAAAGACTCGCCCTCCTGATCCTGAGGTATATCCTCTTTTTTTTTCTTAGGGGGCTAGTCTGTCCGCGCATATTAGTCAAAAGTTGTTGCTTGGATCTTTCAGTTTTTTTAAACATTGGGGAAATTGAGGTATTTAACTCCAACTGTCCCCTCCCCTTTTTCCCTGTCCCCTGTCTGGCCATTTCTAGCGGCTTCCCTGTTCTCTACTTTTTTTTTGTTTGTTCCTTCTTTCTTTCTTTTTCCCCCCTTCCCTTTCCTTGCCCTTCCTTTCCTTCTTTTCTCTCCTTCCTTTCTTTTCCTTTTCTCTCTCCTTCCCCTCTCTTCCCCTCCCCCTTTCTCCCTTTTTTTCCTTTCTTTTTTCTCCCTTTCTTCCCTTATACTCTGCCAAATGAAGCGGCAAGCTAAGGGGATCAACACGCAATCCCAAGAAAAAAAAAAAAGAAAACACTAATGCATTAATCAAACATCATATGGTAAGAATAATCAACTAACTGCTCAAGTGGTGCATCCATGTATCAGTAGCAAAGCAACGTTGCATTTAGTGCAGTCAGCTTAATTAGGTAGCTTTATATATCAGTTAGTAAAAAGTGGGAACTCTTAACTTTTTGAGACCGTTGGTCCTATAATTGTAATAACACAAAAGTCAATAGGGGTTATTCAATTAGTTGCATTAGTTCACATTCCGGCTATCAGTTCTTTCAAGCCGTTTCCACTGCGACTCTGTATAATGGCAGTTCAAACATACTGTAGCGGGCTCACATTCCAGTTAGTATAGTTAATACAATTAGATTGTCTCAATTGTATCCACAGTTAGTAGAGGGGTACCGGTCTTTTGATTGTATATCAGCCAAGAGTCTTCCGGAGTAGCAAAATCCAGCAATCAGGGGAAAAAATGTGGATTGGGGGGTGATTAACCCCAAACCTTGACCCTCCATTCTGAACACCATATTTCTCAATGCATTTACACCAGAAGACTGGCCTAAATACATTGATAAATTGCCCCACAAAGAATGTCTGTGGTTTCCCTTAGTGTATTAAAAAACTGTCTGCCTGAAGCCACTACTATGGGGATCTCAATGCAAAGGAATTTATACAGATACAATTGGCTGAAATGGAAGCTATAAAAAGCTCTTTGCACTAAACTTTCCCTAGTGGTGGCTGCATGAAAATGCAGTGTTTTTCATGTCAGGAACAAAAGAAGTTCAGTGCCTCCCCTCCCCTCTTCCCTGGGCCCCATAGCAGTCACGTGGTCTACCTCCATGGTAGGTATGCTGCTGCTTCTGCGAAAAAATGGTGTGAGCAAAGAATTTCTTAGAATTTGATTTAGGTCTGATTTGTCCAAATTGGCTGACTGATTTGATTCAAGTCTGAATAAAATTGACCAGATTGTAAGTGCATCATTGGAAAAGTGTCTCTCTGTCTCTCCTTTCCAGATTCTTTCAAATCAAATCACACAAATTTAGAATTTAGAACTTTTTGAAGATTCATGTTGAATTTTTGAATTGATTCGCTTATCTCTAGTTGCAAGCATTCTCTATATCACATGCAGTATTCCCCTTGCAAGGAGGGGGAGAAACAAAAAGGCGTTGTTCTGTCTCCATCACCTAAGTATTAACTTCTATTGTAATCTTGATCTCTGGTGATAGAGGCAAATTGGAAGCCTACGGAACAAATGTATAGTATAAAGTCTATCATGAAAAACCGTACATGGTATCATAGGGTGGCCTGTACCCCCATTGATGCCTGGTAAGAGAAATGGCACATGACCTCCCTAACTACAGCATGGTGGCTCAGTGGTTAGAACAGTTCCTTGTAAAACTGGGGTACTCAAAGCCAGCATTTTTCTGGAGCTTGTACGGTATGTTCTCCCTCTATTGGCGTTGATTTTATCTGGGTACATTTGTTTCCCCTTGGAGACTAAAAAAACATATTGATCTGTTATTTAGATTTTGAGCCCCAATAAGGATTAGTATCGACAATCTTTGTACAGCATTACAGAATATGTTGTTCCTATATAATGCATAACACAAATTAAATGCATAAATTGCCAAGCTAAATTACATATGTAAATGAAGCCTTGATCTGTACAGATGCAGCAGAGCCAATGCAGAGGATGGGATTTTTTGTCACGGTGTACTCCCTCGGGCTATTTCTCTCTGGGGATTGGTGCAGTGGAAAGGTGATTTATAGACTCAGGCCAGAAGTAGTAGAATAAAAGAATCTTTTTACTTTTAGTACATATGATAAGTTGAGTACTGGATAGCCTTAAAACATATATATTTTTATTAAATTATTTAAAATAGTAGGCTTTTATCTGTCACTAAATATCCTGGGGAGCGTCTTCTGTGACTATATGGAGTGACGCACCTTTAATAGGCTATATTAGCTGAATTTAGGTTGACTAAGGTGAGTGGAATGAGCCCATCCCCACATCGCTATTAGCATATCCTATATTCATTACCCCTCCCCTCTACTGTTGTACCTGCTAGATACATTATAGACGGGCTCAACAGTGGATGGGATCGCTTCACCGCCACATCCGATCATGTGATTCTTGGGAGTGACGCGACGCTACACGTCAGGCGTCACATGACTGATCATGTGGGACAGGTGGGAGGGGCTAAATACAAAGCGCGAGGTTTAAAAAGGACGCCAGCGCTAGTCACTCGCTCCCACTGCCATACGCAGGAGAGGTGCGGACATCGGCTGTATACATGGGCAAGTTAAGTACATCCAGTTACACTCTGTGGATTGTTTTAGTTAACTGCCGCAACCTATGATCTAGGATATAACAGGCGTATACTGCATTGTTATTGCCAGCCTATGTCCCGGGTTATTACATTCTGGTCCCCTGATGATCTGACAAAGGTCAGTGAAACGCGTAGGGACGTTTTTTGTCAGTTTTGTTCATTTGTACTTTTTTGTCTGCCTGCCCTATGGAGTGACTGGTCCTTTTTGCTTCTGACGAAGCTGGGCAGTCATTAGGATAAGTCTAAGGGCCATCTAGGGGCAGTCAGAGAGGGTTTGTTCCACAGTGAGGATATAGGGATTTTTGAGGGGTTGAGTCCCAGCATCTGTCTCCCTCTCATATTTCTATCCCTATATTTCCTAACTCACCCTCTGAGTGAACCAGAGTACACACCGCCTGGCTCATTTATTATTTTTCCCTACCAGTTCACTTCTGGTTGGCAGATGGTACCTCTTGACTGAGGTGTTATATTTATGCATACCTTATCGTTGGGCCTACTATTTTAAATAATTTAATAAAAATATATATGTTTTAAGGCTATCCAGTACTCAACTTATCATATTCTCTATTAATTGGGCGCCATTTATTTCTAATTGCTTGACCAGCATTCATTTTGGTTGTGTTCTCTCATACTTTTAGTACATCCATTAGTAGCTTGTACAAAGTGCAATTTCTATCCCTAAATGATGAGGTATGGTGGCTAGCAAAGTTAATGGCACCACTGATGTACTATATTGCTGATTTCTCTCTTGAACTTCTGGCTAATAGCTGTTTGCTGGCACTTGTGGCTATGGATGTTCACTAGTGTTAAGCTAATCAAAGTTAATGAAGTGTAATTCGAGCCGAATTTTAAGGAAAATTAGATTTACCATAAATCTGAAACTGCATGCACTTCAGCCAATCTTCCCGTGGAAATCATGCCCTCCTTGACCTGCAAAGGCAGAATAGTGTTTCCTTACATCGCCTCATATGTGATGTTTCCACACATTGTAACGCCATGCTCCACATGTTGGACTGACTCTATGATCAGAGTAAACCCGTGTCCGATTTCTGATGGTTCAGACGACCCAACAGGACTAACTCATGTGTGAATACCAATTTGCTCATGGTCCCTTTGAGGAGGCCACTTTATTTATGATGTCAGCCAGACTACGGAATTAATAATATCATTCCACTCCTTTGCATCACTGAAGGGTGATGCTGCGAAATCTGATTTGCTGATGGGAACAAATGGTGCCTACGCATTTCACTGGGCGCACCTGAGCCCTGAGAGAATGAATGGGCAGAGGTGGAGGATAAGGATGATGAGAAGGACCTAAATGCCCAAGGAATATCTATACACTAGTTGTCTTATCACGCCCAAGCGTACAGGAGAGGAGCAGGACGAAACATTATGAGCAAGAGTGGTGACAGATGAAGACAACACAGCAGTGGCCCCAACAAGTCGGTGGCAGTATCGCAGTGGATATGAAGGCAGGGGTGCCCCCACTGGGTCCCATTGCGCCAAATGCGCAAATGTCCAGATGCATGCTGAGTTGCTTGCATAGGTTACAATCGCATTATCACTATCGGCAAAGGGGTGACTACTTGCTCTCCATAATGTTAGACCCTCGCTACCAAAATGGGAGCCTTTTTTCCATCTTCTGAGAGGGATAAAAACTCAACTACTATTGAGACATCCATCATCAGCAAGTTAAGTCTTGAGTCTCTGATGAGCAATTTTCTTCAGCCGCCTACTGAAGAAACCACCAAGCAGCAGCAGTACATGGAGCAGAACCTAAACCAACAGGTGGTGGCATACTTAGACTGCACCCTGTCACTCCAGATCCAAGACCCCCTTGGCTACTGGGCAGCCAAACTTGAATTGTGACTGCAACTCGCAAAGTTGCCCTGGGTAAGTTTTCCTGTCCGGCCAGTAGTGTGGCATCATAGCAGGTGTTTAGTGCAGCGGGTGGCTTAGTTACCCGAAAGAGAACTCACATTTCAACACAAAATGTTGAGGGACTAACCTTTATAAAGGCGGATGCACAAAATACAGGATCCACTTTTTTGGGTATGTTCTTCTCACAGAAAAATAAACTGTCATGTGAACACAACCTTACTACCCTCCCCACTGTAATGGGGCCACTACTTGAATCTTGGGGCGACCTGCATGGTTAAGTCCACGATGATAAATTAGACTTGACGCTAACATTGACTTGTAATGCGGAGTTTACACCAGTTATTTGGTCAGTTATTTCCATCACGTTTTTTTGGGGCCAAATTCAGGATCCAAGCATACTCTCAGATTAGCTTATATCATAAATAGATCTTCACCTGTTCTTTGGTTTTGACCCTGCACTGCTTTGGGTTGGCAATAACTGATGAGAATAACTGACCAAATAAGTGAAGTGTGAACTAAGCACTAAGCCTAATAGTAACGCACAGTCATTCTACAGGATGCACTGCCACAACATGGATTAAATATTTTTTCCTCCACTACTATATTGGTGCTGCCTCTATGTTCTTATTTTGTTCCACCAGAGTCATTGGGACACAGCTCCTGCAGGGGCGTGCATTATTATTATTTTTTCTTGCTTTACTGAAGGCTGCTGTATGCTTTTCTTTTGGTTTAGCTAGGAATTAGCTAAGATTGTTAGCCTGCACAATGATGCACACATCCATGTATGAGACCTGCCTCCCACACTGATGCACAGTAACAGTTTTTGCTACCAGAAAGGACTAGCTATGCATGTTGTTGTACTGCATAGTCATGTACACCGAGATATACTCTCCTTAATGTGCTTTGTGACAAAATAATACGTTACTAGGCAAATTTCTTGGAGAAGCGGCCAAATCGAAATTTTGAAAACTTCACTCAACTCTAGTGTTGTAATTGTGTAATGCAGGCTTTGAGAAGGTCTGGCCTGGATGTTATCTAGGTGATAGTTCTGAGCAGAAATCCCTCACCTACAACAGGGTCTGTATAGATGAGGGCTTGCTGGTACTCTGCTGACAATCTTCGCTGTAGCTCTGAAAGGATAGGAGTAGATGTGGTTCTGTTAAACTCTCTGGAGAGGTTATAGAAGAGCTGAATCAAAACGGATCCCAAAACCCTTAGAGCAGGAGCAATTACATTTGCTTCCTTCCTCCTCACTGTCTAGACTAGAAACCCCCTCCTGGCAGGAACCAGGACCATCCCACTCCTATCAAGAGGAGAGAAACAGGGTTGTTAAAGGGGTTTCCAAGATGTTAATACTGATGACTTATTCTCAGGATAGGTCATCAGTATCTGATTAATAGGGGACCCTTGCCGTTCAGTTGTTACAAAAAGGCCAGCTGCGCTAGCAGCAGCACTGTCACCTATCAGCTTTCCTAGGCCAGTGGTTGCAGCTCAGCCCCATAAACAGTGAATGGGGCTAAGCTGCAATATGAAGTACAGCTGCTATACATGTACAAAGCTGTGCTTAGTGAGCAGGGAGAAGGCTACCACGCTCACAGGAGCGGTGATATCTTCTTAAAAGCTGTTTGGGGTAGGTCCTGGGTGTCGGACCCCACCGATCAGATACTGATGATCCATCCTTAGGATATGTCATCAGTATTAAAATCTCAGAAAACCCTTTTAACTGTGTCCCTGCCAACCATACCAGGTCATGCTGGGTGTACATACATAACATAACCATAGGAACAAACCAAACATTGCAGATACCCACAGGTCTAGGCTACTGCACAGGTCCCAGCACATAAATGGGGCTCCTCTGACAGTGTTTTTATATGTATTACAATGATGAGCGGCATACACAATATTCGTTTTCGCGATATTTCGCAAATTTTTCGCATTATATTTGCAATAAATTTACGAATTCTAGAATTCACGATCTCTAGTCATTATTTTTACAATTGTGCAAATCGGCACTAATGATGCACATATTTTTTGTGCAATACATGCAACTTCATATTTTATCAGGTCTGAGTAGATATTACTGATTGGTGCACTAAGTATTGTTGTGACATCACAGCACTATGTCTGTAGCATGTATGTATGGACAGCAGAGAAACAAGAATTCCTATCACACTACCTAACACCCTGCACTGGAACCTATCAGCTACACTATATCACTATCTAACCTACACTAACTATCTCCCACTATATATCTGTATTATATATATACAGTATAAGCTAACTAACTATCTAATGTAATGACACAGCAAAGCACAGAGCACAGCAATGACACTGCTGTCTCTCTCAGAACTGCAAAAAACTGCCGAATTTAGCTCCTGGGGAGTCTTTTATATAGTAAGGGGTAGGCAACTTCCTATGTTTGCTAGGGATGTTGCTAAACATCTGACAAAGATATTGCAGCTTTCTCATTGGCCCACAAGCAAGAAGGGAGGTTACTGATAAAAAAATTCTAGAATATTCACGATTACAAATATATAGCACTATATTCTACATCTTCGCAAATTCTCGAAGTGCGATATTCGCCATAAAAATTTGCAATTAGAATATTCGCGGAGTAGCAATGCCAAAAGTTGTCAGGGTATGGCGAGAGTTGTAGCATCCCAACAGTGAAAGGACTTGCAGGTTGGGGACTACTGCCTTACACAAAGCCGCAGTCATTTATTGAGCTGTGCACTTGTTTCAGTGTATGTGTATTTTCTAATATTAATTTATAGCTTTGATTAACTCAGATTAAGAAGTGTCCTTCGGTCTCTCCACTCAGAACTCTATGTAATTGATGACATATTTCCATTCTGCTTGACTTGATTCTTATCCTACCAATGCACTCTATAATGTTCCATAATGATAATAATTGTATTTTATAGCCATTTAGAGAATTTATGTAGCAGGGGTTGAAAGTAAAAAACGTGTTTGCTGCAGAATTTATTTTCCATATTTTCACATTCTTTTATTGTATTGCTTATGTGCTATGTGTTAGACAGTTTTGCATTTTTTGTGTGAAATTGTGCTAGTTTAAGTAATAAAAATAATTGTTCATTCATTTTGTGATGAGGTCACTTCTCCATGAAGTAATATGTGTGATATACAACATGTCAGAAGATCAACATTACTGCATGCAATAATTTACAGTAAAATACTGTATCTAGTGTTGCTGGCGCAAGTCGCCATCATACTTGTCACGTATATATAACTTGTTACAAACCCTTATGCCATTTTACTTTTTTAAATTTTATCCCATGTGCCTTATCTGTATTAACAAATTCTCAATAGCTCTCTAGCTCTTTTCACTGGCCTTCCAGTCTCAATCTGTAGACTTTGGATGGACGGGATCACATGCGCCACTGGCCTCAGTACTAACATGATCCAGCAGTGACATTCTGATTGGGAACACATAAGGACAGTAATTAGCTGCAATTGTGCATGTGACCCTGTCTATCCAATGCTTTAGCCATGTAGATTCTAAGTTTTTATCTTTCTTTTTCTGTCTTGCCTTTTCTGTAGCAGAAGCAGTAACTTGCAGAGATCTGCTAGTCTCTGGATCCTGAGGCCTAAGAAGAAGGATCTCATAGACTTGCTTCCTCTCTCCTCAATTACTAGCCAATAACTCCTACTTCAGACAGGAAGTTGGACTAGCCCACCCCTGTCAAGAGGAGAGGAACAGGGTGGTTAACCCTATCCCTGCCAACCACATGCCAGGTCATGCTGTGTATACATAAATATAGGATAACATTACATTATAATAAGAACAAACCATTTGTAGATACCCCCCTGGGGTACTGCATAGCACCAGCCAGTAGAAGTAGGCCACAGTTCTCCCTGGCATTCAATAGGTGCCAGATTATTTTTCAGGACAAACATGATCAGATTATGAACTAGCTCCCTCCTCCTTTAAGTCAAAGCAGGATGATGTTGAGGTCACTTCTAAGTCTATAGCAACGTGTCACAGCATTCCTCCTGCAACTCCTCCTTCCGGTCCCAGAAAAGCCTTTTAGTTGCCTACTCTCTGTCTTCACTGCCCTCTCCTAGTGGGACATCTTTTTTTTCCTAAGCGGCAACAAAACCCCATGTTCTATGGAAGATACTCAAGATAGTCTCCCTGAGGACAGCGGCACTTCTGGTCCTCCTCTCCATCATGAGACATTCATAAAAGAATGTGTGTCTACGAGAAAACTTTTTGCGACCAGCAATTACCTTGTGTGCAAGCTGAAATTCCAGTATGTGGGTGGCTATTCTCACTATGGCAATATATTACTTTCCAGCAATTCAGTGTGTCAATATAGATCAATGAGAGTGAAGATAAGACTTCAAAATAGTAATAGCCTCTCCTATTGGTTGAAATTAGGTGAGCCTCTAGAAGGCAGGAACTAAGTTACTATAAGATCCTTCTGCACATCTTCCAGCCATGTGTTCCTCTTAGATTCCAATCTCGTCATTGTACACTATGTAAAGGGCTATATGGCAGCACATGGTACAGCATTACACATCCTCTGGGAAAATAGAACTGGCCAGCATTCCAAATCAGAACAAGTCTATTATCTTCCTTCTCTTGGTTGTCTTTGTGGCTGCATCCCGAAGAATCACAGTATCCTTGTCATCATCATCATTAGATGCTTATTCTCCTGCTCATACTTCTTATCCTCCTCTCTATTGTTAGACATCCATAACAGAATGTGTGTCAATCAGAAAACTATTTACAGCCAACAATTAGCTTGTGTACAAGCTAAAATTCCACCTAGGAAAGGTGCTGATGGTGCAGTTGCTGCTGTACCACTTAGTTCTTGTAAATGTGGTGAAGATCCGCCCCTTCATCCAAATTTAATTCTTCTCTATGCCATCAGCAGAACTTTGTCAGATGTTTGTAGTGGCACAGTTCTGTGCATTCCCCAAAATGTAATTCTTCTCTATGCCATCAGTCAGACTATTTGCCAGTTCTTCATAAACATTGTCTCATCATCAACAAGATTTAATTCTTCACTATACCATTAACCACAGTTTTTGCCAGATGTGTGTAAAGATTGTCTTGATATTTCAGAAATGTGATGAAGGTCAGCGCCTTCACCAAAAATTAATTCTTCTGAATGTCTGTAGTGGCACCGTTCCACACTTTTCCCAAAATGTTGTTCTGCTCTATGTTATAAGTAGGACTTTTTGCAGATTTACATTTTTTCAAACACATTGTTTAAAATTGTTTCTTTTTCTAAATGACTGTGGCCTTCCCCTGCACATACAGTGTTCCCTGACCCCATGGACTTCTAGGCAGCCATATTTGAACAGTGACCAGAACTGGTCCAGTTTGCTCTCTCTGTACTGTCTTATCCAGCCTCCAGAGTCATCTCAGAGAGGGTTTTTTAGCCAGCAGGTAGCATAACACAATCAAAATGGACAAAGTTGTTCTCCACAAGCGTACAAAACATCACTTTGTGAGAAAAAAATGAGGCATGGACCCATGAGAATTTTCACACTCTTCCAGCTGAGACTGATGAATAGATGTGACATCATGCCATGCTGCCTTCTATCCTGCCTACAATCATGTTCTGTCCTTATGGCTCCTGCTGCTGTCGTCACTGCCAGTGCTGCTGATCCATGCTGCAAATCCCACTACTGCCACTTCAATTACCCTACACAGCTGCCACTACTATGACTACTATCCGAACCAGTCACACTCACAACTATTATGCCTACACACCTTACCCTTTCTACATCCACACCACCTGCTGCACTGAAATAAAATGGAACAATTTTTCAAGGCTTCAAAAAAAACTTTTTAGGTCCAGCTTCAAAGTTCAAGGTATAAATCTTTATTCAAGCGGTTTTAAAATATTTCATGCACAGGTACACTTGTGTTACGCGTTTCAGACCATAATCAATATAGGTCATTCTTCATGACACAACATTACTCGAAAGAGTGCACTTTATATACCACACCTACACCTGACCATGAAATCAGGAAATTGCGTTGGCTTTAACATACTCAGTGCAAACAAGTGCACATGCAGTAATTACTAAAAAAGCACATATTGAATAAGCATTATATAATAAAATTATGCTGCACTTCATTATTATTAGTATAAACTATTATTCACTGCCGGGCTGGATTATAAAAATTCTCTCAAGAAGAAAACATCCATCCTAATACTGCAGTATGAGAACTTGTCTTTTATTTAACCCCTGCGGGTGACGTGTAGCCAACTGGAACATCCAATATGCCTCTCTATTGAGTAGCTTTCTTCTCAATCTCTTCCTCTGATCGGAACTGCTATTCTCTCACATGCCTTGTGCTCTCAATTTGGAAGTATCCCCACCATGACAAACCGCAAAGTGTAAACTTACCACAGACACATTACGGTTCTCATGGTGGGGGCACATCAGAAATAGGTTTACGTATCTCTCCCCTTTATCTGGTTAGAGGTGCATCCCACATATTGTAGCCGACAATCAATACATGTACCAAATAGATCGCATTCTTAGTCTTGCAATTAAGGTAGGATTTGATGGCAAATTCCTTGTCATTTGCAGTAGATTTAAATTGGTTAGTGACCTGCATGTGGCTACAGCAGATGCATCTGCCAGGACCACATTTATAACTACCTTTACTACTGATCCATGCAGCCTTCACAGCTCCAGGCTCCTTAAATGGACTAGGACTAAGTGTTTGGCCAAGGGTCGGGGCTTTACGTGCTGATCACCTAATGCTCTCCTCCACTATGGCTGATCACTGATTATCATATCTTAGGAGGGGTAGATGTTTTTTATTATTTTACATATCGCGTCATATTGCTCAGTATATTGGGTGACAAAAGTTGTGGCATTGTTCTTGATATAGCTCAGCCCATATCTATCATTAATGGCTTTTTTCTCAGGAAAAATAAGTGTGTTTCTCTCCATTTTAAAGACCGTTTTATAGTGGTTAGATGTTACTTGTCTAGAGTACAACCTACATGCAAGCCTCCTCATAATATTATTAGCCTCAAGATTGAAGGAAATCTCATCCGTGCAATTCCTCTTAGCCCTGATCATTTCACCTTTCGGGATATTCTGGATAACATGTGGTGGATGACAAGAGGATGCATGGAGTATGGTGTTACCTTCCGTATCTTTCCTATAGGTACTTGTATAAACTGATGACGTACCTATATCCCCCCTCAGGCACAAATCCAAAAAATTTATAGTATCCAATTCATGGTGGACATCCAATGTAATAGAGTCCACACATGAATTTAAGTGAACAGCGGTATGGCCGCCAAATCAGCCAGACCAGACCAGTAGCAGGTCATTGATGTAGCGGCCATACCACTGCACACAGCCACCAAAAGGGAGAGTGTCGATAAGGAGAAAGCTCCTCTCCCACCATGCCATAAATATATTAGCTATGGAGGGAGAGAACTTAGCCCCCATCGACACTCCCGAGATTTGTAAGTAAAAATTATTGTTGAACATAAAAAAATTGTGTCTGAGGAGGAAGTCAACAGCTGTACCCATGAATTCCTGCAGTTCTCTAGTATAATTACTGTATACATCAAGGAACCAAGCCAGTGCCCTCAGGGCCAGATCATGGGGGATATTTGTGTACAGTGACACCACATCCACGGTAATCCATCTGAACCCCTCACACCATTTAAATTCAGAGAATGCCTGTAGTACAGACCTGGTATTCTTCAGAGGAACCAATGGTTGTAGTAGAGAATCTACCCATTCAGAAAGTTTTTCTGAGAAGGATCCAATCTCTGCCATTATAGGTCTTAATGGAGGAGCAAAAACACCCTTATGGATTTTCGGCAGGGCATGAAAAATCGAGAGATGACTGGATTGGGTACATATAGATAATTATATTCTTTTTTTATTAAAAATGCCTAATTCCATACCCATTGTCAAAATATTAACCAATTCCGTCTGATAAGAGAGCGCGGGTATAGACAGAAGTGTTACTTAACAACATCTGTACCTGTGACTTATATACCGCACTATCTAATATGACAAACCGCTCCTCCCTTATCAGCATTTTTTATAATCAAGTCATCTCTATCCCTCAGGCTCTGCAATGCCTTTAGTTTCAACACTGACATGTGGAGCGTTTTTTATGTCCTATAGGACTTGGGCGTCTGTCCAACCTACTTTTATCATTTAAAGCACAAAGGGTCTCTCTCCACCAATTCCTGGTAACGATCCAAAGCCGGAGACCTTGACTGAAGAGGATAAAAATCCCTATTACTCGTGGTAAAACATACCGGTCTATTACTCAATTCAAGGTCATTCGGCTTTGTGAGCATTTCTTGCAGAGAGGCTTTGTGCACTAATTCAGGAAACAACATTGTATTCCCCCGAAATTTAACATTATCTTGTACAAACCCCAATGCATCATGTGTCATAGATTGACTCAACTCCATATCAGCAATACTTTTATCTACATCCTCAAAATGCTTCTTCAAAGTAAGACTACGGGCAAATCGATTTACATCTACAGGGTGGGCCATTTATATGGATACACCTTAATAAATGGGAATGGTTGGTGATATTAACTTCCTGTTTGTGGCACATTAGTATATGTGAAGGGGGAAACTTTTCAAGATGGGTGGTGACCATGGCGGCCATTTTGAAGTCGGCCATTTTGAATCCAACTTTTGTTTTTTCAATAGGAAGAGGGTCATGTGACACATCAAACTTATTGGGAATTTCACAAAGAAAACAATGGTGTGCTTGGTTTTAACGTATTTTTATTCTTTCATGAGTTATTTACAAGTTTCTGACCACTTATAAAATGTGTTCAATGTGCTGCCCATTGTGTTGGATTGTCAATGCAACCCTCTTCTCCCACAAGATGTGCAGCACCTGAAACTACGGATACTGGAAGCCTGTGCTAGCATTTCTCTTGCGGTGTTGCTATCAGTGTGTGAAGAGTGGGAGAAGAGGGTTGCATTGACAATCCAACACAATGGGCAGCACATTGAACACATTTTATAAGTGGTCAGAAACCTGTAAATAACTAATGAAAGAATAAAGTTACGTTAAAACCAAGCACACCATTGTTTTTCTTGTGAAATCCCCAATAAGTTTGATGTGTCACATGACCCTCTTCCTATTGAAAAAACAAAAGTTGGATTCAAAATGGCTGACTTCAAAATGGCCACCATGGTCACCACCCATCTTGAAAAGTTTCCCCCCTCACATATACTAATGTGCCACAAACAGGAAGTTAATATCACCAACCATTCCGATTTTATTAAGGTGTATCCATATATATGGCCCACCCTGTATAATGGTCTTATATAAATCAAACTGATAAGTCGGGGGAAAATGACAAACCCCTCTTTAACACATCAATCTGCTCCGTCGATAGAATAGTGGCTGACATATCCATCACCTGCAAGTCCGCTACTCTTTCCTGTGTCGGGAGGGATATCGGTGCGTTTTTTCTATGCCGCTTCCCCGCCCTTCGTTTAATGCAGCTCTTTTGTGGTGCGGGATATTTGCAGAAGGAAAACATTCACCTGTTGTCTCAGTTAACCCTGGATTGTCCGTAGTTGCTGAGTCCGAAGAATCCATATCGGTTGAGCTGAATGACACTTTAGAAGAAGGTCTTCTTTTAGAATATGATCTCCTTAGAATGGATCGAGGTAGGTTAGTTTTGGATTAAGTCCATTTATAAACAGTATTGTTGTTATAGTCCAACAAGTCCCTGTTATATTTTGTTGGTTTCGATTGGATAATGATGTCTTCCAATTTAGTGAGATTGTCTCTTAGCTTATTATCCAGATCTTTGAACAACAAATTATCCACAAATGGTAACAGTGTGTCCTGTGTTTTTCATATTTCATCTTTTAACTCTGTAAGAGTTTTTTGCTCCTATTGTACAATTAATTGCATGAGTTTAATTGAACAGTCCAAAAGGATTGCCTGCCATTGCAGTGTGAAATTGTCAGAATACACCGTGGTGGGCTTCTTTTTCAACCTCAAACCCGGTGGAATCATCATTTTGTCCATATACTTTTGGAGTGTGGTTGAGTCCCACCAGGTGCGTAACTCCTTCACTAATAATTTCTCCAGTGAAGGCATGAGTCCGTTAACTTTGAGCTTGTCCTGTGTGGATTGATCTGAGATATGAAATATGGCATTCATCCTTAACATACGATCACCATCTTCCTCCACCGGGCGCATTGAAATGTGCGCCATATCTCTCTAGATCAACAGCCCGGAACAATAAAGAAAAACCGCTCAGTGTGTATAGACACCACACACAAGGAGTGCACGCTGACCAGATACTTTGAAACAGAAACAAAAGAAGGCAGCTCTCACCTGTGTATCCTTGACTTGAGGCTGGACATAGCTTCTGGATGCGCTATCAGTGAAACCTCAAAAAAAAAAACTTTTATAGGTCCAGCTCCAAAGTTCAAGGTATAAATCTTTATTCAAGCGGTTTCAAAATATTTCAGTGCACAGGTACACTTGTGTTACGCATTTCAGACCATAATCAATATAGGTCCTTCTTCATGACACATATCGAACATGCATTATATAATAAAATTATGTGCACTTCATTACTATTAGTAAAAACTATTATTCACTGCCGGCTGGATTTACACAGTATTTTGCTGAACAAGTCACTGTTTCTTCGGCCATTAACATGTGTGTGTACAAGCAAGCAAAACATTGGATTGACATTCCAATTCATACAATAGTGTGTAGCTCTGTGATGGGCCAAGGTCCAAGTATAATTAGGTTCTGTAAATCACGGCACTCAACGGAAGAAATATCTTTGCAAAAGCCATACTGCATGCTGCATCTCTCTTACATTAGCAGCCATGAACAAGGTCCGGGATGGACCGAAACGTTTGCCACTACTAACATATCTGTACTTTAAGGATGGAATAAAAATATTTTTAATTGCAAAGATATTTCTTCAGTTGAGTGCCATGATTTACAGAACCTGTATATAAACAAGGGCAGAGATCTGTCCCAATTAATCCTTCATTTATGGAAGTTTGGTCCCAACAAGCCGCTGTTTTTTTCTGATAACACAGTTTGTGTTTAAACACCATCTGCCCCAATAAGGGAAACTTTTTGGAAGGTTTCTAATATTAACAAGCATTACAAATGCAACGGCAGAATGCGGTTTTAAACATGTTGTTTGTTATCACCATCAAGCATGCTTTTACCCATAGCTACAGTATATATGTCAGTGTCACTCTGACATTATTTGCTATTGTTTTCATTGCATTAAAGAGCTTAAAAAAAAATTAAAAAATTAGGGCAATTATAGCACCTTTGAAATTTTGTTTTTAAATCTAACATGAAACAAATATCTAGTTTCCATACCCTGAGAGAAAGCAGGGGTGTACCGAGGGGACACAGATGGGGCACGTGCCCTGGGAAGTTCCTTTCCATAGTGATGCACTATCTGCTCCTTGCTTCACTGTTCTGCCGGTGCTCCCCCCTTAGGCCGCACATCATGCTGCTGCCTGTGGAACGAGAGCCGAAAGCCCGGGAATTGGCCTCCTGCACAGCCAGCAGCCCAATGCCTGTGTGGGAGAAAGTCATGCTGCTCGATGTGCCGAACATCAAGGAAGCAGGTAAGTATTTGTGTTTTTTTTAATGTAGCTAGAGAGGGCACTGGGGGCCACATAGAGGATATAACTGGGCACATACAGGGCACATATCTGGGCATAACTACAGTGAGGGGGCACATATCTTGGCATAACTACTTTAAGGGGTCACAAAAGTGGACATAACTACTGTGAGGGGGGTCCAAACTGAGCATACCTACTGTGAGGGGCACAAAGATGGGCATAATTACTGTGAGAAGGCACATCTACTGTGGCTGCCACAAAGGTAGACATAACTACTGTGAGGAGCACAAAGGTGGGCGTAACTACTGTGAAGGGGCATAAATATGGGGATAACTACTGTGACAGGCACAAAGATGGGCATAACTACAGTGAGGGGCCACAAGGAGGACATAACTACTGTGAATCAGCACAAAGGTGTACATAACTACTGTAAAGGGGCACAAAGTTGAGCATAAATACTGTGAAGGGCCACGAAGATGGGCATAACTAATGTAATCGGCACAAAGGTGGGCATAACTACAGTGAGGGGCCACAAGGAGGACATAACTATTGTGAAGGGGCAACAATGTGGGCATTTATGCTGTAAAGGAGGAACAATGTGGGCATAAATTACTGTGAGGGGGCACAATGTGGGCATTAGTACTGTGTAGTAGCACTAAGGTGAAATGCCCTAGATTACCCTGTTATACATTGGGATGGCTCAGTCTTACAGGACCAGCACAGCACCCTCTTGTATGTATTTACCAGGTACAGTCGTCATCCCTTCCTTATGTGATTATTCTTTTCTCTCTATCACCACAGTGACCCTATTCTGGATCCAGAGAACATTACGCCGACATGCCAGCAACACCCTCGATGAGGTAGAACCAGTTGGGTCTTTCGTTTATTGCAAGTGTCACACTCATGTGTGGGAGGAAAACAACACACCGAGCATACTGGAATAAATCCTGGAAAATAGAGAAGGAAGATGGACACCTCCTAGAGGGAATCCTAACTCCAGTCCTGACAGACTACCAGTATGAACAGGCCCCAAAGGTAGGCAAGTTCATACATCGAGGTGAATGTGATAGACGGCTCTACTGTTCAAGCAAATGATAGAGGTGCAGAAACTGCTAAATCTGACTCACCCAGTCAGGATAGTGGAATAAGAAGTAAAGAGATAAGCAGGCACACTCATACAGTGGGATGCGAAAGTTTGGGCAACCTTGTTAATCGTCATGATTTTCCTGTATAAATCGTTGGCTGTTACGATAAAAAATGTCAGTTAAATATATCATATAGGAGACACACACAGTGATATTTGAGAAGTGAAATGAAGTTTATTGGATTCACAGAAAGTGTGCTATAATTTTTTAAACAAAATTAGGCAGGTGCATAAATTTGGGCACCACAAAAAAGAAATGAAATCAATATTTAGTAGATCCTCCTTTTGCAGAAATTACAGCCTCTAAACACTTCCTGTAGGTTCCATTGAGAGTCTGGATTCTGGTTGAAGGTATTTTGGACCATTCCTCTTTACAATACATCTTGTTTAAACAAAATTAGGCAGGTGCATAAATTTGGGCACTGTTGTCATTTTATTGATTCCAAAACCTTTAGAACTAATTATTGGAACTCAAATTGGCTTGGTAAGCTCAGTGACCCCTGACCTACATACACAGGTGAATCCAATTATGAGAAAGAGTATTTAAGGGGGTCAATTGTAAGTTTCCCTCCTCTTTTAATTTTCTCTGAAGAGTAGCAACATGGCGGTCTCAAAACAACTCTCAAATGACCTGAAGACAAAGATTGTTCACCATCATGGTTTAGGGGAAGGATACAGAAAGCTGTCTTAGAGATTTCAGCTGTCTGTTTCAACAGTTAGGAACATATTGAGGAAATGGAAGACCACAGGCTCAGTTCAAGTTAAGGCTCGAAGTGGCAGACCAAGAAAAATCTCGGATAGACAGAAGCGACGAATGGTGAGAACAGTCAGTCAACCCACAGACCAGCACCAAAGACCTACAACATCATCTTGCTGCAGATGGAGTCACTGTGCATCGTTCAACCATTCGGTGCACTTTACACAAGGAGATGCTGTATGCGAGAGTGATGCAGAGGAAGCCTTTTCTCCGCCCACAGCACAAAAAGTGCCGCTTGAGGTGGGCTAAAGCACATTTGGACAAGCCAGCTTCATTTTGGAATTAGGTGCTGTGGACTGATGAAACTAAAATTGAGTTATTTGGCCATAACAAGGGGCGTTATGCATGGAGGAAAAAGAACACAGCATTCCAATAAAAACACCTGCTACCTACAGTAAAATATAGTGGTGGTTCCATCATGCTGTGGGGCTGTGTGGCCAGTACAGGGACTGGGAATCTTGTCAAAGTTGAGGGACGCATGGATTCCACTCAGTATCAGCAGATTCTGGAGACCAATGTCCAGGAATCAGTGACAAAGCTGAAGCTGCGCCGGGGCTGGATCTTTCAACAAGACAACGACCCTAAACACTGCTCAAAATCCACTAAGGCATTTATGCAGAGGAACAAGTACAACGTTCTGGAATGGCCATCTCAGTCCCCAGACTTGAATATAATTGAAAATCTGTGGTCTGACTTAAAGAGAGCTGTCCATGCTCGGAAGGCATCAAACCTGAATGAACTAAAGATGTATTGTAAAGAGGAATGGTCCAAAATACCTTCAACCAGAATCCAGACTCTCAATGGAACCTACAGGAAGTGTTTAGAGGCTGTAATTTCTGCAAAAGGAGGATCTACTAAATATTGATTTCATTTCTTTTTTGTGGTGCCCAAATTTATGCACCTGCCTAATTTTGTTTAAAAAATTATAGCACACTTTCTGTAAATCCAATAAACTTCATTTCACTTCTCAAATATCACTGTGTGTGTCTCCTATATGATATATTTAACTGACATTTTTTATCGTAACAACGAACGATTTATACAGGAAAATCATGACGATTAACAAGGTTGCCCAAACTTTCGCATCCCACTGTATATGGGTAGAATCTGATCTAGTTTATTTATAGGAATAATATGGATAGTGCTAATTAAGATATAGTTGAAAAGTATGAGATGAATAAGATCAATAGTCCAAAGTGTGATTCAATAAAATATTCCTTGGAGTAAAAATAAAAATATAAATATATAATAGCCACTTATGGTAAAAAATGGTACTAAATGGATAAGATGTAGTCAATAAATGGAGTTCCACCGTATTGTGAGGATATGTGGTGATGATTACAGATCTTGTATTATACCAGGAACGGTCTTGCTTGATCTGAGGCTTCAGGATGTATGAGTAAAAACAATGTATATAAAGTCAAGTAGCTGTAATGCTGCACGGTGCTGTGGGAAAAGAAGGTGCGCTGTGCCTGAGCGCGGCGTCCCGCGCTGTCTCCGGCTTCAGAGATCACTTACCCACCAACCGGCGCTGCTGGTCCTCTGATCCTCCAATGTCGATCAGCTGTTCCTGGAAAAAATCGTGAAGTCCAACGCGATCTGGTGATAAAGGCTTAAGCATTCCTCATGGTGCCCAGGGCGTGTTTCGCGTGTCTGTAGTATGACATGGGTGGTCACGTGATCGCGGTCCTCGCGATATTTCTCGGAGCCCTCCTTAAGGTGTAGTTGAGATGATGCACCGTAATTAGTGTTAGACAATCCTCTATAGGCTTTTGCTTAGACGCGTTGCGGGAGACTCTGCCTTCATACATCGGATACCTAAAATCATTTCTCACCCTATAGGACCCTGAAACTAATGTCAGGACTGGGTCTACCTGTTCCTCCAAAGGGAAGGACAAACAGGAGTCTCCCTCAGGCCTAATCACAAACAGGGAAAGGCAACACAGATATATATATACATATATACAGTACAGACCAAAAGTTTGGACACACCTTCTCATTCAAAGAGTTTTCTTTATTTTCATGACTATGAAAATTGTAGATTCACACTGAAGGCATCAAAACTATGAATTAACACATGTGGAATTATATACATAACAAACAAGTGTGAAACAACTGAAAATATGTCATATTCTAGGTTCTTCAAAGTAGCCACCTTTTGCTTTGATTACTGCTTTGCACACTCTTGATGAGCTTCAAGAGGTAGTCCCCTAAAATGGTTTTCACTTCATAGGTGTGCCCTGTCAGGTTTAATA
This sequence comes from Bufo bufo, assembly GCF_905171765.1. Lineage (NCBI taxonomy): Eukaryota > Metazoa > Chordata > Amphibia > Anura > Bufonidae > Bufo > Bufo bufo. The sequence goes on along the minus strand of NC_053392.1, from coordinate 93,838,272 downwards.
AGTGGGATTTATTGCCTTATAAATGGGGTTGGGACCATCACTTGTATTGAGGAGAAGTCAGGTGGATACACAGCTGATAGTCCTACTGAATAGACTGTTAGAATTTGTATAATGGCAAGAAAAAAGCAGCTAAGTAAAGAAAAACGAGTGGCCATCATTACTTTAAGAAATGAAGGTCAGTCAGCCGAAAAATTGGGAAAACTTTGAAAGTAAGGGCTATTTGACCATGAAGGAGAGTGATGGGGTGCTGCGCCAGATGACCTGGCCTCCACAGTCACCGGACCTGAACCCAATCGAGATGGTTTGGGGTGAGCTGGACCGCAGAGTGAAGGCAAAAGGGCCAACAAGTGCTAAGCATCTCTGGGAACTCCTTCAAGACTGTTGGTAGAGCATTTCAGGGGACAACCTCTTGAAGCTCATCAAGAGAATGCCAAGAGTGTGCAAAGCAGTAATCAAAGCAAAAGGTGGCTACTTTGAAGAACCTAGAATATTACATATTTTCAGTTGTTTCACACTTGTTTGTTATGTATATAATTCCACATGTGTTAATTCATAGTTTTGATGCCTTCATAGTCATGAAAATAAAGAAAACTCTTTGAATGAGGTGTGTCCAAACTTTTGGTCTGTACTGTATATATAAACAAAATACAAAAGAGAAAGGAAACACTTATCTTCAATGAAGCTTTGGTAGCACCAGGAACTCAGCCAAGAACCAAACACAAGCTAACGGCAAGTTCAACAGAAGCTATAAACCGCATAGCATAGTGGGAGAAACAACAATGAACAGAGAAGGTTAAATGACCACAATAGCCACACCTGTGGAAAGAAGGTGTGGCAAGTACCTGAAACAACACAGTCATTTGATCCAAAAGGAAAACATGTCCGATAAAACCACGTGTTGCCAGTCTCACAGATCTCCCTCCACCTGTCGCGGGAACGTCCCGATGTCTCTGTACGTCCATGACAGCAAGGTGTATTAGTACTGCCGTGTATCCTATGATTGATTTTATTAGGTGGGACTGGGTGAGTGTAGTTATACATTGGGAGGAGTTAGAGAAGTGGCTTAGTGTAACAAAAATTTGCCACAGTGCACGCTGCTTAACTACCCCTTCTTTAAGTAAATTAGAGTCGTGTGTGACGGGGGAGGGGGGGTGGCTGTTTGGGGGGGCAGCGCGAACTTCTGAAGAAAGTATCTATATGTAAGTGGTTATTGTTCAGTAAATTAGAATAATATAAGCAACAAAGTGTGTACTTTCTCTGGTATTAATAAGAACAATTCATTTTTGAGGTGGGTGACAGTTTTGACATTGGTGACAGTTCCAGTAGTTGATTTCACCTTTATGGCACATTGTGTTGAGCACAGAGGTAAAAGTTGCTAATATATGTGATGCATTCAACAATGTGTTCTGGACATAAGGCCCTTTCTTAGTGTCCATCCTTGTGTGGCTATGCACGTTAGTGCTGAGTGCAGTAAAGCCTTCGAGGTGGAATTCAGTCAGAAGTTTAGGAAAACTTAAATTTGCAACTAATCCGATTTTCTCACACTTTGTGGCAATGAATACGGTTTTCCTAAAATGGCGGCTGCTTGTGTTACAAAGCAAAAGTAAGTATAGAGGAGACAAGTCTAGGAACGCAAGATCACCCATAATGCTGTGCAGCCAGCCAATCCACAGATAGCCATCCCCTATGATGTCACAACCCTATAAAACCCTCATCCCGCGAGGTCTCCGCCATTGTCCTGTGAGCTGAGCATAGGGAGAGACGTGGCAAGCGCTCATGTGCTAGGGACAGTGTTACTGAAAACAATTAATAAAAGAATACAATACCAACAAGATTGAAGCCTTTATTATTCCAGTGCCAAGAGTGCCAACCAATACCATACAGTCTGCACCCCAGGAGGGGCAGGTCTTAATGATAAACTTCCTGATCTTTTACTGACTTTACTTCCTAGAAAAGTCATCAAGATGCAGAGAGAGGAGGAGCTGGATGTTCGTGATGACATATTCTCATCAATATTAGATGATGTGAACAAGGAGGAAAAACAGATGGCAGAAGGAGGGATCCCACCTGTAGGGCAGGAGAGCATTGGGGTTGGAGAAGTGGGTATGCTAGCGTATTGTGCCCCTACCTAACCAGTCAAACCCCATACCAGCAACAGCCCCTGTTTAAAGGTGCATTATAGGTGCAGCATGGCCATTAAAAATGAAGACCAACTGTGGAGTGCCGTCTTCATTAAGTATTAAAGGCCGCTGCGTGGTTCTTCATCGCAGCGTGGCCGCAACCCGCCCACAGCACGGCCTCTCCATGTTGCCGTACCCTAAGGCAGAATGGCCTGGGTATACCTGATTTATAGCTAATTCATGACAAATTAATTCGTAACAAATTGAATTTCTAGGGGAACTTTGACGAAGCTTCTCAATTGAATTTTTCTAAACTTCGCTCATCTCTAATGCCTGTTACTGCATATGACAAGCCGCAGTGCCTGTGTAAATACCTGAAAGATTTATGGTCCCTTTCATGTGCTGGTTAGGAGAGGTTGGACCTCCACTGATAAATACTGATGACCTGTTCTAAGGATAGGCCATCAGAGCAAAAGTCTTCAAAAGCATCTTTAGAATCAAGAGATCAGGGTAGTTTTCATTACCAATTCTCAATGTGACATATTCAAGCACAAAGCAGAAGCCATCAGCTACTGTTAGCACATCATATTACAGAGAATAACGCTGCCCTGCTACATATATAGTAATAAAAAAAAACTATCCTCATATGCTCTCACTGAATTAGTGGAGCAACTCAGCCGCCAGTGGTAATACATATACTATAGTCTTAGGTTCAGACTAAATAAATAATTTGCCGTTATGTATGGTATATGAAGATGGAGGTTTATCGGTGCAGAGGCTCTTCAAGATTTAATTTGCACACAAAAAGATTTTACTTCTCACTTTTCCATTCCAGTTGGTTTCTGCATTTTTGCTTTGAAATTTTAATGGTCCTCATTTCAAGGATTAATGTTTCTTTCAGGTGTAACAAACATGTCAGTTAAGCTTTAATTACTTCACTCAACCAGGAACTCCATGAAGATAATACCCTTAAATATATAGTCCACCAGGAAGATGTGTCCTTAAACTTGTCTACAATAGTGTAACACAGAAATAGAATCTCCAACATGCAACTTGCAATGTGCTCTAGATGCATTTCATTAAGTACATATCTTGTCTGTGGCAACAGTAGTTAGCTGACAGTTTGAGTTGACAGTCCTTCCACACTGGATTCTCCGCTATGTCTTCTTCTTGATCAGGTTCAAAACCTGTCAATACTTCACAAGCAGAAAACAGGGCCAAAAATGTCACATTACATAGTTTTGTTTCTACTTGATTTGCATAAATTCCATATGATAATGGATGATTATTTAACCAATCACTGGTAACAGGCGTCGTCCCAGAAGATTGGAAATTAGCAAATGTTGTGCCCATTCTCAAGAAAGGTAGTAGGGAGGAATCGGGCAACTATAGACCAGTAAGCCTGACATTAATAGTGGGGAAATTAATGGAAACCATACTCAAGGAGAGGATTGTGGAACATCTAAAATCCCATGGATTGAAAGATGAAAAACAGCATGGGTTTACTTCAGGGAGATTATGTCAAACTAATCTTATTGATTTTTTTTATTGGGTGACTAAAATAATAGATGGCGGAGGTGCAGTAGACATTGCTTATCTAGACTTTAGTAAGGCTTTTGATACTGTTCCACATAGAAGGATTATCAATAAATTAGAGTCTTTGGGCTTGGACACCCATATTGTTGAATGGATTAGGCAGTGGCTGAGGGACAGACAACAGAGGGTCGTAGTCAATGGAGTATATTCAGACCATAGTCTTGTTACCAGTGGGGTACCTCAGGGATCTGTTCTGGGACCCATATTGTTTAATATCTTTATCAGCGAAATTGCAGAAGGCCTCGATGGTAAGGTGTGTCTTTTTGCTGATGACACAAAGATTTGTAACAGGGTTGATGTTCCTGGAGGGATATACCAAATGGAAAAGTATTTAGGAAAACTAGAGGAATGGTCAAAAATTTGGCAACTAAAATTTAATGTTGATAAGTGCAAGATAATGCACCTGGGGCGTAAAAACCCAAGAGCAGAATATAAAATCAGTGATACAGTCCTAACCTCAGTATCTGAGGAAAGGGATTTAGGGGTCATTATTTCAGAAGACTTAAAGGTAGGCAGACAATGTCATAGAGCAGCAGGAAATGCTAGCAGAATGCTTGGGTGTATAGGGAGAGGCATTACCAGTAGAAAGAGGGAGGCGCTTATGCCGCTCTACAGAGCACTAGTGAGACCTCATTTGGAGTATTGTGCGCAGTACTGGAGACCATATGTCCAGAAGGATATTGATACTTTGGAGAGAGTTCAGAGAAGAGCTACTAAACTGGTACATGAATTGCAGGATAAAACTTACCAGGAAAGATTAAAGGACCTTAACATGTATAGCTTGGAAGAAAGACGAGACAGAGGGGATATGATAGAAACTTTTAAATACATAAAGGGAATCAACAAGATAAAAGAGGAGAGAATATTTAAAAGAAGAAAAACTGCTACAAGAGGACATAGTTTTAAATTAGAGGGGCAAAGGTTTAAAAGCAATATCAGGAAGTATTACTTTACTGAGAGAGTAGTGGATGCATGGAATAGCCTTCCTGCAGAAGTGGCAGCTGCAAATACAGTGGAGGAGTTTAAGCATGCATGGGATTGGCATAAGGCCATACTTCATATAAGATAGAGCCAGGGGCTATTCATAGTATTCAGTATATTGGGCAGACTAGATGGGCCAAATGGTTCTTATCTGCCGACACATTCTATGTTTCTATGTTTTTATGATTATCAGGAAGTCTTCAAGCTGCATCATACAAAATATTGTCCGACACACATACCTCCAAAAATATATTATACTGCCCAAAATTTATTCTCATCCCAGAACAGGCCCCTTCATTTACTTACAATTCCTCAGTCCCAAATCCTTTCCTCTTCCAAATGCCACCACACGCAGGATCCTGATGCTAGCTAGTTTGACCTGCCCGGAATTTTGTGCACCATTAACCACCTGGCACCTATTCCTATTCATGCATATAGATTATTATAATGTCCTGGGAGATATCCCACTACTGACAGGGGCAGACTGGCCATAGACCCCATAGAGAAATTTTATGATGGGCTGATGCCCAGGGGCCGATTGAGCCCTCCTCACAGCCACCAGCCAGGAGCATCAGGCATTCATCCCTTTTCCGTAAAGGGATAATCACACAAATTTAAAACTCTTTTTTACTTACATATCTGGAGGATTTTCTTCTCTTTCCAGGGCCGTCTTTACCGCAGGACAAAAGGGGCAGCTGCCCCGGGGCCCAGTTGCTCCTGGGGGGCCCAAGCAGCACTCAGTCACCAATAAGACTTTTTAGCCTTAGCTACCGCACTGTAGCCGAATATTGCGGCGGGGCATGGGAGCGCACCCCAGCGGCTTCCCCCCCCCACACACATCCGGCGCTTTCCCTCAATATGACTGCAGGAGCCCAGGAGCGCGACGGAAAGTCACGTGACTGTCAGAGCTTCCGGTGTGCAGAGCAACGGCTCTCAGCTAGAAGAGAAGGAAGATGCGTCAGCGGCTGCAAAGCAGATAGCGGCGGAGCTGGTGCCTCATCCCTTGTACATATAGATATACTGTATATACTGTATGGAGACCAACCCCGCTGCCCGATCATTTTACAGTGCTGTAATATGCCTCTTATATGTGGAGAGCGGTGATGTCACTGATGTAATATATCACCTATATGTGGAGAGCGGTGATGTCACTGATGTAATATATTACTTATAAGTGATATATTACATCAGTGACATCACCACTTTCCACATAAAAGTAAAATATTACATCAGTGACATCACCACTCTCCACATATAAGTAATATATTACATCAGTGACATCACCGCTGTCCACATAAGTAATATATTACATCAGTGACATCACTGCTGTCCACATATACCGGTAAGTAATATATTACATCAGTGACATCACCGCTCTCCACATATATGTGAAGAGCGGTGATGTCACTGATGTAATATATCGCCTATATGTGGACAGCAGTGATGTCACTGATGTAATATATCATTATATGTGGAGAGCGGTGATGTCACTGATGTAATATATCATTATATGTGGACAGCGGTCATGTCACTGATGTAATATATCACTTATATGTGGACAGCGGTGATGTCACTGATGTAATATATCACTTATATGTGGACAGCGGTGATGTCACTGATGTAATATATCACTTATATGTGGAGAGCGGTGATGTTACTGACTGATGTAATATAACATTATATGTGGAGAGCAGTGATGTCACTGATGTAATATATCACTTATATGTGGACAGCGGTGATGTCACTGATGTAATATATCACTTATATGTGGACAGTGGTGATGTCACTGATGTAATATATCACTTATATGTGGAGAGCGGTGATGTTACTGACTGATGTAATATAACATTATATGTGGAGAGCAGTGATGTCACTGATGTAATATATCATTATATGTGGAGAGCGGTGATGTCACTGATGTAATATATCATTATATGTGGACAGCGGTCATGTCACTGATGTAATATATCACTTATATGTGGACAGCGGTGATGTCACTGATGTAATATATCACTTATATGTGGACAGCGGTGATGTCACTGATGTAATATATCACTTATATGTGGAGAGCGGTGATGTTACTGACTGATGTAATATAACATTATATGTGGAGAGCAGTGATGTCACTGATGTAATATATCACTTATATGTGGACAGCGGTGATGTCACTGATGTAATATATCACTTATATGTGGACAGCGGTGATGTCACTGATGTAATATATCACTTATATGTGGAGAGCGGTGATGTTACTGACTGATGTAATATAACATTATATGTGGAGAGCAGTGATGTCACTGATGTAATATATCATTAAATGTGGAGAGTGGTCATGTCACTGATGCAATACAGCGCTACAGATGGCGACCAAAATGGTCGCCAATGCGCCTTAAAATTTGCAGAGGGCGACAAGACTTGTCATAGGCTACAGGCATGAGGTCTATTTGGTAGTGGAATCCCAGTGCCAGGACGCGGTGTGCGCGTCTGCGTTGCACCATCCCTCGCCGTACCAGCAGCTAGTGAGCGCCAGTGAAAGGACACAGGTGAGTATAAGATTTTAGCTTTTTTTAGGGTGTGGGAAGGCGGGATCCAGGGGGCCCAAGTAAATTCTTGCCCAGGGTCCAATCAATATTAAAGACGGCCCTGTCTCTTTCTGTGGGTGGTTGTTCAGTAACAGTCCCCATCCAACCTGACAGAGCTTAAGAGGATCTGAGGAGAGGAATGGCAGAAAATCTCCAAATCCAGGTGTGCAATCCTTGTGACATCATACCCAGAGAAGACAGGAGGCTGTTATCGCTGCAAAAAGGTGCTTCAACTACATTAAAGGGTCTGAATACTTATATCACTGCAAGACTTTAGTTTTACATTTTCAATAAATTTGCAATGATTTCCATCATTCTGTTTTCAATTTGTTATTATAGGGTACTGAGTGCAGAATGATGGGGGAAGACTTGATTTTTTTTATTTTAGCACAAAGCCCCAACATAACAAAATGTGAAAGGGTTTTACGACTTTCTGAATGCACCGCAGCGGATGTAGCCTATGTCCAGCATCTATATATAGTGAGGTATTCCTGTTGAGAAGAATGTCACCACAGATGCAAGTCACTATCTGCACATTTTTATTTAATTTTACTTAAAATGTGATAAATTTCTCCTATTTTTAGTTTTTATTGCAATATATTGCTACAGCTGGAGACTTGTCAGCTGTGATCATCCTCGGTGCATACAATTAATGGGAGATGATTCTCACTGACAAGTATTAGAGGAGCTTCAGTCTCTTCCTGTAACACGATGGAACGTGCGTTTTGGTATTGAAATGCAAACTGACAGTTGAAATAACATGTTAAATAATGTTTTACAAAATCACTGCCCATCGTGACTCAGATGGTTTATAAGAAGCCCATGACCCTTATTGTCCTAGGTTCAGATTATTCAGTGTCTTTCAGTGGAGCCATGTGAGATGGTCACTTTGCAAGGGATACTCTACTTTGTCATCCTTATCTTTCTCTGTACAGGACTATATTGCAGATTGATGTGGCATAGATGTTTCATACTACGCCCATAGAATTCTTCTGGACATCTATGTGCCACCATATAAAGTTGAAGCTGTACTCAGGTACAGATATAATAATTTTTGACTTCACACTTCTAAGGTTGCATTCACATTACAATTTGATCACTTGTTTAACCTATACTGATAAGTGGATGCCTAATACGGGTGCCATTACTATGGAGTCCTATTGTATGGATAAAAAGATATCCAATTAAGGCCTATTGCACACGACCGTATGGCTTTTTCAGTGTTTTGCGGTCCGTTTTTCACGGATCCCTTGTTCTGTTTTTTGTTTCCGTTGTGTTTCCGTTTCTGTTCCGTTTTTCCGTATGGCATATACAGTATACAGTAATTACATAGATAAAATTGGGCTAGGCATAACATTTTCAATAAATGGTTCAGCAAAAAACGGAACGGAAACGGAAGACATACGGATGCATTTCCATATGTGTTCCGTTTTTTTTGCGGACCCATTGACTTGAATGGAGCCACGGAACGTGATTTACGGGCAATAATAGGACATGTTCTATGTTAAAACGGAACGGAAAAACGGAAATACAGAAACGGAATGCATACGGAGTACAATCCGTTTTTTGCGGAAACATTGAAATGAATGGTTCCGTATACGGACCGTATACGGAACGCAAAAAACTGCCAGTAAACGGGGAAAAAAACGGCCGTGTGCAGGAGGCCTAACGCATATTAGTTTTACTGGACTCCGCAGGATGGAAAAGCACACTTTATATTACACTTTTTTAATACTTAAAGACCCTTCACATACGGTAAACTTGGGACAAAATCTTGATGTGAACACAGCCAAATGTGATAAAGGCACAGCTGCAGCAAACTTTAACTTGACGTTCAATGACTTGTACAATGCTATGGGGACGCTACACCGCATTGATCGATATTACAGTCAACTGCAAGAGGCATAAAAGATTAAAAAAAATTCCGGATGAATCTGCTGTTTTACAGGAGCAATTACCTCACAAACAGACAACATGGAGGCACGCAAAAAGCTATGGCTTGATTATGTACATCCGTAGGCACTCAATGCAAAACTGTAAGGGTCTGTTTATACTGTACATTACCATTTGCATATATATTATGTCTGTGTGATAGGAAATGGGGTTTGGGGCAGGACAAAAATAGGGGACATCAGTTATCCATGGTGAACTCACTGTCACTTGAACCAATCCAGTACAGAGTCCACTTTGACCAGTGGATGCCTCCTTGTGGTCGCCCTGCATCACACGTCAATCTCACTTGAACCAATCCAGTAGAGAGTCCACTTTGACCAGTGGATGCCTCCTTGTGGTCGCCCTGCATCACACGTCAATCTCACTTGAACCAATCCAGTAGAGAGTCCACTTTGACCAGTGGATGCCTCCTTGTGGTCCCCCTGCATCACACGTCAATCTCACTTGAACCAATCCAGTAGAGAGTCCACTTTAACCAGCTACACCCACTTCTGCTTTCTATCTTCTGCCAACCTTTATATTATTATATTAGGTACAGAAGTGATCAGCTTAATACAATTGGGAAAACGTGCTGGAACCCCATTAGCATGTTATTTTACCCTGAAAAGTCAGTGAATCTTTCCTATGTACAAGATTTATAGTGTTACAGCCGTACGATAGAGTGTCGTGAATGTTTAATGATCTCTAGATTTCACTAAATAAGAAGACTGTATTCTATATCTGGAACATGACACTTTCCAAAGCCATAAAAGTTCATAAAAAAAAGGCTGTTATTTATTATGCTATAGAAGAAACGTGTTTCACAAATGTTATATACATTTTCAGGCTTGTAATGTATTCATATGAAGTTCTCACACATAATATGCACACAGGATTTAGGTGTTTGGAGAAAGGAAATGTGAAAAGGTGTTATATACAGAGTCCTCCGAGAAGGATTTTTTTCCCCTAAAATGAATACTTGATGTTATCATACTGTACTGCTGGATGAAACTATCAAACCATTTATAACAGTCTACACAGATCTATACATTGCCACCAGCTTTCCTGATTCATCATTATGGACAATTAGCCCCAAATAAAAATTCATAAGTAATGCACAGACCACAGTGAATTTAAATTATTGGGCTGTACATAATGCTACCGTATGAACTATTCGCCTTTCTCGGGATCAACACAGTAAGTTTATAAGGTGGACTTGATGGACATGTTTTCAACCCTATCAACCATATGACTATGTAATAATATAATAATAGCAAAGACAGGTGCACTCTGCGGTCTTACTAAACCCTCAAACTGATTTTAAAATTGAGAGATTAGCCAACATGTCCTACGGTGTAGGACATGTCTGAGCCCGAGCACCGCGCCAAGGTTTCTCAAGTAGCTCGGGACCTAACATTCACCTACCTGTGCTTATGTGGGCAATACCCGAGCTACTTGAGAAACCTTGGCGCGGTGCTTGGGCTCAGACATGTCCTACACCGTAGGACATGTTGGCTAATCTCTCAATTTTAAAATCAGTTTGAGGGTTTAGTAAGACCGCAGAGTGCACCTGTCTTTGCTATTATTTTGTTATATTGTTATATTGATTATCACATCCACATAATTGCTATCTTGTGTAGGATGTCTATTGTGGTACTTGTGGTTCGCTGCGGTCATCCTCCACTGTATGCATTTTTGCTGGGGATCGTCATTAGCAACGGGCCACAAGTGCAGGATTTTCTCCCCTGTATATATATGCACAACTGCATGTGGGTTTGAGCACTTCCTGCCTGTTTAATACCACACCATTCTTTTCAGTTTGTATATGTAATAATATAGTGGCACACAGAGTACCTATAGCTTATAGTGAAGACAGATCATATATAATGTAAATGTTGCACACCAGGGATAGATGGTCAGGTAGGATCCTACTCCATACAACGATATATATAGAAAACTCAACACTCCAAAATGATGCTGAAATGGATAAAACTTTATTAAACGCTATCCACAGATACCAAAACTGAAACGGTTCACTCTATAATGCTTAGTCCAGTTGCTGCGGTCACATGTTGCTAACTTGACATCACCGCTGTATTAAGCAAAGCCTGTGGTGGAGGACTGGAGTGGCGGTGCTAAGACAATGATGGATTTTGCCAGTGATTAAAGGGTCTGTTTTTGATATGATGTTCTTTGCAAGATTTTATCTCATCTCCGGCTTATTCATGTTTTCATATAAAAAAGTATTATTCCTCAGCTCCTCATATGTGAGCTTGAACCACAACTAAACAAAATGGGCCCTGATTATCAGTGAACGTCTGGCACTATTAGGCTGAGTTCACACGGGTGAGTATTCCGCGCGGGTGCAATGCGGGAGGTGAACGCATTGCACCCGCACTGAATCCGGACCCATTCATTTCTATGGGGCTGTTCACATGAGCTGTGATTTTCACGCATCACTTGTGCGTTGCGTGAAAATCGCAGCATGCTCTATATTGTGCGTTTTCCACGCAACGCAGGCCCCATAGAAGTGAATGGGGCTGCGTGAAAATCGCAAGCATCCGCAAGCAAGTGCGGATGCGGTACGATTTTCACGCACGGTTGCTAGAAGACGATCGGGATAGAGACCCGATCATTATTATTTCCCCTTATAACATGGTTATAAGGGAAAATAATATCATTCTTAATACAGAATGCATAGTACAATAGCGCTGAAGGGGTTAAAAAAATAATAATAATAATTTAACTCACCTTAATCCACTTGATCGCGCAGCCCAGCATCTCTTCTGTCTTCATCTTAGCTGTGTGCAGGAAAAGGACCTGTGGTGACGTCACTCTGGTCATCACATGATCCATCACCATGGTAAAAGATCATGTGACGGACCATGTGATGACCGGAGTGACGTCACCACAGGTCCTTTTCCTGCAACACAGCTAAGATGAAGACAGAAGAGATGCCGGGCTGCGCGAGCAAGTGGATTAAGGTGAGTTAAAATTGTATTTATTTTTTTTAACCCCTCCAGCCCTATTGTACTATGCATTCTGTATTCAGAATGATATTATTTTCCCTTATAACCATGTTATAAGGGGAAATAATACAATCTACAGAACACCGATCCCAAGGGTACCAATTATGCGCGATTTTTCTCACGCGAGTGCAAAACGCATTACAATGTTTTGCACTCGTGCGGAAAAATCGCGCATGTTCCCGCAACGCACCCGCACCTTTTCCCGCAACGCCCGTGTGAACTCAGCCTTAGGCTTTGTGCTCCAGCCAGTGCTAGATGAGAAAGCCATGTGAAAGACCTATTGAAATCCTTAGCGTTCTGTGAAAGTTGAAAAAAATTAAAGAGCCTAAGGGTACGGCCACAAAGTAAAGTTTCCTGGTTCAGTTTTGGAAGCCAAAATAAGGAGTGGATCATAAAAGGAGAAAAAGTATCAAACAGCTCCCACAGTTTTGTTGTCCACCAATCACACACTGGTGGCATCTTCATTATACACCCCATTATACAGGTGCTTAGCAAATAGAAATTTGGTGTCCTGCCATTGAGAGTCAGTGACTGTTGCCTCTTATGCAGTGGTGTAGTGAAAAAGAAACCTGGACTAGGACGGACTGGAGAATTGGAACCTCATAATCTTTAGCTTCATAGCTAAAGATTATGTGGTTCCAATTCTCCAGTCCGTCCTAATCCATGTTCTATTTAGAATACAGCAATGGTCAGGTTCGAGTACAGATGCCTTGTGGTAAGTGCTTCAGTCCTGCCTGCTGTTTTGCGACATACTACCTCCAATTGCTGGTGTGATGATCGTGGGAGCCATCTGATACAACAATCAGTCACCCCTAGTAGTGATACGAGGGACACTAACAGCTCAGCGATATGTGCAGGACATCCTGTGGCCATGGGTGTTGTCTGTTATGGTATGGATTCCAACAGGCATTTTTTAGCAGGATAATGTGCGCCCACAAACAGCAAAGAGTATCCAGGAATGTCTCCGCCAGATTGCAAAACTTCCTTGACCTGCCCGATTGGCGAATTTATCGCCATTCAAGAATTTATGGTGCCAGCTGGGATGTCAGCTTCAGCAACCTATGAGTATGCAGGATCTACAGGCCCAGCTGCAACATCTGTGGGCAAATGTACTACAGGACACCATACAGAACCTGTAGGCCTCCATGCCCAACCATATCTCATCTTGTTTCCAGACTAGAGCTGGCCCAGCAGTGTAGTAGAGGTTCCCTTCAATTCCGTTTTCCACAATAAACTCATGATTTCGCTGTGCTGGTATTTTATTTTTCACCGGTATCTTGTCAAAAATATTTGTTACCACAATAGTATGTCTGAATGGTTATACACGTGATACAGTATATGTCTGTAGGTTTCTCAATGATACTTTAGAAGACAAGAGATGAGATGTGTGGTAGCTCTAGATTCCAAACACATAAACCCTGCCTAATGATTGCTGTACCTAATTTAGTACAAAGTGACTGAGTCTCCCTCTATAAAGCTATACCTTATTATTCATTACATCAGAGGTTATTTCCCTATGGAACCCCCTTCCTCTCTTTATATTTTTTATGGAACCTAATATTTTCTGCATGTCATTCACACTACAGCCGAGGGACAAGACTAGTGAAGATAACCCATTAAATAAATAATATAAGGTTACTGGACTGGTTCATGGTGTCATTTTCATTGTATGCTGTATGACAGGTGCACTAAAACTGATATTAAATGATGAGCCCCAAGGCAATGAAATGATCTTTTTCTGATACACCCCCTATGTCTATAAGCACAAATTCCCCCCTTTCCCTGCCAGTGAGCTTTAAGATTGGGCTGTAGGCCCCAGGAGACCTTACTCATGCCCTGTAGGGTAACTAAACTAGAATCAATACCAGATATCCCTACAAGGCCAATGTCATAATTAAAAAAAAATTGAGACAGCCTCAAGCTTTGGCAAACACGATGAAATGAGTACCTGAAGTCCTTGTGGACATGGTGACCATCTGTGAGATGCCATTCTTAGTCTTCTCACAATTATTAATGAGACAGCAGGCATATAACAAGTCACTATTGATTTTCTCAGCTGGTGTTTCTGCATCTTGTCGAAATCTTTCTTTAGGACAAATTTATTAAGTATATGATATTGGATGTCTTCAGTGACTGTAACAAGAATGAACCAGACAGATATGTATTATCAAGTGGACATCATACTTTCTTATTTATTTATGTTACGTAATACTGTATTTAACTAAGACAAGTATAATAGAACATTTTATATTGTACCTTATGTTAAACATGTCCCTCAGTAGTAGATGCTCATATCTCCCTGTGAGTCCTACAGATACCATAGAACTTGTAGAAAGCAAGATTTCATTGTGTATTACAGGTATGCCAAAATTCAGAATTCATTCTATTAGAATGGTAAAGCATGCAAAAACCAAACAGAAAAAAGGTACCATATTTTTTTTCGCTTTATAAGAAACACCTATGTTTTAGAAGGAAAATCAGGAAAAAAATATTTTTCATCAGACCTCAGATCAGACCCCTAACCTTTATCAGACCCCACCACCTTCACACTTTATCAGACCTTAGATCCGACCCCTAATCTGTATCAGACCTCAGATCAGACACCCCCAATCAGACTACTAATCTGTACCAGACCTCAGATCAGACCCCCTATTTATATCAGACCTCATATCATAACCCCCCATCAGACCCCCAATCATTATTAGACCACAGATCAGCCATAAAATAAATAAAATAACTTATCTTTCCTGTTCTGGACTGTGTGCGTTTTTTGCACTTAACACTCTCTGGTCTTGTGCTGCACTGTGACCTGACGTTGCATAGCATCCTACATGGTTAGGATACAGTGCAGAGCGATGCCCGGAGGTAGACAAGGTAGCAGTGAGTACAGCCAGCACTAGCAGCACTAACACTCACCGCTCTCCATACCTCCTGCATACTAATGAGCACTTTCATAATGAAAACACTCATTAGTATTTGCTTTATAAGGTGCACTGTCATTCCCCCCCCCCCCCCCCCCCACCACCACCACACTTTTTTTTTGGGGGGGGGGGGGGGTATGTGTTATTAAAGGGAACCTGTCACCGGGATTTTGTGTATAGAGCTGAGGACATGGGTTGCTAGATGGCCGCTAGCACATCCGCAATACCCAATCCCCAAAGCTCTGTGTGCTTTTATTGTGTAAAAATACAATTTGATACATATGCAAATTAACCTGAGATGAGTCCTGTCATATGTATCAAATCGTTTTTTTTTACACAATAAAAGCACACAAAGCTATGGGGACTGGATATTGCGGATGTGCTAGCGGCCATCTAGCAACCCATGTCCTCAGCTCTATACACAAAATCCCGGTGACAGGTTCCCTTTAAGCGAAAAATATGGTACATCATACTGCGTTAATCATTTCATCTATCGTAACATGATACCTATCTAATAAATATTTCAAATATACCAAAAATTAGCCCAAAATCACAAACAAAGCTAATACTAATAGAACTAAACCTTCAAAAAAGTAAATATGTAGCACAACAGTAAGCAAAAAAGCATCGTTATTACATACATCCACATGCCATGGATTAAAATAACGAAAGTGCAGATTAAAAACAATCTAACTGAAGATGAGAGGATATCAGGAATGTGTAAAGTAACACTGGACACATGTAGCTCATAACATAACATACACAAAGTGTAAATAAGGATAATGCAGCATGACTGGAAGAGTGGTGTGGAGGGTGGGAATAGTAGTTCTCACAGTTCAGACTTACCCTGGGCCATAAAGTGATGGGAAGGGTACACTTTTTACTCTCTTTGAGGCACTCTTGGGGTTCTTCCGTCTGATGGTACTTATGGGAGCTCCTGGTGTTAGTGGTTGCTGTGAGGTACAAGTCAGGGTTTCCTAAAGCTTGAGACAATAACGAGACTGGGTGTAGTGCGACAAGTTCACTGTACTTCAGTAGTTGGCAGATGGGTCACACAGGCACTGTACATATTCAATGCAGTCTTTACAGCTGTTCCCCATATGGTGTATACAATGTAGTAGGCCATGTAAAAGTTCCCTCTTAGTCTCGGTCTATATAACCTGCACAATCTTTTTGAATCCCGCCAAGGGAGTGCAAGCTTTTTCTCTTAATAACTCTGGCGCCATCCAGTTACAAATATGGCACTACCATACCCAATTCTATTTTAGCTTATTCAATAGGATCTCTATGATTCCCATTGAAGGGGCAAATTTCCTTTCCAGAAGGAGTAGGGTGGAGCCAGCCATGCCTAGAAACTACCTAGCAATTTAGAGAGGGACTGGGTAATTAACCCCATACTCCCCTATACACATCCTTTAAGGACTCACAGTGCATAATGTACAGTACATAAACCCCTTGGCAGTGGGCCTCCTAGATATTATATTAACATCAACCATTATCAACAATATACAGTTGATAAATGGGTGCTGATTCTGGTGAGCATTACCAGTTTATCCAAGGTCAATACAAATCCCTAGCATGATAGAAAACAGCACACATAAAGAGAATCCATGTCCAGAAGAACTATCTATCTATCTCATATCTCATATCTCTTTATCTCGTATATCTGTACTAAAAGTATACTGTACATCCTGTTAATTTTCAAAAACAGCTATGTTGAGAGTAGGTGGGAGCAAAGCTGTGCAGAAGAAAAGCAGAGGGAACTTGGTCATATTCAAAATGTTGTAGGATGTCCTAGTGATATGCCATAATGTTCTACAATGGGAATACCTCTTTAAATATGACCCTTTGTCTGCAGAGGTTATAGTACCATTGCTGTCTACTTGAATTATTGATGTGCTAAAAAATGTTAATGTTCAAAAGTTTCAGTCATTTAATACAATATGTACTTAATACTGGATCTCCTTTAGCAGAAGCCTCAACCCCTAAAGTTACATATCGTTGGTGCTTGCTAGTGCTTTGTTTCATTAGAATACAGCAATAAAAATAGGATCTGTCTCCTCTACTTGTCTGTATTTGCTACTGTTTGAATTCCCCATGAAATAATTCTGGAACATCTATTCTTATGACTCTCTGTTGTGCCAATCCTTTATTCCTGCTAGATGTTATGAAGTATTAGCAGTTTGCAATGATGGTCCAGATGGGTGTTACCAGGTGTGTTTGTATCCCTTTACAGTCTGACACTATCCAAACAGTGCTGCAAGTGGCGGACTGTGCAGGGACACCTCTCCCCCCAACTGGTAACACCCATCTGGACCTTCATTGCATACTATTAGTAAATCTATTAGTAAATCATTCATAACTCCTTCTGTACCAGTTTGTAACTCGTCTTGTTTATGATTAATGCAATTGTCTGTATTATGTATGTGCACCCCTTTTCATATGTACAGTGCTATGGAATGAATGGCGATTTAACCACTTAAGGACCACAGGTTTATACCCCCCTAAAGACCAGGCCCTTTTTTACAAATCGGCACTCCACAACTTTAGCGGTTTATTGCTCGGTCATGCAACTTACCACCCAAATGAATTTTACCTCCTTTTCTTCTCACAAATACAGCTTTCATTTGGTGGTATTTCATTGCTGCTGACATTTTTACTTTTTTTGTTATTAATCGAAATTTAACGATTTTTTTGCAAAAAAATAACATTTTTCACTTTCAGTTGCAAAATTTTGCAAAAAAAAACGACATCCATATATAAATTTTTCTCTAAATTTATTGTTATACATGTCTTTGATTAAAAAAAAAATGTTTGGGTAAAAAAAAAAATGGTTTGGGTAAAAGTTATAGCGTTTACAAACTATGGTACAAAAATGTGAATTTCCGCTTTTTGAAGCAGCTCTGACTTTCTGAGCACCTGTCATGTTTCGTGAGGTTCTACAATGCCCAGACAGTACAAACACCCCACAAATGACCCCATTTCGGAAAGTAGACACCCTAAGGTATTCGCTGATGGGCATAGTGAGTTCATAGAACTTTTTATTTTTTGTCACAAGTTAGCGGAAAATGATGATTTTTTTTTTTTTCTTACAAAGTCTCATATTCCACTAACTTGTGACAAAAAATATAAAGTTCTATGAACTCACTATGCCCATCACGAAATACCTTGGGGTCTCTTCTTTCCAAAATGGGGTCACTTGTGGGGTAGTTCTACTGCCCTGGCATTCTAGGGGCCCAAATGTGTGGTAAGGAGTTTGAAATCAAATTCTGTAAAAAATGACCAGTGAAATCCGAAAGGTGCTCTTTGGAATATGGGCCCCTTTGCCCACCTAGGCTACAAAAAAGTGTCACACATCTGGTATCTCTGTATTCAGGAGAAGTTGAGGAATGTGTTTTGGGGTGTCTTTTTACATATACCCATGCTGGGTGAGATAAATATCTTGGTCAAATGCCAACTTTATATAAAAAAATGGGAAAAGTTGTCATTTGCCAAGATATTTCTCTCACCCAGCATGGGTATATGTAAAATGACACCCCAAAACACATTCCCCAACTTCTCCTGAGTACGGAGATACCAGATGTGTGACACTTTTTTGCAGCCTAGGTGGGCAAAGGGGCCCACATTCCAAAGAGCACCTTTGGATTCCGTGAGGGGTATGGTGAGTTCATGTGAGATTTTATTTTTTAACACAAGTTAGTGGAATATGAGACTTTGTAAGAAAAAAAAAAAAAAATTCCGCTAACTTGGGCCAAAAAAATGTCGGAATGGAGCCTTACAGAGGGGTGATCAATGACAGGGGGGTGATCAATGACAGGGGGGTGATCAGGGAGTCTATATGGGGTGATCACCCCCCTGTCATTGATCACCCCCCTATAAGGCTCCATTCAGATGTCCGTATGTGTTTTGCGGATCCGATCCATGTATCCGTGGATCCGTAAAAATCATACAGACATCTGAATGCAGCCTGACAGGGGGGGTGATCAATGACAGGGGGGTGATCAGGGAGTCTATATGGGGTGATCACCCCCCCTGGAAGGCTCCAGGGAGACGCCTGTATGTGTTTTGCGGATCCGATCCATCTATCAGTGGATCCGTAAAAATCATGCGGACGTCTGAATGGAGCTTTACAGGGGCGTGATCAATGACAGGGGGGTAATCAATGACAGGGGGGTGATCAGGGAGTCTATATGGGGTGATCACCACAGTCATTGATCATGCCCCTGTAAGGCTCCATTCAGATGTCCGTATGTGTTTTGCGGATCTGATCCATGTATCCGTGGATCCGTAAAAATCATACGGACATCTGAATGCAGCCTGACAGGGGGGGTGATCAATGACAGGGGGGTGATCAGGGAGTCTATATGGGGTGATCACCCCCCCCTGGAAGGCTCCAGGGAGACGCCTGTATGTGTTTTGCGGATCCGATCCATCTATCAGTGGATCCGTAAAAATCATGCGGACATCTGAATGGAGCTTTACAGGGGGTTGATCAATGACAGGGGGGTAATCAATGACAGGGGGGTGATCAGGGAGTCTATATGGGGTGATCACCACAGTCATTGATCACGCCCCTGTAAGGCTCCATTCAGACGTCCGTATGCGTTTTGCGGATCCGATCCATCTATCAGTGGATCCGTAAAAATCATGCGGACATCTGAATGGAGCTTTACAGGGGTTTGATCAATGACAGGGGGGTAATCAATGACAGGGGAGTGATCAGGGAGTCTATATGGGGTGATCAGGGGTGATCAGGGGCTAATAAGGGGTTAATAAGTGACGGGGGGGGGTGTAGTGTAGTGTAGTGGTGCTTGGTGCTACTTTACTGAGCTACCTGTGTCCTCTGGTGGTCGATCCAAACAAAGGGGACCACCAGAGGACCAGGTAGCAGGTATATTAGACGCTGTTATCAAAACAGCGTCTAATATACCTGTTAGGGGTTAAAAAAAACACATCTCCAGCCTGCCAGCGAACGATCGCCGCTGGCAGGCTGGAGATCAACTCTCTTACCTTCCGCTCACGCGAGATGACGCCAATCGGCGTTAGTGTGACCTGGGAGCGCCGCAGAAATGACGCCTTTCGGCGTTAGCGTGACGGTAAGTGGTTAATAATAATAATAATAATAATAATAAATAATAATAATAACTTCTAGCTTTAGGGGAGGGGTATCTCTCCTTGGGAAGAGAGCACAATAATCAGAGGAGACTTAGGGTACTTTCACACTAGTGTTTTTCTTTTCCAGCATTGAGTTCTGTCCTAGGGGTTCAATACCGGAAAGCAACTGATCAGTTTTATCCCCATGCATTCTGAATGGAGAGAAATCCGTTCAGGATGCATCAGGATGTCTTCAGTTCAGTCTTTTTGACTTTTCAGGACGGAGATAATATCGCAGCATGCCTTGGTTTTATCTCCGTCCAAAATTCCAAAACACTTGCCGGAATGCCGGATCCAGCATTTTTTCCCATTGACATGCATTAATGCCGAATCCGGCCCCGAGTGTTCCGGCAAGACGGATCCGGCATTGCGGTCTGCGCATGCTCAGACTGCAAAAAAATAAAAAATAAATGCCGGATCCGTTTTTCCAGATGACACCGGAGAGACGGATCCGGCATTTAAATGCATTTGTCATACGGATCAGGATCCTGATCTGTATGACAAATGCCATCAGTTTGCGGCGACGGAACTGCCTGCCAGAATCCTCTGCCGCAAGTGTGAAAGTACCCTTATAGCTCATACAAGCTCCTCTGGAATTCTGAGAAGAAAGGGATGTAAATAAGCTCTTAATAAGCTCTGTCTTTAATGCCACCAGCTATCCTATCAATGTTTGAACCTTTAAATAAGCCTTGAGACATGACTCGGATATTAAATAAGCCAGCATCTCATCTGCAGACAGCTGTGTCAGGGTGATTGCCCCTCATCACTGCAGAGAAGAGAACACAGGGTAAACTGGGTGAGAGGCCTAAGTCAGAATTTGGGAAGTACTATGTCTCCTTGGGGGGAAAGATAGTATCCCCCAAATCCTGGTGGCATTAGAGGCAGAGCTTGTTAAGGGTTCACTTACATCCCTTTCTTCCCATAACTCCTAGCAGAAATAATAATGGAATAGCACTACACAGAGTCATAAGAAGAGAGGCTCCAGAAGTGTTATTACATGGGGTGTGCAAGCAGTTGCTAAAACAGACATGTAAGGAAAGGTGACAGGTCCTCTTTAATTCTAAAATTCCTCATGCTTATTTACAGGTTGTGTGGCATGTCATCGATGTGGACTCTTGAAAAAAGAAGGCAGGTAAAGCTTCCTTCTAATGAGTTTTTTCCGGTGAGATGTAGATCATGTTTGTTCAAGCAGCTCTGCCCAGTAGACTGTTGCACCATAGATTCTTGGTAATGAATGCATACTGTAGATAACTAGCCTACAAACAGTTCTTATACAATTTCCTTGGTCATCTTGACTTCTCCTCAACTTCCATATTTCACACAATGAATATTTAAAGACTGAAGAATTTATAGTGTTTTCAGGTCTGAATATACACTCTTATCTTTCTTTTGAAATTATGGATGGATTTTATATGAGCAGCACGGTGGATCAGTGATTAGCATTGGTGTCTTGCCGTGCCGGGGTCCTAGGTTCAAATCTGACCATGGACAACATCTGAATGGAGATTATATGGTTTGTCTGGGTTTCCTGCCACACTCCAAACACATACTTAGGCCTCCTTCACACGGGCGTTGTGGGAAAATGTGCGGGTGCATTGCGGGAACACCCGCGATTTTTCCGCGCGAGTGCAAAACATTGTAATGCGTTTTGCACTCGCGTGAGAAAAATCGCGTGTGTTTGGTACCCAAACCCGAACTTCTTCACAGAAGTAGGGGCTTGGGATCGGTGTTCTGTAGATAGTATTATTTTCCCTTATAACATGGTTATAAGGGAAAATAATAGCATTCTGAATACAGAATGCATAGTAAAACAGCGCTGGAGGGGTTAAAAAAAATAAAAAATCATTTAACTCACCTTAATCCACTTGATCGCATAGCCCGACATCTCCGTCTGTCTCTTTTACTGAATAGGACCTGTGTTGAGCATTAATTATAGTGAATCACCATGGTAAAAGATCATGTGACGTACCATGTGATGACCGGAGTGACGTCATCACAGGTCCTTGAACTATAATTAATGCTCACCACAGGTCCTATTCAGTAAAAGAGACAGACGGAGATGCCGGGCTACGCGATCAAGTGGATTAAGGTGAGTTAAATGATTTTTTACTTTTTTTTAACTCCTCCAGCGCTGTTTTACTATGTATTCTGTATTCAGAATGCTATTATTTTCCCTTATAACCATGTTATAAGGGAAAATAATAATGATGGGGTCTCCATCCCGATCGTCTCCTAGCAACCGTGCGTGAAAATCGCACCACATCCGCACTTGCTTGCAGATGCTTGCGATTTTCACGCAACCCCATTCATTTCTATGGGGCCTGCGTTACGTGAAAAACGCACAAAGAGGAGCATGCTGCGATTTTCACGCAACGCAAAAGTGATGCGTGAAAATCACTGCTTGTGTGCATAGCCCCATAGAAATGAAAGGGTCGGTATTCAGTGCGGGTGCAATGCGTTCACCTCCTGCATCGCATCCGCGCGGAATACTCGCTCGTGTGAAAGGGGCCTTATAGGGAATGTAGAATGTGAGGTCCATTTGGGACAGTGTGATGTTAATGTCTGTAAAACACTGCAGAATATGTAAATACATAAAATAAATATGAATGTTCTCCATATGTTTATGTGGGTTTCAAAAAAGAGGAGAAGTTGTATCTCTCCTTTATACTTTCTTTCCTTTTATGATCCACTCCTGATTTTGGCTTCAAAAAGTGCATGGAGAAGCCTGACTGTGTGGTTGTACCCTTAGGACGTTGGTAATGTAGACCTGAGATACATTATAGTGCAGATACAATACCTATTCATGGTGCAGATTGTGCAATGTCAAAACCAATTCTGGCCGGGACTGCTCTTTGAAATACACTTTCATGGTGGATTGCCTTTAACTAAATGGAAGTACTGAAGTGCTAAACCGCATTCACAAATTTTAAATGTTAATTTCCAATAACACTGTTTTCATCAGGAGTAAATGGCCAGATGGCTCAAAGGAAAGAGTCCTAACCGATGACACAGCCCTACCTTCTATAGTTATAGATGAACATCGGCCTGGACGTTTCGCGTTCGCGCATTCCCGACCAAATGTTCGCAAACCGCGCGTTCACGGTGGACCCCATTCATTTTAATGGCAGGCGAACCTGAAAAACGTTCAGGTCATATTTGCAGCTACCAAATACTTACTAGAAGTGCACAAATAGTCCCACAACATTGACAGTAACATACCAGAGGTGGATCAATGGCAAAAATTCCCACAAAACTTATGTATTTTAATCAGGGGTCATTTTTATGCATCTTAAAGGGAAACTCTCAAAAATGTGCCCTGCTGAAGCCTGGAAAATTTTTATTTTAGGCCATGGGAGTACAGGCTCCAAAAATCATGCATTCACCTGACAGAAAAGAACAAGTGATTATGTGGCTGGAGGTATATTAGACGGTCAGTGGATAACAATGTTACTGTAGGACAGTGGAGTACAGGCCCCAAAAATTATGCATTCACTGGACAGAAAAGAACAAGTGATTATGTGGCTGGAGGTATATTAGACGGTCAGTGGATAACAATTTTAATGCAGGCCAGTGGAGTACAGGCCCCAAACATTAGGCATTCACAGGACAGAAAAGAACAAGTGATTATGTGGCTGGAGGTATAATAGGCGGTCAGTGGATAACAATTTTACTGCCGGCCAGTGGAGTACAGGCCCCAAACATTAGGCATTCACAGGACAGAAAAGAGCAAGTGATTATGTGGCTGGATGTATATTAGATGGTCAGTGCATAACAATTTTACTGCAGGCCAGTGGAGTACAGGCTCCAAACAATTGGCATTTACTGGACAGAAAAGAACAAGTGATTATGTGACTGGAGGTATAATAGGCGGTCAGTGGATAGCAATTTTACAGCAGGTCAGTGGAGTACAGGCACCAAACATTAGGCATTCACCGGACAGAAAAGAACAAGTGATTATGTGGCTGGAGGTATATTAGACAGTCAGTGGATAACAATTTTACTGCAGGCCAGTGGAGTACAGGCCCCAAAAAATATTTTCCGTTTGTATATGTATTTCGCCATAGTGATCTGCACCTACAGGCAGGTTGTGCTGACCCAATTCCTTATTTTTTTCCCAAAAAATATGCATTCACTAGACTGAAAAGAACAAGCAATTATGTGGCTGGATGTATATTAGACGGTCAGTGGATAACAATTATACTGCAGGCCAGTGGAGTACAGGCCCCAAACTTTAGGCATTCACCGGACAGAATAGAACAAGTGATTATGTGGCTGGAGTCACATTAGGCGGTCACTGAATAACAATTTTACTGTAGGCCAGTGAAGTACAGGTTCCAAAAATTTTGCATTCACCTGACAGAAAAGAGCAAGTGATTATGTGGCTGGAGGTATATGAGACAATCAGTGGATAACAATTTTATTGTAGGCCAGTACAGGCCCCAGAAATTAGGCATTCACCTGACAGAAAAGGCCTTTTATGCTGCTGGAGGACCATTTTTTGTTCTGGGTAGTGGCAGATATGTGTGGGCTGGCATGAGAAAATTCAATTACACGTGGTCGTCACAGGTGTTAAATTCCTCCGAGATCCATGCCTCATTTATTTTTTAGAAATGTGAGGTAGTCCACACTGTCGTGAGCTAGGCGAGTGCGCTTATCGGTCGCGATCCTCCCTTCTGCGCTGAATGTCCTTTCGGACAGGACACTCGACAGGACAGCATTGTGACTTGCTCATCTTCCAGCTCCTTCTTCTCGATCGCTTGATCAATGACACAACGCAATGAATGCTCCAGGAAGAAGGCGTAAGGTATGATGCCACTGATGGTCGGATTAATGAGTCACATTAACCCCAATCTTGCTGGCTGCCTGGTACATATGTTTTTGCCTGCCTTTATTTTTAAGTAGACTCTTGTACTGGGGGCGGGGTAGGGGGGGGGTTGCTGCTTCTGGCCGCTGCTGAGTGCACACTGTGGGGCTGTGGCCTGGGCTGATACTGAGGAGGACAGGACTGTCAGGAGGGAAGGCCACTGCTGCTGTTCGTCACACTCACAAACTCAATCGGCGCAGCAGTTTATTTCCTCCCCCGTCCCTCCGCTTCCTATAATTATCAGCTCTTTCATTGATGGCAGTGGCGCTGGCTTCAGAGCCCATGGTTTTCATTGGGGCAGTGCCAGCTGCATCTTAGGAGGGAGGGACTCCCTCCCTCCTACTTTACTGTGTGGCTGTAGTGAAAATGAAGCGTGCCGATCAGCGCACTGCCCACATCCTCAATGATGCAGATGGGCAGGAGCGCTGCCGGCCAGGCTGTACCCTTATTCATACCACATAGAAGTGCCGGGCTCAGGTACCGTACACACCAGGATAGATGTCCGGTACATCGCAGGCTGATGTCCTTATGCAGTACACCCTGCGATGTACCAGCCACATGCAAAATGCCGGCCATTTTTTTTTCTTCCCCCTGTATTCATCCTATAAGACTATTGTTTTCCCCTCACTTTGGGGGGATAAAAAGTGATTCGGCAAATTTTGAAAAAAAATTTGCTTCGTGACGAATTCACTTCGTGAAAAATTACTTAGTCACAAAGCGCATTTTTTTAAAAGTAGCGGGTGCAATGACAGGGAGATGCGATACCGCAGACCCCCGTAATTGTACCCCTCAGATGCCATGTTCATACATGATCGCAGCATCTGAGTTTAAAAACTGTGTAAAATTAACATTAAAAAAACAATTACATAAAATTTACCGCCTCCATTTTGACATAATCTCGCGCCGCACGTGATTTCGGCAGAGATCTTCGATCAAGATGGAGGCTGGCAGCCCGTCTAATTATTTGTTTTTTTTATACTATTTCAGGATAAATCGATTCGCTGAAACGAAGCACGAGGAGATTCGGCTTCTAGGCGAATCGAATTTATCCTGAAATTCGGATAAAATTCCACTTTGTGGGATTCGATCCACTCAGTTCTAATTATTTGTCTTAGCACAGGACACCGCCATAGGGATAGGGAAATCTAGGGGATAATGCTATGTAGCAAACAAAGGAAGATGATTATGTCAAAGAATCAGAAGGCAGACAACTAAAATGATGATTAAGAAGAGATACTGATTATGATTGCACATTTTTTTAAATTATGGCGTATACAGGAATAGATCCTGTGCTTTCACGCAAGGCTGATGGCTGACTGCGCTGTCCAAGCTGCACCAACGTCATATAATCAAGACTTAATAAGAAATCACTGCTTCTTCCAACTCAAGTAGGAACTGCTTTTTGTGTCTTTTTATGTCTTAGTGGCAATTGGGAAATTTTTATTAATATTATTTTTATTAGCAGACACAATGTTTGATCCTTCTATCTATTTTTCATCCAGAGGCTGCAATATAAAAAGAAAATAACATACTGTAGGGTACTTTGTAAAAATGAATGGAAATAGATTCACAAATTTTTAATAGTTTTAAATATTTTGCAAAAAAAAACCAAAACAACCCTATCATATGTAATATGTAGTGTTGAGCGAATCGAAGTACACAAAGAGGACTTCGATCCGAATGTCAGGGAAAATTCGATTCGCAGCGAAGCTGAGTTTTCTCGTGGTTCATGGTAGCGAATCGATTTTCCGTGAAATGGTGCCGCGATGGGCCGACCAAAGCCATCCTGGTTGAAGATTTCATATAAAATTCCTGTGCGCGGTGACGTAGTCACCACATCAGCTGTGTGAGATTTTGCGCCAGATCTTCAATCAAGATGGAGGCAGCCAGTCCGTTGTGAGCAAACGGATGAGGTAAGTATGATTTTTTTATGTTTTTTACACCATTTCAGGGAAAATCGACTCTCTACCACTAAGGCCTCATGCACACGACCGTTGTGTGTTTTGCTGTCCGCAAACCTTGGATCCGCAAAACACGGATTGCATTCTGCAATTTTTCAGAACGGCACGGACAGCCTTTACTAGAACTGCCTTTTCTTGTCCGCAAAGAGCGGACAAGAATAGGACATGTTATATTTTTTAGCGGACCATGGAATGGAGCAACGTGCTGTCCGCATCTTTTGCGGCCCCATTGAAGTGAATGGGTCCGCATCCGAGCCGCCAAAACTGCGGCTCGGATGCGGACCAAAACAACGGCCGTGTGCATGAGGCCTAAGCACGAGAAAATGTATTTATCTATTTATTATTTTTTATTTTACACTTTACTATTAATGTCAGATGCTGCGATCAGCTATGAACGCGGCATCTGAGGGGTGCAATGACGGAAAACGGCGTAATCGCCACTCCTTGTCATTCCACCCAATACTTGCAAAGAAATGTGCTTCGTAACTAAGCAAATTATTAATTTTTTTATTCGGTGAAGCAGCCAAATCAAATTTTTTAATACTTCGCTCATCTCTAGTCATATGTACAACCAACACGTGTTTGTAACAACCTTCCCCCTAGAACTGCATGACTGACTCAGGTATTACTTTAACCACCTCAGCCCCCCTAGCTTAAACACCCTTAATGACCAGACCACTTTTTACAATTCTGCACTACACTACTTTCACGGTTTATTGCTCGGTCATACAACTTACCACCCAAATTAATTTTACCTCCTTTTCTTCTCACTAATAGAGCTTTCATTTGGTGGTATTTCATTGCTGCTGACATTTTAACTTTTTTTGTTATTAATCGAAATTTAACGAAATTTTTGCAAAAAAATGACATTTTTCACTTTCAGTTGTAATTTTTTTTTAAAAAAACTACATTTCTATATAAATTTTTCTCTAAATTTATTGTTCTACATGTCTCTGATAAAAAAATGGTTTGGGTAAAAGTTATAGCGTTTACAAACTATGGTACAAAAATGTGAATTTCCGCATTTTGAAGCAACCCTGACTTTCTGAGCACCTGTCATGTTTCCTGAGGTTCTACAATGGCCAAACAGTACAAACACCCCACAAATGACCCCATTTAGGAAAGTAGACACCCTAAGGTATTCACTGATGGGCATAGTGAGTTCATAGAACTTTTTATTTTTTGTCACAAGTTAGCGGAATTTTTTTATTTATTTTTCTTACAAAGTCTCATATTCCACAAACTTGTGACAAAAAATAAAAACTTCCATGAACTCACTATGCCCATCACGAAATACCTTGGGGTGTCTTCTTTCCAAAATGGGGTCATTTATGGGGTGTTTGTACTGTCTGGCCATTGTAGAACCTCAGGAAACATGACAGGTGCTCAGAAAGTCAGGGTTGCTTCAAAATGCGGAAATTCACATTTTTGTACCATAGTTTGTACTGCCCTGGCATTTTAGGGGCCCTAATGCGTGAGAAGAAGTCTGGAATCCAAATGTGTAAAAAATGCCCTGTAAAATCCTAAAAGTACGCAAAGGGGCCCAAAATCCAATGAGTATCTTTTAGGAGGGCATTTGGATTCCAGACTTCTTCTCACGCTTTAGGGCCCCTAAAATGCCAGGGCAGTATAAATACCCCACATGTGACCCCATTTTGGAAAGAAGACACCCCAATGTATTTCGTGAGGGGCATGGCGAGTTAATAGAACTTTTTATTTTTTGTCACAAGTTAGCGGAAAATGATGATTGTTTATTTTTTTTTTCCTACAAAGTCTCATATTCCACTAACTTGTGACAAAAAATAAAAACTTCCATGAACTCACTATGCCCATCACGAAATACCTTGGGGTGTCTTCTTTCCAAAATGGGGTCACTTTGGGGTATTTATACTGCCCTGGCATTTTAGGGGCCCTAATGCGTGAGAAGTAGTCTGGAATCCAAATGTGTAAAAAATGCCCTGTAAAATCCTAAAAGTACTCATTGGAATTTGGGCCCCTTTGCCCACCTAGGCTGCAAAAAAGTGTCACACATGTGGTATCGCCGTACTCAGGAGAAGTAGGGCAATGTGTTTTGGGGTGTATTTGTACATATACCTATGCTGGGTGAGAGAAATATCTCTCTAAAAGTCAACTTTTCCCATTTTTTTATACAAAGTTGTCATTATAGAGAGATATTTCTCTCAGCCAGCATGGGCATGTGTAAAAAGACACCCCAAAACACATTGCCCTACTTCTCCTGAGTACGGTGATACCACATGTGTGACACTTTTTTGCAGCCTAGGTGCGCAAAGGGGCCCAAACTCCAATGAGTATCTTTTAGGAGGGCATTTGGATTCCAGACTTCTTCTCACGCTTTAGGGCCCCTAAAATGCCAGGGCAGTATAAATACCCCACATGTGACCCCATTTTGGAAAGAAGACACCCCAAGGTATTCGGTGAGGGGCATGGTGAGTTCATAGAAGTTTTTTTATTTCGGCACAAGTTAGCGGAAATTGATTTTTTTTAGTTTTTTCTCACAAAGTCTCCCTTTCCGCTAACTTGTGACAAAAAATAAAATTTTACATGAACTCGCCATGCCCCTCACAAAATACCTTGAGGTGTCTTCTTTCCAAAATGGGGTCACATGTGGGGTATCTATAGTGGCCTGGCGTTTTAGGGGCCCTGAAGCGTGAGAAGAAGTCTGGAATATAAATGTCTAAAAAAAATTACGCATTTGGATTCCGTGAGGGGTATGGTGAGTTCATGTGAGATTTTATTTTTTGTCACAAGTTAGTGGAATATGAGACATTGTAAGAAAAAAAAATATAAAAATATATCAATTTCCGCTAACTTGTGCCCAAAAAATGTCTGAATGGAGCCTTACAGGGGGTGATCAATGACAGGGGGCTGATCAGGGATTCTATATGGGGTGATCTCCCCCCTGTCATTGATCACCCCCCTGTAAGGCTCCATTCAGACGTCCGTATGTGTTTTGCGGATCCGATCCATGGATCCGTGGATCCGCAAAACACATACGGACCTCTGAATGGAGCCTTACAGGGGGGTGATCAATGACAGGGGGGTGATCAGGGAGTCTATATGGGGTGATCACCCCCCTTTAAGGCTCCATTCAGAGGTCCGTATGTGTTTTGCGGATCCACGGATCCATGGATCGGATCCGCAAAACACATACGGACGTCTGAATGGAGCCTTACAGGGGGGTGATCAATGACAGGGGGGTGATCAGGGAGTCTATATGGGGTGATCACCCCCCTGTCATTGATCACCCCCCTGTAAGGCTCCATTCAGACGTCCGTATGGGTTTTGCGGATCCGATCCATGGATCCGTAGATCCGCAAAACACATACGGACCTCTGAAAGGAGCCAGCCTTACAAGGGGGTGATCAATGACAGGGGGTGATCAGGGAGTCTATATGGGGTGATCACCTCCCTGTAAGGCTCCATTCAGACGTCCGTATGGGTTTTGTGGATCCGATCCATCGATCCGTGGATCCGCAAAACACATACGGACCTCTGAATGGAGCCAGCCTTACGGGGGGTGATCAATGACAGGGGGGTGATCAGGGAGTCTATGTGGGCTATATGTCATTGATCACCCCCCTGTAAGGCTCCATTCAGACGTCGTATGTGTTTTGCGGATCCATGGATCAGATCCGCAAAACACATACGGACGTCTGAATGGAGCCTTACAGGGGGGTGATCAATGACAGGGGGGTGATCAATGACAGGGGAGTGATCAGGGAGTCTAATATGGGGTGATCAGGGGTTAATAAGGGGATAATAAGTGACAGGGGGGGGTGTAGTGTAGTGGTGTTTGGTGCTACTTATTACAGAGCTGCCTGTGTCCTCTGGTGGTCGATCCAAGCAAAAGGGACCACCAGAGGACCAGGTAGCAGGTATATTAGATGCTGTTATCAAAACAGTGTCTAATATACCTTTTAGGGGTTAAAAAAATCGCATCTACAGCCTGCCAGCGAACGATCGTCGCTGGCAGGCTGTAGATCAGCTAGTTTACCTCCGGTTCCTGTGAAAAGTTGTTTTAGTGTCCGCCTGGCCGTGCGGAGGCAAACGGATTCGTCCTGACTTACAATGCAAGTCAATGGGGACGGATCCGTTTGACGTTGACACAATATGGTGCAATTGCAAACGCATCCGTCCCCCATTGACTTTCAATGTAAAGTCAGGAGTCCCTATTATACCATCGGATCGGAGTTTTCTCCAATCCGATGGTATATTTTAACTTGAAGCGTCCCCATCACCATGGGAACGCCTCTATGTTAGAATATACCATCGGACTTAAGTTACATCGTGAAAACTCATATCTGACAGTATATTCTAACACAGAGGCGTTCCCATGGTGATGGGGACGCTTCAAGTTAGAATATACTACGAACTGTGTACATGACTGCCCCCTGCTGCCTGGCAGCACCCGATCTCTTACAGGGGGCTGCGATCCGCACAATTAACCCCTCAGGTGCGGCACCTGAGGGGTTAATTGTGCGTATCATAGCCCCCTGTAAGAGATCAGGGGCTGCCAGGCAGCAGGGGGCAGACCCCCCTCCCTCCCTAGTTTTAATTTCATTGGTGGCCAGTGCGGCCCCCCCCGGCCCTCCCTCCCTCTATTGTATTAATATTATTTGTGGCCAGTGCGGCCCCCCCTCCCTCCCTTTATTGTATTATCATTGGTAGCCAGTGTTCGGCCCCCCCGGCCCCCCCTCCCTCTATTGTATTATCATTTGTGGCCAGTGTGCGCCCCCCCGGCCCCCTCTCCCTCCCTCTATTGTATTATCATTGGTGGCCATTGTGCAGCCCCCCCGGCCCCCCCTCCCTCCCTCTATTGTATTATCATTGGGGGCATTATCATTGGGGGCCATTGCGCGCCCCCCCCCCCGGCCCCCCCTCTATTGTATTAATATCATTGGTGGCCAGTGTGCGGCCTCCCCTCTCCCCCCCCCGATCATTGGTGGCAGCGGAGAGTTCTAATCGGAGTCCCAGTTTAATCGCTGGGGCTCCGATCGGTAACCATGGCAACCAGGACACTACTGCAGTCCTGGTTGCCATGGTTACTTAGCAATATTAGAAGCATCATACTTACCTGCTGCGCTGTCTATGACCGGCCGGGACCCTCTCCTACTGGTAAGTGACAGGTCTGTGCGGCGCATTGCTTAATGATCTGTCACTTACCAGTAGGAGGAGCTCCCGGCCGGTCACAGACAGCGCAGCAGATAAGTATGATGCTTCTAATATTGCTAAGTAACCATGGCAACCAGGACTGCAGTAGCGTCCTGGTTGCCATGGTTACCGATCGGAGCCCCAGCGATTAAACTGGGACTCCGATCGGAACTCTCCGCTGCCACCAATGATCGGGGGGGGGGGGGGCCGCACACTGGCCACCAATGATATTAATACAATAGAGGGGGGGCCGGGGGGGCGCACACTGGCCACCAATGATAATACAATAGAGGGAGAGAGGGGGGCCGCACACTGGCCACCAATGATAATACAATAGAGGGAGGGAGGGGGGCCGGGGGGGCCGCACACTGGCTACCAATGATAATACAATAAAGGGAGGATGGGGGGGGCCGCACTGGCCACCAATGATATTAATACAATAGAGGGAGGGGGGGCCAGGGGGGGGCCGCACTGGCCACCAATGAAATTAAAACTGGGGAGGGAGGGGGGTCTGCCCCCTGCTGCCTGGCAGCCCCTGATCTCTTACAGGGGGCTATGATACACACAATTAACCCCTTCAGGTGCGGCACCTGAGGGGTTAATTGTGCGGATCACAGCCCCCTGTAAGAGATCGCGTGCTGCCAGGCAGCAGGGGGCAGTCATGTACACAGTTCGTAGTATATTCTAACTAGAAGCGTCCCCATCACTATGGGAACGCCTCTGTGTTAGAATATACTGTCGGATTTGAGTTTTCACAAAGTGAAAACTCAGCTCTGAAAAAGATTTTATGCAGAAGTATCTTCGGATCCGTCTGTATGAAAGTAGCCTACGGACACGGATCATGGACACGGATGCCAATCTTGTGTGCATTCGTGTTTTTTCACAGACCCATTGACTTGAATGGGTCCGTGAACCGTTGTCCGTCAAAAAAATAGGACAGGTCATATTTTTTTGACGGACAGGATACACGGATCACGGAGGCGGATGACAAACGGTGCATTTTCCGAGTTTTCAACGGACCCATTGAAAACGGAACAACGGCCACGGGTGCACACAACAGTCGTGTGCATGAGGCTTTATTCTCTTGTTCACAGTTTTGATCATGGTACAAACGTTTTACATGGGCCCTACACCAAAGAGGTGACATCTGTATGATATTTCTATAATTTTATATTATTTCTAAAACATTTTGCTTTCTATAATATACCTTTAAACCATATATATCCTGTAAAGAATCTATATACATTATAGCCTTAAAGTATAACTGTCATATTTATTTATTTTTGAGTATTGGATTGTGGTGATTAATATCTCCTTGGTGGCCCTATTTCAACTTTTCACTGTGTACTCAATTACCCCTTAATTCCACAGTTTTGTTCCCTGTACTGCCTATCTTTACCTGTGCTTAAAATCAGGTTGCTAGGCATGGTCCGTCTATCTGTTGAAGGACGGAGGACGCCTGCAAGGTCAGATTACAGACAGCCAGGGACTGTAAGTAAATGATTAAAGCCAGGTCCTCCCCAGCAGCTGTTAACAGTGCCTGGGCTGTGTGCACTTCTTCCTGTCCCTGCGCTTGGCAGACGCTCCCTCACTCAGCAGACTTGGAGAATGCAGAGTTGAAGCAGCGCAGAGCAGGGAAGGGAGATCTGCCATCTGCTCAGTGTATAAATGAAAGCAACATGTGGTAAGAGGACCCCTTTGTGCTGCAGGAGATTAACTCTTTAGGGGAAGGGCTCTGGTTACTGACACTTTTGTAAGGCTATTGATTGTTACTGGCTAGTGAGGGCAGGCGGGATTAGCCTCAGGGTGAGGGCAGTCGCGGCCATCTTAGGGCTCTTTCACACTTGCGTTCTTTTCTTCCGGCATAGAGTTCCGTTGTCGGGGCTCTATGCCGGAAGAATCCTGATCAGTATTATCCCCATGCATTCTGAATGGAGAGAAATCCGTTCAGGATGCATCAGGATGTCTTCAGTTCCGGACCGGAACGTTTTTTGGCCGGAGAAAATACCACAGCATGCTGCGCTTTTTGCTCCGGCCAAAAATCCTGAACACTTGCCGCAAGGCCGGATCCGGAATTAATGCCCATTAAAAGGCATAAGCTAAATGTCGTTTCGGCGCATTGCCGGATCCGACGTTTAACTTTTTCTGAATGGTTACCATGGCTGCCAGGACGCTAAAGTCCTGGCAGCCATGGTAAAGTGGAGCGGGGGAGCAGTATACTTACCGTCCGTGCGGCTCCCCGGGCACTCCAGAGTGACGTCAGGGCGCCCCACGCGCATGGGTGACGTGATCACATGGATCACGTCATCCATGCGCATGGGGCGCTCTGACGTCATTCTGGAGCGCCCCGGGAGCCGCACGGACTGTAAGTACACTGCTCCCCCGCTCCCCACTACTACTATGGCAACCAGGACTTTAATAGCGTCCTGGGTGCCATAGTAACACTGAACGCATTTTGAAGACGGATCCGTCTTCAAATGCTTTCAGTTCACTTGCGTTTTTCCGGATCCGGCGGGCACCTCCGGCAAATGGAGTACACGACGGATCCGGACAACGCAAGTGTGAAAGAGCCCTTAACTGAAGAGTGAAATTGCAGTTTTATGCAGACTGGTTGCTAAGGGCTGACTCTTAATAAATATGGAGTAAGTCAGGGGTAGGAGACCTCGATCACGTTTTTTTTTTTTAGGGAATCAATCCACGACGTCATACACTTTGAGGGACAGAAAAAACCAATAGCATATCATCAACACCACAGAATTGGGCAAATCAATGGATAAGTTGCAAATCATTAATTTATCTGATTGGACCCTAACGGAAACCGAGGTGGGGCTGCTTTGTAGGGGACTATCATTTGTCCCCACCTGTTCATTTAGCTCCTTTGAGTGGGTAAAGGATCTGAATAATAAGGAGACTAAAATGGAAAAATAGTTTTGCAACCCACAATCAACAACAATGTAGTGAACTTGGCATTGAAATCCAAGATTTGCCTGACATCCAATTATTGGTTGATCTTCTGAAGGAAGAGGAGAGGGATCCTGGAGAGAGTCCTTTAACGGACCTTAATTCCTCTCTACAAAGAACCCACCTCTAGGTGATGGCACACCTCCTGACATTTTGTTGAATGTTGTGACTGATCAGTTGAGAAAGCTAGATAAAGTCAGAAGGACCAAATCAAATCTCAATAAGAGAGAAATTGACGCTCTGCTCTCTCTGGAACGTGACACCTCCCTTGTGATTAAACCATCGGACAAGGGAGGGAACATTGTTGTTATGAATCACGACCATTACAAGATCATGTGCCTCAGCATTCTCAGCGATGTACTGTGCTATCATGTGCTGGAGTCCAATCCAACTGAGTTATTCAGGAAAAAATTGAAAAATCTCCTGGATACAGCACAGGAGCACGGTCTGATCAGCTGAACAGAACATGAATTCCTGTTTCTAAAACATCCCCAGATCCCATGTTTTTATGGGTTGCCCAAAGTACATAAGGGCTTATCACCGTTGAAGGGGAGACCCATTGTTTCTGGGACAGGGAGCTTGACATATCCAATCAGTACGTACGTGGATCGGATTTTGCGACCGTTTGCGGTGGCCCTATCCTCGTACGTACGTGATTCAATGGATGTGATCAAGAAATTGGAGGGGATCCATATTGGTGAAAACATTATGCTGGCCAGTCTGGATGTGGAGGCACTCTACAGCTCCATACCTCATGATAACAGGTGTGGAGTTGTAGCCTCATTTTTAAACCAACGTGGCATCCATCTTTGGCAGCACGAGTTTGTTCTTGAACTCTTGAGTTTCACTCTCGAACACAATGTATTTATCTTTGATCACCGCATGTACCACCAGCTCAGGGGAGTGGCGATGGGGAGCCCCTGTGCGCCCACTTTCGCCAACCTCTACCTGGGCTGGTGGGAACGGGAAGTTGTGTTTGCTGAGAAAAACCATAAATGGGCTGACCATATTAATTTATGGCTACGTTACATCGACGATGTGCTGATTCTGTGGTCAGGAAGTGTAGTTGATTTTAACAGCTTTGTCACAGACCTGAATAACAACACAATGGGACTGTTTTTTACATCCGAGATTCAGGAATCTCAAATCACGTTTCTTGATCTCACCATCTTCAGGGATTGTGAATGCAACGTTGGTACACGTCTATTTCGAATGAAGACGGCCATCAATAGTCTCCTTAGGTGGGACAGTTGCCATCCCTTGCCCTTGAAGAGAGGAATTCCCAAAGGACAATACCTTAGGGTAAGGCGCAATTGTTCTAAGATGTCTGACTTTAGGGCTGCCTCTAATGATCTGCAGTCAAGATTCAGAAGTAGGGGATACCCACAACACGTGTTAGCCATCGGCCTTGAATCGTGACACTTTGTTGACACCCAAATCAGGGCCATCTGGGCCGGAACAATTGCGCATTGTGGCCACTTATGACGAGGCACACGATACGGTAAGAGAATTACTCACCAGTTATTGGGGTATTTTAAAATCTGACCCCGACATTGGTCATCTGGTAGGAGATACACCTCTGATAACGTACCGACGTGGACGAAATCTAAGAAATCGTCTGGTCCACAGTTTCATTCAAGCCCCCACTACAACCACTTGGCTGAGTACCTACCTCAAAGTGACCTTCCGATGTGGAGGATGTGTGGCGTGCTCTGCTGTTCAGTTAGGTGCTACATTCACCTGCAGTGTAACAGAGCAAACGTTCACTATTAGATCCTTTGTCAATTGTAGGACTAGAGGGTTTGTATATTTGGCCACGTGTATTTGTGGAAAACAGTATGTGGGGAAAACCTTTAGGGAATTCCACAGAAGAATCGCAGAACATCTTAATGACATCCGCAAGGGTGCCGACACCCCAATTGCGAGACATACATCCACCTTACACGGTGGCAATGCGGATGTGATGAAATTTCAGGCCATAGAGGTGGTAAGAAGATCTCCAAGAGGAGGCGACTTAGACAACTGATTGTTACAAAAAGAGACACAGTGGATTTACCGCTTGCACACACTCCAACCATAGGGACTCAATGAGTATAACTCCTTTGTCTGTTTTCTTTGAGTCCCGATGCATGTAGTTTGTATCACACTACTATGGGGAGTGCTTTTGGTTTATATTCAAATAAGGATACGATATATCCTTCCCCGCTCTATATTTTCATCTTAGAGTTGGGTACGCTGTGCGTCACCTCGAAACATTATGGCAAGTCACATGATGCATCACCCCTATATTCCAAGATAATCCAAGACTTTTCATGTCTCGGAGTTATCCTGACTCAGTGACAACAACTACAGTAGTTAATCACTATAATTACTACACATGACCACTCACCAGAATAAGACAACGATCCCTGTTCCTGCAATGCTATGCTACCTTATTAATTTCAAACCACCATTTGGTCACTCTAACATTAGTATGCAAATGTTTTGACATTCGCCTGTGATCGTCTCACAGAGGGGGCGGGTAAGTGGGGCGGGTTGGTTGCTGCGGCGTTACCGCGCCTCCTGCTTTCTTACTGGCCACCCTAGGGGCCTAATCCAGAAGAGGGGAGGAGTCTCCTCTTTTTATAGCGCGTGTCCTTGCGGCCGCGTACGGCCACTCAGTGCTGATAGCTGCAGCTGACTTGTTTGTTTGTCCTTCTACCCATATTTTATGCTCCTGACGAGCCAAACATGGCGAAACGCGTGGGTACAAACCCATGTTTTTGAATTTTCGCTTGATTTGCGTTCACACAACAGAAGTGGTCTGCATCAATCCAGCCCTCTGTAGTATGTGAACAGGTGTACTCAAGCTTTTTGCTCACACCCAGGTAGTTAGTGTCCCTTGATTCGTGCTCACAGGGCCGACAATCAGACATCTGGTTCATATCCATGAACAGGTGGTTCTTGATCGGGGTCGGACCCAATGAGTAGATATTTATCAATGGATTAGTTTGTTAATTTAGTCCAGGGCCATCTAGACTGGGTGACTGAGCTGAGCACCTTGTCCGTGCCACGGTGCGCACTTTTGGTTGTGTCAGATTACTACAGCCGGCTGGCGTGGTTTTGCAACCATTAGTAGTGCACCTGAAGTGGATTTCTTGGTGACCTTATCCACACCTGAGCTGTACCGCTGATCGTGGTTTTCCATGTGATACCTCGATCCGCCTCAGGATCCGTGGCTAGATCTGGTCACTTAGAATTTTATATAGTCAGTAGGTTTCCTTTCCTCACACTTTTTGCAAATTTAATAAAGTATTAGTTTTATCTAATCCCTATAGCGTTCCTTACTACAGTGATTTTTTACGCATCACCTGTGTGTTGCGTGAAAATCGCTACATGCTCTATATTGTGCGTTTTTCATGCAACGCAGGCCCCATAGAAGTTAATGGGGCTGCGTGAAAATCGCAAGCATTCGCAAGCAAGTGCAGATGCGGTGTGATTTTCAAGCATGGTTGCTAGGATGAAACTCTATTCACTGTATTATTTTCCCTTATAACATGGTTATAAGGGAAAATAATAGCATTCTTTAATACAGAATGCTTAGTAGAATGTCAATTGAGGGCTAAAAATAAAAATAAAAAATTAACTCACCTCCTCCAATTGATCACGTACCTGCTGGTCTCCTGTTCTTTCATCAGGACCTGTCAAAGGACCTGTGGTGACATCACTGTGCTCATCACATGATAAATCACATGATCCATCACCATGGTGATGGACCATGTGATGAGCTCAGTGACGTCACCCCAGGTCCTTTGACAGGTCCTGAAGAAAGAACAGGAGACCGGCAGCTACGCGATCAATTGGAGGAGGTGAGTTCATTTTTTATTTATTTTTTAACCCTCAATTGACCTTCTACTAAGCATACTGTATTAAAGAATGCTATTATTTTCCCTTATAACCATGTTATAAGGGAAAATAATACAATTTACAGAATACTGAACCCAAACCCGAACTTCTGTGAAGAAGTCCGGGTTCGGGTCTGGGTCCCAAACATGCCGATTTTTCTCACGCACATGCAAAACGCTATAAAACGATTTGCACTCGTGGGGAAAAATTGTGCATATTCCCGAAACGCACCTGCATCTTTTCCGGCAAATCACCCACAACGCCCGTGTGAACCCAGCCTTAGATGCACAACTTGTGTCACGCCCAAAATCACCTTGTAGTCGTATCCTTATAGGTCTGTTTTCCCAGGTACTGGATCCATGACCCCATGACCCCTTACCAAGCAATTACGAAGAAAATTGCCTCCTGTTTATGGCATACATATATGCTAAAATGCAGAAAGGGATAACAGAAAACTAAAAGCTCTGCAAGTAGTTCACACATTTAGAAAACTGCATGCTTTTTTGTATTTAAGGCTGCATTCAAACGGGCGAGTATTCCGCGTGGGTGCAATGCGGGAGGTGAACGCATTGCACCCGCACTGAATACCGACCCATTCATTTCTATGGGGCTGTTCACATGAGCGGTGATTTTCACGCATCACTTGTGCGTTGCGTGAAAATCGCAGCATGCTCTATATTCTGCGTTTTTCACGCAACGCAGGCCCCATAGAAGTGAATGGGGTTGCGTGAAAATCGCAAGCATCCGCAAGCAAGTGCAGATTTTCACGCACGGTTGCTAGGA
The DNA here is from genome assembly GCF_905171765.1 of Bufo bufo. Lineage (NCBI taxonomy): Eukaryota > Metazoa > Chordata > Amphibia > Anura > Bufonidae > Bufo > Bufo bufo. Next base: position 93,798,331 of record NC_053392.1, on the reverse strand, counting down.
GACGATCGGGATGGAGACCTGATCATTATTATTTTCCCTTATAACATGGTTATAAGGGAAAATAATAGCATTCTGAATACAGAATGCATAGTAAAATAGCGCTGGAGGGGTTAAAAAAATTAAAATTATTTAACTCACCTTAGACCACTTGTTCGCGCAGCCCGGCATCTCCTTCTTCTGTCTTCATCTCTGCTGTGAGGCATAGGACCTTTGATGACGTCACTCCGGTCATCACATGATCCATCACCATGGTAAAAGATCATGTGATGGATCAGGTGATGACCGGAGTGACGTCACCACAGGTCCTGTTGCTGCACAGCTAAGATGAAGACAGAAGAGATGCCGGGCTTCGCGATCAAGTGGATTAAGGTGAGTTAAATTATTATTTATTTATTTTTAACCCCTCCAGCGCTATTTTACTATGCATTCTGTATTCAGAATGCTATTTTTTTCCCTTATAACCATGTTATAAGGGAAAATAATTCAATCTACAGAACACCGATCCCAAGCCCGAACTTCTGTGAAGAAGTTCGGGTTTGGGTTCCAAACATGCGCGATTTTTCTCACGCGAGTGCAAAACGCATTACAATGTTTTGCACTCGCACCTTTTCTCGCAACGCCCGTGTGAACCCGGCCTAAGGAAAAAAAAAAATGAAAAAAACTGAACCCGGCCTGAGTTGGATCAGATAGGCTTAGACAGTGAATGTTCACCATATTTTGGTTGCTAAATACACACTGGGGGAGATTTATCAAAGCTAGTGTAAAATAGACCTGGCTTAGTTGCCCATAGCAACTAATCAGATTCCACCTTTCATTTTTTAGAGCTCCTTTGGCAACTGAAAGGACAAAACTGATTGGTTGCTAGTGGCAACTAAAACAGTTTTCCTTTACACCAGTTTTGATAAATCTTCCCCACTGGCAATTACTTGGATAATAGGAAATCCTCTACTTATAATCCTCTACTTTTTTTTTGGTGCTTTTTCACTTAGGAAAAGAACAAATGGGGTGACTTGAGTGGTTGCCAATGACCAATGAGTAAACACCTCACTTTTACCCAGAAGTCACACCTGGTCACCGTTTATGGGGCGTCTCAGCCGAGTGCAGCGGTAGCTTCCTATCTTCATATCCTTGTAGATTTCAATTTTAACAAAAACTGCAATTGCCTGTGAGACCTGTGTTGCAGTTTTAGACAAGTTCTGACTGGTTTCATATACAGTCTTTGTGTGGTGTTTTTCCCCTTCTTTTAGTGTTTTTTTTTTTTTTTGAAGGGGAAGTGGGGCTAAACACTTGATAGAAAAGTTTGTGTATATATATATATATATATATATATATGTGTATATATATTCCATGGGGGCAATTTATAACATCTCGCACCTCAGAATTCTGGTTTCAAAAGCTCAGAAAATAGGGGAATTTGTGACATTTTGGGGGTTGCATGCATAAAAAATTTAGCGACTTTTGCATTTTTGCACCACTCATTCCAGTTTTGAAAAGTGGATGGGAAAGTGCATGTGGTTAGGTTTGTAAAAGGGGTCATGCCATGATTGATGTAAAAAAAGAAAATCATATACAGTAGTACATGATAGTACCTTTCTAACAAAGCTATAATCAGTCCTTTACCTCACATGGATCCAGAGATCTCCCCATTCATTGCTGCAATTGCTCTGCTACATTATCTTCAGCCTGGCCGCTCAGGGGATGTATCCTTTTTGCTGCAGCTCTCTGCCTGTAACTTCCACAGCATCTAACCGAACATATGGCTGGTGGCAGTTGAAGATAAAATTTGAGCACGTTCGACCAGTTCAATGAGACGGACGAAAAATAAGAAAAATTACAAACAGCAGGTGGTGCTATACGGACACATTTTATTGAATAGCTAATCGGTTATACAAAATTTTTAATTACAAGCAATTACAAAAGTATTCAGATCCAGGTGCTGGTTTAATATAGAATATGCTTTGTGACACAACTCCTTTGATGAGTTTCACTCCATATTTATCAACTGCGACATGTACAGTACAGACCAATAGTTTGGACACACCTTCTCATTCAAAGAGTTCTCTTTATTTTCATGACTATTAGGCATCAAAACTATGAATTAACACATGTGGAATTATATACATAACAAACAAGTGTGAAACAACTGAAAATATGTCATATTCTAGGTTCTTCAAAGTAGCCACCTTTTGCTTTGATTACTGCTTTGCACACTCTTGGCATTCTCTTGATGTAAAAAAAAGTAATTTTCTTGTCACCTTACATCACAAAAAGTGTAATAGCAGGCTATCAAAAAGTCATATGCACCCCAACCCAATTAAACCGTCATCTCATCCTGCAAAAATCATACCCTACCTAAGATAATCTCCCAAAAACTGAAAAAACAATGTCTCTCCGACTATGGAGACACTAAAACATGATTTTTTTTGTTTCAAAAATGAAATCATTGTGTAAAACTTACATAAATAAAAATAAATTGACATATTAGGTATCGCTGTGTCTGTAATAACCTGCTCTATAAAAATATCACATGACCTAACCCCTCAGTTGAATACCGTAAAAAAAAAGTGTAAAAAAAGCAATTTTTTGTCACCTTACATCACAAAAAGTGTAATAGCAAGCAATCAAAAAGTCATATGCACCTTATAATAGTACCAATCAAACCGTCTTCTCATCCCAAAAAAATGAGTCCCTACACGCCCAAAAAACAGCTATTTCTTGTTGCCTTGCCTCACAAAAAGGGTAATATTATTTTTGGTTGCTCTATATGTACCCTAAAATTGTACCAACAAAACTGCCACTTTATCCCGTAGTTTCCAAAATGGGGTCACTTTTTTGGAGTTTCTACTCTAGGGGTGACTCTAGGGGTGCTTCAGGGGGGCTTCAAATGGGACATGGTGTCAAAAAACCAGTCCAGCAAAATCTGCCTTCCAAAAACTGTATGGCGTTCCTTTCCTTCTGCGCCCTGTAGTGTGCCCGTACAGCAGTTTACGACCCATATGGGGTGTTTCTGTAAACTACAGAATCAGGGCCATAAATATTGAGTTTTGCTTGACTGTTAACCCTTGCTTTGTAATTGGAAAAAATGGATTCAAATGGAAAATCTGCCAAAAAAGTAAAATTTTGAAATGTTATCTCTATTTTCCATTAATTCTTGTGGAGCACCTAAACGGTCAACAAAGTTTGTAAAATCAGTTTTGAATACCTTGAGGGGTGTAGTTTGTAAAATGGGGTCATTTTTGGGTGGTTTCTATTATGTAAGCCTCACAAAGTGACTTCAGACCTGAACTGGTCCTGAAAAAGTGGGTTGAAGATTTGCTTCTAAACTTCTAATCCTTTTTTTTTTTTTATTGTTTTCTCCGTAGGAAAAAAAATCATAAATATACAAAACACTTCAATATCTACATATATATACAACAAAAACAAAGACACAGAAAAAAAGAGAAGTGCAGGATAAATAAATAAATGAGACATTGAAGTATCTGATACATAAAATATACTCTTATACTCTTATCCTCCCATCAACTCCCCCCAGCCCCCCCACCCCCTCCCTCCACTATTATCATGCTGGAAGCTGTGCGGCCCAAACCCAGATCTATCCCACGCGAAGGGGGTCTGTACCATCAGAGCCTCTCTCTCACTGCCACCCAGTCCATACTTTCTCCCATAAACTCCGTTGTTTTCCCTCTTTACATTTAATACGTTCCAATTCCTTTATTCTTCGCATATAGTTTTTCCATTCTTCCAGAGCAGGGGGCTTATCCAATCCCCAGCCCGTGAGAATCAAAACTTTGGCTATTAATAGCCCCTTCAACCACAAGAGCAGATCGATTTTTGATATCTTTCTCTTTCTATCCGGGGAGAATATACCCAATATGGCAAACTCGATCGTGGGTTCTAATTTTAATGCAGATCTTAACCCCATTGCCTGAAATATACTTTGCCAATAGCTATTAGTAGCCGGACAGCGTCAAAGGAGATGTATGTATCTGGCGTCCGGACTCTGACATTTCAGGCAACAGAATTCTCTCTCCTTGTTCTTATACATTTTAGCGAGAAGTGCCGGAGTGTAATATAACCGATGCACTATTTTATACTGTATCAGTCTATGTTGACTAGAGAAAGAGGCTTTTTAATATTTTGATATATTTCTCCCCACTGAAGTGAATTACTCATCCCTAAATCCGCCTCCCACTTTAACACACTTTTAAACTTCGTGACCTTTATTAATTATTTTTGTAATCTAACGTATATTTGTGACATTTTGAGTTTATTACCTAAAGACGTGAAACAAAAATAGAAATTTTAAAAAGAGTTTTATTACTCGTGTGATCAAATGCGTGCTTAAGTTGAGCATATCTAAATTGACTTAAAGCCGAAATGGACGTGTCATAAAAAAGTTCCGATATAGATTTTACCTAATGTGCAAATGTGAGAGACCTTAGTGATACCTCTCTGACTCCAATATCTATTTTCATTTAGTGCCAGGAACTCCTTTAAATTTTTATTATCCCAAAGAGGGGTGAAATGCATATGTGACCTTCAAGATTACCCTTATCTTATTACACACTTTCTGAAGCATCGTGCTTATAGGACAGGTAGTTCCCCTACCCCTTAGATAACCAGTTTCAAGGATACTGAATATGTTCTTCCCGGGACTATTGTATTTTTCAATGAGATACGGGATCAAACAACTCTCCCCGGAATTGATACACCATTGTACTTGTGAACACAAATAGTATCCCTGTAAATATGGTAAAGCAAGGCCTCCATCAATTTTCATCTAACCACAGATATCTTTGTTTGATTCAAACTCTTTTTCTGCCCCATCTCAAATCATTAATTCATTTTTCCAACAAGTTGAAAAAAAATTGTCATCAATCCACATGGGGCTAGTACCCACCACGTACAGTATCAACGGCAGCAAAATCATTTTGACTAATGCAATTCTATCAGCTTGTGAGAGAGGTAGTTTCTGCCAAATCCTGACCTTCTCTTTTATTTTATTTATCATAGGGGTAACATTTAACCCAATGTAGTCATGTAGTTTCGTGCCAATTTTAATCCCTAAGTAATCCAAATGATCCGACAGCGATAGTACCCGCACTTTGATGTCTCTTTGTGAGGCACTTCGGTTAAAAGGTAGAAGTACAGATTTGGACCAATTTATCTCGTATCCTGCCCACTGACTGAACTCATCAATTATCTGAATGACACCGGGAACAACCCTCCACCCGTCTTTCAAGTACAACAAAATATTGTCTGCATATAAAGTGATCTTATCTTTTGCCCCTTTCCCCCGAATCCCTCTATCCCATCGTCCAATCTAACTCTACAAGCAAGGGGTTCCATGAAGATTGCAAAGAGTATGGGGGAAAGGGGGCAACCCTATCGAGTGCCTCGCTGCAAATGGATAGTGGGCGAGACCACCCTGTTGATATTGATTCTCGCAGTCGGCTGACAGTACAATAGCCGGGTCAGATCAATAAAGCTATTTCCCAGGTTCATCCTATGCATAGTCTGCCAGAGGAAGGACCACTCCACCCTGTCAAAGGCCTTCGCGGCATCTAAAGACAGGATAGAGCGGTCCCCCCCAATCTGTATATTTAAAAATGTTCTACGTATATTAGTCTGAATTTTCCGCCCGGGAATGAACCCTGTCTGGTCTGCGTTCACCAAGCCATTTATTACTCTTTTCAATCGGTTTGCCAAAAGTTTAGCCACTATCTTGTAGTCTGTATTGAGTAACGATATGGGTCGATATGTTCCCATCTTTGCCTTTTTTCAAGATTAAAGTGACTAAAGCCACCATTAACGATGGAGGCAGTTTCCCCGCTGATTGGGATTCATTTAATACCTGCAATAGACATGGCAGAAGCACCTCCCCATGACGCTTGTAGATATCAAATGGTAGACCATCTGCACTTGGCGATGAGGTCCCCTTTATCCCGGATATCACTTCCTGCAGCTCTCTCAGTTGAATGGGGGAATTCAGTATCGCTGATTCCTGCTCTGAAAGAGAGGGGGATCTTAGTCTGCTGCAAATAAAGCTCTATAGACTTCTCTTTACCGTTTATCTCTGATCTATATAAAGTATTGAAATATTTAACAAATTCACGCTCAATTTCCTCCAGATTATGAGTTATCTGCCCCGAGCTTGTTTTAATCTGTCTGATTTTATTACTGCTCCTTTGGTTTGCTATAATCGAGGAGAGTAATTTCCCTGGTTTACCAGCCTCACAACAATAATTCTGGCCTTGAAAAAAACAACTTATGTTGTGCCTTATTCATCATGAAATTTGTATATTTATCTTTAGCTATTTTAACCTGGGCCCAAATTTGGTCACCATTATTTTTTATAAGGATTGCCTCCAGATGTTTAAGCTTCTCCTCCAAGCCTTTCTCTTTTTTTTTTCAATTCTTCAAATTTTTTAAAGGAACACTTTCATCGCGTCCCACACAAAATGGATATGGGTTGATCCTATATTTTGAGACCAGAATTGAGATATTTCTTTCCGAATCAACTCCTAATCTTTTATAATAAATATCTAATGTGGTTTAAGTCTAAATGATCTGGTGCAGGTCTTTTGATCCCTCTCCTTAATAAATATCAAAATCGGGGAATGATCCGATATTCCATGTACCTCATATTTTATTTTAGTAATGAGATCTATCATATCGCTATTTGCCAGTGCTAGGTCAATCCTTGACATAGCTTTATATGTATTACTATAACATGAATAAACCTTCCTATTTCCGTACATATCTCGCCAAATGTCAATTAACGCCATTTCCTGACAAAATCTATAAAGTAGTGAATGTTTCCCCTGAGTTCCTTTATATTTAATGGCATTAGAGAATCTATCCATTTCGGGGTCCATTACACTGCTGAAGTCCCCCGAGACTAATACGGGACACCGCTATGTATAAACGCGGACAGTTCATTAAGGACAGTCAAAGCAAATGGTGGAGGAATATATAGAAAGGCCAGTATACAAATCTAACCATTCCACCGACAATGTAAAAATACAAATCTCTATCAATCTGATGGTCGAGCGGTTCATAGACTACCCCTTTGGGCACATATACACTAACCCCACGCGAGTATGAGGATAAACAAGAGTGAAATTGATGTTTTGCCCATTTTTTCTTGAGATATAACGGAATCTCCGATGAAGCATGTGTTTCAAGCAAACCCATAATCGCAGGAAGATAAACAATAATCCTTAGTTTTATCCCCCAGCCCACATACATTCCACGTTAGAACTTTATGGCTCATTCAAATTTAAGTTTCATGGGAGGGTCGCCCTCTACCCAGTGATGACAACCGTGCCCTCCCCCCGAACTCTATTTCCATCTCTTTGCACCTTTGACCTAATTTTATTCATGTCGTCCTTAATTAATGTGATGTCAACCTGTACTGACGTCACCGTAGTGGCTATGTCTGCCACCGATTGGTTAGTGTTCTTAACCACTCCCAGTATATCCACTAACTTCTTATCTATTGTATCTATGCGGTCTTTTTTCGTATAGTTAACCCTTGCTGTTGCATTCTCCAACCGCTGGACTGGGTCCTCCCCACCTTCTACTGAGACTGATGTTTTCTGTCCACCTCTAGTTTTAGATATCAGAGATTTAAGATATTTTTCCATTCTAGCTTGGGGGCTGCTTCTACCCCCACCTTTTGGTGAGACAGTCCCCAACGATTTCCTGCTATATTTAGGTGCCATAATTTTACAAGCAACACTTAATATTTAAAACGAAAACACAAAATCAGATGATTCCTCTGAGCACGTTCTAGACAACGGTTGGCAAGCTGGCCACCAGTCTGTCCTAAACAGTGACTTGGGTATACAGAGAAGAATAAACAAGCCACAATCACAAGTTCTCAATACCCACTAGTGCTGTGCATTATCAACAACTAGCCAGCAGGGTTTTATTTTCTCCACAGCCTGAGCGGAGGAGGAAAACAAACACCCCAAGACAAAAAAAAAAATGTTATCAATGGTGGGTAAATTTAAATAAAGAGACAATGGGTAATGGGGTTAGTGACCCAATCAAATATCTAAAGACTGCGTTCCATTAATGTATAGGCCAGAAGTTAGTGTGTTAGGCGAGTTCCAATCGGCCCCATTCCATCAAAACGGGTTATACCCTGTCCCAGTGTCGTCACCAGCTCTTTACAGTGTTAGTAAGAAATTGTAATGTATAGGCCAGCAAGAAAGAAATATATTCCTAATCTCACCGCTCTTCAGCCCAAAATGTCTGGGCTATTATCTGCGGGCAGTCTATGCTCTTTCTGCAGTGTTAATAAGGGATTAGCGGGGTAATATATAGACCAGACAAAAGGAAAGATAATTAAGTCTCACCACTCTTCAGCCCAAAAAGAGCCACAGTCACAAGTTCTCAATTCCCACTAGTGCTGTACATTATCAATAGCTTGCTAGTAGAGTTAGATTATCCCCACAGCCAAGGCAGAGGAGGGAAACAGGCACCCCAACACCAAAAATATTTTTAACGGTGCGTAAATTGGAGTTGAAGAGTCAATGGGTTAGGGGGGTTAATGACCCGATCAAATATCTGAAGACTGCATTCCGTAGATGTATAAACCAGGAAGTTAGTGTGTTAGGAAAATCCCATTTGCCCCGTTCCATCATTTCGGGTTATACCCTATCCCAACATCGTCACCAGCGCTTTATACAGTGTTAGTAAGGGATTAACAGGGTAATGTATAGGCCAGCAAAAAGGAAGGATAATTTAGTCTCACAATTCTTCAGCCCAAAAGTGTCCAGGCTATTTACTGCGGGCTGTCTGTGGTTCAAACGCCTCTTCCATACACTCTGCCAGCGTATACCTCCGGCGTGCAGCAGGATTCCCTAGGAACAGAGCAAAGCAGGAGCAAAATCTTCCAGTGTAGTGTTACAGATGCTGAACTCCATCAACACCCAGCCAGTGAAATTCTGGTTGCATGCAATTGTTCAGCACACATCGCCAATGCCGAACCTTGGCCGCACCAGCGCTACCTGCGCTCCCAGTACTCAGGTCCCGTCAACTTGGCTGCCTATCACTGCAGCTTCTCTGGAACCTTGTAGCCATTATCAGCCGGCCCCGATGCACAGAGCCACCTTGGAGTGCAGATTCAGCACCGGGCAGGAGGGCGGGGGGAAGGAGGAAGCGCGCGAGACCGGGCGCGCGGCACGTCCACGTGACTACTTCATGCCGCTACGTAGTCTTCTAAGCCTTCTAACGTCCCCAAAAAATAAAATGGCATTCACAAAATGATCCAAACATGAAGTAGACATATTGGAATGTAAAGTAATAACTTTTGGAGGTATTACTATCTATTATAAAAGTAGAGACATTGAAATTTGGAAATTTGCTAATTTTTGCAAATTTTTGGTAAATTTGCAATTTTTTATAAATAAAAATAATTTTTTTTGACAGAATTTTACCACTGTCATGAAGTACAATACGTGACGAGAAAACAATCTCAGAATGGCCTGGATAAGTAGGCGTTTTAAAATTATCACCACATAAAGTGACACACGTCAGATTTGCAAAAAATGGCCTGGTACTTAAGGTGAAAAATAGCAGGGTCCTTAAGGGGTTAATTAGCAAAGAAAGATGGTGGCGTAAGAAAAAAAAAAGAAAAAAAAATGGAATAACATTTCTAGACTAAAGTGTTTTATTTAAAGATGCACCAAATTTAATAAACTACATGTGTAACATGCAAAGCACTCTAATTCTAACCCCCCTCCCCCCCATGTACTTATATTTATAATTCATCGTTAATCGTTTAGGATCTTTCACATTTTTATTGCTTTTAAGCCCTTTCCCCTTTTCATATCACAATAAAACATTTGATATCATTATCCCATTGAGCAGTGAATTTTCATAGTTTTTTTCCGAGTGAACGCACCTAAATTGACCCCTTAAATATATAGAATCTGTGGAATTACAGACTTTTCAGGAAGGTTTAAAAACAGATAAGGAGTCTTAAAAACACAAAATTATTACCGGCAAAATGGCTGTGTGTTTCCTGTGGTCCTTTTTTTTTTTTTTTTTGCAAATTATAAACTTTAGGTTACTACCCTACATAATGGCATTAGCTGAAGCAATTTTTATTCTTAATTGGGCACCCACGGAGAGACATGATTTATTTTCTTTGTAATTATGTAATGCATATGTGTTCTTAAGGATATTTAAGCTGTCGGCATGTATTTTATGTGGCATGAATAAAGCTGCACACAATAAGTATATCCCTCTTACGGTGGTGTCTGGAGCTGAATTGGGGCCTGGGATATAATTAAAATTCAAAGGCTTATTTGGTGCAACACAATAGAAAATGAGAATTATACTGTAGGCTCACGCAGGGCAAGCGATTCACATAAATGCTCTTGTCTTTCGTAAACCGCTGCTAAACCATGCAAGAAAAATGAATTTATAAATGTATTTTTTTTTTACAAAAATCACCACTTCAAAGGGCCGAGGAGGATTAGATGAGTATATAGAAAGCCCCCATTGTATATACTATGCTTGGTCTCTGCACGTTGTGACTAATTGACAACTATGTGGGTTTTTTTAGAGGGAAGAAAAGATTTGATTTGGCTTCACTCCCGTTACCACAACGTAGCTGGAGCCCAGCCATCTGTCACAGCTGCTGCTCGCTTTAACTGCCACTCTAATTGACAATGAACCCAGAGACCTGTAATAATTGTGTCTGCTCACTGACTTCAGCAGGTAATGCCTCCCTTTTAGGATCCATCAAGGCCCATCTGTGCAATGATACAGCCCTTCTCCCAGGATGAAGGCTTCTGCTAGCTACAGTAACTAGGGGAGGGACCATCTCATTAGGGAAGCAATAAGAAAACCTAAGGGAAGCCAGGCCCATGGTAAAATTGAAAACCTCAGCTAACCAGATTTATTTTTTTCTTAGAATCGTCAAGGAAAAAAAATATGAAATCATGCAAATTAAAAAAAAAATTATATAAATCTAAAAATGCATAAATAGAATACGTAAAATAATAACTACAAACATAAAAACGTAATTAACAATTACTTTTATGATTGCATTGTTGAACTAATAGGGCTCATGCACACGAATGTTGTGTGTTTTGCGGTCCGCAAAGTGCGGATCCGCAAAATACAGATACCGGCCACCTGAATTCCGCATTTTGCGGAACCGAAGGGCCAGCCACTAATAGAACAGCCCTATCCTTGGACATTATGCGGACAAGAATAGGACATGTTCTATAATTTTGCGAACGGAACGGATATGCGGACAGCACACGGAGCCCCATTGAAGTGAATGGATCCGCATCCGACCCTAAAAATGCGGATCGGATGCAGACCAAAAATACATTTGTGTGCATGAGACCTTAGGGGAATATATATTCAGTTTTTATTCTACCTGATCTGATTGGATTGATGTATAACTTACTCAATAACTTGGTGTAACTTTGATACAGTTGCGCTTTACAGCAGGAGAAGGAGTCAAGGATGTATTCCTTGAGATTCAAGAACGGTTGCCTACCTGCTGTTAATTGACATCTTTCTCCATATTCTGTGCATAGAGACAAGTCTGCGGTGAGTGGATAGGGGGAGCAGCAGCTTACGATTATCAGGTTATGCCCTCCACATGCACAGCACTGCACATACTACATCTCAGACTCTCCCTGAAGCTGATAAAGGGGCTATTTTATCAAAATTAGCACGCCATCCAATTAAGTATACATTGATCATGGTCTTGATCACTAATTTATGTTACCCTCAAATTGTTTAGCAAAAACCTGCTGATAGATTCCCTTTAAAATTAGTTTCATCCTAAGCTATGCTATTTAGCTAGTTAGTGTGACTGTAGGAAAACTGTATAAGGTAGCACATTCTCCCAGGCCTGTGTAAACACACTTTTTTTTTCTCACATAATCTGCAATCAAACTCTTTGGGGGGAAATTATCAATGTTGAATGCCAATTTTCTGAAAAGCAGTGCAAGCTACCGGTACATTTTTGCACAAAAAAATGTTAGTTTTTTTATTTTACCACTTTTTAAAACAAGAAAAGTCACTTTTTACACCCAAAAATTTGTGTAAATTATAGCTTAAAACTACCCCAGCCCACAATTCTGTTTGTGGCATTTGGATGTGATCAATTTGTTAAGAGTATTAATAAATTAGACACATCTTACTCCTAGTGACTTTACACTAAGACCACTTTCACATAGTGAGTGTTTCTGCAGTGCTTCACTGGACCACTGCAAAGGTAATGTGTTATCCACCATTTAATCCCAAATGGTTGTCTATAGGCAGCAAATATTTAACATATTGCAGACCCTTAGCACAATTGTCATGGAGACAGATGGGTCTTCTCTGGCTGTTTTTAACAGATCTGTCTGGCTCTAGCTGTGGGGAAAGCTACAGTTTGTTTGCCTGGCAGAAGCTGATAGCAAGGAAATATTTTTTTTTCTCCAAGAAAAACACAATTCCAGTGGAGTGAGAAGCTGCCAGAGCAAAAGCAATCATACTGGGACAGCTCCTGAGGAAAAAGGATATACATTTGCAGATTGTTTAGGATCACAAGGGATAGTGCGTGATATCAAAGGTAACACTCATTTAAGGCTATTGACTTTGCTGCTTGTGGAGAGGGTATATTGCCTCCAAAGCCCATCACAATTCAATAATGGATTGGCCATCCATTTGAAGATCTGCACCACATTGTGGGAACTGCATTACTTCTTGAGAGAATTTTTGACTGCGGTCAATCAGATTGTTAGCTCCTATAGGGAGATACTCAGGGACTACTACCGACATCATTGCCACTACCTATACACAGCCATCGGGAAAGCAGAAATTATGGAATACTTCAGGATTGTGCCTGATATATACTCGCACTGCATCACTCATTATTCATCTGAAGTAAAGTGACTGTGAGCCCCAAACCAGGTGTGGGTCAAAAACACGGAACTGCTACAAATCTTTCTGTTATACCGTATTTCTGTCTAACCTCCATTCCTGGTTTTGGCTCACAATCACTGATAGAAATCACTGATCAAACACTAACCAAACACTGACTGTATGAAAGTGGCCTAAGACTGACATATGAAACACTACCACTTTTTGCCTTCATATAACACCAGAGAAATACACAAAGGTGCAAGATGGGTCTATATCAGGATATAGGTGTCATATTACAAAACTGTACAGATCCAGGACCATATTCTCAATTAGGCACTGCAGGTCCAGTATCTAGGACACCTCCAAGCAAGGGGTCACCACCAGATAGTAATTTATTTTTATTTTTTTTATAATTCCCTCCCACCTCCAGGTAACAAGGTTGCCAGGGGGGTTTATGGTGACAATGGATCCACTGGTCGGGACAGGCTGTGGTAGACATTCAACACAAGGCAGAGGATAAGGTTTGAGAAGAGCGAGATTCTCTTCCCTCTCGTCTAAAATGTGACACAAAGTGTTAAGCTGATTAGTGGAGTAGCAGTGGCCGCCATGCCGCCACCTTTGGCCAAATCATATTGGTAAATCTAAGTCATGTTCCATTTACTGTGGTGTGTGGGCTCAGGAAATTAAATAAGGCAGGATTTTCTGAGATGCTCTAAAATAAAAAGTACATCTCCCAGTAAATACTGCCTTGGGATACCAGTGTTCTATCGTCACACACTATTAAAGGGGTTGTTCTTCTTGGGGGCATCTTTTGGTCAGGCCACGCCCCTTCCCCCAGTGCACTGGACCTGTGAAGGGAAGCATACCTGCATGCTCCCCGTCGCTGGGTTTTAGTTCCCTTTCTCCCCGATGCCTCCCTCAGGTCTCCATACCTCAACTTCCTGCTTGACAGAGATCACGTGACCCGTATCAAAAAGGAAATTGATGCATAGAGACTGGAGGAAGACAGTGGCAGCGAGGGAGCCAGAATTTAGCAGCAAAGAGCAGGTAAGGCTACTTTCACACTTGCGTTCGGAGCGGATCCGTCTGGTGTCTGCACAGACGGATCCGCTCCTATAATGCAAACGATGGTATCCGTTCAGAACGGATCCGTCTGCATTATATTTCAGAAAAAAATCTAAGTGGGAAAGTTAGTCAAACGGATCCATCCAGACTTTGCATTGAAAGTCAATGGGGGACGGATCCGTTTGAAATTGCACCATATTGTGTCATCTTCAAATGGATCCGTCCACATTGACTTACATTGTAAGTCTGGACGGATCCGTTTGGCTCCGCAAGGCCAGGCGGACACCCGAACGCTGCAAGCTGCGTTCGGGTGTCCGCCTGCTGAGCGGAACGGAGGCCAAGCGGAGCCAGACTGAGGCATTCTGAGCAGATCCGCATCCACTCAGAATGCATTGGGGCTGGACGGATCCGTTCGGGGCCGCTTGTGAGAGCCTTCAAACGGAGCTCACAAGCGGAACCTCGAACGCAAGTGTGAAAGTAGCCTTAGTATGTTTTCTGGTGCTCTACAGGAGGTGAAGAAGTAAGCCCAAAAGTCCCCGCAGGGTCAACAACCTCTTTCACATCTGTGTTAAAGGCTCTGTTCGGAGCAGATTTTGCTGAAAAGAGCAGACAAAAAAGGCATGGATGCGAAAATAGCAGGTGAAGGTAATTTAATGGAAACTTAAAAGACCCCCATCATAGTTAACAACGTCTGTTTGGTTCCATTACTGTTATCACCCTGCTTCTCTAACAGAAAGGGGGCACTAAAGTGCCAAGAACCGCATGAACTCTAAATACGGCCATGCAGAGATCAATAAGACTATAAAACCTAAATCTGGATTATTAAATGGTCCATACTAGTGCATCATATTTATAAAGCTTCTGCTGCCTTTCATGCACAACAGTTTTCAGAAATTAGCAAATTGACACAAATAGAATATTTCAAATGTTTCCAAATTTACACAGCTACATGCCACAATTTTGACCATTCTGTTAAATGTTGCCCCATTTCTAACGACAAATTTTTTGAGATAAACTTGAAATACCTGTCAAATAATGGCTAAAAAGCACCACATCCAAAGGATGGGGGTGGAGGGAGGGGATCATTATGTTTTATTGTATTTTATTCATACTCACATGTCCTGAAAACCTGTCAGTCTGTACTGTGGTTCTGATATTCTCTTCCTAATCTTCCAGCTACAAGGGTTTCTAAAGTACTTGGACTTGTAGGGATGACACTAAAATGAATAGCATTTTTTTCAGATGATAATTTTTCAAACAGTCTTCATCTGTTATTGTAATCTATGGGGGCCTCCTTAAATAGCTCTTAATAGCTTTCAATTTCTCTGGGAGTATAACAGTAATATCCTATTTCCAGTAATGAGAGCCGTGTTATAAATCCATAGGATGCCTGGGCAATATAGCATTGTCTATATACCTTGACAATATATGTGGATTGCCCATGTGACCAGATAGCAATTCATCCCTGTATTTCATTTTGGAGTCATAACAAGCGATTTTAGGCATTTTACTCTACGAAAACAAATTAAGATTTTCAGTTGCAAAAACAGGAATTGTCTGGAGAAAACCGGGGCATTGGGATTTCTCAGATGTGTTTTGAGGCATGTCAAACAACTGTAACTGATATGGCCTAAGCATCTAAGTCATTCTGATGCAAGGATTTGTTTTTCACAAAATGACCAATCTCCCTAGATCATAAGCATAAACGTATAGTTTTGTGGGTTCTGTTTAGATAGTTGCAGAACCCCAGACCTGGAGGTACTAGAATTGTAATGGTTTATACTGTAATGCTTTGTAATATTCATGTTATATCACACTTCATAATATACACCTTGTACACCAGCAGATGGGGCGACACAAATGGGACTTACCATACCATTCCTTCCCTCTTTGTAGGAGCAGGCTGATCCAACTTCCTGCCAAGAGAGTGGCAGAGCAACAGTAGTTAGGGTGGTTGGAGAGTCTGGAAAAGTGAGGGAAAATGTGACACAGCTACCACTCCTCTGGGCCATGAGGACCACAGAGTCAGTTTATTTGGAAGGACCACTACTCCAGAGAGTCTGCAGGTTACCAGGCTACAGAAGATCTGTAAACTGCAGCGTATTTGTGTCAGCAGAGTGATCAAGCAATCAAGCTATACACACTCAGCTGCAAGGTGAGGGGAAACATGTTAGGACACCCTCAACGCAGTCCAGTGCAGGCATAGCTAGAAGCCTGCATGATACAGTGGACACTTAAAGCCTCAGGTGTCAGAGTAGAGCTTTAGGGAAGGTAATCCGGAGAGATACAGTCTCAGGTAGCAAACCTGTCATCTTCTGCCACATTGCCAGCCACCATACCTCATTATCTGGGAGGACAAATTGCACTTTGTACAAAGTTCTGCTAAATGTGCTGCTATATGTTTTGTGCACTCAGTAAAGAAGACGTTCTTTGTACTCTAATCTCTGCCTGGTTCCTTAAAGGGAACCTTTCATGGGTCCAGACATTATGAAATAACTAGCAGGCTATGTAGGGCATAGTGCAGGGATGTAATATCGCTTACTCGTTTGTCTGGGCGCTGCTCCGTTTGCCCGCTGTTCACTTTATGCTAATGAATAGCATCGGTACAGGGAGAAGACTGCCCTGTTTCTCAATGTGCGTCTCCTTCTCCCTGGCTATAGCGCTGTCCAATCACAGTGGAGAGCGTCACACCCATGGGGAAAGAAAAACTCACTTTACTAACGGGTCCTTTTTCCATGTTGTTCAGGGTATGGCTAATGTGTCACGTGGCAAGAAAGTCATGTGACATTTCATGTAATGTTTGTTAATGCTGTCTCAATGTGACATGCTCCGACAGTCGTAAAAAATCCAGACATGCTGGATTTTGTGCCGCAGGTCGCGAACATGCAACTTTTACTCCATTGACTTTAATGTAATATGGGTACGACACATGACTTGGCTGTGTTTTCACAGCCAATCACAGTTCTAAAATAGTTGCAAGTTGCAGATAATTGTGTTTATCCCAGAAAGCTTGCATAAATGCATTAAAAATGTTAACCAAATTGCTTTAGGAAGGCTAGTTTCACACAACGGCTAGAGACCTAGTAGTCTGTTCCAGCAGAAAACAGATTACCATATCTCTCTGCATTCCGGCATTACCAGAAGCTTGAAAGTCTCCTTCCAGCCCCATTATTCATCAGCCTACCAGTTCTCTAGCGCTAGTGTGAAACTAGCCAAAATTTCTTCAAATGTCTCATATCCTTATAGGATAGTCAAAATGAAAGTGTATAAAAGAAGCAGCAGGTTTTACATGAGTCCATGCACACACATAGTCCCCATTTAAATATACATTACTCACAAAAAGTTAGGGATTAGTGTTGGGCGAGCATGCTCGGCCAAACACCATTTTGACTCGAGCATCACGATGCCCGGCACATCGCGGTGTTTGGCCGAACACCACGTGTGCTCGAGCGCGATGCTCGAGTCTCCTCCCAGCACGTTTGTTGGCTGCTACGCAGCCAATAAACATGCAGGGAAGTACTGGCACTCACTGTAATGCTGTAGCCATGTTGGTTACTGGCATTACAATGATAGGCTGGCCGAAACGCGTCATCGGGTGTATAGCACCCGATGACACGTGGTTCGGCTCAGTCTTAGTCAGGGAGAGCTGCAACAGAAGGGACAGATAGTGTAGGGACAGAGTTTACTGTTGAAAGGTGTTAGAGACCCAAAAGTCCTTTTTAGGACTATTGTATTATCTGGCTGCAATATATATTATTAGCGCAACCTGCGCTAAATTGCGTACAATTGTTTGGCCGCTTCTGACAGTTACACAACCCTTGCTACATCTGTTGTGTTACATTTGCCCATCCTAAATATCTGTGACATTCAGCACAATTGTTTTGCCGCTGCTGACAGCGACATTACCTGCGCTACGTCTCCTGTATAACGTTTGCGCATCCTAAATATCTGTGACATTCAGTGTAATTTTTTCGCCGCTGCTAACAGAGACATTACCTGCGCAACATCCCCTGTATAACGTTTGCGCATCCTAAATATCTGTGACATTCAGTGCAATTTTTTCGTCAGTGCATCCTAAGGTCCCTTTCACACGGGCGAGAATTCCGGGCGGGTTCAATGCGTAAGGTGAACGCATTGCACCCGCACTGAATCCGGACCCATTCACTTCAATGGGGCTGTGTACACGAGCAGTGATTTTCACGCATCACTTGTGCGTTGCGTGAAATTCGCAGCAAGCTCTATATTGTGAGTTTTTCACGCAACGCAGGCCCCATAGAAGTGAATGGGGCTGCGTGAAAATCGCAAGCATCCGGAAGCAAGTGCGGGTGCAGTGCGATATTCACGCATGGTTGCTAGGAGACGATCGGGATGGGGACCCGATCTTTATCATTTCCCTCTATAACATGATTATAAGGGAAAATAATAGCATTCTTAATACAGAATGCTTAGTAAAATGTCCATTGAGGGGTTAAAAATAATAAACAAATTTAAGTCACCCCATCCACTTGATCGCATAGTGGCTCTCCTCTTCTTTCTACTTTCTTCAGGAACTGTCTAACGGACCTTTGATGACGTCACTGTGCTCATCACATGGTCCATCAACATTTCCGAAAGTCATCTACAGCTGCCGCTGGTCTGGCAACGCTGCAGCATCTCTGGAAATTTCCAGCTCACTGACCGTTTCACATGTTGGCCAGGCTTTGTGAGCAGCAGAGGGCAGTAGTGAAATACCAGCTGCAACATGGTCGTCACCTTTCCATTCAGCTTCTGCTCTTCACAAGCGAGGAGTGGGCATGGGTGTCTGATCTCTGTGAGGTTTTACACAGCTTTGAGGAATCAACACAGATGTGAGCGGCAATGCCGCTATTATCAGCGTAACCATCCCACTTCTGTGTCTACTCAAACTCTCGCTGCTCACAATTAAGGACGATGCTTTGCATGTGGAAGAGGTGGAAATGGGGGAAGACAGTACACAGGGTGATAGCCAGACCACCCTCAGTTTGTCTTCTCATCGCGAATTGGATGAGGAGGAGGAGGAGCAGGAGATGGTTGCCTCCACTACAGAGGTTACTATCCATAGCAGGTTTATTCCATCTGTTTAGCGTGGATGGGCCGAAGAGGAGGAAGAGGATGAGGAGATTGAGAGTCATCCTCCTGATGAGGACAGTAAAGTATTTTCTGTTGGGACTCTGGCACACATGGCTGACTTTATGTTATGCTGCCTTTCCCATGACCCTTGCGTTATACACATTTTGGCCAACACCGATTACTGGTTGTTAACCCTTCTTGACCCCCGCTACAAAAAGACATTTTCATCTCTCATTCCTGTGGTGGAGAGGACTAGCAAAATGGTGCAATACCAGAAGATCCTTGTGGAAAAATTGCTCCAAAACTTTCCAGCTGACTACGCTGGTGGCAGAGTACATAGTTCCTTGGGCAATCGAGGAGGGGAACACACAGCAGTTCCAACAGAGGCAGGGCAACACTCTCCAAGGCCTGGGACAGTTTGATTACGCCCCGCCAGCACCCTCACCCTGATGCGTGGCCTAGGGTCACAAGGAGGGAAAAGTTTTGGAAGATGGTGAAGGAGTATGTAGCAGACCGTGTCAGCGTCCTCAGTGATCCCTCTGTGCCTTTTAACTATTGGGTGTCCAAGCTGGACACGTGGCATGAACTGGCGCTCTACACCTTTGAGATGCTGGCCTGCCCTGCCGACAACGTTTTGTCAGAGCGGGAATTTAGTGCTGCTGGGGGCATAATAACTGATAAGCGCATCCGCCTGTCAACTGAAAATGCTGACAGGTTGACTCTTATCAAAATGAACAAGGCCTGGATTGCCCCTGACTTCTCTACTCCACCAGAGGAAAAAGGCTGAACATAAAGGCACTTTAAATGTGGCTTTTATGGTGTATTGAATACACTGTATTCCCGTGCACCCCTTTCACCACAAAAAGGGTATATGGTTCAATCTTCCTTTTCTCATCCTCCTCCATCATATCAACATGCTTATTAGGCTGCTCTCGCTCCAAATGTTTAAGAGGGTCAGCTCAGCAGCAGGCCCTCACCCCTAATGTTTTAGAGGGTCACCAGCAGGCCATTAATCATAATTTTTCAAGGGTGTGTATGATGCCCTCCTTTATGTGTGATAAAGGGTGTATTGGAGTGCCGGTTCCTTGGAATTTTTGGCAGCCCTTTCACTTAGTGCATAGGCTTTATGAGTGTAGAAGTCCCACTACCTGAACAATTGTACCACAATGTGAAAGAGGCCCTCCATTATGTGATATGCAGGTTGTATCGGAGTGCCTCTTCCTTGTAATTTTTGTCAGTAAATATACAGGAAAGAATGTTTACTAAAATATTTTCCTCTAAAATTGATTTTATCTTCGGTTTTGTGCGTGTCATTGTCAGTCTGTAAAAGTAGAGTACTACTCGGACAACATCGTTCCCAGCAGCGACCTGGGAGTCCAAGATGCATCCATACATCCTCCCCATGCTGTTCCCGAACTATTTCAGTGGTGTTTCCATCAATTTCTGACCTTTTTATGTGAACCAGACACCCTCCCCTCTTGAGAGCAGGGGGTGCCTGGTTTAATGCTCTGGTTCTCCCATTTACTTCCATTGTGCTCGGGTGCTCTGTAGAGAACCCGAGCATCCCGATGTGTTCTACTGGAGAACCAGAGCAGCCAAGCACTTTGGTGCTTGATCAACACTATTAATCAGTGTTTCAGTACTTTTTGCACAACTTGCTGTTCTCTAACAAGGAGCTTAACAGCAAAATTCACAACATGTGTTTGATACATGAATTACCCACTTCCTGGTTCAATTAGAACCAAGACGACACCTAACAATTGATCAACAGTAGCTCACCTCGAGGCTTCAAGCAGGATGTTCTCAGACGGAAGTGGCCACTGAGCTTAGAGTGTCACAGAGTGTCATCAGCAGGTTGCAACAGAGATACAGACAGACTGGAAGAGTCACAGAAAGGCATAGAAGTGACTGCAAAAAATGCACCAAAATGATACGCAACTGACAATACTAGCCAATTCCCCAGGCCAATGTTAAAAGCTGAGAACTTTGCCAAATCTTCCAGTCAGGAACATATCGGAGCCCCTCATGCACCACATCACGGTATCTCAGCACGCATGGGGTCCTACCACTCAACTGCCTGTGGTGTGTGAACAGGGTCTGAACAGTGCTAGAATCAACTCACAGCCAGGCTCTCACATGCCTCCATAGTCGTATCACCAATGCACTGTGAGGTAGGATAAAGCTGTGAGCCGCACCCACAACAGACCATGTGACACAGAAGCTACCAGGTGCAAAAGAATGTTACCAACAATATAAAGTGGCACATTCCATACACATAGACAAAAACTCACTGAAAAAAGTTGCCTAAACGGGTGAAAATGCTCCAAACCCAGACACTGTAGTGTGTCTATAACCGGGGGAGAAATTCCTCTGCATGCGGTCCGCAGAAAACAGCAATCCCCAGCAAAAAATGCGTACAATGGAGGATGCCGGGGCGGACCGCATGCACCACAAGAACATCTTACACAAAATGATACATTGTGCAGATGAAAAAATATACATACACAAATCACTGCAAAAAATGCACCAAAATGATACGCAACTGACAATACTAGCGAATTCCTCAGGCCGATTTTAAAAGTTGAGAACTTTGCCAATTTCTTCCAGTCAGGAACATATCGGAGCCCCTCATGCACCACATCACGGTGTCTCAGCACGCATGGGGTCCTACCACTCAACTGCTCGTGGTGTGTGAACAGGGTCTAAACAGTGCTAGAATAAACTCACAGCCAGACTCTTACATGCCTCCATAGTGGTATCATCAATGCACTGTGAGGTAGGATAAAGCTGTGAGCCGCACCCACAACAGACCATGTGACACAGAAGCTACCAGGTGCAAGAGAATGTAAATTTACCAAAAAAAGGCATAGAAGTGGACTTCCTTTGGCCGCATCCCACAATGATTACCGCTTCATTGTGAACAATGCCCTGCGGAACTGGATGATGAATGCCACACAACTACAGGCACATTTAAGGGAGGTGAGAGGCACCAAAGTGTCATGACAGACCATTCGAAACCATTTACATCAATGTGCTCTGCTTGCTAGGCGACCTGCAAGTGTGCATGGGCCAGGGAGCATCTATGCTGGACTAGGGACTAGTGGGCCTCAGTGCTGTTCACTGTTGAAAATCAATTCCTGCTGAGCAGAAATTATGGCCGCCAACAATGTTGGAGATGTCAAGGAAAGCACTATGCATCAGCCACTGTTGTCACTAGACGAGCCTTCGGTGGCGGTGGTGTTACAGTGTGGGTATATGTGTCTAGTCAAAACAGAACTGCCCTATACTTTGTGAATGGTACAGTGACAATCCCATACTACTTGAATAACATTATTTATCCAGTCATTGTGCCTCTGAATCAACTATACAGGCCTAATTTCATCCTCATGGACGACAATGCACCAGCTCATCGAGGTTGCATCATTAAGGAACGGCTGCTGGAGACTGGAGTACCTCAAATGGAGAGGCCTGCACTTTCTCCAGACCTGAATCCCACTGAAAACCCATGGGATCAGCTGAATCACCATGTAGAGCCTCCAAACTCTGTACCCAGAACCTCAAAGACCTGAGGGCCGCCCTTCAAGAAGAGTGGGATGCCATGCCTCAGCAGACAATAAGTCGACTTGTGAACAGCATGAGATGTCGTTGTCAAGCTGTAATTTATGCTGAAGGCCACAAGACAAGTTATTGAGACATTGACATTTTTTGTGGGGGTATACCCACCACTGTGGTTAGCTTTTGTTTCGATAAATTGTTTGAGATGACAAAATCACCAATGCCCTACTTTCATGATATAATATCACTGTAGCATGAGCTTTTTAAATTTTCCAAAAATTTCATCTGAAAGCCAAATATCTCTAACTTTTTGAGATTAAGTTTTTGCATTTTAGTACTGCCATTTAAAACTTTTTTTTTTCCCTCTGCTGGGTGTTGCCATTTAAACCCTTTTTTTTTCTCTGCTTGATTAAGGGGAGTGGCCTGGGCAACCAGGTGCTATAAATTGACCCACTAGACTCTCTAGAGCCTGCTTTTCCTGAGGCTTGCTCTACTAAGTGGGCTTCTTATTAAGTGGAGTTAAAAAAAAGGAGTTTAAGAAAAGGAGTTGGAAACTAAGGTTGGTTATAATTTCCTTGTGTGTTGTTGGCTTAATTCTAGGTAGTCCTTCAACTACAGCAGACAGGGTCTAATTCTAAATCATATTTACTGTTTTTTACTTTTTTACTGTTGTAATCCCCATTTAGTATGTGTTGCACAATTGACAACGCAGTCCAGTGCACATCTTGTCTAATGTATGCAGTCCTGGAACAGCCGTTCAAGGGTGTATATCTTTGTTCAAGATGTGAGCAAATTACCCGTTTGGAATCGCAAATCGAGTCTCTAAATGTGCAAGTTGCAACACTGAGAGGCATTGACAATTTGCAAAAGAGTTTGCTTCTCACCCAGCAAGCACTCTTTGGGGTAGATGAGGGGGAGGGTGACAGATAGGAGGCTGAGGAAAGTGAGGTAGCTAGCTGGGTAACAGTTACAAAGCGGGGTAGAGGGAAGAGTGCCAGGGAGGCTAGCCCTGATCTGACACACCCCAACAAGTTTGCACGTTTGGCAGATGAGGGGGATATCAGTCCAGGGCTAGCTCCTCTGCCAGTCAGGGGAATGTCAGCTCCGGTAAGCAGGGGACCAGGAGAGCAGGGCAGGCCAGACAGGTGCTGGTAGTGGGAGACTCAATTATTAGGGGAACAGATAGGGAAATCTGTCACAAAGACCGTGATCGCCGAACAGTGTGCTGTCTTCCTGGCGCTAGAGTTCGACACATCGCAGATCGGGTTGACAGATTACTGGGAGGGGCTGGAGTAGATCCAGCGGTCATGGTCCATATCGGAACCAATGACAAAGTTAGAGGTAGGTGGAGAGTCCTTAAAAATGGGACTGGTCAAGTGAGTACGGTTCCTTACAATATATATATATATATATATATATATATAGTAAGGAACCGTACTCACTTGACCAGTGTACAGAGGCAGGTACACCACAAAGTTCATCAAAGTCTTCTTTATTTAGGCTTGTCCAAATACGTACAGCCGACAAATCCGGTCCAACAAACACAGCACACACTGACAGTGTTACCTCACACTGTCTACCTTCTTCCCCAGACTGAGACACACCTAAGTCCAGCAGCAGGATTAAATAGAATCCCTGGACATGAGCAAGCCCCAAGTCCCGGACTGGAGCATGGAGAACAGGAAACCACCCAGCACATTGCCTGTTCCCAGTAAAAGCCCGACCCAGGCTAGCTGGAACCAGCTATGCTATCTATCATGGTGTCCACCAACTACCTTAGTGTACACCTAATCTAGGGGCCTTTACTCCACCAAGGCCAGGCACCTTGGTGACACATTCCCGGTGCAAACAAAACCTTTTTTAGAATGCTTCCTGCAGCATTCTGGGTGAAACATATCTCCCATCATAAATGACTCTCTATAGGACATACCATTCCTGAGATATTCCCAACAAATGACCTGCATTAGCCAATACAAGCCTGCAAGTCTTTCTCTTCATATCCCAACTGCTAAACACACGGTCACATGTCCCTTATCAGCCAATAGAAGCTTGCAGGCCCTTAGTCTCCACATACACACAGTTTTACTCCAGGTTTCCATAACAACCCAGCCATTTTTCTTCACTGTTGTAGGTCAGCTTTAGGCTAGGGCTACACGACGACATGTGTCGTGCAACAATAAGTTACACGACACATGGTGCACAACCTACACTGCTACATGTGTCTCGCGACATTGATGTCGCACCAATGTCACCCGAAATTTTTTATAATGATAGTCTATTGTGTTGGACTGTGACATGTGACATGCTGCGACTGCGATGCGACAGTTGGAGAAAAATCCATCTTGGATGGATTTTTTGTGACTGTCGTATCGCAGTCACAGCATGTCACATGTCGCAGTGCAATACAATAGACTATCATTTTAAAAATTGTTGAGACAAAATGTTGTGCGACTCATGCCGTCCTGTAGCCCTAGCATTAAAGGGGCAGGGCGCTGTGGAGGTCACTGTTAAAGGGGCGGGCACTGTGGAGGTCACTGTTAAAGAGGCGTTCACTGTGGATGTTACTGTTAAAGGGGCGTACACTGTGGAGGTCACTGTTAAGGGGGCAGGGGCCACTATTAAAGGGGCAACTGCTCTGGAGGTCACTGTTAAGGGAGCATGGTACTGTGGAGGTCACTATTAAGGGGGCAGGCCCCTGAGGAGGTCACTGTCAAGGGAGTGGGGTGCTGTGAAGCTCACTGTTAAGAGGCTGGCTGCTGTGAAGGTCAAAGTTAAGGGGATGGACTGCTGTGGAGGTCCCATTTTAAAGTGGCGGGACACTGTGGGGGTCAGTGTTAAGGGGCGGGGGACTGTGGAGTTCACGGTTAAAGGGGCACAATTATCGGGGATACTGTCGATATCTTTTAACGACACACACAAACATTAAATGAAATAGATGAAATATACCCGTGCGAAGCCTGGGTCTTTCTGTTAGTATAATATATATATATATATACACACACAGTATAATTGTATTGCTGCTGCATTGCTTAAAACTGTAAACCCTTCCCATCACTCATGTGCACAGTAATCATTTTATCCCTCGGCACTCACCAGCTTTTAAAATAAATACACAGAGCACAGGAAGTTCTGTTTTTAAGCAAACCAGGATTCTGGTTAAATCCCAGGCAGGAAAATGCTTAGCCACTTATTCCATTTCATTGATGGATTTGTCCAGAGAAGACTGATGGAGCTATGAGCAATTTCCTGAATAGTGAAGTCTTTCTTAGGCTACTTTCACACTAGCTTTTTAGTTTTCCAGTATTAAGATCCGTCATAGAGGCTTAATACCGGGAAAAAAAAAACTTCCGTTTTGTCCCCATTCATTATCAAAGGTGACAAAACTGAACTGAACAGAACGGAGTGCTCCAAAATGCATTCCATTCCAGTTAGTTGCGTTCCCATACCGGAGAGAAAACCGCAACATGTTGTAGTTTGCTTTCGGTCCTGGGATGCGGAGCAAGACGGATCCGTCATGACCCGCAATGCAAGTCAATGGGGACGGATCCGTTTAACTCTGACACTATCTGACACAATAGAAAACTGATCCGTCCTTCATTGACTTCCAATGGAGTTCATGACGGACCCGTCTTGGCTATGTTAAAGATAATACAACTGCATCCGTTCATAACTGATGCAGATTGTTGTATTATCAGTAAAGGAAGCGTTTTTGCTGAACCCTGCCAGATCCAGTAAAAACTTTAGTGTGAAAGTGGCCTTACCCGGAGCCATGAGAGATGTCTGCATCATAGTCTACAATATCTTCTTAATGTTGAACATTCATCTTCTAGTGTTATCAGTTCCAATATTTTTCCACTGTAGTTACATAGTTTTTTCAGTGAGCGAAGTTTACAAAAATTTTATTTGCATTTCTTTTTAAGCAACAGATGCAATGACGGGGAACGCCGCCATTTAACTCCCTCAGATGCTGCGTTCATTGCTGATTGCGGCATTTGAGATAAAACATGAAGGCTTTCAGTAGTTAATCAGTTGAAAATAAATACATAAATAATACTCACCTTATCCATTTGAGCGCGAAGAGACCACTGCGGCCATATTGATTGAAGATCCCGTGTAAAATCTCGTGCAGTGCTGTGATCCCATTCCGCTGGCTGGCATGGTGACATTATACGTCATTACCAGGGCCGGCGTCATAACCCGGCATCCCCGGGCAAGTGCCGGGGCCCAATGCTCCTGGGGGGGCCCACTGAGCTGCTATGAGCACTTCCATCAATACAGATGGGAGCTCTCACTGCTGTCCTTTCACATACGCAGTACCCCTCTGGTGGGCCCTCTGAGCTGCAGAGACTCAGGACACGCCCCCTCTACACAGGACACGCCCCCTCTACACAGGACACACGCTGCCTGAGGAGACTGGAGAGAGACCGCACGGCTGGAGCTGGAGCAGAGAAGTGTGGAGACAGTCTGTGAGTCTGCACTGTGACTGTCTCTTCTCTGTGGGACAGAAGGAAAGGGGGGGACACTGCTGCTTCATTCTATTTAGTTGTGTTACTGTTTTATTAAGCTGATTGTCTCCATGACACCTGCCCCCCCCCCCCATATCCTGTCCTATATCACCCTCATGGAGCCCCTGCTGTCTCCTTTCCTCCCTCATGTATCCAGGGCTCCTGTTTCACCCTCCTGTCTCCTATTGCTGCCCTGCACAGACCTCCTGCCACTACTTGTATGAATCCCCCTCAGAGCCCCTTCAACCTACTTGCTGTGTCCACTCCTCCTGTCCATCCAGGGCCCCGGGCCCCTGTCTCACTCCTCTGCCTCTCATTATGGTGGCATCTGAACCGCATTCACCATAAGGACCTTCTAACATCACAGGGTCATGTGACTGTGCCCCCCACCCCGTACTGTGCCCCTTTATACCCTGCATTGTGCCCTCTTACCACACTCTGTGCAGTGCCCATAGTCATTCCCTGTACTATGCCCTCTTATACCCTTTTATCCGGTCACTGTATGGTGGTTTTATCACTATATGGCGGTGGTATCCAATAACTGGATGGCCATAACTGTATCCCTTTCTGCCCACACCACTTTTTTTAGACCTGGCATGAGCGGGAAAAGATACAGATTGCGGTGTTAAGGACCTTTGCGCCACATCTGTGTCAGAAATACGCCTAATATAGACGTATTTCTATATAATAAATGACCCCCTAATCGTATGATTATTCGGGGGGTGAGGCTAATATCTTTATATTATATAGATTCTAGTGTATTATACTGGGCCCTGTATTTCCCAGTAGAAAATGATCCTTGGGAAGCACAGTCCTCACCCCTGACCACCAGGACCAGGTAGCGCTCTGTCAGTACATGGCGGCCTCCTCTCTCCTCCATGCTGCTCCGCTGTGTACTGGGGCTTATTCTGACACTAGGGCTGGGTTCACATCCTATTTTTGCCATCGATTTAATGCATACTGAAAATGTATGCATTGACAGATGCCTCA
The DNA here is from genome assembly GCF_905171765.1 of Bufo bufo. Taxonomy (NCBI): domain Eukaryota; kingdom Metazoa; phylum Chordata; class Amphibia; order Anura; family Bufonidae; genus Bufo; species Bufo bufo. The sequence goes on along the minus strand of NC_053392.1, from coordinate 93,770,240 downwards.
GACTGATGCCGTACAGTGGCGTCCGTTCACCATACAGTTCCATGGTAAAAAAACATATACGTTAACGTATGCATTTTTTACTTGACTCTGCAGGATACAAAAACGTGGAGTGCTGCACATGTGTATACATCAAACCGATAGGAAAAACGTAATGTGAACACACATTGGGGGGGAGGGGGGCGTACTAAATTTCGCTGTGGGGCCCAGTCAGTTCTAGCTCCATCACTGCACATCTCCTTCTCTCCTCCAGGCCTGGCTCACTGCTGCAGCGGAGGAGAGAAGGAGCGCAGGGAGCTGCGGTTAGTGAATGACAGGACCACCAGCTCCCCTGCAATGATAGGTATGTGAGGGGGCCACTGGGGGGTCATTCATCACACTGTGAGGGTCCCTTACACAGTATAATGACTCCCAGTGCCCCCCATTTAGTATAATGATCCCCATTGACCCTCCATTTAGCATAATGACCACCAGATCCCCCATTAAATATAATAACCCCTCGTGCCCCCTCCATACAGTATAACCCCCAGTGTGGGGGCGACTGGGGGTCATTATTCTAAATGGAGGGTCACTGTGGGGTCATTATACTGTGAGGGCCCTTTACATAGTATAATGACCCCCAGTGTCCCCCATTTAGTATAATGATCACCAATGACCCTCCATTCAGTATAATGACCCCCAGAGCCCCCTCCATACAGTATTCCCCCCGTGTGGGGGCTACTGGGGGTCATTCAGGGCCGGCTCCAGGTTCATGTGGGGAGCTGGGAGCTGCGGTTAGTGAATGACAGGACCACCAGCTCCCCTGCAATGATAGGTATGTGAGGGGGCCACTGGGGGGTCATTCATCACACTGTGAGGGTCCCTTACACAGTATAATGACTCCCAGTGCCCCCCATTTAGCATAATGACCACCAGAGCCCCCATTAAATATAATAACCCCTCGTGCCCCCTCCATACAGTATAACCCCCAGTGTGGGGGCGACTGGGGGTCATTATTCTGAATGGAGGGCCACTGTGGGGTCATTATACTGTGAGGGCCCTTTACATAGTATAATGACCCCCAGTGTCCCCCATTTAGTAATGATCACCAATGACCCTCCATTCAGTATAAATACCCCCAGAGCCCCCTCCATACAGTATTCCCCCAGTGTGGGGGCTACTGGGGGTCATTATTCTAAATGGGGGCGACTGGGGGTTATTATTCTGAATGCAGGGCCACAGGTGGTCATTATACAGTGGGGGGGAATTGGGGGTTCATTATACTGTGTGAAGGGCCACTAGTAGTCATTATACTGTATAGGGGCCACTGGGGGTCATTATACCGTGTAGGAGCCACAGGGGGACATGTCAATGTAAAAAAATGCCTCATGGGGGCCCACTGGGATTTATCGCCCAAGGGCCCACATGAACCTGGAGCCGGCCCTGGTCATTACACATGATATTTTGCGCAGAATCTTCAAACAAAATGGCCGCAGCGACCTCTTTGTGCTCAAATGGATGAGGTATGTTTTTTTTTCCCCCCGTCATTTCAGGGAAAATTTATTGGTTACCACAAAGGTCAAGCAAATTCGTCTTAGCAGTGAATCAAATGTTCCCTGAAAATTGGATCGAAGTCCACTTTGGATACTCAACCCTAGTTTTTGCAGTTAGGCTCAGTTCACACCTGAGCGTTCTGAAAGGAGCGCTCTGTATGCGCGATTGTACGGGCGTTTACAAGCGCGCATACAGAAACAAGTGTACACACAGTGTCGCGCGTTCCCGAAAGTCTATGTACGGGAACGCGCGACAAGCGCCCAAAAAAACGCTCCTGTACTTGTGTGAGCGTCGGGCGTTTTACAGCGCGATCGTACGCGCTGCAAAACGCCCAGGTGAGAACCATTCCCATAGGGAAGCATTGGTTTCTCCTTGTTGAGCGTTTTACAGCGCGTAGGAACGCGCTGTAAAACGCTCAGGTGTGAACTGAGCCTAAGGGTCTGTGCACACTAGGCTGTGGTGTATGTATAAGGTTGTATGATGAAGACTACCTCTGATGGCCTAAACCTGAGCCTGACAACATTTCTGCTAAGAACAGCATAGCATTACTATTACTATTACTATTAATAGTCAGTATTTAATACAAACTAGTCAGGGGACGAGATGATTACTTGGGTTTTCTGCAGGCTTTCCCAAAAAACTGCTCTATTTTGTCCATGGTCTATGTTTGGTACTGCAGCTCGGTCAAATTTATGTATGATAGAGGAGTCAAAAGGGTACTGTCAGACATACCCAGAGGTGTAAAATAAACCTTCTAGACCATAATGCTTTAGCACAAAGGAACCATGACAAAGCGAAGCTGAAGTCCAGAACCTTGTCAAACAAGAATATGGCTTTAGTTAACAGTCATGAAATTCTATTTGCAGAGACATCACAGCTTAGGCAGTTTACAGAATCTCCTTAATGAGACCAGTCCTGTATGGAGAGTTACTGGAAGTACTCCATGGTATGGAGACTTATTGGCAATTCTCTATGGGAAAATAATAATCAGAGGTATCTCCAAAGAGAAGCATCTCGCCAGTTCTCAAGATGGTTCTCTTTCTTTGGAGACACCTCTGTGCATAGAGACATCGCACAAAGATATAAACAATGTCCATGTCTCTTGTGTGAAGGAGTTGTCCCATCTGGACAATAATGACATATTGATAGGATATGCCAAAAGTGTCTGACCCCCAGGACCTGCATGCTCTAAATTTAGGGACGGACCCCCTTCTATCGTCACCTATCAGATAAAATCAGGAAAAGGATGCCCCAGATTAATAGAGCATATGAGGGAAGTACATGGAGGAGATACAAGATTTCTGAGTTTTGCAGGCATTGAATTTGTTCCCCAACCCCCACAAGGGGACGAGAGACATTGTTTATTGTTGCAAAAGGAAAGCTGTTCCACCCCTGCCTTTTATTGTGATGTCGTTATGGACAATAAAAAAGTTCACTTTCTATATTGGTGAGTGCCGCCTACTATATTCTATCTATCTATGGACTATGTAGTGTGTTTGTTATGGCTTGAGCACCACCTTGTGATTGACGCGGAGTTACGGGAACTTCTATTCTTCATGTGATTGAAAGTTCTCAAGATGGTTCTCTTTCTTTGGAGACACTTCTGTGCATAGAGACATCACACAAAAATATAAACAATGTCCATGTCTCTTGTGTGAAGGAGTTGTCCCATCTGGACATTAATGGCATATTGATAGGCTATACCATAAGTGTCTGAAAGGTGCGCATCTCACCCCCAGGACCTGCATGCTCTAAATTTATGGACGGACCCCCTTCTGTCGTCACCTATAAGATATTTATGGCATATCCTATTGATAGCCAAAAATGTCCCAGAAGAGACAACCCTTTTAAGTAAAGCCAGACTGCCATTTGTACCATTAGGTATAGTTAGGACTGCAGCTATCAATTATTTTTGTAATCAAGTATTCTACCAATTAATTGAGTACTCTAATAAGAAAAAACTAAGGTTTCCTCTCAGTTCCATCAGGTTCCCCCCAGTGCCATCGGTTACTCCCCCAGTGCCACCATCTCCGGCCCCTCCTAGACATCAGTCCCATCAGCTCCCCCCCCCAGGGCCATCGGTTACTCCCCCAGTGCCACCATCTCCCCCTCCTACCCATCAGTCCCCAGTGCCAGTGAACTAAAATACTTTACCTTTCCTGTAGGGGCGCTGCCAACACTCCAGAGATCTTCCATCCGATTCTTCACGCGCTGCACTGTCCTCCTGATGTCACACAGTGTCAGGTCATAGTGCGCGCTTACTTGCACTATGTCCTGACGCAAAGTGTGTTTGTCAGAAGGACAGTGCAGCACGATGCAGGCTGGTAAAAGACCATGGAGCGTGAGTAATATCAAGCACTTCACTCACGCTCCATGGTCACATGGCACAAACGAATCCCCGATGTAAAAAATTTGCATCAAGGATTTTTTTGTGTCGAGTTACTCTATTTAATCAAGTAATCGTTTCGGGCCTACAGTAGGTACAGTGTCTCATTAATGCATGCAGCTGTCCCGTGGTACTGCAGATTTTCCCTTTGGTATCATGAGGAGCTGTTAAGACTGCATTTACATTGCTGTTATGTATATTTGGCATATTCATTAGGAAAGCTTCTGCAGAATATATCCCTTATATCAATAAGCCCCAATTTACCCAATAGAGGCCAAAAGAGTGTTCCATTGACCTTTGCTAGACAGGTATGTGTCTACCATGCTATTCTATTCAGGGGCATCCATTAAAAAACATATCACATATGGTCTACTTTTTTAATATGGGAACTTGGGCAGTGTGCCACTATGTGCCTATTTGGTGGCTTCTGTCAGAAGCATCCATCTGAGATTTAGTTTGGGGAATACTCCTGACATACACCCCTTATGTACGCTGCAAACAGACCTAATAAGGGTGCAGTGTGAATCTGCTGACTGATGCCCTTTTAGGGAGTTTCCAATCTTACCAAATCATGGCATTTCGCAAGAATACAGGGAGTGCAGAATTATTAGGCAAGTTGTATTTTTGAGGATTAATTTTATTATTGAACAACAACCATGTTCTCAATGAACCCAAAAAACTCATTAATATCAAAGCTGAATATTTTTGGAAGTAGTTTTTAGTTTGTTTTTAGTTTTAGCTATTTTAGGGGGATATCTGTGTGTGCAGGTGACTATTACTGTGCATAATTAATAGGCAACTTAACAAAAAACAAATATATACCCATTTCAATTATTTATTTTTACCAGTGAAACCAATATAACATCTCAACATTCACAAATATACATTTCTGACATTCAAAAACAAAACAAAAACAAATCAGTGACCAATATAGCCACCTTTCTTTGCAAGGACACTCAAAAGCCTGCCATCCATGGATTCTGTCAGTGTTTTGATCTGTTCACCATCAACATTGCGTGCAGCAGCAACCACAGCCTCCCAGACACTGTTCAGAGAGGTGTACTGTTTTCCCTCCTTGTAAATCTCACATTTGATGATGGACCACAGGTTCTCAATGGGGTTCAGATCAGGTGAACAAGGAGGCCATGTCATTAGATTTTCTTCTTTTATACCCTTTCTTGCCAGCCACGCTGTGAAGTACTTGGACGCGTGTGATGGAGCATTGTCCTGCATGAAAATCATGTTTTTCTTGAAGGATGCAGACTTCTTCCTGTACCACTGCTTGAAGAAGGTGTCTTCCAGAAACTGGCAGTAGGACTGGGAGTTGAGCTTGACTCCATCCTCAACTCGAAAAGGCCCCACAAGCTCATCTTTGATGATACCAGCCCAAACCAGTACTCCACCTCCACCTTGCTGGCGTCTGAGTCGGACTGGAGCTCTCTGCCCTTTACCAATCCAGCCACGGGCCCATCCATCTCACCCATCAAGTCTCACTCTCATTTCATCAGTCCATAAAACCTTAGAAAAATCAGTCTTGAGATATTTCTTGGCCCAGTCTTGACGTTTCAGCTTGTGTGTCTTGTTCAGTGGTGGTCGTCTTTCAGCCTTTCTTACCTTGGCCATGTCTCTGAGTATTGCACACCTTGTGCTTTTGGGCACTCCAGTGATGTTGCAGCTCTGAAATATGGCCAAACTGGTGGCAAGTGGCATCTTGGCAGCTGCACGCTTGACTTTTCTCAGTTCATGGGCAGTTATTTTACGCCTTGGTTTTTCCACACGCTTCTTGCGACCCTGTTGACTATTTTGAATGAAACGCTTGATTGTTCGATGATCATGCTTCAGAAGCTTTGCAATTTTAAGAGTGCTGCATCCCTCTGCAAGATATCTCTCTATTTTTGACTTTTCTGAGCCTGTCATGTCCTTCTTTTGACCCATTTTGCCAAAGGAAAGGAAGTTGCCTAATAATTATGCACACCTGATATAGGGTGTTGATGTCATTAGACCACACCCCTTCTCATTACAGAGATGCAAATCACCTAATATGCTTAATTGGTAGTAGGCTTTCGAGCCTATACAGCTTGGAGTAAGACAACATGCATAAAGAGGATGATGTGGTCAAAATACTCATTTGCCTAATAATTCTGCATGCAGTGTATACATTGTATCATTATTTTATGATCCCCAAAGATCCAACCCTAATGGGAATAAAGGGGTGCGCCACTAACTTTGCTATCCGGCTTCTTCATGGTTTACCTGCATGGGTGTTCCTAGCCGTGCAGTGAACTGCAGCTGGTTCCACTCACTTGTGTTCCCTGAACTAGCCACCCTCTGAGAAATGGATGTGGCACTACACTCGCCCTGCTTGCCCTTAATTCTCAGGACCATTGGCGGTCCAATCTAGTGATATACAGTACCTTACATTTATAAGATAGGAGCTAACTCCGCCAACCAGCTGTTTGAAGAGGTAGTGGCACTTGTGAGAGAGCTGTTACCTTTTCTCTGTCTCATTTGCCTAATTTTCAGCTGCCGCACAGTGTAATTAAGACTACTCGTCCTGCTCACTTGAATGGGATGAGCAGTTGCAATTATACTGCGCCACCTCTACAATGGAGATGACGCACAGATAATTTTGAAGCAGAAGCAGCGCTCGTACAAGCGCTGCTATCTCTTTAAACAGCGAGGGGTGGTGGGAGTCGGACTCACCTCCACAATCTCCTATTGATGACCTAACATGAGAATAGTTCCAGAAAAGACATCCAACTTCTTTCTCAAGCATGAAGACTATGTATTAGTCACAACGTCACACTTTTTTGCACTTTTTGTACATTTCTTGGATCTATTCAATAAAAGAAAACATTGAAGGTTATGCTGACATTGGTCTTTTCTGGAACTTTGCTGAACACCTGATCATCAGTGGATCGTTGGTGGGATGGATTTTTACATTCCTGATGAACAGGCCTGAGGGACGTTGGTGAAGCTTTTGCATTTATTTTAACAACCAACATGAGGAGAGGTCATCAATCTTTGCACTGTATAACCCCTTTAATGTCCTCACTCAGATGTAATTAAATACTTGACCAGGTAATAATCCACACACTGGGGGACATTTATTAAGACATTCATTTTATACGCACATCTTAATCTTTCCCCCTGGGGGGGTCAAATGAACTGCAATTATTTAGAGGCATAAAAGAAAAAAGAGAGAACACAGTCGGCACTACTGCGCGGTATGGTGCAGATGGCTAACTCTCAGCGTCCATGCAAAAAATCGAGTGGTGCTCTGCCTAGGTAAATAGCTGAATGTCATCAACGGTAGAAGAAAAAAAGAGAAAAAAAGGCGTCACTCACCGAATCTTCGTTAATTCGTAGCTTTATTCGATGTCCACGAAATGGTCTTTATTCGATTTGAAACATAGCGGGTGCGGGTCACATATAGCAGAAAGAAAGGCAACAGCCATTTCACGCTACAATCGCGCTTTGTCGAGCCTGCTGTGACGTGAAAGGGGAGCGCCTAATATACCTGTCTCCTCGCCGCACGTTACTTCTAAACAGGTGCATCAATCAATCAAATATTCGGATTCGTGATCCGAATATTTGATTGATTGATGCACCTGTTTAGCAGTGACGTGCAGGGAGAAGACAGGTAGATTAGGCGCTCCCCTTTCACGTCACAGTAGGCTCAACAAAGCGCGATTGTAGCGCAAAACGGCTGTTGCCTTTTTTTCTGCTATATGTGACCCGCACCCGCTATGTTTCAAACCGAATAAAGCTACGAAGATTCGGTGAGTGCCGCCTTTTTTCTCTTTTTTTCTTCTACCGTTGATGTTATTTAGAGGCATATGTCTCTTAAAAATTTTGTCACATCAGTGCAAGTCAATGTGCCAGAATTGATGTCTACATCAGGAATTTGTTTCGGCTGCTTCGACGAATTTTACCCAAAAATGTGCTTTTCTCTGTAAGTAGTGGGTGCAATGACATGGAGCAATGATTGCGCCCCCCCTCCCACATCACTGTACCCCTCAGATTCTGTGTTCATACATGATGGCCGCATCTGATATAAATAACAGAGTGCAAAATTAAAAATAAATAAAAATCATACTTACATTGTCCATTTGCTCGTGACGGGCCGCCGCCACTATCTTTCTTGAAGATCTGGTGAGAAATCTCGTGCCGCCTGTGGTGACGGGATTTCATGCAAGATCTTCAATCAAGAGGGTGGCGGCCGGCCTGTCACGAGCAAATGGATGAGATAAGTATGTTTTTTTTTTTTTTGTAAAATCGATTTGCAAGCACGAGGAAATTTGGCGAAGCAGCCGAATCGAATTTATCCTGAAACTTGAATTGAAGACCATTTCGTGGACATCGATTTGCTCAGCACTATTCATAATAAATTTTCATGGCCAGCTTTGTCCAATCCGCAGTGCCCAATCCCCCAATCCCCGCTGCCACACACTTTTTGGAAAAGTGACAAGCAGGCCACAAACCCCCCAAGAAGTTGCAGACTTTTTTGTGTAAGTAGGGTGTGCTTCTGTCATAAAGCACTTGATAAATTACCCCCCATAGTATCCACCAATAAAGCTTTTTCCTGTGCAACAAGCCATGATCTGCAAAGAGCCACAAAAAGTGGAGATCCAAGAGCATTGGGCAGATTGCATTCCAATGATGGGTTAATAGATTTATTATAGATACTTACATGGAGTTTAAAACCAGGGCTTCTTACACGCTTAAAACCATGAAACACTATTTCACCCAACCTAGGTTTTGCACAGGGAGAAACCTGGGACAGATTGCTGGAGCCCAAACTTATAGGGAGGAGCTAAGTGTTGAGACTTGCATATCACATTTGTCCACAGGGTGTGAATCGGGGAGCATACTGAGGATCAGGAGCCTAGCTATAGGGGAAGCAGCTGCTTTGGGGCCCAAACTCAGAAGGGAGGAGGACTAAAAGATGTTATTGTCAGGGCCCCCTTAACAGTATTATACAATGACATTATATACAGTGACATGACATACAGTATATATGTGCAGGAAATGAACAGAGCGGCTGCCTGGCCTGGTCTGAGAGAGTAATCTTGACTAGCCGTAGGAGTGGGAGTTATATGGGAGGATGGGGTTGCGAAGAAGTTATTGGAATTCGGTGGGAGGGGGGGGGGGGTTCTGTTCAAAAATTTGCTGTGAGGCCCAGTCATATCTAGTTACGCCACTGCTGAGGATACTTTGACCTATGTCTGTAGAGTTAAGCTTCAGGATTCATTTTACTTACTAACATTTTGTCTGACAGAGGCCAATAACTGCCCTTCTCATCTGATGCTGTTGCACAAGGTGGCACAACAACAGCAATGGCAGTAACATAATGTGGTACAAACAGTCAATTCATAACTGATGAACGGACAAACGCCCATAAGCAGAAGACTTTTAATGAATAAATGCATTAAATCATGGGATTCACTTTGGATCTGTTTTTGCATGGTTGCACTCACAGTTTTTCTTATCTTCATTATATCTAGCTGTAAACTCCATAATGGCATCCAGAGGTGAACATACCATTCATATTTGTCTTCCTCCTGTTGGCATATGCTGAAAAATGCCATTGTCCTCAACATGCTGTGTTAGAATGAATAAAGGAAGAATGAATATTAAGAGAAAACCAAGGATAAATACTTTCTGCATTTATTTCTGGATTCTACCATTATTGTTTATATACTATTTAATCTAATTCTTTGTGCTTAACCCTTTCACCCCCGGAGGTTTATTTCCAACGCCACCATTTAATATTGCATATGATGTAGTGGGAAGCGGGGAAAAAAATTCCAAATGGGGTGAAATTGCAAAAAAAACACAGTTTTACAGTTTTTTTATTTACAGCGTTCGATGTGCGATAAAACTGACCAGTTCCTTTTATTCTACAGGTCAGTACAAATCCGGCGATACCTTATATGTATAGTTTTTCTTGCGTTTTGATAGTGATAAAAAAAAAGTGTGAAAAAAATTAGTTTTATTTTTTTTGTTGCCATATTTTGACCCCTATAACTTTTTGGTAATTATGTGTACAGAGCTGTATGGGGGCTCATGGGGGCTCATATTTTGCGGGGCGACCTGAACTTTTCATTGATACCATTCTGGGGTGTGTATGACTTTTTGATCACTTTTATTAGTAGTAAATGAAGCTATAAAAAACTGCGAATCGGCCATTTGGACGCTTTTTTCAGTTTTGCTGTTTGCCGTATGGGGAATATATTTTTATATTTTTATACTATGAGCGTTTGCGCACATCGCAACACCCATCATGGTATGGTGTATTTTTTTTGTTCTTTTATTTTTATTTTGGGAAAAGGGGGGTGATTTGAATTTTTATGTTTTTTATTTTTTTTATTTTATTTCTTTAAACTTTTTTTTAAAAACTTTTTTATAGTTCCCATAGGCAACTATAACAATCAGTAATCTGATTGCTATTATTATAGACTACAATGCACTTGCATTGAAATCTGTGATAATTTTACTACTTTCCTATGGAGCCCTATTACAAGCAACGGCTCCATAGGAAATACAGATGTAGCAGGGTTAACACTCAAACTCTTAACTCAAATTTCTTAACTCATTGTGTTATCTTGAAACAAAAGCCATTGAAAAGCAATTGAAGGTGTTTGCTTGATGCATTTAGTTTAGATAACACATCTCATAAAGCATGAGTGTTAACTCTACTACATCTGTACTATGCAGCTGTCACGGCGGACAGGATACCAGATACACATAAAATAAACAAACAAGTGTCTAGGCAAGAAGCTGGGGATAAAGGTCACCTCCTGACAAATCCCTACCAGCTCTCCCTAGACTTCTATGCCCACGTTCAGACCCTGAAGGTGGGAATATCGTGTCCTCGTGCCTAGGCTGAAGATTCCCTAAAATCCCTAAGATGGTGAAATGGGGATAGAGGCAGCCTGCTCCCTCAGGACCTGGAGAGGGCAGGCGTCTCTCTAGCAGCCTAGACAGACAACCACAAGAAAACAAAAAACAACTTATCTTTTCTGAGCAGGAATAGCCCTTCCCTTCCCTTCCCACTCAAACCAACGACCCCACCCAGTGCACCTGAAGGGAGGCGGATACAGCTCAACTCCAAAACAAAAGGCTACACACGTGCTGCTAACCTGGCAGACCTCCGCACATAGCCTGAGCAGGGCATGACAGCAGCAGCCTCCATAGGAGGCGATCTGCATTACTGCCGGTTGCGGACATGAGCCGCTGGTGTCTTCTATAAGAAGCAGGCAGCCACCTGCCCTCAGCGCTCAGGAGCGGTCCCCATCTTTAACCACCTCCGGACCGCTGTACGCACAGACGCGTCCTGGAGGTAATTGATTCATTCCGAGTGGACGCGCCGGCGCGTCCTCTCGCGAGACGCGAGATTTCCTGTGAACGCGCGCACACAGAACGGAAGGTAAGAAAGTGGATCTCCAGCCTGCCAGCGGCGATAGTTCACTGGCAGGCTGGAGATGTGATTTTTTTAACCCCTAACAGGTATATTAGACGCTGTTTTGATAACAGCGTCTAATATTAATATACCTGCTACCTGGTCCTCTGGTGGTCCCCTTTGTTTGGATCGACCACCAGAGGACACAGGTAGCTCAGTAATATGTTGCACCAAGCACCACACTACACTACACCCCCCCGTCACTTATTAACCCCTTATTCACCCTTGATCACCCCTGATCACCCCATATAGACTCCCTGATCCCCCCCCCTGTCATTGATTACCCCCCTGTCATTGATCACCTCCCTGTAAAGCTCCATTTAGACGTCCGCATGATTTTTACGGATCCACTGATAGATGGATCGGATCCGCAAAACGCACACGGACGTCTGAATGGAGCCTTACAGGGGCGTGATCAATGACTGTGGTGATCACCCCATATAGACTCCCTGATCACCCCCCTGTCATTGATTACCCCCCTGTCATTGATCACACCCCTGTAAAGCTCCATTCAGACGTCCGCATGATTTTTACGGATCCACTGATAGATGGATCGGATCCGCAAAACGCACACGGACGTCTGAATGGAGCCTTACAGGGGCGTGATCAATGACTGTGGTGATCACCCCATATAGACTCCCTGATCACCCCCCTGTCATTGATTACCCCCCTGTCATTGATCACACCCCTGTAAAGCTCCATTCAGACGTCCGCATGATTTTTACGGATCCACTGATAGATGGATCGGATCCGCAAAATGCACACGGACGTCTGAATGGAGCCTTACAGGGGCGTGATCAATGACTGTGGTGATCACCCCATATAGACTCCCTGATCACCCCCCTGTCATTGATTACCCCCCTGTCATTGATCACACCCCTGTAAAGCTCCATTCAGACGTCCGCATGATTTTTACGGATCCACTGATAGATGGATCGGATCCTCAAAACGCACACGGACGTCTGAATGGAGCCTTACAGGGGTGTGATCAATGACTGTAGTGATCACCCCATATAGACTCTCTGATCACCCCCCTGTCATTGATCACCCCCCTGTCAGGCTCCATTCAGAAATTTTTTTGGCCCAAGTTAGCGGAAATTATATATTTTTTTCTTACAAAGTCTCATATTCCACTAACTTGTGTCAAAAAATAAAAACTCACATGAACTCACCATACCCCTCACGGAATCCAAATGCGTAAAATTTTTTAGACATTTATATTCCAGACTTCTTCTCACGCTTTAGGGCCCCTAGAATGCCAGGGCAGTATAAATACCCCACATGTGACCCCATTTCGGAAAGAAGACACCCCAAGGTATTCCGTGAGCGGCATATTGAGTCCATGAAAGATTGAAATTTTTGTCCCAGGTTAGCGGAAAGGGAGACTTTGTGAGAAAAATAAATAAATAATCAATTTCTGCTAACTTGTGCCAAAAAAAAAAAATTTCTATGAACTCGCCATGCCCCTCATTGAATACCTTGGGGTGTCTCCTTTCCAAAATGGGGTCACATGTGGGGTATTTATACTGCCCTGGCATTCTAGGGGCCCTAAAGCGTGAGAAGAAGTCTGGGATCCAAATGTCTAAAAATGCCCTCATAAAATGAATGTGGGCCCCTTTGCGCATCTAGGCTGCAAAAAAGTGTCACACATGTGGTATCGCCGTACTCAGGAGAAGTTGGGCAATGTGTTTTGTGGTGTCATTTTACATATACCCATGCTGGGTGAGATAAATATCTTGGTCAAATGCCAACTTTGTATAAAAAAATGGGAAAAGTTGTCTTTTGCCGAGATATTTCTCTCACCCAGCATGAGTATATGTAAAATGACACCCCAAAACACATTCCCCAACTTCTCCTGAATATGGCGATACCACATGTGTGACACTTTTTTGCAGCCTAGGTGGGCAAAGGGGCCCACATTCCAAAGAGCACCTTTAGGATTTCACAGGTCATTTACCTACTTACCACACATTAGGGCCCCTGGAAAATGCCAGGGCAGTATAACTACCCCACAAGTGACCCCATTTTGGAAAGAAGACACCCCAAGGTATTCCGTGAGGGGCATGGCGAGTTCCTAGAATTTTATATTTTTTGTCACAAGTTAGCGGAAAATGATGATTTTATTTTTTTTTATTTTTTTCTTACAAAGTCTCATATTCCACTAACTTGTGACAAAAAATAAAAACTTCCATGAACTCACTATGCCCATCACGAAATATCTTGTGGTGTCTTCTTTCCAAAATGGGGTCACTTGTGGGGTAGTTATACTGCCCTGGCATTCTAGGGGCCCAAATGTGTGGTAAGAAGTTTGAAATCAAAATGTGTAAAAAATGACCGGTGAAATCCGAAAGGTGCTCTTTGGAATATGGGCCCCTTTGCCCACCTAGGCTGCAAAAAAGTGTCACACATGTGGTATCTCCGTACTCAGGAGAAGTTGGGGAATGTGTTTTGGGGTGTCATTTTACATATACCCATGCTGGGTGAGAGAAATATCTTGGCAAAAGACAACTTTTCCCATTTTTTTATACAAAGTTGGCATTTGACCAAGATATTTATCTCACCCAGCATGGGTATATGTAAAATGACACCCCAAAACACATTCCCCAACTTCTCCTGAATACGGAGATACCACATGTGTGACACTTTTTTGCAGCCTAGGTGGGCAAAGGGGCCCACATTCCAAAGAGCACCTTTCGGATTTCACTGGCCATTTTTTACAGAATTTGATTTCAAACTCCTTACCACACATTTGGGCCCCTAGAATGTCAGGGCAGTATAACTACCCCACAAGTGACCCCATTTTGGAAAGAAGACACCCCAAGGTATTCCGTGAGGGGCATGGCGAGTTCCTAGAATTTTCTATTTTTTGTCACAAGTTAGTGGAAAATGATGATTATTTTTTTATTTTTTTTTCCTTACAAAGTCTCATATTCCACTAACTTGTGACAAAAAATAAAAACTTCCATGAACTCACTATGCCCATCAGCGAATACCTTGGGGTGTCTTCTTTCCAAAATGGGGTCACTTGTGGGGTAGTTATACTGCCCTGGCATTCTAGGGGCCCAAATGTGTGGTAAGGAGTTTGAAATCAAATTCTGTAAAAAATGGCTGGTGAAATCCGAAAGGTGCTCTTTGGAATATGGGCCCCTTTGCCCACTTAGGCTGCAAAAAAGTGTCACACATGTGGTATCTCCGTATTCAGGAGAAGTTGGGGAATGTGTTTTGGGGTGTCATTTTACATATACCCATGCTGGGTGAGAGAAATATCTTGGCAAAAGACAACTTTTACCCTTTTTTTATACAAAGTTGTCTTTTGCCAAGATATTTCTCTCACCCAGCATGGGTATATGTAAAATGACACCCCAAAACACATTCCCCAACTTCTCCTGAATACGGAGATACCACATGTGTGACACTTTTTTGCAGCCTAGGTGGGCAAAGGGGCCCACATTCCAAAGAGCACCTTTCGGATTTCACCAGCCATTTTTTACAGAATTTGATTTCAAACTCCTTACCACACATTTGGGCCCCTAGAATGCCAGGGCAGTATAGCTACCCCACAAGTGACCCCATTTTGGAAAGAAGACATCCCAAGGTATTCGCTGATGGGCATAGTGAGTTCATGGAAGTTTTTTATTTTTTGTCACAAGTTAGTGGAATATGAGACTTTGTAAGGAAAAAAAAAAAAAACATAATTTTCCGCTAACTTGTGACAAAAAATAAAAAGTTCTATGAACTCACTATGCCCATCAGCGAATACCTTAGGGTGTCTACTTTCCGAAATGGGGTCATTTGTGGGGTGTTTGTACTGTCTGGGCATTGTAGAACCTCAGGAAACATGACAGGTGCTCAGAAAGTCAGAGCTGCTTCAAAAAGCGGAAATTCACATTTTTGTAACATAGTTTGTAAACGCTATAACTTTTACCCAAACCATTATTTTTTTACCCAAACATTTTTTTTTATCAAAGACATGTAGAACAATAATTTTAGAGCAAAATTTATATATGGATGTCGTTTTTTTTTGCAAAATGTTACAACTGAAAGTGAAAAATGGCATTTTTTTGCAAAAAAATCGTTAAATTTCGATTAATAACAAAAAAAGTAAAAATGTCAGCAGCAATGAAATACCACCAAATGAAAGCTCTATTAGTGAGAAGAAAAGGAGGTAAAATTCATTTGGGTGGTAAGTTGCATGACCGAGCAATAAACGGTGAAAGTAGTGTAGGTCCGAAGTGTAAAAAGTGGCCTGGTCTTTCAGGGTGTTTAAACCATGGGGGCTGAGGTGGTTAAAGACCCGGCCAGTGCCATACTATTACGGCGCTGGGGTTGAAGGGTTTAAAGGGAATATTTTATCAGAAAATGATTCGTATTTTTAATGATATTTTACGTAAAGCATATTTTTTTTAAATAGGCACTTTATTTCCTATACACTTTGCATAACTCAATAGAGCAAGTGAATAGAAGTTACTCTTTCTTCACTTAGGCTACTTTCACACCAGCATTTTTGCTGGATCCGCCAGGGTTCAGCAAAAACGCTTCTGTTACTGGTGATAATACAACCATCTGCATCCGTTATGAACGGATCCGGTTGTATTATTTTTAACATAGCCAAGAACAGGGGCGTCGTTAGGTGAAAACATTCGGGGCTGGAGCCCCGGATGTTTTGTCCAGTGCCCCGAATGCAAGGCCGGCGGGGCCCCCGGCCCGCGCCGCTCCCTCCTAGCTAATTTATTCACTTCACTTGCCTCTGTGTAATCTCGCACAGGCGCACTGGCAGAGGCATCGCTGAGCGAAGTGCACATGCGCCATCTTTCAGCGTACCTCGTTCGACGATGCCTCTGCCAGTGCCCCTGTGCTAGATTGCACAGAGGCAAGTAAAGTGAATAAATTAGCTACGAGGCGGTGCTGAGCGGGGAGGGGATCTGTGGATGACACTTAGGGGGATCTGTGGATGACACTTAGAGGGATCTGTGGATGACACTTATGGGGGATTTGTGGATGACACTGATGGGGGATCTGTGGATGACACTGATGGGGATCTGTGGATGACACTTATGGGGGATCTGTGGATGACACTTGTGGGGGATCTGTGGATGACACTTGTGGGGGATCTGTGGATGACACTTATGGGGGATCTGTGGATGACACTTATGGGGGATCTGTGGATGACACTTATGGGGGATCTGTGGATGACACTTATGGGGGATCTGTGGATGACACTTATGGGGGATCTGTGGATGACACTTATGGGGGATCTGTGGATGACACTGATAGGGATCTGTGGATGACACTTAGAGGGATCTGTGGATGACATTTATGGGGGATCTGTGGATGACACTTATGGGGGATCTGTGGATGACACTTATGGGGGATCTGTGGATGACACTTATGGGGGATCTGTGGATGGCACTGTTATGGATGATCTGTGGGGTTGCCCAGACGGCTAGGCCCTTCATTGTAGTTATTAACCCCATTCAGCAGTCCCCCATTCACTGAAGGGGGGACTGCTGTAAGGGGTTAATAACTACTATGAAGGCCCCTCCCCCAGTGGTGATGAGGGCATGTCTTCATGGGGTGGGGGCATGGCTTTACATGGGCTCGTGCCCCGGATCTCTTCAGACTATAGCAACGCCCCTGGCCCAGACATATCTGTCATGAACTCCATTGAAAGTCAATGGGGGACAGATCCGTTTTCTAATGTGTCAGATTGTGTCAGAGAAAACGTCTCCATTGACTTGCATTGTGGGTTATGACGGATCCGTTTTGCACCGCATCCCAGGACGGAAAGCAAACCACAGCATGCGGAGGGAAAGTCAGCTCACGGAGTGGTCAGGTAAGCTGCCTATTTAAGTTTCTGCTAGAGGGAACCAGAGGCACAGACACACAGAAACAATGCTTCTGGCTCTAGTACATGTTCTATCTCACCTCCGTGATGGATTCACAGCTACACTGCTTAGTACTGCTGTCCAGTGCCATCCATACTGCTGCTGATGCTGAAGATGTGCTACAGAAAAATGGGGAAACAACATCTCCTCTATGTGTGCCACGTATGATAGATATCATAGCAGTTAGTCTCCATCCACAAACCCAGGGAAAACTGACACTGTTTATGCATAATAATACAAAGAATGTGACGACAGCATCTCTAGTCCAATAAGGCTTACTCACACATGGTGCATGAAACAGTACACACTATGTAGCGGAAACGTTGCTGTATCTGGACCGTGTGTACTGTTTCATGCACCGTGTGTGAATAAAGCCTTATTGGACTGGAGATGCTGCCGTCCCATTCTTTGTACTATTCATCGCTGTAACCCCCAATGGTCAGGGGAGTTGGACTGGCTGAGAATTCCTGAGTTTCCAAGCTGAAAGGTACCGTTGTGCTGCTCTGTATACATTATATCTACTGTTTATGCATAAGTCATTTGTCTCACTTACATTCTTGGTTGTTGGTAAATAGAAATTTATGGGGAAAAAAAGTCTGAAGAGGGCTAAACTAGTGATAGATGTTGGGGGGTAATATCTCTCCTTGGTGAGCGAGCGCCTTAATCGTCTCCTCTGTAATTCTGGGAAGGAAGGGATGCAAATGAGTAGTGTTGATCACGAATATTCAAATTGCGAATTTTAATCGTGAATATCGGCACTTCGAGAATTTGCGAATATTTAGAATATCACAAAACATATTCGTAATAGCGAATATTAGATTTTTTTTAAAATACCAGTTCATGAAAATTTGTATGCAAACTTTTTAGGTGAATTTTATGCGAATTTTCGCAATCAAGAAAATAATGCCTGGAGATCATAAATTCGCAAATTCTCCAATATATATGGCGAATATTCGCCCAAATATTCGTGAAATATCGGGAATTCGAATATTGCCCCTGCCGCTCATCACTACAAATGAGCTCTTAGCAAGTTCTGCCTCTGATGTCACTAGATGTTAGGCAGGTATCCTATACAATGTTTGACTCTTTAACCTCTTACTTCATGACAGTGGTAAACTTGAGTCAAAATATTTCATTTTTATTTATAAAAAAATGCCAAATATACCATGGCCTGCATAACGGACTCCCCTGCATAACGGAAATGGGACAGATCCGTTATGCAGCCCATAGACCTCCAAAGGCATTCTGTTATGCATTCCGTCATAGAATTGCGTTATGGTCCGTGGTAACGGAATCCATAACACAATTCACCTTTTACCACCAAACGAAGCGTGAACGAATTTCAAAATATGAAATTCGCTCATCTCTAAAACAAACTTTAGAAAAATTCGCTCATCTCTGCTTCTGATGATACATTCCCTTTAACCCCTTAGGGACACAGCCTTATTTCACCTTAAGGACCAGGCCATTTTTTTCAAATCTGACCAGTGTCACTTTAAGTGCTGATAACTTTAAAACGCTTTGACTTATCCAGGCCATTCTGAGAAGGTTTTTTTGTCACATATTGTTCTTCATGACACTGGTAAAATTAAGTCCAAAAATTTATTTTTATTTATAAAAAAATACCAAATTTGCCAATTTTCTTTTTTAAATTGCAAATTTCCAAGTTTCAATTTCTCTACTTCTATAATACATAGTAATACCTCCAAAAATAGTTATTACTTTACATTCCCCATATGTCTACTTCATGTTTGGATCAATTTGGGAATGATATTTTATTTTTGGGGGATGTTACAAGGCTTAGAAGTTTAGAAGCAAATCAAAAACCCACTTTTTAGGGACCAGTTCAGGTCTGAAGTCACTTTGTGAGGCTAACATAATAGAAACCACCCAAAAATGACCCCATTCTAGAAACTACACCCCTCAAGGCATTCAAAACTGATTTTACAAAAGTCGTTAACCCTTTAAGTGTTCCACAAGAGTTAATGGCAAATGGTGATAAAATTGCTGAATTTAGATTTTTGGGAAAATTTTCCATTTTAATCCATTTTTTACAGTAACAAAGCAAGGGTTAACAGCGAAACAAAATGTTATATTTATTGCCCCGATTCTGTAGTTTGCAGGAACACCCCATATGTGGTCGTAAACTACTGTACGAGCACATAGTAGGGCGTAGAGGGAAAGGTGCGCCGTATGGTTTTTGGAAGGCAGATTTTGCTGGACTGTTTTTTTTGACACCATGTCCCATTTGAAGCCCCCCTGATGCACCCCTAGAGTATAAACTCCATAAAAGTTACCCATCTAAGAAATTACACCCCTCAAGGTATTCAAAACTGATTTTACAAACTTTGTTAACCCTTTAGGTGTTGCACAAGAGTTATTGGCAAATGGAGATGAAATTTAAGAATTTCAATTTTTGGGCAAATTTTCCATATTAATCCATTTTTTCCAGTAACAAAGCAAGGGTTAACAACCAAACAAAATGCTATATTTATTGCTTCGATTCTGTAGTTTACAGAAACACCCCATATGTGGCCGTAAATAGAGTTGAGCGAACACCTGGATGTTCGGGTTAGAGAAGTTCGGCCGAACTTTCCGGAAATGTTCGGGTTCGGGATCCGAACCCGACCCGAACTTCGTCCCGAACCCCATTGAAGTCAATGGGGACCCAAACTTTTCAGCACTAAAAAGGCTGTAAAACAGCCCAGGAAAGAGCTAGAGGGCTGCAAAAGGCAGCAACATGTAGGTAAATCCCCTGCAAACAAATGTGGATAGGGAAATGAATAAAAATAAAAATAAAATAAATAAAAATTAACCAATATCAATTGGAGAGAGGTCCCATAGCAGAGAATCTGGCTTCACGTCAGCAGAGAATCAGTCTTCATGTCATAGCAGAGAATCTGGCTTCACGTCACCCACCACTGTAACAGTCCATTGTCATATATTTAGGCCCCGGCACCCAGGCAGAGGAGAGAGGTCCCGTAACAGAGAATCTGGCTTCATGTCAGCAGAGAATCAGTCTGCATGTCATAGCAGAGAATCAGGCTTTATGTCACCCAACACTGGAACAGTCCATTGTCAGATATTTAGGCCCAGGCACCCAGGCAGAGGAGAGAGGTCCCGTAACAGAGAATCTGGCTTCATGTCAGCAGAGAATCAGTCTGCATGTCATAACAGAGAATCAGGCTTCACGTCACCCACCACTGTAACAGTCCATTGTCATATATTTAGGTCCAGGCACCCAGGCAGAGGAGAGAGGTCCCATAACAGAGAATCTGGCTTCATGTCAGCAGAGAATCAGTCTGCATGTCATAGCAGAGAATCATGCTTTACGTCACCCAACACTGGAACAGTCCATTGTCAGATATTTAGGCCCAGGCACCCAGGCAGAGGAGAGAGGTCCCGTAACAGAGAATCTGGCTTCATGTCAGCAGAGAATCAGTCTGCATGTTATAGCAGAGAATCAGGCTTCACGTCACCCACCACTGTAACAGTCCATTGTCATATATTTAGGCCCAGGCACCCAGGCAGAGGAGAGAGGTCCCGTAACAGAGAATCTGGCTTCATGTCAGCAGAGAATCAGTCTTCATGTCATAGCAGAGAATCAGGCTTCACGTCACCCACCATTGGAACAGGCCACTGTCAGATATTTTTAGGCCCCGGCACCCAGACAGAGGAGAGAGGTCCCATAACAGAGATTCAGGCTTCATGTCAGCAGAGAATCAGTCTTCGTGTCATAGCAGAGAATCATGCTTCACGTCACCCACCATAGATTTAAAGTGGTCCTGATACAGCAGAAACTACTAATTTTGAGAATTGCAAAATTGGGAATTGTTTTTCAGCCCAGAACAAAAACTGTGCTTTGACGGACACTAAATAACTTGACCAGCTAAAACAGTAATGACAGATTTGGATCAATATAAATGTGAGGCCTATTTTTTAGGCGCTGGGTGACAGGTATACGTTTAATCACAGAATTAGACTTGGATCTGCACTGTAGCGTGTGTGTGAAGTTCTTGAGAATTACCCTATCAGCACCTTGAATCTAATATACCCTTTTACGGATAGATTTAAAGTAGGCCTGATACAGCAGAAACCACTAATTTTGAGAATTGCAAAATTGGGAATTGTTTTTCAACCCAGAATAAAAACTGTGCTTTGACGGACACTAAAAATAACTTGACCAGCTAAAACAGTAATGACAGATTTGGATGAATATAAATGTGAGGCCTATTTTTTAGGCGCTGGGTGACAGGCTCAACTTGCCCCTGATGTAGTATATGGCCAAAAAATAACCACACTATTGATGGGTAAATGCACTTGATGACAGCTTGACCCTGATGTAGGATATAGCAAAAATTAACCACACTATTGATGGTTAAATGGACTTGGTGGTAGCTTGTGCTGGCGCACCACAAGCCACAAAATGGCCGCCGATCACCCCAAAAAAAAGTGACTGAAAAACGCTCTGGGCAGCCTAAAAACAGTGAGCAATTGAATAGCAGCAGTTCAATGATCCACAGCTGTAGATCGATCACTGAATGAAGTCTTTTGGAGGAGTTAATCACTGCCTAATCTCGCCCTAACGTCGAAGCTGCAACCTCTCCCTACACTTGTATCAGCAGAGTGACGTGCAGCGCTACGTGACCTAAGCTTATATAGAGGCTGGGTCACATGCTGCACTGGCCAATCACAGCCATGCCAATAGTAGGCATGGCTGTGATGGCCTCTTGGGGCAAGTAGTATAATGCTTGTTGATTGGCTGCTTTGCAGCCTTTCAAAAAGCGCCAAGAAAGCGCCGAACACCAAACTCGAACCCGGACTTTTACGAAAATGTAAAGTTCGGGTTTATACAGTTCGGGTTCGCTCATCCCTAGCCATAAACTACTGTACGGGCACACAGTAGGGCGTAGAGGGAAAGGTGTGCCGTATGGTTTTTGGAAGGCAGATTTTGCTGGACTGTTTTTTTTGACACCATGTTCCATTTGAAGCCCCCCTGATGCACCCCTAGAATAGAAACTCCAAAAAAGTGGCCCCATTTTAGAAACTACGGGATAGGGTGGCAGTATTGTTACTAGTACTAGTTTAGGGTACATATGATTTTTGGTTGCTCTATATTACACTTTTTGTGAGGCAAGATAACAAGAAATAGCTGTTTTGGCACCGTTTTTATTTTTTGCTATTTACAACATTCATCTGACAGGTTAGATCATGTGATATTTTTACAGACCAGGTTGTCACGAATGCGGCGATACCTAATATGTATACTTTTTTTTTTTGTATGTAAGTTTTACACAATGATTTCTTTTTTGAAGCCCAAAAAATCATGTTTTAGTGTTTCCATAGCCTGAGAGCCATAATTTTTTCAGTTTTTGGGCGATTAACTTGGGTAGGGTATGATTTTTGTGGGATGAGATGACGATTTTATTGGCACTATTTTGGGGTGCGTGTGACTTTTTGATCGCTTGCTATTACACTTTTTGTGATGCAAGGTGACAAAAAATGGTTTATTTAGCACAGTTTTTTTTATCTATTTTTTTACAGTGTTTATCTAAGGGGTTAGGTCATGTGATATTTTTATAGAGCCGGTCGATACGGAAGCGGCTATACCTAATATGTAGATATTTTTTTCT
This sequence comes from Bufo bufo, assembly GCF_905171765.1. Lineage (NCBI taxonomy): Eukaryota > Metazoa > Chordata > Amphibia > Anura > Bufonidae > Bufo > Bufo bufo. Next base: position 93,747,341 of record NC_053392.1, on the reverse strand, counting down.
TTATGTAAGTTTTACACAATGATTTCATTTTTGAAGCAAAAAAAATCATGTTTTAGTGTTTCCATAGTCTGAGAGCAATAACTTTTTCAGTTTTTGGGCGATTACCTTGGGTAGGGTATGATTTTTGTGGGATGAGATGACGATTTTATTGGCACTATTTTGGGGTGCGTGTGACTTTTTGATCGCTTGCTATTACACTTTTTGTGATGCAAGGTGACAAAAAATGGTTTATTTAGCACAGTTTTTTTTATTTATTTTTTTACAGTGTTTATCTAAGGGGTTAGGTCATGTGATATTTTTATAGAGCCGGTCGATACGGAAGCGGCTATACCTAATATGTAGATATTTTTTTCTTTATGTAAGTTTTACACAATGATTTCATTTTTGAAGCAAAAAAAATCATGTTTTAGTGTTTCCATAGTCTGAGAGCAATAACTTTTTCAGTTTTTGGGCGATTACCTTGGGTAGGGTATGATTTTTGTGGGATGAGATGACAGTTTTATTGGCACTATTTTGGGGTGCGTGTGACTTTTTGATCCCTTGCTATTACACTTTTTGTGATGCAAGGTGACAAAAAATGTTTTATTTAGCACAGTTTTTATTTTTTATTTTTTACGGTGTTCATCTGAGGGGTTAGGTCATGTGATATTTTTATAGAGCCGGTCGATACGGACACGGCGATACCTAATATGTATACTTTTTTTTTATTTATGTAAGTTTTACACAATAATATCATTTAAAAAAAAAAAAAAAAATCATGTTTTAGTGTCTCCATATTCTGAGAGCCATAGTTTTTTCAGTTTTTAGGCGATTATCTTAGGTAGGGTCTCATTTTTTGCGGGATGAGACGACGGTTTGAATGTTACTATTTTGGTGTACATGCAACTTTTTTGATCACTTTTATTACCTTTTTTTGGGAAGTAAGGTGAGCAAAATTTCAATTTCATCATAGTTTTTTTTTTTTTTTATGGCGTTCACCGTGCGGGAAATGTAACGTGACCGTTTTATCGATCGGGTTGTTACGGACGTGGTGATATATAACATGTGTAAGGAATTTTATTTTTTTAATTTTTAATCAGGGATAAATGTGTTTTGTTTTTTTTTTACTTTTTTTTCACTTAAAAAAAAATATAAAATTGACCCAGACCCACTTGGTTCTTGAAAATTTAGTGGGTCTGATGTCTGAATAATACAGTACAGTACACTATATATATAGTGTATTGTACTGTATTTTACTTGCACTTTGTCTGAACAGATCTATGCCTTTAGGACAGATCTGCTCAGCACCATGGACAGCAGGATGCCTGAGAAGGCGTCCTGTTGCCATGGGAACCTTCCCCGTCTGCCACAACTGAGCAGACGGGGAAGGGGAAGGAGGGGAGCTGTCTGGGGGCTCCCTCCCTCTGTGACCCCATCCTGTCTGGGGGCTGCAAAGGCACAGCAGCCCCCCGATGGGAGAGGGAGGGAGTTCCCTGACTGTTAACCTTTTCCATACCGCAGTCTGTACGGACCACGGTATGGAAAGGGTTAAATGGCTGACATCGCATCACAGATGTCAGCCGTTTATACCAGAGTGTCAGCAATGTGCTGACACTCTGGTATACCCACTGGCCACCAATGATTATTCAAGAGGAGGCGGGCGGGGGATCCCGCACCGCCCGCACCGCCTGCAACACCCCCCCTGCACCACCCGCCGGCATCAAATCATTCAGGGGTGCAGGGGGGGTGAAAATATATATTTTCGGCATACTAAAGTTTCAGAAACTGCAGAAAGCGCAGCAAACCGCAGGTCTGAATTGACCTGCGGTTTGCTGCGATCGCCGACATGGGGGGTCACGGGACCCCCCCGCGCATTTAGTCGAGGTGCCTGCTCAATGATTTGAGCAGGCACCTTGTTCTGATCACCGCCCTCCGGGCGGCAGTGATCGGGACAACACATGACGTACCGGTACGTCATGTGTCCTGAAGAGGTTAAAGAGAGTTTGTGACTTAGGGTATTTTCACACTAGCATTAGAGTAATCCGGCAGGCAGTTCCGTTGCCAGAACTGCCTGCTGGATCTGGAAATCTGTGTGCAAACAGATACCATTTTTTTCCGGATCCGGATGCGGATTCGTTTGACAAATGCATTGAAATGCCGGATCCGTCTCTCTGGTGTCATACTGAAAAACGGATCCAGTATTTATTTTTTTCACATTTTTAAAGGTCTGCGCATGTGCAGACCGGAAAACCGGATCCGTTTTTCCAGAACACTTGGTCTAGATCATTAATACATTTCAATAGAAATTAATGCCGGATCCGGCTTTCCGGCAAGTGTTGCATGCTGTGGTATTTTCTCCAGTCAAATACCGTAAAAGTGAATGAACTGAAGACATTCTGATGTATACTGAACGGAATGATCTCTATTGAGAATGCATTAGGACAAAACAAAAGCGTTTTTTTCCGGTATTGAGCCCCTAGGATGGAACTCAATACCTGAAAACTTTAACGCTAGTGTGAAAGTACCCTTAGAAATTCACTGATAAACCATTCACAATGCCTTGTAGGGTTAGCTCAGTTGAATGTAGTGATACTTGACTATGATATCTGACCATGTCCTAAAATGAACACTTTAGTAATGATCCCTTTCACTTCACATTCTGTTGCTTCATTTTAATTTGCACGCAAAGAAGCATTTAAGTGCATCAGGGGTGTGCCCAAGCCACTCTGTGCACCGTTGCTTCTGCTTTCTCTGCCAGACCCTCCCTCTTCTTGATTGGCAGGGCCAGGTTCCTGCATAGTCACTTTGCCGACCCTGTCAAAGAGAAGGAGAGGGAGGAACTGTCAGAGGATGCTGGAGGAGCAAGGATGCACAGAGTGGATCCTTGGAAAATCTTGCTGCAAATAGTGTGTGTAGCCTCAGATTTTTGAGGAGTAATTTAATTATTAATAGCAATTGTACAGTACAAATAGCTGTAAGGTACATGTAGGTCAGGTAGAGAACAGTACAATGCAGGTAGAAATCAGTACAGTTCATGTAAAGAGCAGTACAGTGCATGTAGTACAGGTAGATAACAGTACAGTATATGTAGTACAGGTAGAAAACAGTACAGTACAGGTAGTACAGGTAGAAAACAATACAGTACAGGTAGATAACAGTACAGTACATGTAGTACAGGTAGATAACAGTACAGTACATGTAGTGGAGGTAGAGAACAGAATAGTACATGTAGTACAGGTAGATAACAGTACAGTACATGTAGTACAGGTAGATAACAGTACAGTATATGTAGTACAGGTAGATAACAGTACAGTACATGTAGTACAGGTAGGAAACAGTACAGTATAAGTAGTACAGGTAGAAAACAGTACAGTACAGGTAGTACAGGTAGAAAACAATACAGTACAGGTAGATAACAGTACAGTACATGTAGTACAGGTAGAAAACAGTACAGTACAGGTAGATAACAGTACAGTGCATGTAGTACAGGTAGAGAACAGAATAGTACATGTAGTACAGGTAGATAACAGTACAGCACATGTAGTACAGGTAGATAACAGTACAGTACATGTAGTACAGGTAGAAAACAGTACAGTACAGGTAGATAACAGTACAGTGCATGTAGTACAGGTAGAGAACAGAATAGTACATGTAGTACAGGTAGATAACAGTACAGCACATGTAGTACAGGTAGATAACAGTACAGTATATGTAGTACAGGTAGATAACAGTACAGTACATGTAGGTCAGGTAGAGAACAGTACAATGCAGGTAGAAATCAGTACAATACATGTAAAGAGCAGTACAGTATATGTAGTACAGGTAGATAACAGTATAATACATGTAGTACAGATAGATAGCAGCACAGCACAGGTAATGCATGTAGGGGCAGTTATATATATGTAGCACACATAGGGAGCAGTACAGTACATGTAATACAGGTAGAGAGCAGTGCTGTACATGTAGTACAGGTAGATAACAGTACCGTATATGTAGAGAGCAGTACAGTATGTGTAGAGAGAGTACAGTATATGTAGTACAGATAGCAGCACAGCACAGGTAATGCATGTAGGGGGCAGCACTGTATATGTACAACAGATAGGGAGCAGTGCAGTGCATGACATGCAGTTAAAGGGCAGTACAATACATGTAGTACAGACAGTGTTATAGTATATGTAGTACTGTACTACATCTCCCGGAGGCACTATCGGACAATCAGCTCATGCACTTTAGAACTACAACAGCCACTAATTAGTTTCACTTGACCTGATTAGACAAGCTGATTTACAGACATGTTACATGTGAAATCTGCACCCTGATAACCACCACTAGAAAGTACAGATAAGTATCGCCTGTGGTATTGTATATTGGTTTCCAGTCACAATAGCCCAAGAAATACCAGTCTACTCTGAACAATTAGTCGAAGTACTGCACATCACCATGCATGCCCAGTATGATCACGTGGTGGCGTCATCACGCTCGCCGCATGTCCTTTGACGGGTTTTCTTTAATCAAGACGGGAACAGAGGGCCACTACACTAGCAAGTGGATGGGGTGAATATAATTTATCTTTTTTAACCCCTGAACAGCTTAAAGAGGACCTTTCACTAGAATAAAAAAATCAAAACTAAGCATACAGACATGGAGAGCGGCGCCCAGGGATCTCCCTGCACTTACTATTATCCCTGGGCGGCGCTCCGTTCTCCCGGTATAGCCTCCGGTATCTTCATAGTTAGGCTCCACCCAGGGGAACCTGCCGGCGTCTCCTTCTCCCAGGCTGTAGTGCTGGCCAATCGCAGCGCTCAGCTCAGAGCCTGAGAGTTTTTTTTTTCTCTCAGGCTATGAGCTGAGCGCTGCGATATACCGGAGCCTATACCGGGCGAACGGAGCAGCGCCCAGGGATAATAGTAAGTGCAGGGAGATCCCTGGGCGCCGCTCTCCATGTCTGTATGCTTAGTTTCCATTTTTTATTCTAGTGAAAGGTCCTCTTTAATGTTAGTCACAGATGCCATGATCAGTGTTGAATGTGGCATCTAAGGGGTTAAATGACGGCCATTGCAATCGCCGTTTCCTGTAATTTTGCTCCATATAATAGAAACTGATTCGTGACTAGGTATAATTTCTTGTTGAAGTTCAGCGAAGCAGCCAAATCAAATTTTTCTAAACTTTGCTCATTTCTACATTTAGTAGCCCGGGGCCATTGTATTCACTTACATGTTGAACACAATGCTCTCTTCATACTCAGTAGATGATGTGTGGTGTACATGTGTCTTGAGAATATTGAGATTCACCTGCTATATTAATAAAACTCACATTGAATGCTGCTGGTTCCTATGAATTAATGCACAGTGCAGTATCTGTTGGCGAAGTATCAATGAAAGGCGGCCTGTAACCTGCGAGGACTCTGTCACCTGGGTTTTGGCTCCGAGCCTGGATGACTGCTAGAGATTAGTTTTAATTGACTGAAGATTTAAACTGATCCTTGAGTAAAAGGAATTCTTTTTTAAATTGTGACTGAAAATTAAACTTGGTTGAATGATTAAAGAAGCTGATGGAATTAGCGTTGGAGAATGACTTAGTGTAATGTTTTTGATGTTGCATACTTTCATTAAAAACCAGCCAAGAGATGTGTTCATTTCTCCAGCTACAGCAAGGATACTGATAATTAAATACCTACAAAAATGTAAGACGTCTGTTTTGCCGCATGAAGCTTCCAACTTGGCTCCTAACCTAAGAATAAAGGATTGTCTTGCTTCCATTCACCTCGTTCAGGGCCTCATTCATTGCATACTGCATTTGAAGCTAGAGACAAGGTGGATGAGTGCAGATAATTAAGTGCAGATCATTAAATTGCTTACTCTTCATTAAATGTTTTCCAGGAGTTTAACGTTGATAGTCTATATTCGGGATAGGTCATCAATATCATATCACCCCGCCGATCATTGATTGGGTTCTACAGCCTCTTTCAATGCCAGTGATGTCATCGGTCACATGCCCTATGTGCAGCTGAGCCCCATTCCAGTGAATTGGCCTGGGCTGCAATACCGAGCACTGCCGCTATACAATGTATGGAGCTGTACTTGGTTCACCGTGAGGAGGTTGCATCACTAACTGGAACCAGTGGTCTTTTCAAAAAGCTGATCGGCAGGGGTGCAGGGTGTCAGACCAGAATTCACCTGATATTGATGACCTATCCTGAGGACAGGTCAGCAATATTGTACTCCTGCAAAAAAAAACTTTAATATTTAGTGATAAGTATCAGAAATACAGTTGTATAAAATGTACTACTCACAAAAAGTTAGGGATATTTGGCTTTCGGATGTTCACGCAACAGTGATATTATATCATGAAAGTAGGGCATTTAAGTAGAAGCATGCAATGGTGATTTCCTCATCTCAGTTTATTGGAACAAAAGCCAACAACAGTGGTGGGTATAACCCCACAAAAAAATTCAATGTCTCAAAAATGTGTCATGTAGCCTTGGGCATCAATTACAGCTTAACAACAATGTTTCCTGCTGTTCACAAGTCGACTTATTGTCTGCTGAGGCATGGCATCCCACTCTTCTTGAAGGGGGCGGTTCTCAGGTCATTGAGGCTCTGGGGTACAGAGTTACGAGCCTCTACATGGCGAGTCAGCCAGATCTGGAGAAAGTACAGGTCACTCCATTTCAGGTACCCCAGTCTCCAGCAGCCATTCCCTAATGATGCAACCTCGATGAGCTGGCGCATTGTCCTCCATGAAGATGAAATTAGGCCTCTGTTGTTCATGCAGAGGCACAATGACTGGATTAATGATGTTATTCAAGTAGTATGGGCTTGTCACTGTACAATTCACAAACTGGAGGGCAGTTCTGTATTGACTAGACATCTGCCCACACTGTAAAACCACCAACACCAAAGGCTCATCTGGTGACAGCGGTGGCTGATGCATAGTGCTCTCCTTGACGTCTCCAACATCGTTGGCAGCTATCATTTCTGCTCAGCGTGATCCAACTTTCATCAGTGAACAGCACTGAGTCCCACTGTTCCCTCTTCCAGCATAGATGTTCCCTGGCCCATGCAAGACAATGACGTCTGTGGTCAAGTATCATGCTTGAGGGAGGCTAAGAAGTAGTTGAAACATGGATTTGGAAAGGAGCTTTTGAAGAATGGCGCTCTCAGGCAAAGAAACAAACATGCCTAGAACCTATGCGAAACAGGGAGCATGACGTTCAGAGTCAGATCAAGACAAAAAGACATTAATGAATAAACAGGCTGACCACACAAGTCAGGGTAGTGTAACAAAGACACAGGTCAGGAGAGTAAGCACCCTGCACTCAGCATTCCTGGAGACAGACTGAACTCCAAGGCATATAGCACACAGGTCTAAATAGCAGGGTGGTTAAGACACCTGACCACCTGATATTCAAACAAGCTCAGGGAAGCATTAACCCTAAATAGACATGGGGAATGCACATTTAGAGCACAGTTCAAACCCTATAGAGCACTCTGAATAAGAAGAATATCTCTATATTTTTGCTCCATTCAGACTAGCTCCCTGTTCCATCCAATGGAAAACACCTCCACAGCATCATACTGCCACCATGTATCACTGTAGGGATGGTATTGGGCAGTGGATAAGCAGTGCCAGCTTTTCCTCCAGACATGATGCTTAGAACTGGGGCCATAAAGTTCATTCTTGGTTTTATCAGATCAGAGAATCTTGTTTCTCACAGTCTGAAAGTCCATTAGGTGCTTTTTGGCAAACTCCAGGCAGACTTTATTGTGTTTTTTAGTTTTTTTTTTACTGAGGGGAGGCTTCTTTCTTCCCACTCCGCCATAAATCCCAGATTGGTGGATTGATACAGTGATGGTTGACCTTCTAGAAGGTTCTCCCTTCTGCACATACACAGAGCATCATCACCCAGCAAAATTGGGTACCACCTCTGCAGGGACAGAGATTAAGCCTTTTGCCCTTTAAAGAGACTGTTTTCACGTAAAACCAGTAAAGCCGTTGTTACACTTGTGTCCACCTGATTACTTCCACCATCTGTGAGTGGAGAGCCATGTGAACCCCTTACAGGCCAAAAAGATCCAGGGTAATGTCTAACCCCTTACATGTAAATGGAAAAGCCAATCGAACATCATTAAATCCTTTCGTCTAAGGACAGACCTTTACCAATCAAAATGTGTGATAAATACCGTACTCCAACTCCAGTAAAACATCGCTTTCTCCGCCCGGGTGTACTGCCACCAGCTTCTCATTTGATATAAGCCCGGTCCGCTAATGGGATTATATAGGGTGAGAAACCAACCCGCAGTAGCGTATTACTAGGCCAAAACACGGACGTGGGGATTCGTGATCGAGATACAAGATAGCACAAGATTAAATTATATATTTAATAGCCTTAAGGGCTCACTAGAAATAACACTATACACACAGAAAATATATACAGTGGTCTGAGGTTACAAATACAGATGATAGGGTACAACAGGGTTAAGCAGAACAATAAGTCAGTTTACCAGGTATATGAGTCCTGTGGGTTGTGATGAGTTCTTAGCTGGAGTCACGTGGGGGGCAGTGATGTCAGCAAGTTGCAGGTCCCTCTAAGCACATGGCACGATGTGACCCCCCTTCGGAGAAAAGACATGCCCGCTTGCTGGCAAAAGCCTTTTAACCTGTAGCCGGCCCCTCCACTCCCGGTCTTTGGGAGGAGTCCACCACCCCCTCTGCTGGGCTGGTAGCACATGAGCCACAAAACAGATTAGGGCTCATGGCTCCAGACCAGAATGTCACAGGGAGGTGGTTCTGGGACCAATGGACCAGTAGAGTCCAAGCATGGTACTGTTATGTGGTTTCTGTGGGGAGATATCTATATATCCCACCACCAGACTATGACCACGGGCCTGTTCATCGTGGCCACAGGGATACAAATATGTATCCTGTTTGTGCCTATGATGGCCAGGTGATTCATAATTCCTTATGAATCGCCGGTTCCATGCTGTCTGATAAATTTTGATTGATTTGGGGAATGGCCTAGACCCCTGCAGAGAGGTTTTTCCTGTTTCTTTAGCTGGGTTCCTGGCTGGCTTAATGGAGGTGTGAAATTGTAAACAACTGTGGCCTGCTAGAGGTTCTCTGCCAGTTGGCGGGGCTTTGAAGCAGGGTCCCCCCCGGGGAGTTCACTACCTTCGCTATCTGACAGCTGATGGCTGGTGTGGGAACATGGCTGACATAAAATAATATTCCATATTCCTCACAAAATGTTATTACATATATTAGGGCAGTGGTGGTGAACCTATGGCATGGGTGACAGAGGTGGCCCTCAGAGTATTCAGGGTAAATTGCTGTGTTGGCACTTTGCGATAAATATGTGGGTTTTGGGTTGCAGTTGGGCACTCGGTCTGTAAAAGATTCACCATCACTGTCTTAGGGTATGCCATAGTATGAAAAAAATAAGAAAATATGACTTTAGACATAGCTCTGCGCAAAAGCTAAAATAACAAATATATTTTCATCGTTCACGGCCCTAAACTTACTGAAATGATGCAGAATTTCAATGAAACTAATTATATTGAGCACTCAGTCAGTACACAATAAATGAGCCTGATGTATACAGTACTAAAAGTTCATTTCAGCATCTCCAATAAATACTCTAAATCTATCTATAGAAGACAGAAAGTCTCTGAAATGTATAGATACTACGTATAATAATATATTAGTCTCAGAAACAGGATTCCGCAGAATATTAAGTGCTTCCACTAGTGTCATTCCATTAAATGGATTAATTGCGTCGTTTTTACTTATTTGTTAGATTAGCCCCGTTTGCTGTGTTTAATGCTCTGCTGGGCTGAAAGATAATATTAATTGTGACTCCATTGCCTGAAGTGTCTGGACTGCTTGACTCATTTTTCTTAGAAGTTTATGCAAAAAGTACTTTGTGGGTTCTAAGCTTTCTGTACAAACATATCTATGTAATATACTCTACAGTTTAGATTTTTCTGTTCTGCGCAAATTGTTAGAACAAGATAATCTATTCTACGCTATGAGAAGAATATTGGCCAATATTTACTAATGTATCAGCAACAAAAATCTATTAAAATGTGGCGCAAGTTGGTACATCTAAGGTTTCTACACTTTTCCCAGATATGCTTGACAAGGGGAAAGTGGGCAGGTTTCCTGGGAAAGAGTGAAGCACCTAATACGCTCACAATTCTGGCACAAAAATCTGTCATAAAGTAAGCCATCCCATAGTCAGAGAAAAGTGTCTATCCCTGCACCACATTTATTATCCAGCCTGAGCCCCTGTGATAAATCTGGTGCAGGTCCAGAAAGCCTGTATAAACTTACATCATCTACAGGATTAGTAAATCTGGGCCATTGTCTACATAACTTTCAAGACTCTTGAGTGGCATCTATATATCTTAAAGGGGTTATCACTATCTGGATAGGTCATCACTATCTGATTGGTGGGGGTCTGACACCTGGGACCTCCGCTGATCAGCTGCTTCAGAACGCAGCGGCGCTCACAGTAGTTCTGTGGCCTTCTCATAGGTTTTCCTAGGTCAGTGATGACACGTTCATCGGTCACATGGCCTAGGCGCAGCTCAGCCTCATAGAAGTGAATAGGGCTGAGCTACAATACCAAGCACAGCTGCTATACAGTGTATGGCGCTGTGCTTGAAGGTCATCACTCAGTATAAAAAAAAAAAATCGCAGAAAACCCTTTTAACCCATTGAGTACCAGAGGTTTTTTATATTTGCGCTTTCATTCTTTTTCTCTGTCTTCGCAGAGCCATAACTTAAAAAATATATATTATATATATTTTTTTTAATTCTAATTAGTGTTGAGCAAATCGAAGTGTCCGAAGTGGACTTCGATCCGAATTGCAGTGAAAATTTTATTTGCTTCGAAGCTGAATTTGCTTGTGTTTAGTGGTAACTAATTGATTTTTACCTGAAATGGGGTAAAAAAGTAAATAATAATACTCCGTTTGAGTGCGAAGAGCCCATCCCTGCCATCTTGATTGAAGATCCCTCATGAAATCTCATGTGTGGTGGCGTATGCGCGGTATGCTGATATCATCACGCGCCACGCAAGATTTTAAGCTGGATATTCAATCAAGATGGCAGCGGCAGGTGCTTGGCGATCAAATGGATGAGGTAAGTATAATTTTATTTATTTATTTTGTATTATAGACTTTAATAATAATGTCAGATGCTGTGATTAGTGATAAACGCAGTAGCTGAGGGGTACAATGACGGGGAGCGGTGCAATCCCCATTCCCTGTCAGTGCACCCACTACTTACAAAGAAGTAGAAGAAGTTAGCTTGGCCCCTACTACCTGGTTTTTGTGGGAAATCCGCCATTCTCTTTAAGAGTATCATTAGTGGGATCTGTTTCCTATTTCCCCCTTTTTCTGGTGACCCAAAAACCTGCGTCTCTCGACATCTGGCCTTTTAGCTAAGTATCATTTTTACATCATATTTCCTTATCATATGTGATATTTATTCATCTTGATAATATACCCACCTCCTGGTGAGCCTGACGAGTCTCAGGCGAAACGCGTCGGGGTTCGTGTATTAGTCTAGAGAGTGCTGGTGGCGTCCATTTCTCTGGACCACCATCCACTCTCTATGTATCTTTTGTGAATATCATTTCCCTGATTAGGGTTTTCGTAGGGACTGGATAGCATTAGGTTCGGAGACAGGGAGCCTCCACCATCAGGGGGTCACCCTGGGCTAAGCAGTCTATAGGGCATTTAGGGTAAGTGTGTCTGCCCTGCCTCCCACTAGAGCTTTGTCCGTTTTCCTGAACCTGTGTTGTGTATCCCATCACCAATGAATGTTTTTTCTTTTGGGGGCCACTACTCCCCTTTCAAATAAATTTTTGTATAAATTGTAGTACACTATGTTGGTATATACATTTCTATTCTAATTTACTCAAAAAAATATTGTGACAAGATATCCGGAAAAATCTTAATGTTTGGTAATAATAGAAGTAGAAGAAGTAATTCGTCACAAAGTGAATATTTTCGTAAAATTCGGCAAAGCAGTCAAAACGAATTTTCAAGAACTTCACTCATCTCTAATTCCATTGAAAGGGGGTGATTTATTTTTCTTTATATTTTTTTAACTTTTTTTAACTGCTACAATATGCAATACTTTGATTTCTTTTAGCTTAGACTGTAGTTCCATAGAACTACAGTCTACACTCCATTTGCAGTTATTTGCAGGTGGCAAGCCTCTACAGGAACTGCAGCTCTGGTACGCTGGGTCTCTTCAAAGAGGCTTACCTTTGTTTTTAACTCCCTGAATTCCCAGAGCCATAGCCATGACTTCTAATGGCAGCATTTAATATTGCATAAGATGCATGGGAGGCTGGAAAAAATTCCAAATGGGGTGGGGGAAAAAACGCAACTCCACCATATTTTTATGGGTTTTGTTTTTATGGCATTGCTTATGCAAATTACATGTTAACTTTATTCTGTGAGTCAGTAGGATTACAGCAGTACCACCTATTTATTGTTTTTCTTGTGTTAAAAAAAAAATTAAAGTTAGAAAATATTTTTTTTCCTTTGCATCGCCATATTCTTTTATATAACTTTTATATATTTAGGTGGTGTAAAGAGCTGTTTAATGGCTCATTTTTTGCAGGGCCATTTTGTGGTGTGTATGGCTGTTTGATCACTTTTTAATGAATTTTTTGAGGAGATGAAGTGACCAAAAAATGCATTTCAGCATTTTGATTATTTTTGTTTTTGTTCTATTACGCTTTTCACTGTATGGGATAAAACTTGTATACTTTAATAGTATTGGTATTTTAGGACAAAGCAATGCTAATGATTTTTACATGTTTTATTGTTTATTCATCTTTACTATTAAATGGAGGAAGAGGGACGATTTGAGTTTTAATGTCTTTTTATTTATTATTTTTTAGTCCCCCTAGGGGACTTTAACATGCGAGCATTTGATTACTTATCCCATATACTTCCATACACATATGCTATGATTTGCCACAGGCAGGGCTTGATAGGAACTTACAGTTGAAACCAGAAGTTTACATACACTATGCATGTTTCTCTCAATATCTAACAAGAAATCAGAATAAACCTTTCCTGTTTTTGATAAAACAAATATATATTGTGGCTCACCCGTATCTGTCAATGTGGTTAGGGTGCTCTGCTTTTTGGATGAATCACCTATTCATCCGACAAAGTGACTTAGAATTAGTTAACAATAAAAGCAGGCACTCACCAGCTGGCTAGTCTAATAAGTAGTAGCTTTATATAATAATATAAAATTTACAATAAAAAGTATACATAAAATGTTTAACATATAATGCACTGGGGGTAATTAGAACACTGTGGTATCTTGCTTTGGTTGGCTAACTGAATGGAAATTGGGCTTTGGGTCTATGGGTGTATAGAATACATATAATCAATTCATATAAATCAAATAAGTGTCCTGTGTAAGATAACACAAATACAAATACAAAACTCAAATGTCCTTCTGTGAACAAAAACCTATGAAGAATAAAATGCAGATCCTGTGGAAAATGAGTGAAAAAAAGTATATATACTGTTGATAAATTTTGAGTGAATATAGTGTTAAATAAGGTCGTGCATAGACCCAATGGCGATTCCTCAAATGGGGTATGTATTGTTTCAATTCAGTAGCAATTCCTCTATGCGCTAGGCAGTAGGGCTTAGGTAAAGAGTGGTCGGGTTTTGGAACTGGGGCGTCCCCCTAGTTCTTCAAACCCTCTTACCTTGCCCTTGGTTAAGGCTAGACTCTTTAGGGGTGCCTCTCTCCTAAACGCTAGGGTCCTTGGTGCAGGATCCAATAGTGTGAGAATTTTCTCTCGCCGGTCTCAGCGTTCCACGAAGGTGCTTCCTTGCGTCTCAGCAATCAGGAAGTGATCTCTCAAGTTCTCGTGGTTTCGCGTAGTCTCGCGATAGGTTGGTCCAGCTGAATTTGCACTGGATTGTAGATGCAGACTAGACGATATTCTTCCAACTATTTGTATATTCGGATTAAGGTGGGTAATTACTCGCAGGAACCAGCCGAGTAATTGGCCGAGTAGCTGGTTCCTGCGAGTAATTACCCACCTTAATCCGAATATACAAATAGTTGGAAGAATATCGTCTAGTCTGCATCTACAATCCAGTGCAAATTCAGCTGGACCAACCTATCGCGAGACTACGCGAAACCACGAGAACTTGAGAGATCACTTCCTGATTGCTGAGACGCAAGGAAGCACCTTCGTGGAACGCTGAGACCGGCGAGAGAAAATTCTCACACTATTGGATCCTGCACCAAGGACCCTAGCGTTTAGGAGAGAGGCACCCCTAAAGAGTCTAGCCTTAACCAAGGGCAAGGTAAGAGGGTTTGAAGAACTAGGGGGACGCCCCAGTTCCAAAACCCGACCACTCTTTACCTAAGCCCTACTGCCTAGCGCATAGAGGAATTGCTACTGAATTGAAACAATACATACCCCATTTGAGGAATCGCCATTGGGTCTATGCACGACCTTATTTAACACTATATTCACTCAAAATTTATCAACAGTATATATACTTTTTTTCACTCATTTTCCACAGGATCTGCATTTTATTCTTCACAGGTTTTTGTTCACAGAAGGACATTTGAGTTTTGTATTTGTATTTGTGTTATCTTACACAGGACACTTATTTGATTTATATGAATTGATTATATGTATTCTATACACCCATAGACCCAAAGCCCAATTTCCATTCAGTTAGCCAACCAAAGCAAGATACCACAGTGTTCTAATTACCCCCAGTGCATTATATGTTAAACATTTTATGTATACTTTTTATTGTAAATTTTATATTATTATATAAAGCTACTACTTATTAGACTAGCCAGCTGGTGAGTGCCTGCTTTTATTGTTAACCCTTTCCTGTTTTTGGTCAATTAGTATTGCCATAATTATTATTATTTGCCAAATGCCAAAATAATAAAAGAGAGAGAGAATGTTTTAAGGCATTTTTATTACTTTCTGCAAAGTCAAAAGTTTACATACATTTCATTAATACTTGGTACCACTGTATTACTTGGTTCAAACGTTTTGGATATCCTTCCACAAGCTTCTCACAATAGTTGGTCAGAATTTGGGCCCATTTCTCCTGACAAAACTGGTGTAACTGAGCCATGTTTGCGGGTCGTCTTTCTCGCACCTGTCTTTTCAGCTTTGTCCATAAATTTTCAATAGGATTGAGATCAGGGCTTTGTGATGGCCACTCCAAAACATTGCCTTTGTTATCCTTAAGTCACTTTGTAACCAGTTTGGCAGTAAGCTTTGAGTCATTGTCCATTTGGAAGACCCATTTCCGCCCAAGCTTTAACTTCCTGGCTTGAGATGTTATTTCAGTATTCCCACATAATCTTCTTTCCTCATGATGCCATCTATTTTGTGAAGTGCACCAGTCCCTTCTGCAGCAAGACAACCCCACAACATGATGCTGCCACCCCCCCCGTGTTTCACAGTTGGGATGGTGTTCTTAAGCTTCCAAGCTTCTCCCTTTTTCCTTCAAACGTAACAATGTTCATTATGGCCAAAAAGTTCAATTTTAGTTTCGTCAGACCACAGGACATGTCTCCAAAAATGTAGGTATTTGTTCCTGTGTGCATTTGCAAACATTAATCTGTCTTTTTTATGTTTCTTTTGGAGTAATGGCTTCTTCTTGGCAGAGTGGGCTTTCAGCTCATGTTGATACAGTACTTGTTTCACTGTGGATATTGACACAATCTTACCAGCTTCCGCCATCATTTTCACAAGGTCTTTTGCTTTTTTTCTTGAGTTGATATGTCTTGGAAGAAAAATCCAGCTCCACGTCTAAGCAGGAAATACTTTTATTGATGCAGTTAAAATCTTCATACAGGACAGTTTCGTCAACGCGTTTCAGACCATATGACAATTTTGGTCCTTCCTCATGACATGTGAAACTTGCAATGGCTTGTGCCTTATGTGCTCCCCAAGCACCTGGCCATGCAATCAGCAGGTCACATGGCCCAGAGAGAACACACCCGGCACAATCACTGTTAACAGCCAAACTCAGTGTAATAGATTAATACAAATGGATAAAAAAACATGCACAGAAAATTGTGATAGCTAGAAAAAATAAATAGACATATAGGCACATGGCCCTACTAAACAACAATACTAAAATAAGAATAAAAGTAAATACATACACAAAAAGAAAAAATGAAAAAAAACAAGCAAAAAATTATCTCAGTACTGCAAAATTTTATTTAAACCCCTTGGTTGCCGTGAATCTAATTGAAAGATCCAAAATGCTTCTCTGTTTAGTAATTTTCTTCTGTGGTCCTCCCCTCTCACTGGAAAACCAACCCTTTTAATCCCCTGTACTACTAAGTGAGATGTATCGCCTCCATGTACTATTGCAAAGTGTAGACTATATGTGAACAGTGTGGTCAAATTGCTATGTGGGGGCAAATTACTATGTGGGGGCAAATTACTATGTGGGGGCAGTGTGGTGGAAATTACTATGTGGGGGCAGTGTAGGGCAAATTACTGTGTGGGGGGAAAACTACTATATGGGGCAGTTTGGGGGAAATTACTGTGTGGGGGCAAATTACTATGGGGGGATTACTATGTGGGGGCAGTGTGGTGGAAAATACTATATGGGGGTGTTGCTATTGGGGAGGCACTGTAGGGGCAATTCTATTATTTCTGGGGACACTATACAGGGATTATTGCCTGGAGCACAATATAGGGTGTTATTATTACTGGGGGTCTCTAGGGGACATTATAGCTGCTGTGGATACTATAGGAACATTTGGGGTAATTTATCAAACTGGTGTAACGCAGAACTGGCTTAGTTGCCCATAGCAGCCAATCAGATTCCACCTTTCATATTTGACAGCTCTTTTGGAAATCCAGTTCTACTTTACACCAGTTTGATAAATTACCCCAATTATGTCTATTAGGGTCACTATTTTTTCAGCAGTATAGTTCCTGGAGCATTGGGAAGCACAACAGGCACAGTATTGGGGGTGGCAGGATGACGCTGTAGGGACACCACGATGGGGAGGTTGATGGAAAAATTGAGAAATCTAACGTGTCTGTGTTACAAACTGTAGAGACGAGATGCGGCTGAAAGAATTTGCCATGGTGGTCTGGGTCAAATGGAGGAGAAGAGGAAAGAGAAGGTCTACATGACAGGAGATGTCACTGGATGTAAGAGGTATGCGGTGCTGTATTCTCCTCCATGTCTTTTTTATTACAATTATATGTATTTTAAATTTGGTGACCAAATTTTTCAGTTTAGGACCCAATTTGGGGTATTTTTTTTTTAGTCTGAAGATGTCATATGGCCTAAGAAGAGACTGTGGTGCCCATGAAGCACCGCAGCCTCTTCATACAAAAAAAAAAAACTAAAATGGAGGAGGGGGGGGGGGGGGGCCCAAGTTGGGTAGACAGCCCCGGGCCTATCATGCACTTAATCCGCCCCTGGCTGGAGGCTATGGTACTAGAAAAATACACAGATGTAGTTGGTGTGGCTGAGACATGGTTGGACTCTTCGCATGACTGGGTATTAATATTGAGGGTTTTACACTATTTAGGAAAGACCGGGTCAATAGAAAAGGTGGTGGCATGTGCCTGTATGTGAGGAGTGCTCTGAAGACAAGTGTGAAAGAGGCAATTGTGCGTGAGGATGGTGAGGATGTGGAAACCTTATGGGTGGAAGTTCAAAGGGATATAAACACTGAAAAAATAATACTTGGTGTAATCTATAGACCCCCTAACATCACAGAAGAGATAGAAACGCAACTGTTTCACCAAATAGAGCGGGCGGCACAGTCTGGTACAGTAGTCATAATGGGAGATTTTAACTTCCCAGACATTGACTGGGGTCATGGTTCTGCCTCAACCACAAAGGGGAGAAAATTCCTCAACTTGCTGCAGGACCACTTTATGGGCCAGTTTATAGATGCTCCCACTAGGGGCGATGCTCTGTTGGATCTGGTAATTTCTAATGATGCAGAGCTTGTTGGTAATGTTACTGTTCGAGAAACACTAGGTAATAGTGACCACAATATAATTATATTCCCCATAAACTATAAGAAGCAAACTCTGTCAGGTAGAGCAAAGACACTGAATTTCAAAAAGGCTAATTTCCCTGGGTTGAGGGCAGAATTTCAGGGCATAGACTGGGAGCAGCCACTGTCACATAATAACACAGAGGATAAATGGGAGAGCTTCAAATCCACATTGAGTAATTGCACTAAAAAATGTATCCCTTTAGGTAACAAGTATAAACGGCTAAAATTAAACCCCACATGGCTTACAGCTACTGTAAAAAGAGCAATAAAAGACAAAAAGAGGGCATTTAAAAAATACAAATCTGAGGGGTCAGCTGTAGCATTTGAAGATTACAAAGGGCTTAATAAAATCTGCAAAAAGGAGATAAAATTAGCAAAGATACAAAAAACAAACAGCAGGTAGCAAAAGAAAGCAAAACAAATCCCAAAAAGTTTTTTAAATATATAAATGCTAAAAAACCAAGGTGTGAGCAGGTAGGTACCCTAAATAATGGTAAAGGGGGGTAGTCACTGAAGATAAGGAAAATACAGAGTTCCTAAATAGGTTTTTTAGCTCTGTATATACAAAAGAAGAGAAAGGAGCTGATATCTGTGGCGCCGGAGTTGTTAGTACATCCAGTGATATACTCAATTGGCTAACTGTAGATATGGTCCAAGAGAAGTTAAATAGGGTAAATGTAAACAAAACTCCGGGTCCAGATGGATTACACCCAAGAGTGCTTAAAGAGCTCTGTTCAGTCATTGCTGTGCCCCTGTTTATAATTTTTAAGGATTCTCTAGGGACTGGTACAGTACCAAGTGATTGACACAAGGCAAACGTGGTGCCCATATTCAAAAAAGGATCAAGGTCCACCACAGGTAATTGAATCTTAAGGGACTATATACAGGAGTATGTGACTATAAATAATATTATAAGTGATAACCAGCATGGGTTTACCAAGGACAGAAGTTGTCAGACTAACCAGATTTTTTTTTAATGAGGAGGTGAGTAGTAACCTGGACAGAGGGGCGGCTGTGGATGTAGTGTTTCTGGATTTTGCAAAGGCTTTTGATACTGTCCCTCATAGACGCTTAAAGAGGACCTTTCACTTGTAAAAACTATGTGAACTATGTATGCTGCCATGTAGAGCGGCGCCCGGGGATCTCACTGCACTTACTATTATCCCCAGGCGCCGCTCCGTTCTCTCGTTATGCCCTCCGGTACCTTTGCTCTTTAAGTTATAGTAGGCGGTGTCTTCCCTTGTCCTGTGGGCGTCTCCTTCTCCTAGGCTGCAGCGCTGGCCAATCGCAGCGCACAGCTCACAGCCTGGGAAGTTTTTTTCTCCCAGGCTGTGAGCTGTGCGCTGCGATTGGCCAGCGCTACAGCCTAGGAGAAGGAGACGCCCACAGGACAAGGGAAGACCCGCCTACTATAACTTAAGGAGCAAAGGTACCGGAGGGCATAACGGGAGAACGGAGCGGCGCCTGGAAATAATAGTAAGTGCAGTGAGATCCCCGGGCACCGCTCTACATGGCAGCATACTTAGTTCACATAGTTTTTTACAAGTGAAAGGTCCTATTTAATAAGTAAAGTAAGGTCTATTGGCTTGGAAAGTATAGTTTGTAATTGGATTGAAAACTGGCTGAAGGACTGTGTCCAGAGAGTTGTGGTCAATGATTCCTATTCAGAATGGTCCCAGGTTATAAGTGGTGTACCCCAAGGTTCAGTGCTGGGTCCTTTATTATTTAATTAATTTATTAATGATATTGAGGACGGGATTAATAGCACCATATCTATTTTTGCAGATGACACTAAAATGTGTAGAACTGTACGGTAGTGATGAGCGGCAGGTGCCATATTCGATTTCGACGAAATTCGCGAATATTCGATAGAATATTTGTTTTATATTCGTCGAAATCGAATATTCGTCATTATTCTTGTTATCGCGATTAATATGTGTAACGGACCGTTTCAGCAGACAAGGGGTTAAAATCCGTTCAGGCGATAAGCCCCTTTCTGAGAGACAGGCACAGCTACTGCAGAACACCAAACGACCGAACTGGATACAAAATAGCACTCCAAACTGGAACCTCACGAATAGCTGCTAGCAGACGAACAGGAAAAGCATACAATCCTGGCAATCGGTCTTCTAACAGCATACAGTGAATCCCCCCAATAACGAGACAAGGCTCCGTGTTGAGGGTCAAACAGTGGTCTGACTGTACTTCACGTACAGCCTCTTTTATTCATAAACCACAAACATAGTACTGCCCACAGGGGTTTGAAATGCAACCAAACAGTAATTTACAACACATACAATGTAAGTACAGCCCATCTGGTGTACACGCCCCTAGGGGACCAGAATGAAGACTGTGACATAGGATAGATACACAGCACTTAGGACACACAGACACAACACATCCCCACAATGCATCATGGTTTCCTCCTCTCTGCCCTCGAGACACCCGAGGCGTAATCCAATTATCTCTCAAGACAAAGAGAAGTCACCAATGCACATGTGCAGACAATAGGACAGACATCACCCTTTAAACACACAATGGGACAATGGCACAATAGAAACACACCCGCATATTCCTCCCAAGCTGACAAGTTACACTTATTATAAATTGTTACAACTTTGTGAGTTTACATTGGCCATACATATAACTTACATTAATTTAAACAGTATAACTTGGGGACAAACCTATCCAAAATTCACTTGAATCGGTTCAGGGGTTTAAAAGTTAGTATATGGCCCATAATCCTGGGGCAAGAGGCCAGCAGCCAGTCCTCTCCAAAACCCAGTGGCGAGGTCGGTTTCGCCACAATATGCGATTTAAATAATCGCGTATTGCGATTTTAACTTAAAGGCTACTCTCCTATTGAAATAGCAATGCGATTAATTCAAGTTATAATAATCGAATTTCGATTTTAACTTAGCACTGCTATATTCCATATTCGTTAATTCTAGCTTAATATGGAATATAGCAGTGCTAAGTTAAAATCGAAATTCGATTATTATAACTTTAATTTTTTTTTTTGTTTTTTTATTGTTATATTTTTTTCTTTCCCATTTCCCTAAAGTTGTTCTTACCTGTCCTTTGGATTCCTGGCTTCCTGGCTGCTCCAGTCAGTGCCCGTTGCCGCTTCTGCCGACTTCCGTGCTCATGGAGCCTCCCCATCACCATGGGAACGTCTCCATATACTAGAATGTACTGTCGGATTTGAGAATTACGTGAAAAATCGCAATTCGATTATTTCAAGTTATAATAATCGAATTTCGATTTTAACTTAGCACTGCTATATTTAATTCTAGCCTAATATGGAATATAGCAGTGCTAAGTTAAAATCGAAATTCGATTATTATAACTTGAATTAATCGAATTGCGATTTCAACTTGGACCTGGTTTACTATGGTTGGCTTGCTAGAATTAGCGAATATGACGAATGTATTTGTCATATTCCACAAAACGAATATAACGAATGTATTCGTCATATTCTACAAAACGAAGATAACGAAGTATTCTGCATCTTCGTTTTAGCTACCTATTCATCAACTTCGCTAATTCTAGCAATCATATAGTAAAGTTTACTATAGAGACAGCTAAGTTTAATTCGCTATGCGATTATATTACTTTGCTTTTTTTTTATAAATAGAATAATTATAATAATTATCAGGTATTATAATTATTCTATTTTTTTTTTTTAAAAAGCAGTCATATAATCGCATAGCGAATTAAACTTAGCTGTCTCTATAGTAAACTTTCCTATATGATTGCTAGAATTAGCGAAGTTGATGAATAGGTAGCTAAAACGAAGATGCAGAATACTTCGTTATCTTCGTTTTGTAGAATATGACGAATACATTCGTTATATTCGTTTTGTGGAATATGACAAATACATTCGTCATATTCGCTAATTCTACCAAGCTAACCATAGTAAACCAGGTCCAAGTTGAAATCGCAATTCGATTAATTCAAGTTATAATAATCGAATTTCGATTTTAACTTAGCACTGCTATATTCCATATTAGGCTAGAATTAAATATAGCAGTGCTAAGTTAAAATCGAAATTCGATTATTATAACTTGAAATAATCAAATTGTGATTTTTCACGTAATTCTCAAATCCGACAGTACATTCTAGTATTTGGAGACGTTCCCATGGTGATGGGGATGCTCCATGAGCACGGAAGTCGGCAGAAGCGACAACGGGCACTGACTGGAGCAGCCAGGAAGCCAGGAATCCAAAGGACAGGTAAGAACAACTTTAGGGAAGTGGGAAAGAAAAAAATATAACAATAAAAAAACAAAAAAACAAATATTCGAAATATTGAATTTATATCACTATATTCGAAATATTCGCGAATTAGCGAAGTGCCGATATTCGTGAAAAAAATTCGATATTCGAATATTCGCGCACAACACTACTGTACGGCCTATGGAAGATGTCCACAAACTACAAGCTGACTTGAACACTCTGAGTGATTGGGCATCAACTTGGCAAATAAGGTTCAATGTGGACAAATGTAGTTATGCATCTTGGTAGTAATAATCTCTGTGCTTCATATGTCCTAGGTAATGTAACACTGGGAGAGTCACTTATAGAGAAAGATTTGGGTGTCCTTGTGGATGGTAGATTAAATTATATATATATAAGTGCATGCGCACTTCGCTCCATGAAGCCGAACGGAGAAGTCCGCACGGGCGCATCAGGCACAGGCCTGTGCGCACGCGCGGGATGTTAGAGAAGAAGGAGGGGGGAGTGAGGGAGAGCCGGAGGCGTAGCAAAGGATTCTGAGGCGGCGCTGATGACAGCAAAGGAGGAGCTGGGCACAAACGGCGGCGGGTACGGGCGGCATCTGGAAGACATGATCATCCCCTTGGGCACATTTGTGAGATGAATGACAGGTTAGTTATAACGTTTTTTAGACAAAATGAGCCTACGGATTTCTGTTATAAGACCACATTAGGAATCGCTAGTGCTCCATGAACATAACCATATTTTTAAATGGGGGGGGTAAGAAACTGGTGACAGAATCCCTTTAAAAGTAAAAAAAACATAAATGCTTATGAAAACGTGTCGAAATCTGAGTCTCACTTCCTTCTGGGATTCACGTCCCCACCTATCCCTTGGTTGAACTTGATGGACGTTTGTCTTTTTTCAACCGTATTAACTATGTAACTATGTAACTGAAGCTATGACAGGCCTCAGAGTCTTCGGAAGGCCTGAGACTGTCGTAGCAACTGAACAGCTCCTGTGATCTCGTGCTCAGGCAGCCATTAAGTCCCTGGGAGCAAGCACTCCTGGCAAAAGACCATTCAGATGCCCCGGTTGCAATTAAGTAATGTCATATTCTTGCAATATGCCATCCTTAAAAGGGTTTTCCAGTTTGCATCAACATTTATAATAATCATTTATGAATGTACCTGTAATTTTGAAATTTATTTATTTTACCTTTCTTGATCCTATCTTCTATTCTGGACTGTGGTCACATGACCATGTCCATGCAGTTTTTTTCTTATTTCTTGTGATGTACATGGGTGTGTAAAAGGATCAAATTGAGCAGTGATAGGGGAGTGTCTATGTAACTAGCTGGGTGGGAGGAGCTATAGACTAGCTGGGTGTTGTTAGGGGCGTCGCCACATACAGGATGAAAATAAACAAGAGTAATTTGTTTACATGGTGAAATCAGGTCAAAAGAATCCAAACTGAAAAAAAAAGGATGGGAAAGATGTACATGAGGTAAGCAACTGTATGAGCATATGTAAAGGGGTTTTTCCATTAGTAATGTAAAAAAAAAAAAAAAAATCGACATCATATAGGACATGACAGTGTCTTTCTATAAAAACTAAAACCAGCCCTCCACCTCACATGAATCCATGTAAGTTCTCCTTATTCAATTGTTTATTTCAAGGTGACAGCTCAGGGGTGTGTCCTTCCTGTAGCAGCTCTCTTCCTGTAAGGTGGCTTGTACACATTCAGGTTTTCTGATGCAGTTTTTAAGCTAAAACAGGCATAGATAAAAAAAAAAATTTAAAAAATGAAGTCTCATATGTCCTTAATACTTTTTCTTTCTTTACGATCAACACTTGGCTTTATCTTCAAAACTACTGTTTATCAGAAAACCTGAACAACACCTGATGAAAACATATGGGCAACATAACTGTCATTGCAGTGGATGGATGGAACTGAGCATGAGTGGTGGTGCTGAGGTGGTCTGAGAAATATGGAAAAGAAAACAGCAGGTGGATCAATACAGATAGATCTTATTGAATAACTCAGAGGCTATACTACGTTTTTAATGCAATGCAATTGCAAAAGTATTTAAATGTAGGTGCTAGTTTGAAAAATTGGAGAATTTTTTACATGACATCTTTTATCTGATGTATTATCATTGGTGGCCAGTGTGCCGCCTCCTTCGGCCCCCCCTCCCTCCCTCTATTGTAATATCATTGGTGGCCAGTGTGCGGCCCCCCCGGCCCCCCCTCCCTCTCTCTATTGTAATATCATTGGTGGCCAGTGTGCGGCCTCCCCTCTCTTCCCCCCGGATCATTGGTGGCAGTGGAGAGTTCCGATCGGAGTCCCAGTTTAATCGCTGGGGCTCCGCTCGGTAACCATGGCAACCAGGAAGCTACTGCAGGCCTGGTTGCCATGGTTACTTAGCAATATTACAATATTAGAAGCATCATACTTACCTGCTGCGCTGTCTGTGACCGGCCGGGAGATCCTCCTAATGGTAAGTGACAGGTCTGTGCGGCGCATTGCTTAATGATCTGTCACTTACCAGTAGGAGGAGCTCCCGGCCGGTCACAGACAGCGCAGCAGGTAAGTATGATGCTTCTAATATTGTAATATTGCTAAGTAACCATGGCAACCAGGCCTGCAGTAGCGTCCTGGTTGCCATGGTTACCGAGCGGAGCCCCAGAGCGATTAAACTGGGACTCTGATCGGAACTCTCCTCTGCCACTAATGATCGGGGGGGGAGAGGGGAGGCCGCACACTGGCCACCAATGATATTAATACAATAGAGGGGGGGCTGGGGGGGCTGGGGGGGCCGCACACTGGCCACCAATGCTAATACAATAGAGGGAGGGAGGGTGGCCAGGGGGGCCGCACACTGGCCACCAATGATATTAATACAATAGAGGGGGGGCCGCACACTGGCCACCAATGATAATACAGTAGAGGGAGGGAGGGGGGGCCGGGGGAGGCCGCACACTGGCCACCAATGATATTACAATAGAGGGAGGGGGCCGGGGGGGCCGCACTGGCCACCAATGAAATTAAAACTGGGGAGGGAGGGGGGTCTGCCCCCTGCTGCCTGGCAGCCCCTGATCTCTTATAGGGGGCTATAATATGCACAATTAACCCCTCAGGTGCATCCGTGTTCTTTCACGGACCCATTGACTTGAATGGGTCAGTGAACCGTTGTCCGTCCAAAAAATAGGACAGGTCATATTTTTTTGACGGACAGGAAACACGGATCACGGATGCGGCTGCAAAATGGTGCATTTTCCGATTTTTCCACGGACCCATTGAAAGTCAATGGGTCCGCAAAAAAAACGTAAAACGGCACAACGGCCACGGATGCACACAACGGTCGTGTGCATGAGGCCTAAGACACACATATCTCTGTAGCTGTTTAGCATACAGACAAAAGAAAGGTATTGTTTTAATCAGCATAATGAGCCCTACCAGGCAGTATGACTGGTTTATTAGGGTTGATCATGCAGACGGAGGTTCTTTAAGTGACCCGGACACAACTTCCACTGACAGCAAACAGAAAGTACATTGGTGAAGTAACATTACTTTTTATGATACAATTAATATAATATACTGAAACTCACTTACCCCTTTAATGACGGCTAGTAACTTTGGTTGGTACAAGAAAAGAACTCAAAAGAAATAAAGAAGGTGAAATGAAAAATTAGCTTTTTCAGAAACAAAGTTTAACAGAGAATTATCAGCATGAACAGCTGTAAAACATTTTTGCTAAGATAAAGATGTCTGCCATAAAATGTGGTCTGGTTCTTGTGCTATAATTTGTGACCAGTGAGGAATTATCTAAACCTGGAAACCCTGCGGATCCAGCATGTCAGCTGTGTGCCATCAGTCATGTTGATTTGCACTTGACTTGGAAGGCACCAAATCAATACTTGCTTGGTGACAAACTACGTTTTAAGAATTACTTGTGGAATCTTTTTGACTGATTTATCTTGCAAAGCAATGTAGTGATGGGTTAAGTCGTGAAACTTAGATGTTAGGTCAGCGAGCTATCAGTTATTGCAGTAGAAGACGATGTTGTACCTTTACTGTTTTCTTTTTTCTTTTATAGTCAACTTAGCATTAAAAAAAACTAATTAAGAGAGCCAAACAAGCAGCGGTTACTTGTAGAGAGGTCAGGCTGTGCCTAATCACCGGCAGTTTGATGCATGAGACCTTTGCTGTTCTAAACTGTTAACAATACCACAGCATAAAAATATCAATGCCATTACAAGAGGTCACGGACAAGTAGGGTAAACTTCAGAGTTTTTAGATGGTACCAAAAGGGGAGTAAAACTAAACGTAAAACTTGTCCTTTAATTGCATCCCTGTACTGTACTTTATTTTGCTAACTGAATTAGATAAGGACAAAAGGTAAAGGAATAATCTGTGAGGAAAGCATTTAATACTTAGTAAAGTCGTAAAAATCCAATTTTTCTTTTCTTTTTCTTCCAGTAGAAGTATTCAAACAAAGAAACTGAGAATGATTCCTATTGGTCAATGATTCCTATACACAATGCCCCCGGGTTATAAGTGGTGTACCCCAAGGTTCAGTGCTGGGTCCTCTATTATTTAATGTATTTATTAATGATATCGAAGATGCGATTAATAGCACCATTTCTATTTTTGCAGATCACACTGAGCTATGTAGTACTGTGCAGTCTATGGAAGATGTCCATAAAATACAAGCTGACTTGGACACTCTGAGTGATAGGGCATCAACTTGGCAAATGAGGTTCAATGTGGATAAATGTAAAGTTATGCATCTTGGTAGCAATAATCTCCATGCGTCATATGTTCTAGGGGATCTAACACTGGGAGAGTTACTTGTAGAGAAGGATTTGGGTGTCCTTGTAGATCATAGATTAAATAACAGCATACAATGTCAATCAGCTGCATCTAAGGCTACCAGGATATTGTCATGCACTAAACGTGGCATGGACTCGCAGGACAGGGATGTAATATTACCACTTTACAAATCTTTGGTGCGGCCTCATCTTGAATATGCCATTCAGTTCTGAGCACCAGTCCATACAAAGGATGCACTGGAGCTGAAAAAAGTACAAAGGAGAGCGACTAAATTGATAAGGTGATAAGGGGAATGGAGGCTCTTAGTTATGAGGAAAGATTAAAATAATTACATTTATTTAGTCTTCAGAAGAGATGTCTAAGGGGGAAGGGGGGGGGGGGTCATGATTAATTAATACAAATATATAAATGGGCCAGTCTAAAGAATGTGGCAAAGAGAATTGCTGAACCTCATGTTTTATTTTGCGAAATATAGTCAGGTAATTGTACAGGTATCAATCTGGACCAGGATATCTAATTGTCAGGCATTCAAATAACTGCCTTATAACTGACAGTAATATAACATACCATGTTATACTGTATACATTATTACTCTGCTATTTGACTTCTCCCATGTTTCTAAGTTCAAAGGTGATCTTTCTTCACTTAATATATTGCAATAAAACATTGAATAAAAATATGGAACATTATATAGTAAATAACATATACATTTTTTATGTAATGTATTAAAGGGAATATGTTGTCTATTGAGTCCACTGTTTAAATCAAATGTTATGTGAAATTTTTTTACACTGTTTTGATGGCATGTTGGTTTAAAGGGGTTCTCAGGGCTTTTTCTATTGATGATCTATCCTCAGGATAGGTCATCAATATCAGATCGGCGGGGTCCGACACCCGGCACCCCCGCCGATCAGCTGTTAGAGGAGACGGCGCGCGCAGTGCGCACGTGTCGTCTCATTTCTCTCTTCCTGCTCACCGCAGTATATTTATGGGACAGCAGCAACGGGCAGGAAGAGAGTCGGGAGATGGACGTGCACACTGCGCGCGCCGTCTCCTCGAACAGTTGATGGGTAGGGGTGCCGGGTGTCAGACCCCCGCCGATCTGATATTGATGACCTATCCTGAGGATAGGTCATCAATAGAAAAAGCCAGGAGAACCCCTTTAATCATTGTCACTATCTATATTATACTGAATACTGAGTGCTCAAAATGATCGGGCACTTTCTATCAGTAGTCCCTTTGCTAATACAAGTTTGCAGGGTTACAATTAAAGATGAGAAAATTAATTCTAAACAAATTAGATTCACAATGAATTTCAGGAATATTCTTCCTCCAAACAAATCCAAAGTTTTGGTGATTCACTTTGGGCAACTTGTGCAAAACAGGGCACAATGTTTTACTTAAAAAATTCAGTACACATAATACAGCAAAAAAATCATGTTTTTATGTCTCAATTTTCTCGAAGCCATTTTTTTTTTTTTTCTGCTGATCATCTTGTGTAGGAGCTCATGTTTTGCAGGAAGAGAAAAAGTCATAGAAAAGAGTCTGAATGTAAGACAGCTATGAAGCTGTCTTACATTTAGAACTGGAGGAGGATCCGCTGAAGTTATGAGGATGGTGGACCCTCTTCATAACTTCAGCGGATCCACCGCCAGCACAGGCTCCAAAATGTCAGTCCTGATAAATGTGCCCCTAAGACTCAATTGCAGCACATGAGGTGGCATAATCAGATCCAGTGGAAAAATAGAACTAACCACCAATCAGAACAAGACTGTTATCTTTCTCCCGGTCTGCTTTGTGACAGCTAGTCCAAATCCACAAGCACTGGCTTCTATAACCGTGTGGCCAAGAAACAACTATAAATGCCTAGAAATTTGCTTGTGGTCAAGTTCAACTCTCACCTGATGAATTTTCTGGCACTGCAGTTGCTGCTATACCACTTAGTGGATTTCTCTGGCTTTAGGAAAATGATGGTGTATACTCAGCTTCAATGTAAAATATCTAGCTGTCAATATTTTAAAAAATTAAAAATATATATAAAATAATCCCACATTCATATGGTGAACGTGGGCCGCTCCTTGGAATTTTCACTGTGTGGCAATGTGCTTGCCACCATCCATACCTGGAGCAGCTGTTATGGACAAGGACAATACATGTCTTTCACTGCCCACTGGGTCAATATTTTGCATGGCTGCGGTGCACCACTATTTCCCACACCAAGCACTTATCCACCTCCTCAATGGACATCCTCCCACCCCAACAGAAACAGGGCAGACCATTGCTTTCACTTTTCACTTCCCATCCCATCTTTGATACTGTATGTGTAAACTGAAATGTTGCCATGCTGACTTAGAACTGATGTCCCTGGGTGAGTGAAGCCATACAGCTGATCAGTTGATAAATTGCATCAAACAGAAAATATTACACTGATTGTCTCCATGCCAACTACAAATGGGCAAGGTGGTCAGCGACACTGGCAGGAACATTGTGGCTTGCTGTCTGCATGGGGCACGTGTTAAATTTAGTGATGCAACACTTAAAAAAAAAAAAGTATTGTGGCTTACAGAAGGTGCTGGCTATGTCCAAGACAATATCCAAGCATTTCAGCCATTTTCATGTGGCTAAGAACAGCCTCCCGGACTTGCAGCAACAGAATCTGTGATGTTGCAACTCACTGGATTCCACCTTACCTGTGCTGGAGCATCTGTACAAGCAGCATAAAGCTTTGAATGATTACATCATGCACTAGACCACCACAGCAGAGAATATATGTTATCTTGAGCTCAGTTAGTGGCAGTTCATAAGAGATGCATGTGGCAAACTCAAAACCCAGTGATATTTATATTAAAACAAGTGTTCATGCTCATGCAGAAAGTGTTGGTGGAAGAAAAATAGCTTTCACATCTTGCTGGCCACGCTGCATCTGTTGGGACCAACATGGACAAAGTCCCATGGAGGAGGAAATGAAGAGGGATTAGAAGCTACCACTGGAGGAGAAGAAGGAGCAAGAGAAGAGGCAGTTGGTGGTTCAGGAGGATGAGGCTGATGATGATAACAATGACATTGGCCATGATGACCAATTATCACAGTGGGGTAGAGACAGAAAGAACTGGGTCCTCAGGCATACTGACGAGCATGACAAGCTTCAAGCTTGCTTGCTTATATGCTGACAGGTTGTATTTACTTTGTATTATTCAGCTTGTGATTTGTCTGTGTTATAATCACAGTTAGTAAATATATTTATTCACTTAGCCTGTGTAAGCTTTTTCATTCTCAAATCTTTTGAATTCACATTTTGAAACGCAGGTGTATCATTAGCATCAAGCAAACTGATGGATAGCCATGCTTTTAGACCCTCGTTATCAAATCAAAATGGGAAAATGTTTTCCCGTTTCTGAATGGGAGGCAAGATTGTTGTATTACCAGGATTCATTGTTTTCACAGTTTGCCGCAGCTTTTGGCAAGCAGACACTTGATTCCCTTATTTCTGACAAGGCAGTCATTTTCCTCCCCCTGCTGAGTTGTTAACTTCCTGCTGTCCCTGAAACCACACATAGCAGAAACAGCAGCAGCCAATTCAGTTTTATGAATATGATGAAGCTTTTTTTATTTGCCTTGCCAGGCTAATGAACATCACCAAATGCATATGTACCATCTGAACAACCAGGTTGCATTCAACTTGGACTGTGCCCTTTCTCCAGCATATATCCTGTTCCCTTACCCCATGGACTTTTGGGCAATGGTTTGTAACAGTGGCCAGATGTGGCCCTGTTTGCTGTCGCTGTACAGTCCAGCCGCCAGTATCATCTCAGAGAGGGTTTTCAGTTTAGCTAGTTACGTTGTTATGCCAAAATGGACAGAGTTGTCCTCCGCCAGTGTACAAAACTTCACATTTGTCAAAATGAATGAGGCATTAATCCGTGAGTAATTGCACACAACTCAAACTGAGGCCAATATACACATCTGCCATTGCTCAGGGTGGCTATTTATCACCAGACCAATGCTGCCGCTGAATGCCTACCGTCATGGTCCGTGCTGTATTTCCACTGCTTCTGCCACTACTGCAGCTGCTTCTCCCTCTACTGCCACTATTACCACTAGCGTTGAGCGAATTGAACTCCATGAAGTGGAAGTCGTTCCGAATTTCAGGGAAAATTCAATGCAAAGCCGAAATTCCATGTGTTTCGTGGTAGCGAATCGATTTTCCCTGAATGGCGGTAAATTTTTTTTTAAAAATCATACTTACCTCATCCATTTTAGTGCAAAGAGCCGACCG
Organism: Bufo bufo; assembly: GCF_905171765.1. Classification (NCBI taxonomy): domain Eukaryota; kingdom Metazoa; phylum Chordata; class Amphibia; order Anura; family Bufonidae; genus Bufo; species Bufo bufo. The sequence continues at coordinate 93,715,957 of NC_053392.1, read as the reverse complement.
CCACCATCTTAAGTGAAGACCCCGTGCAAAATCCTGTGCGCATTGAGGTATGACGTCACCACACCGCCCGTTGTGATAACGTCATTACAGGCCGAGCGAGACTTCACGCTGGATCTGCAATCAAGATGGTGGCGGCCAGCTATTCGCGGTCAAACGGATAAGGGTAAGTATGATTTTATTTATTTTTTGTATATTACACTGTAATATTAATGTCAAATGCCGAGATCAGCTATAAATGCAGCCTTTAAGGCGTACAAGGACTGCTCCCTGTCATTGCACCCAGTACTTACAAAGAAATGTTATTTGTGACGTGAAGTAATTTGTCACAAGGCAATTTTTTTTTTATTCGTCAGCTAAATCGAATTTTCCAATAATTTGCTTATCATTAATTACCCCCTTAAATTTTTTTTGGGCATATCTGCTGTTTTGCTATTACTACTACTACCCCTACACAGCGGCCCGTCTATTGCCTTGTCTGTTAGGTTTCTTGCTGTGCTGCTTCTACTTCTGATACTATTGCTGCTAATATTACCCCTACACATCCACACTGTATTGTTGCTGCTGCTCCAAAAAAATGGGAGAATTTTTGGACACTTGTTCAGCACAAGATACTGCTTCTTCTGATGCTAGTGTGTGTATAAATTTGAGCAAGCATCTGCTCGTGGTTTTGGACACATGTTCAGAAAAAGCCACTCTTTCTTCTGACACTACTGTCACTACTCCAAGAAGGGACAATTTTTGAACCTTTTTTTTATTTAATCGCGTGTGTTTTTAAACAGGCTGTTTAACACCATCAACCATGCAATTACCCTTAGCTATATATGTTGGTGTCACTCTGACATTGTGAAAAAAGAGAGAAAAATGTGAATTCACATACAACAATTTTCAGACCAATTGGAGAACCTTTGATTCAGGTAGAATCGATTTGGGCCCTAATCAAATTTTTTTACCAATTCATTAGAATCAAACAGCAAACAGAATTCAAGAAATTTGTTAGTTATAGTGCAGTGTTTTCTGTAGGTGTTTTTTGAGCCAACACCAGAAAGGGTTCCAGCAGTAAGGAGAAATATTGTTTCTATTTTTATATTTTCCATTCCTTTTGAATCCCCTCCTGGTTTTGACACAAAACTGCACCAAAAGCTGCTACAACATAATTCTAGCCAAATATTGCTGAGGACAAATAAAACAAAGCCATACTCTTGACAATTGATGATTATAGCAGCGCGCTGAGTCCTCTTTCTTGGCTAGTGATCTCTGCACATGTCACAGAGCATGCCCATAACAGTCTTCCATAGATCTCAATAGGCTCTTTTCTGAGTCAAGTTATGTTCATGTGGCTGATGTTTAACAAATCTGAGACTCCTGTTTACAGCGTAGATCAAGGCTATACTATCTTTATAGTCATGTACAGAAAGCGGTATAGAACAAAAAATAAAAACAGATTAAAAACAAATTACATTTTAATCCAGAAAAAAACTGTGATTAATTATTTAAGAAAAATAATAAAATGAGTAAAAACAATGAATCTGCAAAATAAATGAATTTAAAGAAATCTTTAAAGCCTAAGGTTAATGGATTGTCTCTATGAGATGTTTTTTAGAACAATTACACAGGCCAACCTAGATTACTAAAGGAAAATACCTTTGAGAGTATTTAAGGTTCAAAGAGAAGTATGAGACATGTTTCTGCATTCTGTCAAGTGCACATCAAAATACTATTCCTGGGGGAATATTTGTGGTTGACGTAAGAATGCTGGTTTCATGGTTGTAACGGGCAGTCTGGTTTTAATCACATAGGTGGTACAGGATGTCTCTTTCACATTTAGGTTTCAATTTAGTTTATTTTACTCTACTTTGTACTTAAACTGTTTTCCTAGTCAATTTGCAGTTAGATTATTTGCTCAAGACAAAAGTAGGGCAATTTGACATATATCTACAGCATGTAAGATGTTATTGAGAAAGAAGCAGAAAGTACAGATATTAACTTTTTCAACATCTTTTCTTTAGTGTTTCTGAACTGTCAGTCATGCAGAATATATGGTAGGTCTATGTATGTATTACATGACTACTAACACATTTCACAGAGACCCCCTGTCTTGTAAAAATGAGCAAATCTCTCAAAATTCAATTTAGGTTTGATTTGTTGACTGATTGCAAATTAATTCTTCTAGAATCAAATATGCTCCAATTGGCTTGAAGATTTGTGTATGACACTCTGATGTCTCCTCGGACACATATTTTTCCCCTCTTGTCTCTCACGTTTTAATATTTTTTTCCTTAAAAAGGGGGTGTCTCACAAAAAGGTCTACATTTTTCAAACCAGCACCTGGATCGGAATACTTTTGTAATTGGATGTAATTAATAATTTAGCATAGCTACTAAGCTATTCAGTAAAATTTATCAGCACCAACTATTGCTTTTCCTTATTTCTCTGTCCTCCTCCCTGAAATGGTCCCTCTCATTCTGTTGGGCAGCATGGTGGCTCAGTGGTTAGCACTGGTGCCTTGCAGCGCTGGGGTCCTAGGTTCAAATCCAACCAAGGACAGTTTGTATGTTCTCCGTGGGTTTCCTCCCACACTCCAAAGACATACTGATAGAACTTAGATTGTGAGAACTTAGATTGTGAGCCCCAGTTGGATGCTAATGTCTGTAAAGCGCTGCAGAAAATAGTAGTGCTATATAAGTGCATAAAATAAATAGTTTAAATCTTCAGCTGTCACCAGCCATATTTTCTGCTAGAAGCTATGGCAGTTACAGGGAAAGAGCTGCAGCAGAAAGGACATGTTCCCTGAGTATGGACACTCTCTGATGTGCCAGTCTAAAATAAATGTAGGAGAACAATTGGATCAATAAATGGGGAGATCCCTGGATCCACGTGAGGTACTGTGCTAGTTACATCTTTGTTAGATAAACATTTTTATGTACCATTTTATGTCTGATTATACCTTTTTGCATCAATCATGGCAATTTTCTCTTCCTCTCTCGCTCCGCCACCCCCAAGTTTAAACCAAATTAGCTCACCAAAAAGTTTAACTTGCATGAAACAAATTTTTTACAAAAATTGGGATTGAGTTTAATTTAGTGTTGAATTGGTTCACTTATTTCTTTAGTCATGTGCCATGTGGAATATTGTTCTTATGTGAGAGAGAGGCAGTGGGCCACCCAATGACACCTGTGATTGCATGTTTTGCTCTAGTATGCCAGAACAGGCTCTTACAGAGAGATAGTCCATTATGGCTCCATTATGGCTCTTAAAGGGAATTTACAGTGGACTCTCCAACATGACATTTATAAGCCTTAGCTAGAGAAGTGGAAAACATCTTTCAACCCCGGGTGGGAAGTAAGATGACTGGATCTCTCTGTTTTAATGCTTCCAACTAGAGTTCAGCGGACACCTGGATGTTCGGGTTCGGACGAACTTCACAAAAAAGTTTGAGTTCGGGACCCGAACTTGCCCCCGAACCCGAACTCCATTGAAGTCAATGGGGACCTGAACTTTTGAGCACTAAAATGCCTCTAAAAAAGTCATGGAAATGGCTAGAGGGCTGCAAATGGCAGCAAAATGTGGTTAAGAGCATGGCAAGTGCTATGCAAACAAATGTGGATAGGTAAATGACTTAAAATAACATAAAATACATAAAAATAAAAAATAATAATCTTGATCTAGGAGGACGAGGTCCATATGGAGTAGGAGGTTAAGGAGGCAGTGGATGTGGCGGTGTAGGTGGAAGCGGCGGTGGAGGAGGAGGTAGCCTACACAGTTTTTTTGTTTTAATTATTATTTTTTGTTTAAATTAGGGTACACCCCAAAACATTGGGAAATATAGCCTGTGATAACCCCCTCCATTCATGCTAAACAAACGTTCAGATAATACACTGGCAGCAGGGCAGGGCAGCACCTCCAAGGCATAAGAGGCAAGCTCAGGCCATGTGCCCAATTTGGAGACCCAGAAGTTAAAGGGGGGAAACCCATCAGTCAGTAAGTATAGGCGTGTGCACACATACTGCCCCACCATGTCACTCGTCCCCCGTCCCCGTGATGTTCACGATCCATTTGAATATCTTCTCTATCAACTTTCGATGTTCTTTTCTGCACCTACCATATTGATCATGGTTATCGGCGAATCAGGGTTCCACGCCGGAGAGGGAGCGTTAGAAAGGGAGACCACATCCAAGGGAGGTCAATGGCTGCAATGTGATGGAGCGGAAATATGGGACAAGTTATTAAAGCAGAAGGATTAAATGAAAGGGCCAATTAAAGATGAATTTTAGAAATTTAAGTCCCTGTCACCTATGCAGAGCAGGGGTTTCTATCCGTCAAAATTGGTAAAATGTCACCTGATAATGTAACTGACGAATTTTTAAAATTGATGTCCTTGCCACCTATGCAGAGGTGCCCCCGTGACGTCCACCATCCATTTGGACATTTTCACTATCAACTTTCGATGTTCTTTTCTGCGCCTACCATGTTTATCACGGTTATCGGCGAATCAGGGTTCCACGCCGGAGAGAGAGCATAAAAAAGGGAGACCACATCCAAGGAGGTTAATTGTTTTAAATTAAATATGATAGAGCGGAAATGTAGGACAAACTATTGAAGTGCAACTGTGGGACAACTTGTTAAAGTTTAAGCATTGAATGAAAAAAGGTGGCGCGCATCAATTAAAGAAGAATTTTTGAAATTTAATTCCCTGTCACCTATGCAGAGCAGAGGTTTCTATCCGGCAAAATTCGTAAAATGTCACCTGACAATGTAACAGACGATTTTTAGAAATTTATGTTTCTTTCACCTATGCAGAGGTGCCCCCGTGACGTCCACCATCCATTTGAATATCTTCTCTATCAACTTTCGATGTTCTTTGCTGCGCCTACCATGTTGATAACGGTTATTGGCGAATCAGGGTTCCACGACAGAGAGGGAGCGTGAGAAAAAGAGACCACATCCAAGGCAGGTTAATGGCTGCAATGTGATCGAGCAGAAATGTGGGAGAAGCTATTGAAGCAGAAGGATCAAATGAAAGGGCAAATTAAAGATGAATTTTAAAAATTTAAGTCCCTGTCACCTATGTAGAGCAGGGGTTTTTCATCGCCAGAAATAGGTTAATGTCACCCACCAATGGAACAGATGATTTTTAAAAATTTCGGGCCCGATTTCCTATGCAGAGCAGGGGTTTATTCGCGGCAAAAAATGTCACCCAAGAATGTAACTGAAAAATTTGTGAAATTTATTAACCTGTCTACTAGGTAGAACAGGGGTATATTACATTCAAAAATTGGTGAATTTCACCCAAATATGTAACAGACAAATTAGTGACATTTGTTTAACTATCTACTAGGTAGAGCAGTGGTATATCACAGCCAAAAATTTATTAATTTCACCCGAGAATGTAACAGACGAATTAGTGAAATTTGTTTACCTGTCTACTAGGTATAGCAGTGGTATATTACAGCCCAAAATTAGTGAATTTCACCTGAATGTGTAACAGACAAATTAGTGACATTTGTTTACCTGTCTACTAGGTATAGCAGTGGTATATCACAGCCAAAAATTGGTGAACTTCACCAGAGAATGTAACAAACAAATTAGTGAAATGTTTTTACCTGTCTACCAGGTAGAGCAGGGGTATATTACAGCCAAAAATTTGTGAATTTCACCTGAAAATGTAACAGACAAATTAGTGAAATGACATAAAATAAAATAAAATAAAATACGTACAAATGAAAAAAAATATTCTTGATTCATGAGTTGGAGGTCCATATGGAGTAGGAGGTTGAGGAGGCGGTGGACGTAGCAGTGTAGGAGGAATCGGCGGTGGCGGAGGATGAGGTAGCCAACACTGTTTCTTTTATTTTTTATTAAGGTACATCCCAAAAGAGTGGAAAATATCAAAAATACAACAACGAGCGATTGCGCTGTAGTATAACAATGGCTGGGAAATCCCTGTATACATGTCTATTCTGCACAAGGTACAGACAAGTCTTGTAGGATCCAAGCCTGGTTCATTTTAATGAACGTGAGCTTGTCCACGTTGCCTGTAGACAGGCGGCTGTGTTTGGCTGTAAATAGACGTTCAGACAATACATTGGCTGCAGGGCAGGGCAGCACCTCCAAGGCATAAATGGCAAGCTCAGGCCATGTCGACAATTTGGAGACCCAGAAGTTGAATGGGGCAGAACCATCAGTCAGTACGTGTAGGCGTGTGCGCAGGTACTGTTCCACCATGTTGTTCAAATGCTGCCTCCTGCTAAGATGTTCCATATCAGCTGGTGGTGCCGGTTGTTGTGGCGAGGTGACAAAGCTTTTCCACATGTCGGCCATGCTAACCCTGCCTTCTGACGTGCTGGTGGTGACCCAGCTGCGTTGGCGACCTCTTCCTCCTTTGCCTTCGCCTTGTGCTTCCACTTGTCCCCCAGTGTCAGTTAGGAATGCTCTTAGGAGTGTGTCTACCAGCGTGCACCTGTAGTCATGCATCTTCCTATCACGCTCCAGTGAGGGAATTAATAACGACACGTTGTGTTTGTAACGGGGATCCAGCAGGGTGGCCACCCAGTAGTCTGCACATGTTAAAATGTGGGCAAGTCTGCGGTCGTTGCGCAGGCTCTGCAGCATGTAGTCGCTCATGTGTGCCAGGCTGCCCAGAGGTAAGGACAAGCTGTCCTCTGTGGGAGGTGTATCGTCTGTGTCCTCTGTATCCCCCCAGCCACGCTCAAGTGATGGCCACGAGCTGCATTTGGTGCAACCCTGCTGTGAACATGGTTCCTCCTCATCCTCCTCGTCCTCCAGAACTGTGCCCTGTCTGGCTAAATGTGTACCTGGCCTCTGCTGGTGCAGGAACCCACCCTCTGAGCCACTTCTAAATGACTGACCTGTAACCCATTGAAATGACCCCTCTTCCTCCTCTTCCTACTGTGCCACATCCTCTTCCATCATCGCCCTAAGTGTTTTCTTAAAAAGACATAGAAGTGGTATTGTAATGCTGATAACGGCGTTATCGCCACTGGCCCTGTTGGTGGAGTACTCGAAACAGTGCAACATGGCACACAGATCTCACATGGAGGCCCACTCATTGGTGGTGAAGTGTTGCTGTTTCGCAGAGCGACTGACCCGTGCATGCTGCAGCTGAAACTCCACTATCGCCTGCTGCTGCTTGCACAGTCTCTCTAGCATATGCAAAGTGGAGTTCCACCTGGTGGGCACGTCGGTTATGAGGCGGTGAGCGGGAAGGCCGAAGTTACGCTGCAGTGCAGACAGGCGAGCAGCAGCAGGATGAGAATGCCGAAAGCGCGCACAGACAGCCCGCACTTTATGCAGAAGCTCTGACATGTCGGGGTAGTTATTAATGAATTTCCGCACCACCAAATTCAGCACATGCGCCAGGCATGGGATGTGCGTCAAACCAGCTAGTCCCAGAGCTGCAACGAGATTTCGTCCATTGTCGCACACCACCAGGCCAGGCTTGAGGCTCACTGGCAGCAACCACTCATCGGTCTGTTCTTCTGTACCCCTCCACAGCTCCTGCGCAGTGTGATGTTTGTCCCCCAAACACATCAGTTTTAGAACCGCCTGCTGACGTTTACCCCTGGCTGAGCTGAAATTGGTGTTGAAAGTCTTTCGCTGACCGGATGAGGAGGTGATAGAAGAGGAGGAGGAATCTGAGTTAGGAGTAGGAGGCAACAGGAGGCAAAGAATAATGCCCTGAGATCCTTGGTGGTGGAAGGACATGCGCCAAACCGCTATCCGCCTGGGGTCCAGCCGCCACTACATTTACCCAGTGAGCAGTTAGGGAGATATAGCGTAACTGCCCGTGCTTACTGGTTCACGTATCTGTGTTTAGGTGAACCTTGCCACAGATTGCGATGCGCAGTGCACACTTGATTTTATCCGCCACTTGGTTGTGCAGGGAAGGGACGGCTCGCCTGGAGAAGTAGTGGCGGCTGGGAACGACATACTGTGGGACAGCAACCGCCATCAGCTGTCTGAAACAGTCTGTCTCCACCAGACAGAATGACAGAATTTCAAAGGCCAGTAGTTTAGAAATGCTGGCATTTAGGGCCAGGGATCGAGGGTGGGTAGGTGGGTACTTCCGTTTTACCTCCAGGGTTTGGGAGATGGAGAGCTGAACGTTTCTGTGTGACATGGTGGAGATGCTTAAGAGGCCGAGACAGCAGCAGAAGAGGGAGCAGGAGGGGCCTGAGCCTTTTCTTGGTTTTTAAGGTGCTTACTCCACTGCAGCTTGTGTTTCGCATGTAGATGCCTGGCCATGCAGGTTGTGCTCAGGTTCAGAATGTTAATGCCTCGTTTCAGCCTCTGATGGCACAGCGTGCAAACCACTCGGGTCTTGTCGTCAGCACATTGTGTGAATAACTGCCATGCCAGGGAACTCCTTGGAGCTGGCTTTGGTGTGCTCAGTCCCTGGGTGCGGTGGGCAGTAGCAGGCATACTGTCTTTGAGACGGCCACTCTGCTTTTGCACCCTGCTCCCTCTTTTGCTGTTAGCTTGGTGTGACCACTGCCTCTTCCTCTGAACTATGAAAGTACCTGGCATGACCTTTATTCGATGTGGGGTCTAGGACCTCATCGTCCTCCACATCATCTTCCACCCAGTCTTCCCCCCTGCCCTCCTTGTCGGTCTGCACACTGCAGAAAGCCGCAGCAGTTGGCACCTGTGTTTCGTCCTCATCAGAGACGTGCTGCGGTGGCATTCCCATGTCCTCATCCTGAAACGTAAGTGGTTGGGCATCAGTGCATTCAATGTCTTCCACTTCTGGGGCAGGGCTATGTGGAGGGCCCTAGGAAACCCTGCCAGCAGAGTCATCAAAAATCATAAGAGACTGCTGCATGACTTGGGGCTCAGACTGCTTGGCTGATTTGCAAGGGGGTGAGGTGAAAGACTGATGGGCATGGGCTCCATGTGCCAACTCTGAGCTTTCTGCAGAGGACTGGGTGGGAGATAACGTGAAGGAACTTGATCCACTGTCAGCCACCCAATCTACTAGCGCCTGTACTTGTTCAAGCCTCACCATCCATAGAGCAGTATTGGGGCCTACCAAATAACGCTGCAGGTTCTGACGCCTACTCGCCCCTGAGGAAGGTGTCTCACTTGTGCGTGTATCTGGCGCAGAACGGCCACGTCCTCTCCCTGCAACAGAAGCTCCACCAATACCACCACGACCATGTCCACGTCCCTTATTTGATGTTCTCCTCATTATTTGCATTCACCCACCAGGTGTCAATTAAACTGCCAATAGTCAACAAGTAATTTCCTTAACAGTAAGGCAGTGCCCGTGTCATAAACAGAATACATTTCTTTAGGTCACACAACAGTGTAACAGAGCAATTGAATACAATTACTTCACTATCACCAAAAGTTTGAATTTTCAAACCAACAATTTAACTGCAGAAGATAACGGTTTAATTTGACTGTCAGAAACGCAGTGTACTTCGAAAATGTGCAATCTACCACAAAACCAGTGTTTATTGCAAACAACTGTAAAAATGCAGTATTTCACAGGTAAATTCTAAAATAGCTAAGGCTGCGTTGTACGCAAAAGTGCTCTGAGGCAATAGTACAGTGTTTTTTGGCAACCAACTATGTAAATGCAGAGTTCCACTGGTTACTTCACATGAAAGAAAAACAGGGTAGGCCTCAGATCTGCTATGTAGGCCAAAACCAGTATTTATTGGCAACCAACTGTAGAAATGCAGTATTTCACTGCTTAATTATAAAATAGGTAATACTGCGTTGTACGCAAAAGTGCTCTGGTGCAATAGTACAGTGTTTTTTGGCAACCAACTGTGTAAATGCAGAGTTCCACTGGTTACTTCACATGAAAGAAATACAGGGCAGGCCTTCAGATCTGCTATGTAGGCCGAAACCAGTGTTTAATGCAAACAACTGTAGAAATGCAGTTTTCACTGCTTAATTATCAAATAGGTGATACTGTGTTGTACGCAAAAGTACTCTGGGGCACTAAAACACTTTTTTTGGCAACCAACTATAGAAATGCAGTATTTCACTGCTTAATTATGAAATGGGTAATACTGCGCTGTATGCAAATGTGCACTGTGGCACTAGAACACTTTTATTGGCAATCAACTATAGAAATGCAGTATTTCACTGCTTAATTATGAAATAGGTATTAATACTGAAGTGTACGCAAAAGTGCACTGTGGCACTAGAACACTTTTATTGGCAACCAACTATAGAAATGCAGTATTTCACTGCTTAATTATAAAATAGGTAATACTGCGCTGTACGCAAAAGTGCTATCTAGCACAAAAATGGTGCTTTTCTACAGCAGCAAGGTAACGGCACCATTTAACGGTTTTATTGGACTGTCAAATATGCAGTACCTGTGGCAGACAGATAAAAAAAACTCGCTTTAGGTCACAAAAATGTGTGACAGCAGCAGCAGCAGCTTTCCCTACACTGACAAGAGCAGAGTGACGTGCGGCGCTATGTGACTCCAGCTTATATAGAGGCTGGGTCACATGCTGCTCTTGGCCAATCACAGCCATGCCATTAGTAGGCATGGCTGTAATGGCCTCTTAGGGTAAAGTAGTTAAACGCGTGTTGATTGGCTGCCCTGCAGCCTTTCAAAAAGCGCCAAGAGATCGCCGAACACCGAACCCGAACTTTTACGGAAATGTTCGGGTTCAGGTTCCAAAAATCGTAAAGTTCCGTACGAACCCAAACTTTACAGTTCGGGTTCGCTCAACTCTACTTCTAACACATTATTATGTAGTAGCACAGCTCATGTGTTTAAAAGTCATTTATCTATAGACAAATTATCTACTTTATTGCAGTCTAAATTATCTTATGTAGTGAGGGCATGACTTCTTGAGTCATTAGTTTGTACCCTGGCACTTTCAGTCTTTCAAAAGCTCGCTCTCCATTTTCATTGTTACGTATCCCCTGAAGGAAAGTTCATTCCCATTTATCAACTGAGATATTGAATTGTCTTACAGAAGGGATAGTGGTGCTAAGCATTGCCTAAGATATATGCTACTTTGTCTTTTAAAGATGTGTTACCTTTTCAATTTTTATTAATCAAGGCATGACGCTGCTTTGAAGAGGGATGAGCGTTGGGTAGGTACCTTCCTAATTATAATTTATAAATAAAAATAAGGTAACCTAGTAAACCAACCAACTTCTGTCTGCATCTATTCATTTTACCATAATACATGGAATAACTGTTCAAAAAGTTTAGATTTTTCAAGTTTCTTCCTCTAAAATGGCAAACAGAAGTAACAAACTAATTATAAACCCAATAACAAAAATGTGTTGTGGACAGCATTGTAGTGGCTTTCATCTGTAATGTACCAGATTACTGTAAAATGCAATTAAATAATTGCTTACTCAAGTTCGTACTATTGGCTTCATGAATTGCTTGACTTCCATTTCAAAGTACGGTCATGAAAAGTCAACAGTATAATTGAATGAGCTCAAACTTATTTTCCCTTAATTCTATAGATCTACACTGGCTAATGAAGGGAGAATTATGTAAATGTAAATCCAGATATGCATTGATTCTTTAATAATAGGACATATTTCAAGAATTACACTTTCAAAAGCACTTAATTAAAATCACATATCATCTACAAATCCGAGAGGAGCTTGTGGCTTTGAAGAGGTGACAATGAAGCCATAATAATGCTGTGCATGTCTTTATTAAGTTGTCACTTACTTGACCTTCCTAAACATTGCACATGACTCAACAGAACAGTTATTTGGACACTATAAAGTTTCTTAAAGAGTAATGTAATTAGAAATAAAAGCCTACTTGAAATATAAGTCATTCCTTTCATAGACTCATATGTACGTAGTACAGTCGACTGCATTCATGTGGTGATTGGTTCACTGGGTAAGAACTGAGCAATGTTTAAAGAGAACTGTAACCTTCTAGATTTTTTTCAAGGAGCTTTCCCACCATAGATACAGGATAGGACATAAATATCTGAGACCTTCCCATGAACTTGAGCGCATGTTCCCCTCTGTATTCATGTGGAGGTGGAGACTGATGGCTACCTCATGGCATAAGGTCAATGTACTACTGTTCTTCAAATAAAGGTAAAGGTCTCAGAGGTGGGATCCTATATACAAGGCATTTATGGCATATACTTTGGATAAATGTCTAAGGTGTGAAAGGTAGAAAGTTACTGCAAAGGGATGTCCTGTCTCTAGTGGGAATCAATAAACTCATGTGCTACATAGTCAACCATTAATCAAACATTCAAATTGTTGCCATGTAAAATTAGCTGCATGGGATGTGAACCGCCACATGAATTCTCCCTGGCAATAACTGCTGATTGCCAAGGATTAGATAAATTGGGACAATCTAAGAAAGAGTTAGATTGGACAATTTATTTAAACGCAATGCATCAAAAGGTATGCCAAACTGTCCTGAATTTAACAGATATGGGATTAAAGCCATACTTCCATTTTTCTTACCAGATGTTCTTGGATTGATTAATTTCAAATGCTAGATTCCAATAAGTAGATATTAAGGGGCAGATTTACTAATCCTAGTTAATTTTTAGACAGGCAATGTAAAAATGCACCAAATTAATCTTAGTAGTGCACATTGTATAATGTGAGAATTTTGTCTTAAGGCTTACAGATGTAGCAGAGTTAACATGCAAACTCTTAACTCAAAAGTCTTACCTCATCGTGATATCCCGAAACAAAAGACATTGAAGGTGTTGGCTTAACACAACTAGTTTAGTTAACACGTCTAGTAAAGCATGTGTGTTAACTCTACTACATCTGTACTTACACTAATTCTAATGTGTTTTGGCTTGGTCTTATATTGTCTTTATATCAAAAGGTAAAGGTTTTTTAGGTTTATTTTTTCAGGTAATGTTTTTTTGACTAGTGCAGGCATACAGAATGGAAGGAAGTGTTGAGTTAATGCTATCTGCTCTAGCCTGTAGGTAGGTAATTGATGGTAACTGATTAGGAACTGCAAGAGCAAAGACTGTGTCCAGGTCATTACTAGGTACAGTACAACAGGATAAAGTGTGGAGGATTTGTCACTCTCATGGGTGTGATTGATCTAATCCTTAGTCAAGCAGGCCACAGAACAACCTTTTAGCTCCACCATCAAGAAAACATACAGACATAGGTATGCAGCTATCAGACATGACAGCTGGGTACCTATTTTAAAGGCATTATCCCACAAATTTAAAACTCTTTTACTTACTTATTTGGAGGCCTTTCTTCACACTTTCAGTAGGGTAGGCAGCAACACATATGAGACAATCCAGCAACCGGATTGTCAGGATGCATTGAATTTAGCTCTATTTAAGCACTTCTGCTCCTACATACAAAATAGTCCTTGTCATAAAGCCCCAAGGATACACATTATTTTCTGACGCCACCATTTCATTCATTTTCCACTGTCTAGAGAGAAATACTGTATAGCTACATACTTCTATGCGCTTAGAAATAGGAATGAATGGTGTCTGGACGGCTTCACCTGCTTAACTATGAGATCTCTACACCTGCACTGAGAGGAAAAGGCAACAGGGAAGCTACAGAACATGTTAGTCCACCTCTAAATGCAGAAGGTGGACCAGAATAAACAGCAAGGGCGCTATTAGAGAGGAAAATGTAATCTACATAAAAAAGCAAACAATATTTTTATTTGCATAGTGACACTGTGGACAATCCCTTAAGGGAAAAATTAACTTACATTGCATAAACTTGTATTTTTATTCTTGATATGTGATAATTTGATGATTTTACAACACTGTATGCATATATATTTTAAATATAGACATATACAGGAGGTTCAACATTTGCACATTGACAGCTTATCAAAAACTTCCATTTTTTTTTTTTTTTTTTACAGTGTTAAAATGGCTTATTGTTTGTATTATAATATAAAAATATAGTATGAGGGCTGCTTTTACACTATTGAGTCTATGCTATAAAGCAGGTGCAACTGCATGTGCTATTCTTTACACTGTGCCTTAGGAATATGATACAGAACATCCATTATGTGTGTACAATTTAACATCCATATTACGGCTTCAAAGTCCGGACTCACTGCAGTGGAAGTGGACCAAACTTAGATCACCCTAGGGTGTTATTTTCATCTAAGTTGGGTTCACTTGAACTGCTTGGAGTCTGAATCTTGCAGTTAAAATAATATTAACACCACAAAGTGACCACTAGAGATGAGTGAATCATTTCTAAAATAAGTTGTTACAATTTCCCCCCAAAAATTGTATTCATGCAAATTTGAGACATTTGCAGTATATGATACGGACGAATCACTCCAAATGGTATCCACCATTTAACAGGACAGAAGATAGAGAAGTAGGCATCTGCCACCAAAAGGGAAAATGTTTAGCCCTTTCTAATAAAATAAAAAATAAAACTGTTTTTTAACAGGCTTTTTCTGTTAACTCATAGCCATTTGTGTCATTGTCACTTTGACATTACTAATAGAGATGAGCGAAATTCTTAAAAATTCTATTCAGCTGCTTCACTGAATTTTACAAAAAGTTTGCTTCATGACTAATTACTTTGTCACAAAGGGCATTTCTTTGTACGCAGTGGGTGCAATAACAGGAAACAACAATTGTGCCGCTCCCCGTCATTGTACCCCTAAGATGCTGTGTTCATTGCTGATTTTGACTAGAGATGAGCGAATTTCTTAAAAGTTTGATTTGACTGATTCGCCAAATTTCACAAAACAATTTGCAGGTGCACATAACTGGGAGCTGCAATAGCGGCATCTGAGTGTAAAATTAACAATAACAATTTTTTTTTATCAAACTTACCGCCTCCATTTGCTCGTGACGGGCCGGCCGCTGCCATCTTGCTTGAAGATCTCAGCCAAAATCCTGTGCGGCGTGGTGATGTATGACCTCACGTGGAAATTCGGCTTCTAGTCGAATTGAATTTATCCTGAAATTCGGATCAAATTCCACTTCGTGAGATTCGATTCGCTCATCTCTAATTGTGGCATCTGACATATTATGGTCTATAATAAAAAATAAATAAATAAAATCATACTTACCTTATCCATTTGATCGTGAAGAGCCCGTCACCACCATCTTGATTGAAGATCCCGCGCAAAATCTTGTCACCTGTCACCGAGCACAAGATTTTGTGCGGGATCTTCAATCAAGATGGTGGTGGTGGGCTCTTCACGCTCAAATGGATGAGGGGAGTATGATTTTTTTTTTTACCCCATTTCAGTGAAAATTGATTAGTTACCACGAAGCACGAGGAAATTTGGCTTCGCAGAGAATATAATTTTTCCTGAAATTCGGATCGAAGTCCACTTGGGACACTTTGATTTACTCAACCAACACTAATTACTAACGCTGTCTTGACATAAAAGGAATTGAATACAATCCTTACAAACCTTTGAGTGTCATGCATGACTTTTCAGAACAATTGGGGGACTTTCTATTTGGGTCAGATTTATTCAGACCAAAATCAAATCTGAAAGACGATTCATGCAAGTCGGAACAGAAACGAATTTTAAGAAAATTTGCTCATCTCTGGTGCCTTTGAAAAGCCACAAAATACTTTTATCCATTTCCATGTCATGAATTTATTATATCCTAGAAGCATTGCCCTTTTCATTGTACACTAGTGCACTTGAAGGAATAATAACTTTGTCATATTGTATATATATATATATTTTTTTTTTTTTATTTGAAAAGGACTCTGAACTTGTGTTCTTCAAAATGTGTGCTTTTTTTGTAAATAATAATTATAATGCTTATTTTTCTATTGTTTCCTATAAAACTAACCTTGTATTTCTGACATTACATTATACTAATGAAAATAGACTGCATATGACTATAATATGAATGTAACACATGAAATATTACAGAACCGTGCCAACATAATGAATACATACAAGTCATCCTATTTACATTCAATTGGGAATTCTAACCATAGACATTTTTACTGCATCATCTGGATCATAAATGTCTGATAGATATGATCCCTGCCTACTTATTGGGAGAAAATTCACAATAGGAGTCCAGTGAACCTCATTGTGTCAACCAAAATGGCCATTCTTGCCCGAGAAAGGTGGTGGTCTCTCTCATTTGCCGTCTACGGGAATTATAGGAACAGCAAGGCATATTTTTTACCTGCTCTCCTTCCTTTCTATGCTCCCTTTGGACATTTTGATTGACATAATAGAGGTGATGGGAGTGGGGCTCACATAGAAAGCAGAGAACAGAGAATATATGGGTCCCTAGCTCTCCAATGTCTCAGCTTAGAGTCCCACTTACATCTGTAAATCCATCAGTATTTGTCAACCATCAAATAAATTTGTTCAATACATTAGATGAAATCTAATATGGAAGGCAACTGGTTTTAATGTGATGATGGACCCTGTAGCCTAGTAGGTCCTTGTGTTACTGCAGAGGTTGCAAATATGGCATGTCTGCCATTGGATAAGACTCCAATTCTGGAATCCAAGAATTCACCTTTAAAGAATTTAACTATAAACAATCATCCCAAACTCCAGGCAAACAGTCCAAATCCTGTGTTAGTAACACACTAATACCAAATAAAACCTTATGCTTTGTTCCACCTCCTCAGTCCTATCTTCTCATCACTGCATAAGCCAAGAGTCACTCTCTTAATTCTTCTGCTGTAACATGTCCAGATTGTGAACCACAGTATAAGAAGCACGAACACCAGACATCTCCTCCTCCTTCTACCCTGTTCAAAAGTGTTTCGCCACAGCACCACCATCAATCCATGTGTCAACAGAAAGCTTGCTTGGCTCACAAGTTCCATCTGAAGACATTCCACACATACTTTATCAGTGATGAACAATATACTGTACATATTTCAGAATTCAATAACATAATAAAAGGACAAGATCGTGTATGAAAGTGATGTTGAATACTTGATTTTTTCGAAGATCAGATGAAAATCGTGTGATATCAGATGCTTTAATTTCTATTCTATACTTCCATATTATAATAAAAAGAAAATAAGACTTTTATTTTATTTTTCCAGAAACAGTTGCCACCATTCTCTGGGCTAACTAGTATTGATATATAGTATCCCTATTGCAGATCCTTGTTTCTAATCCAGGGGAAATCTTTAGACCATTTACATGTGCAAACCATTCTCCTTATGTTTTGCTCTGACATTAACATAGCCAACAGTTTTCAAGCTGAATTAAAAATTGAAGTAGATTTTAAAAATATGGATATTTGAACAGGCATAATAATCACTAGGGATGGGCGAATCTCTTCTATTGAATTGATTCATCTCATCAGCAAGAGTTCTTCACCTCAGAGGGGCTGTCCCCACAGGTGAGTAAGCACCTGCCTGTTGATTGACAGGGCCGAACATCTCACGTGGCGCTGACAACCTTGCACATGTGTCTCTTCTCCAAGTAGCAATGCAAGTGCAGAGGCTCTGCTTCTGCAACAGGAGCAGCAAGTTCACATGTGCCCCTACACTTCTGGGTAGCCGCGCATGGACAATCACTGCTCCCGAAACGGAAGCAGTGCACCCCTACTCATAGTGGCACAGGCACTAGATTGTCATGATTGGATGAGATGTCTGGCCCTGTCAATCAACAGGCAGGTGGGTGATTCTTCACTTGTGGGGACAGTTCCTCTCAGGTAAAGAACTCTAGATAATGAGATGAATCAATTCGATCATCCCAAATTATCATCAATTAATTTTTGAAGCTGAGTTGGGGCTGCAGAGCTATACAAGTATGTTATATTATTTTTATAAAAAAATTATTTTGTATTTTAGTCCTGGCCTAAAAAGAATAAAAAATCTCTGTACACTTCATTCTATGGCAATGTTTTAATTTGCTTCAGTTTATCGTCATTAAAAACTTGTCAAAGATAACAGTAAAAAGAGTGCTGCATGTAGCACGGATTTCCCTCAAAACCACGAACGCCTCAGTGGTAGATGGTAGACCTCTTTTTCAAGACAATGACATCTGTGACACATTTATTTATATGACATGGTTTGCATGTGAACAGAGCCTAATGGTGCCCATATGCCTTCAACAGCTGTCAAATGATGGAGAGCGTAAAGAAGCCCAAACACATCAGACTTAAGTTGATAAACATGGATGATTTCAATCAAAATGAATGTTTGTTAAAAAAAAATTTAATTTAAAAAATATTATTTTAGCTGACCAATCATACTGTTATTGGAAAGGAGATGACTGTGTTTGAATTTTTTTGTCCAGTAAGTCAAAAGATGTTTAGTTATTGAAAGAACATTCCCATAAATATCCTTCATCCTAGTAGTTGAATATGTATGGCTAGTTTGACCGTAATGGTCAATATGGACTAAAATGTGTAATTGCCGCATTGGCGAAACAATTATTCACAAATCATTCATTTAACAGTTTCATCAACCTGTTTTTTGTTTCTGAAAAGTCTGGACTGCAGACAGGCCACTTCAGAACCAGGACTCTTCCTCTGTGAAGCCGTGCTGTTGTGCTGGATGTGGTATGTGGTTTAGCATCGTCTTACTCAAATATGACAGGCCTTCACTGAAAGAGACATTGAGGTAGATTCATCATGTAGTTCTATATGCAGTACTTTTCAGCATTAACAATGTTTTTTCAGATAAGTAAGCTGCCCTTACTATAAGGACGAATACAACCCCATACCATCAGAGATGCAGACTTGGAAACCACAGACACAGTCTGTGGTTTCCAAAAATAATTATAATATTTTAATTCATCTGATCACAGTTTTCCATTTTACCTCAGTCCATTTTTAAAGAATTTTGGCCTAGAGAAGGTGGTGACATTTTTAAATCGTGTTGACATATGGCTTCTTCTTTGTGTGATACAGCTTTAACTTGACAATTATTTCTGGAACTACTCCTGAGCCCATCCAGTGATTTCCAGTGCAGAATCATGCCTGTTTTTAATGCAGTGCCGCTTGAGGACCAGGAGATTATGAGCATCCCTTACTGACCATTGCCTTGTCCCTTGTGCACATGGGTTTCTCCAGATTCTCTGAATCTTTTGATGATATTATGTACTGTAATTGGTGGGATATAAAAATAATGATGATAATATTAATAATAATAATATTTATTTATATAGTGCCAGCATATTCCGCAGCGCTTTACAAATTCATAGGATTCATGTACGAAACAAAACTAACTGGCTAATATGCAACTGGAACACTGGGAGTCAGGGCCCTGCTCGCAAGAGCTTACAATCTATGAGGAATTGGGGGTGACACATAAGGTAGTTGATTGTGATAAGTAGGATTTGAGCCATTATTGAACTGACAGGAGTGGTGCCGGACGATCTGCTTCGGGATTGGGACTACTAGAGGATCGAGTTCAGGCCAGAGGAGTTGGTGGGGGGAGGTTTTGTTGGGGAATAGTCAGTTTAGGTAGCTTGATAAGCCTGCCTGAAAAGATGTGTTTTTAAGGCACGTTTGAAGGTGGAGAAGTTGTGAATTGACTTAGTATTCCGGGGAAGAGTATTCCACAGAGTAGGTGCAGCTCGAGAAAAATCTTGAAGACGGGAGTGAGAGGTACGAATTATGGAGGTTATTAATCTTAGGTCGCTAACAGAACGGAGAGCACGAGTAGGGTGGTAGATGGAGATGAGGGAGGAGATGTATGGAGGTGCAGCACTGTGGAGAGCTTTGTGGGTGAGGGTGAGAAATTTGAACTGTATTCTGTATTGTGTGGGATATGCTAAGTCTTCACAATTTTACATTGGGGAACATTTTTCTGAAATTGACTCTGCCTCTCTAACATGCTCTTTTTATAACCAAATCACCTATCTCAGGGGAGGAAGCTGACACGAAACACGTGTCGGGGTGTGTTTTTTTTTTGGAGGTGCCGATCCAGGTCTGTATTTAAATGCTTTACTTGTGTTGATTTTTTTACCTTTTAAGGGAACACCATATGGTATTATGTAACTTTTTGTGCATATTTTCCCTTTTCAGCCTTCTGTAATATTATAATAGACCCATTTTGGCACCCCCTTGTGCTTGTGGAGTGTCAATTCCTTTGCTTATTTTTCTTTTAAGATGAACATTTAACCCCTTCAACCCCGGGCCTGTTTTCACCTTCCTGCCCAGGCCATTTTTTGAAAATCTGACATGTGTGACTTTATGTGGTAATAACTTTAAAACGCTTTTACTTATACAGGCCATTCTGAGATTGTTTTCTCGTCACATATCGTACTTCATGACACTGGTGAAATGGAGTAAAAAAAATATATTTTTTATTTATAAAAAAAATACCAAATTTACCTAAAATTTGGAAAAATTTCCAAATTTCCAAATTTCTATTTCTCTACTTTTATAATAGATAGTAATACCTCCAAAAATAGTAATTACTTTACATTCCCCATATGTCTACTTCATGTTTGGATCATTTTGAAAATTACATTTTATATTTTTGGGACGTTAGAAGGCTTAGAAGTTTAGAAGCAAATCTTAACATTCTTAGCAATATTTCCAAAACCCAAATTTTTCAGGATCAAATCAGTTATGAAGTCACTTTCTGGGGCTCACATATTAGAAACCACCCATAAATTACCCCATTTTAGAAACTACACCCCTCAAGGTATTAAAAATTGATTTTACAAACTTTGTTAACCCTAAATGGCAAATGGAGATGAAATTTCAGAATTTCACTTTTTTGGCAGATTTTTCATTTTAATCCATTTGTTTCAGTAGCAAAGCAAGGGTTAACAGCCAAACAAAACTCAAAATCTATTACCCTTAATCTGGGGTTTACAGAAACACCCCATGTGTGCTCAAAAACTGATGTATGTGCGCACAGCAGGCTTCATAGTGGAAGGAGCATCATATGGCTTTTGGAGAGCGGATTTAGCTGGAATGGTAATTGGGAGCTATGTCGCATGTGAAGACACTCTGAGGTGGCCCTACAGTGGAAACCAAAAAAATCACATAAAAAACTAAGATAAAAACATCCTGCACGGTATGATATATAAATGTGCGGATGTCCCTGGCCATATTATTGAAGAAAATCGCCTTGGCGCTTGGTAGGCGGGCTCAGATGTGTTTTGATCAAAATATATTGGCTAAGTGTCTCAGATATTATCATATCAGAGTGAGGACTTTGTCCATATATAATGCTTGCATCTACTTTACTAAGTGCATTATTATCTTATTTCTGTGATTTTCTACAGTGGAAACCCCCAAAAAGTCCCCCCATTCTGGAAACTACACCCCTCAAAGAATATTTCAAGGTGTGCAGTGAGCACTTTGACCTATCGTGCGTTTCACAGAATTAGGAAACGCTTGGCTATGAAAATGAAAAATTCTATTTTTTCCATAAAAAGTTGCTTTACACGCACATTTTTTCACTTTCACAAGGGGTAACAGGACAAAATACACCCCACATTTTGTTCCCCATTTCCCCCCGAATACGCCAACACGCAATACGTGCTTATAAAATGATGTATGGGTGCATGGCAGGGTCCAAAAGGGAAGTAGCGCCATCTGGCTTTTGGAGGACAGATTTTGCAGGATTAACTTTTGGGAGCTATGCCGTATATAAAGACACCCTGATGTACCCCTACAGTTGAAATCCCCAAAAAGTGACCCCATTATGGAAACTACACCCTTCAAGGAATATTTCAAGATATGTAGTGAGAACTTTGTCCTCAAAGGTAAAACATGGAATTGGCTGTGAAAATGAAAAATTACTATTTTTTCCGAAAAAAGTTGCTTTACACCCACATTTTCCAATTTCACAAGGGGTAACAGGACAAAATGCACCCTACATTTTGTTCCCCATTTTCCCCCGAATACGCCAACACCCAATATGTGCTCATAAAATGATGTATGGGTGCATGGCAGGGTCCAAAAAGGGAAGTAGCGCCATAGGACTTTTGGAGGACAGTTTTTCAGGATTGGCTTTTGGGAACTATGTCGCATATAAAGACACCCTGAGGTACCCCTACAGTTGAAATCCCCAAAAAGTGACCCCATTCTGGAAACTGCACCCTTCAAGAAATATTTCAAGATGTGTAATGAGAACTTTGTCCTCAAAGGTAAAACATGGAATTGGCTGTGAAAATTAAAAATTAATTTTTTTTCAAGAAAAATGGATTTAGCCCCAAATTTTTCCCTTTCAAAAGGGGGAACTGGAGAAAATGTACCCCCTAATTTATTGCCCATTTACTCCTGATTACAGCAATACCCCATTTGTGCTGGTATACTGCTATATGGGCGTATCACAGGGGTCAGAAGGAAAGGAGCACCAAATGGCTTCTGGAAGGCAGATTTCACCGGATTCATTTATAGGCGCATTCTTGCAATTGAACACACCCTGAGGTAACCCTAGAGTGTAAACCCCCAAAAAGTGACCCCATTCTGGAAACTACACCCCTCAAGGAATATTCCAAGGTGTTTAGTGAGCACTTTGACCTATCGAGCGTTTCCCAGAATTAGGAAACGCTTGGCTGTGAAAATGAAAAATTGCAATTTTTTCTTTAAAAAGTTGCTTTACACCCACATTTTTCAATTTCACAATGGGTAATAGGACAGAATGCACCCCACATTTTGTTTCCCATTTCCCCCCGAATACGCCAACACCCAATATGTGCTCATAAAATGATGTATGTGTGCATGGCAGGGTCAAAAATGGAAGTAGTGCTATAGGGCTTTTGGAGGACAGATTTTGCAGGATTGGCTTTTGGGAACTATGTCGCATATAAAGACACCCTGAGGTACCCCTACAGTTTAAATCCCCAAAAAGTGACCCCATTCTGGAAACTACACCCCTCAAGGAATATTTCAAGGTGTGTAATGAGCACTTAGACCCATCGGGTGTTTCACAGAATTAGGAAACGCTTGGCTGTGAAAATAAAAAATGACAATTATTTCCAGAAAAAGTAGCTTTACACCCACATTTTTCACTTTCACAAAGGGTAGCAGGACAAAATGCACCCCACATTTTGTTCCCCATTTCCCCCCCGAATACGCCAACACCCAATATGTGCTCATAAAATTATGTATGGGTGCATGGCAGGGTCCAAAAGGGAAGTAGGACTTTTGGGGGACAGATTTTGCAGGATTGGCTTTTGGGAAGTATGTCGCATATAAAGACACCCTGAGTAGAGTTGAGCGAACACCTGGATGTTCGGGTTCGAGAAGTTCGGCCGAACTTCCCAAAAATGTTCGGGATCCGAACTCGACCCGAACTTCGCCCCGAACACCATTTAAGTCAATGGGGACCCGAACTTTTCGGCACTAAAAAGGTTGTAAAATAGCCCAGGAAAGGGCTAGAGGGCTGCAAAAGGCAGCAAAATGTAGTTAAATCCCCTGCAAACAAATAAGGATAGGGAAATGAATTAAAATAAAAATAAAAAATTAACCAATATCAATTGGAGAGAGGTCCCATAGCAGAGAATCAGGCTTCATGTCACCCACCACTGGAACAGGTCACTGTGAGATATTTAGGCCCCGGCACCCAGACAGAGGAGAGAGGTCCCATAGCAGAGAATCAGGCTTCATGTCACCCACCACTGGAACAGGCCACTGTGAGATATTTAGGCCCCGGCACCCAGACAGAGGAGAGAGGTCCCATAGCAGAGAATCAGGCTTCATGTCATAGCAGAGAATCAGGCTTCATGTCACCCACCACTGGAACAGGCCACTGTCAGATATTTAGGCCCCGGCACCCAGACAGAGGAGAGAGGTCCCATAGCAGAGAATCAGGCTTCATGTCACCCACCACTAGAACAGGCCACTGTCAGATATTTAGGCCCCGGCACCTAGACAGAGGAGAGAGGTCCCATAGCAGAGAATCAGGCTTCATGTCACCCACCACTGGAACAGGCCACTGTCAGATATTTAGGCCCCGGCACCCAGACAGAGGAGAGAGGTCCCATAGCAGAGAATCAGGCTTCATGTCACCCACCAATGGAACAGGCCACTGTCAGATATTTAGGCCCCGGCACCCAGACAGAGGAGAGAGGTCCCATAGCAGAGAATCAGGCTTCATGTCATAGCAGAGAATCAGGCTTCATGTCACCCACCACTGGAACAGGCCACTGTCAGATATTTAGGCCCCGGTACCCAGACAGAGGAGAGAGGTCCCATAGCAGAGAATCAGGCTTCATGTCACCCACCACTGGAACAGGCCACTGTCAGATATTTAGGCCCCGACACCCAGACAGAGGAGAGAGGTCCCATAGCAGAGAATTAGGCTTCATGTCATGGCAGAGAATCAGGCTTCATGTCACCCACCACTGGAACTGACCACTGTCAGATATTTAGGCCCCGGCACCCAGACAGAGGAGAGAGGTCCCATAGCAGAGAATCAGGCTTCATGTCATAGCAGAGAATCAGGCTTCATGTCACCCACCACTGGAACAGGCCACTGTCAGATATTTAGGCCCCGGTACCCAGACAGAGGAGAGTGGTCCCATAGCAGAGAATCAGGCTTCATGTCACCCACCACTGGAACAGGCCACTGTCAGACATTTAGGCCCCGGCACCCAGACAGAGGAGAGAGGTCCCATAGCAGAGAATCAGGCTTCATGTCACCCACCACTGGAACAGGCCACTGTCAGATATTTAGGCCCCGGCACCCAGACAGAGGAGAAAGGTCCCATAGCAGAGAATCAGGCTTCATGTCACCCACCACTGGAACAGGCCCCTGTCAGATATTTAGGCCCCGGCACCCAGACAGATGAGAGAGGTCCCATAGCAGAGAATCAGGCTTCATGTCACCCACCACTGGAACAGGCCCCTGTCAGATATTTAGGCCCCGGCACCCAGACAGATGCGAGAGGTCCCATAGCAGAGAATCAGGCTTCATGTCATAGCAGAGAATCAGGCTTCATGTCACCCACCACTGGAACACGCCACTGTCAGATATTTAGGCCCCGGCACCCAGACAGATGAGAGAGGTCCCATAGCAGAGAATCAGGCTTCATGTCACCCACCACTGGAACAGGCCCCTGTCAGATATTTAGGCCCCGGCACCCAGACAGATGCGAGAGGTCCCATAGCAGAGAATCAGGCTTCATGTCATAGCAGAGAATCAGGCTTCATGTCACCCACCACTGGAACAGGCCACTGTCAGATATTTAGGCCCCGGCACCCAGACAGATGAGAGAGGTCCCATAGCAGAGAATCAGGCTTCATGTCACCCACCATTGGAACAGGCCAGTTTATGATATTTAGACCCCTGGCACCCAGACGGAGGAGAGGTTCATTCAACTTTGGGTTGCCCCGCAATATAATGGTAAAATTAAAAAAAGAGGATTGAATAAAGAAGTGCCCTGGAGTACAAGAATATATTGTTAAGGGGAGGTAGTTATAAATGTATAATCTGCACAAGGGATGGACAGGTCCTGTGGGATCCATGCCTGGTTCATTTTTATGAACGTCAGCTTGTCTACATTGGCTGTGGACAGGCGGCTGCGTTTGTCTGTAATGATGCCCCCTGCCGTGCTGAATACACGTTCAGACAAAACGCTGGCCGCCGGGCAGGCCAGCACCTCCAAGGCATAAAAGGCTAGCTCTGGCCACGTGGACAATTTGGAGACCCAGAAGTTGAATGGGGCCGAACCATCAGTCAGTACGTGGAGGGGTGTGCACATGTACTGTTCCACCATGTTAGTGAAATGCTGCCTCCTGCTAACACGTTCCGTATCAGGTGGCAGTGCAGTTAGCTGTGGCGTGGTGACAAAACTTTTCCACATCTCTGCCATGCTAACCCTTCCCTCAGAGGAGCTGGCCGGTACACAGCTGCGTTGGCGACCTCTTGCTCCTCCTCTGCCTTCGCCGTGGGCTTCCACTTATTCCCCTGTGACATTTGGGAATGCTCTCAGTAGTGCGTCTACCAACGTGCGCTTGTACTCGCGCATCTTCCTATCATGCTCCAGTGCAGGAAGTAAGGTGGGCACATTGTCTTTGTACCGGGGATCCAGCAGGGTGGCAACCCAGTAGTCCGCACACGTTAAAATGTGGGCAACTCTGCTGTCGTTGCGCAGACTCTGCAGCATGTAGTCGCTCATGTGTGCCAGGCTGCCCAGAGGTAAGGACAAGCTATCCTCTGTGGGAGGCGTATCGTCATCGTCCTCTGTTTCCCCCCAGCCATGCACCAGTGATGGGCCCGAGCTGCGTTGGGTGCCACCCCGCTGTGAACATGCTTCATCCTCATCCTCCTCCACCTCCTCCTCATCCTCGTCCTCCTCGTCCTCCAGTAGTGGGCCCTGTCTGGCCACATTTGTACCTGGTCTCTGCTGTTGCAAAAAACCTCCCTCTAAGTCACTTCTAAGAGACTGGCCTGAAAGTGCTGAAACTCCACTATCGCCTGCTGCTGCTCGCACAGTCTGGCCAGCATGTGCAAGGTGGAGTTCCACCTGGTGGGCACGTCGCATATGAGGCGGTGAGCGGGAAGGCCGAAGTTACGCTGTAGCGCAGACAGGCGAGCAGCGGCAGGATGTGAACGCCGGAAGCGCGCACAGACGGCCCGCACTTTATGCAGCAGCTCTGACATGTCGGGGTAGTTGTGAATGAACTTCTGCACCACCAAATTCAGCACATGCACCAGGCAAGGGATGTGCGTCAAACCGGCTAGTCCTAGAGCTGTAACGAGATTTCGCCCATTATCGCACACCACCAGGCCGGGCTTGAGGCTCACCGGCAGCAACCACTCGTCGGTCTGTTGTTCAATACCCCGCCACAACTCCTGCGCGGTGTGGGGCCTGTCCCCCAAACATATGAGTTTCAGAATGGCCTGCTGACGTTTACCCCGGGCTGTGCTGAAGTTGGTGGTGAAGGTGAGTGGCTGACTGGATGAGCAGGTAGAAGAAGAGGAGGAGGAAGCCGAGTAGGAGGAGGAGGCTACAGGAGGCAAAGAATGTTGCCCTGCGATCCTTGGCGGCGGAAGGACGTGCTCCAAAGAGCTCTCCGCCTGGGGCCCAGCCGCCACTACATTTACCCAGTGTGCAGTTAGGGAGATATAGAGTCCCTGGCCGTGCTTACTGGTCCACGTATCTGTCGTTAGTTGGACCTTGCCACAGATGGCGTTGCGCAGTGCACACTTGATTTTATCGGATACTTGGTTGTGCAGGGAAGGCACGGCTCTCTTGGAGAAGTAGTGGCGGCTGGGAACAACATACTGTGGGACAGCAAGCGACATGAGCTGTTTGAAGCTGTCTGTGTCCACCAGCCTGAATGACAGCATTTCATAGGCCAGTAGTTTAGGACCTCATCGTCCCCTGCATCGTCTTCCACCCAGTCTTCCACCCTGACCTCCTGTTCAGTCTGCACACTGCAGAAAGACGCAGCAGTTGGCACCTGTGTTTCGTCATCATCATAGACGTGCTGAGGTGGTATTCCCATGTCCTCATCATCAGGAAACATAAGTGGTTGTGCGTCAGTGCATTCTATGTCTTCCACCACTTGGGAAGGGCTAGGTGGATGCCCTTGGGAAACCCCGCCAGCAGAGACTTCAAACAGCATAAGAGACTGCTGCATAACTTGAGGCTCAGACAGTTTCCCTGATATGCATGGGGGTGATGTGACAGACTGATGGGCTTGGTTTTTAGGCGCCATCTGTGCGTTTTCTGCAGAAGACTGGGTGGGAGATAATGTAAACGTGCTGGATCCACTCTTGGCCACCCAATTGACTAATGCCTGTACCTGCTCAGGCCTTGCCATCCTTAGAACGGCATTGGGCCCCACCAAATATCGCTGTAAATTCTGGCGGCTACTGGGGCCTGAGGTAGTTGGTTCACTGGGACGTGTGGCTGTGGCAGAACGGCCACGTCGTCTCCCAGCACCAGAGGGTCCACTAACACCACCACAACCATGTCCGCGTCCCTTACTAGATGTTTTCCTCATTGTTATCGTTCACCACAATAAGAAAAAAATTATTTGGCCCAATGTATTGAATTCAAATTCAGGTCTTTTTTTTACAGGCATCTAACATTATCTGGCTATCTATTTAAGTACCGTATTACACTAATACAGGCATAGCAGTAACCACAGATTTAGGGGAATATAAATTGTAGGCCTAGTATTTAGGCCCTGGATGAAAGGTAATTTAACAGTTTGTGTAATATACCCTTTTACGGACAGATTTAAACTTGGCCTGCAACAGCAGAAACCACTGATTTAGGGTATTGCTATTTTGGGAATTGAATTTCAACCCAGAACAAAAACTATGCTTTGATGGACACTAAAAAACTTGTCCAGCCACAGGAGTAACCACAGATTTAGCTGAATATAAATTGTAGGCATAGTATTTAGGCCCTGGATGAAAGGTATCCTTTTACGGACAGAATTATACTTGGAGATGCACGGTAGCGTGTGAAGTTATTGAGGATGACCCTATCAGCACTTGAATTTGCACCTTGAATGTAATATACCCTTTTACGGACAGAAATACACTATCTGAGATGCACAATAGTGCGTGCAAATTTAAAGGCTTATGCTTTCAGCAATTGTAATTTAACATTTTGTGTAATATACCCTTTTACGGACAGATTTAAACTTGGCCTGCAACAGCAGAAACCACAGATTTAGGGTATTGCTATTTTGGGAATTGAATTTCAACCCAGAACAAAAACTATGCTTTGACGGACACTAAAAAACTTGTCCAGCCACAGCTGGAACACCAGATTTAGGGTATTGCTATTTTGGCAATTGAATTTCACCCCAGAAAAAAATATATCCTTTGCCAGACAGCAGACAGTTTAACACTTGGCTAGCCACAGCTGGAACACCAGATTTAGGGGATTGCTATTTTTGCAAGTGAATTTCACCCTGCAAGTGAAATTCTATCCTGAGTTTCTAGGGGTGACAATAAGCACAGACAAGCCCCTGATGTAGGATATAGCAAAAAAAATAAAAAATACTATTGATGGTTAAATGGACTTGGTGGCAGCTTGTGCTGGCGCACCACAAGACAAAATGGCCGCCGATCACCCCAGAAAAAAAGTGACAGAAAAATGCTCTGGGCAGCCTAAAAACAGTGAGCAATTAACTAGCAGAAGTTGAATGATTCACAGCTGTAGACCGATCACTTCATTAAGTGTTTTTGCTGAGTTAATCCCTGACTAATCTCGCCCTAACAGCAGCTGCATCCTCTCCCTACACTGATTAGAGCAGAGTGACGTGCAGCGCTACGTGACTCCAGCTTAAATAGAGGCTGGGTCACATGCTGCACTGGCCAATCACAGCGGGTGTGATGGCCTCTTGGGGCAAGTAGTATGACGCTTGTTGATTGGCTGCTTTGCAGCCTTTCAAAAAGCGCCAAGAAAGCGCCAAACACCAAACCCGAACTTTTACGTAAATGTTCGGGTTCGGTTCCGTGTCACGAACACCCCAAAATTCGGTACAAACCCGAACTATACAGTTCGGGTTCGCTCATCCCTAACCCTGAGGTACCCCTAGAGTGAAAATACCCAAAAAGTGACCCCATTCTGGAAACTACACCCCTCAAGGAATATTTCAAGGTGTGTAGTGAGCACTTTGACCCATCGAGCGTTTCACAGAATTAGGAAACGCTTGGCTGTGAAAATGAAAAATTTTTTTTTTTTCCTAAAAAAAGTTGCTTTACACCCACATTTTTTTATTTCACAAGGGGTAACAGGACAAAATGCTCCCCACATTTTGTTCCCCATTTCCCCCCGAATATGCCAACACCCAATATGTGCTCATAAAATGATGTATGTGTGCATGGCAGGGTCCAAAATGGAAGTAGCGCCATAGGGCTTTTGGAGGACAGATTTTGCAGGATTGGCTTTTGGGAACTATGTCGCATATAAAGACACCCTGAGGTACCCCTAGAGTGGAAATACCCAAAAAATGACCCCATTCCGGAAACTACACCACTCAAGGAATATTTCAAGGTGTGTAGTGAGCACTTTGACCCATCGAGCGTTTCACAGAATTAGGAAACGCTTGCCTGTGAAAATGAAAAATTACTTTTTGTTCCTAAAAAAGTTGCTTTACACCCACATTTTTCAATTTCACAAGGGGTAACAGAACAAAATGCACCCCACATTTTGTTCCCCATTTCCCCCCGAATACACAACACCCAATATGTGCTCATAAAATGATGTATGTGTGCATGGCAGGGTCCAGAATGGAAGTAGCGCCATAGGGCTTTTGGAGGACAGATTTTGGCATGGCAGGGTTCTAGAGTCAAACAGCTAAATATGGATTTTGCTGACCTGAATTGGCAGACATGGATTTTAGCTGCCATGTCACATTTAAATTTTTTCCAGAGGTCCCCAGAAATGAAAAATCCCCAAAAGTGACCCCATTTCGGAAAGAGCACTCCCGTACGAACATTTTACCAAACAGGTATCTCACAGAAGGCAGAATTAGGGCTCTTTCACACCTGCGTTATTGTCTTCCGTCATAGAGTTCCGTCGTCGGGGCTCTATGCCGGAAGAATCCTGATCAGGATTATCCTAATGCATTCTGAATGGAGAGTAATCCGTTCAGGATGCATCAGGATGTCTTCAGTTCCGGTACGGAACGTTTGTTGGCCGGAGAAAATACCGCAGCATGCTGCGCTTTTTGCTCCGGCCAAAAATCCGGAACACTTGCCGCAAGGCCGGGTCCGGAATTAATGCCCATTGAAAGGCATTGATCCGGATCCGGCCTTAAGCTAAACGTCGTTTCGGCGCATTGCCGGAGCCGACATTTAGCTTTTTCAGAGTGGTTACCATGGCTGCCGGGACGCTAAAGTCCTGACAGCCATGGTAAGTGTAGCGGGGAGCGGGGGAGCAGTATACTTACCGTCCGTGCGGCTCCCCGGGCGCTCCAGAGTGACGTCAGGGCGCCCCAAGCGCATGGATCACGTGATCGCATGGATCACGTCATCCATGCGCATGGGGCGCTCTGACGTCATTCTGGAGCGCCCCGGGAGCCGCACGGACTGTAAGTATACCGCTCCCCCGCTCCCCGCTCCTACTATGGCAACCAGGACTTTAATAGCGTCCTGGGTGCCATAGTAACACTGAAAGCATTTGGAAGACGGTTCCGTCTTCAAATGCTTTCAGTACACTTGCGTTTTTCCGGATCCGGCAGGCACCTCCGGCAACGGAAGTGCATGCCGGATCCCAACAACGCAAGTGTGAAAGAGGCCTTACTTGACACAAGCATTTCATAGCACACATTTGTAAAAATTATTAGCAGACCCCAATTTTTCACTTTCGCAAGGGGTTAAAGGAGAAAATGCACCCCAGTATATGTTCCCCATTTTCTCCCCATTTTGCAAAAACCCCATATGTGCTCGTAGCCTGCTGTATTGGCGCACAGCAGGCCGCTATAGGCAAAGTACAATTTGCAGGCCTGAATTGGCAGACATGTCACATTTAAAAAATTTACAGAGGTCCCCAGAAATGAAAAACCCCAAGAAGTGACCACATTTTCGAAAGAGCACCCCCGTACGGACATTTTAAGGTGGAAAGGGTACTTTTTACCAAACAGGTGTCTCACAGAAGGCAGAAATACTAGAGAGAGGATTTGAAAGCACACATTTGTAAAAATGAAAAAGTACTAGCAGACCCCAATTTTTCACTTTCACAAGGGGTTAAAGGAGAAAATGCACCCCAGTATATGCTCCCCATTTTCTCCCCATTTTGCGAACACCCCATATGTGCTCGTAGCCTGCTGTATTGGTGCACAGCAGGCCGCTACAGGCAAAGTACAATTTGCAGGCCTGAATTTGCAGACATAGATTTTAGCTGCCATGTCGCATTTCAAAAATTTCCAGTGGTCCCCAGAAATAAAAAACCCCAAGAAGTGTCCTCATTTTGGAAAGAGCACCCCCGTACGGACATTTTAAGTGGTGGAAAGGGTATTTTTTACCAAACAGGTGTCTCACAGAATAGATTATGTAGTGGTTGTTGGAAAGTGGGTATGCAAGTGAGGTGGACTAAATTAGAGATATGGAAATATTACAGGGAGCATAAAGGATGAAATTAAAAATCCATGGATGAGTGGTAGGATCGGAAGCATTCTTTCATGCAGAGGCCAGGTTTATCAGGGCAGGTGTCGCACTGATAAATGGTGTCCTTTCGTATTCCCCTTTTGTAACAAACCCAACATCTTTTTTGGTTCTTTCCCCTCTTTGCTGTTTGTGGGACTTCACCAGGGAAATGTTGTCCTGGTACAACACAGGCACCATGACCTCCTGAAGTACTCGGGCCCTCCCTTTCCTGACTTTGGAAAATTAGGGCCTTGATTACCGCCTCTTGGAACTGAAGGAAAGTTCCTGTCTGGTCTGCAGTTCTATGTAAAATGTATGCATTGTACATTGTCATCCATACAATGTATACGGCAAGCTTTTTGTACCACACCTTAGTTTTACGCATGGCACTGTAGGGCTTTAGAACTTGATCAGACAGATCTACCCCTCCCATGTGCCTGTTGTAATCAAGGATGCAGTCAGGCTTGTTGACAGGGGTAGTGGTACCTCAAACTTGGGCAGGAGAACTGGTGTTTGTGTGAATGGTGGTTAATACAAGGACATCTCTCTTGTCCTTGTACTTAACCGCCAGCGTGTTCTCATGGAGGAGAGCCTTACTGTCACCTTTTCAGAGTAGTTGCCCTACCAGGGATCTAGGGAGCCCTCTCAGATTTTTTCGCACTGTGCCGCAAGCCACAGTACCTCAGGCTTTTAGGGACATGAATAGGGGTATGCTGGTGTAATAGTTATCTACATAGAGGTAATAACCATTATCCAGCAGTGGGTGCAGTAAGTCCCACACAATCTTGCCAGTAACTCCTAGGACGGGGGGGCATTCAGGGGGTTGTATCCGGGAATCTTTCCCCTCATAAACCCGGAACCTGTAGGTGTACTCAGAGGTACTCTCGCATAGCTTGTACATTTTTATTCCGTACCGTGCCCGCTTGCTGGGCAGGTACTGGCGAAATTTAACCCTTCCTTTAAAATGTACAAGGGACTCGTTTATGCTAATTTCTTTTGCTGGGGTGAACACCTCTGTAAAATTTTGAGTTGAGGTGCTCCAGAAGGGGTCTTATTTTGAATAGACGGTCAAAATTTGGGTCATTTTGGGGGGGGCACTGTGCATTATCATTGTAATGTAGGAATTTCAAAATGGATTCAAATCTTGAGCGGGACATGGTCATATTGTAAATTGGAGTGTTGTACAAGACATCTGAACTCCAATATAGTCTCATTTTTTTTTTACAAGGCCCATATGCAGCAACAACCCCCAAAACTTCATAATGTCTGCTGCATTTACAGGGGTCCAACCTAGGGGTCTAGCATATGAGGATGTTGGGTTTTGAGAAATAAACTACTGGGCGTACAAATTTGTTTGGGTCACGATCAAATTTATGAATTCGTCAGAGAAATAGATTTTGAAAAAATTATCATTACCTACTGGTAATGTTGTTTTCCCGAGTCCATGACAGCATCAGGAGAGAGAGATCCACCTCCCAGGACAGGAAACCCACAGGGATAAATCTTCACAGACGCCCCTCCTCCTGATGGACGAGACAAGGGACATCTTCAGTACATCCGGACCAGCTCCATCTTATGGTTTCGGTCATTATCCGAGTTTAGTATTATAGTTATTATATTTTATTTTTTATTTATTTTTTCTACTGCACACCCAGTGATGCAGGATCCAACACTAAAAAGAACAGAATGGAAGAGTAAGGTGGAAAGGAAACAGGGGGGGAATTAAAGTGGTGCTGTCATGGACTCCGGAAAACAACATTACCAGTACGTAATGATCATTTATCCCTTCGTCTTATGACAGCACCAGGAGATATCCCAGAGAGTGAAAAATTAGGGGGGCCCACAACCTGAAGGACTTTGCATCCAAAGGAAAGATTTGACACTTCTGACAGGTTTAATCTATAGTGTCTATAGAATGTAGAAGCAGAAGACCACGTTGCTGCTCTGCAAATGTCTTGTATAGAAACCTCTGCCTTTTCTGCCCAGGAAGTTGCTACCGCTCTTGTAGAATGGGCCGACCAGCCAGACGGGACAGGTTCCTCCATAGAAAGATATGCCAAAGAAATAGCCTGCTTGATCCAACGGGCTAAAGTACTTTTACTAGCTGATTTCCCCTTATTCTGGCCTGAAAATAAGACAAACAATGAAGAGGACTTCCTCCAACTTTTTGTAGCCTCTAGGTACCGTAGGACACATTCTCTAACATCCAAAGAATGGAAATCTGCCTCTTCCTCGTTCCTCAGATTCTCATAGAAGGAAGGAAGAATCACTTCCTGACTTCTATGGAACTCCGATACTACTTTGGGTAAAAATGCTGGGTCTGGCCTAAGACGGACACAATCATCTTGGAAAATCGTATATGGAGGGCTAATGGAAAGAGCCTGAAGCTCACTAATTCTCCTGGCTGATGTAATAGCTACCAAAAAATACATTTCAAGGTCAGGAACTTAATTGGCAGAGAGTCTACAGGACTAAAGGGACGTTTAACCAAGGCCATTAACACCAGATTAAGATCCCAAGGAGGAGCTTTAAAATTCCTGGCAGGGAGACTCCTAGATATTGATTTACAAAACCTTATAATCCAAGGATGACACGCCAACCTGTAATCAAATAAAACACTGAGAGCGGCCACCTGGACCTTGATAGTACTTAGTGCTAGGCCCTTCTCCACACCTCTCTGAAGAAAATCCAAGATTTTACTCAACTGAAGAGGGTAGGATGTGCAAGGAGGGACTCCTAGAAACTTATAAAAGGTAATCCAAGTTCTAGCATAGTTATTAGTAGTCACCGGCTTCCTACTTAACAGCATGGTAGCAACCACCGATTCAGAAAGGCCTCTATCTAGTAAAAGGCGCCGTTCAAAAGCCACGCCGTCAAATGGAGCCTTTTCACAGGGGGGTGGGCAATAGGACCCTGAAAAATAAGATCTGGGATCTCCGGAAGGACCCAAGGATCTGCTACTGACATCACTCTCAGCCAATAGAACCACGCTCGAAGGGAGCAATCATGATGATTCTGGCTTTGTCTCCCCTGACCTTCTTGAGAACCCTCGGTATCAACTGAAGTGGATGGAAGGCATATAATAGACCCTGACTCCAAGGCTGTACCAAAGCGTCTATCGCATCTGGCCGATCCCTGGGAGACAGGGAGTAGAATCTTTTTACCTTCCTGTTCTCCCTGGTGGCAAAGAGATCTACTTGAGGAATCCACCATAACTTGACAATCTTGCTGAAAACAGAAGTGTTCAGAGACCATTCCCTCTGATCCAGAGATCGACGGCTTAGAAAATCGGCCTTCCAATTGTCCACACCTCTGATATGAAGGGCCGAGAGGGACAAAGCTGCCCCCTCCACTAGGGAAAAAATCTGAACCGCCAGGGACTGCAGGGACACGGACCGGGTACCACTCTGATGATTCAGATATGCTACGACCGAGGCATTGTCGGATAAAATTCTCACGTGTCGACCCCTGATCAGAGGGAGTAACTCCTGAAGGGCCAGAAAAACCGCCATAAGCTCTTTTAGATTTGAAGAACTGTCCAACATCCGGCAGTTGCACAATCCTTGAAGCAAGGTCTCTCCCACATGAGCCCCCCACCCTACTGGGCTGGCGTCCGTGGTAACTATAAGGGGATCTTCTATCCTCCATGAGACTCCCTGCCCCAGGTTCTCTAGTGAAAGCCACCACTTCAGTGTCTGACATGTCTGGGCTGATATCACTAAACTGCTTTCCAGGTCCTCCATTTTTCCTGACCAGTTCCCCAAGATTTCCTCTTGGAGGGCTCTGTAATGGATCTGAGCCCATTGAACTGCAGGTATACAGGCAGTCAGAGTTCCCAGTACTGACATCCCCTTCCTTATGGACACACACAGATTGTTTATCAGGGTGTGAACTACTGACCTTATTTTCTGAATTTTTTCTGAGGTTAGGAAGGATCTCTGAGACACTGAATCCAGTAAGATTCCCAGGAACTGTTTTTTTTTTTTCTGGAATCAGCCTCGATTTTTCTCTGTTCAGGATCCAGCCCAGGGTTGTCATGATTTCTACCACCTGTTGGACCTGAAATAAGCATCTCTGGTAAGACAGTGCGACAATCAGAAAGTCGTCCAAGTATGGGACAAACAGGATATCTCTTTCCCTGATATGGGCTGCCATCTCTGAGACTAACTTCGTAAAAATCCTTGGCGCCATCGAGATTCCGAAAAGGTAATACCTGGAATTGAAAGTGCTTCAGCTCCCCCTGGAATCTTAAGGCCACTCTGAGATACTTCTGGTGCCCTGGAAAAATCGGAAGGTGATAGTAGGCATCTTTGATGTCTAAAACTGCCATAAAACTGTCTTTGTAAAGAAGCTGAGTTACC
The DNA here is from genome assembly GCF_905171765.1 of Bufo bufo. Lineage (NCBI taxonomy): Eukaryota > Metazoa > Chordata > Amphibia > Anura > Bufonidae > Bufo > Bufo bufo. The sequence goes on along the minus strand of NC_053392.1, from coordinate 93,679,655 downwards.
GTCTTTATAGTCTCCATTTTGAAGCGTTGGTATAACAGGTACTGGTTTAGAGACTTCAAGTTTATGATAGTCCTGTATTCTCCACTTGGTTTTCTTACTAAAAACAGAGTAGAATAGTATCCTGTGCCCCTTTCCTCTTCCGGACACTGAATGAGTGCACCTTTTTGAATGAGTTTTGAAACCTCCTTTTCTAAGGCAGTCTGAGTTGAATGATCTACTCGCGTAATTTTGAATCGTTGCGGAGGGAACTTTTTGAACTCTAGCTTGAATCCATCTTCTAATGAACGCAGGATCCACACGCTGTTGGATATTTTGGACCAGGCTGGGAGAAAGGATTGTAATCTTCCTCCCACCCTGGCATCATTGAGAGCTGTCTTTCTTAGGGGGGTCCCTGGATTGATTTTTGAACAGCAGCCCTTTGGACCTGGAGAATTTCCATCTGTCACTTCTATTTGCTGGACTCCTGTTCCTATCCCTATTTCCTCTCTGGGAAAAACGGTCCTGCTTACGAAAGGACGACTGAAAAGAAGACGGGAACCCCTTCTTTTTATCCCCTGCCTCCTCTAATATGTCCTCCAAGGAAGACCCAAACAAATATTTCCCCTCACAAGGGATACCACATAAGTGATTTTTTGAGGCCACATCCCCTGACCAATTCTTGAGCCAAATAGCCCTACGAGCAGAATTAGCCATGTATGAAGCCCTAGCGGACAACCTAACTGCATCCGCAGAGGCGTCTGCCAAAAAATCGGCTGCTTTTCCAATAGCCTCGACCGATTCAAATAATTTATCTCTATGGGTCTTATCCCGGATCTGTGTCTCCAGCTGTTTTATCCACAATATTTGTGCCCTAGCCGTACAGGTGGAAGCTATATTAGGTTTAAAGGATGCACCTATGGATTCCCATGTTCTCCTTAAAAAGGTGTCAGGCTTTCTGTCCATCGGATCCTTAAGATTGCCCAAATCATCAAAGGGTAGGGATGACCTTCGAGACACTGTAGCTATGGGCACATCAATTTTGGGGGCCCTATCCCATAGAGAACATTCACCTTCTTCAAACGGATATTTTCTTTTAATAACTGATGGGATAAAGCTTCTTTTATCAGGATGTTTCCACTCTCTATTCATCATGGCCCCTACATTCTTGTGGATAAAAAAGGCTCTTCGTTTCTTAGTCTGCAGGCCCCCAAACATGATATCCTGAATCGAGCGAACCTCTTTTGCATTCTCCAGATTCATAGTTGCCCTGACTGCCTTGAATAATTGATCTAGCTCCTGAACAGGAAAAAAGGGCCTACCACTGCATTCCTCATCTGAAGAGGATGTAACAGACTCCCTTTCACCGCTTTTAAATTCGTCCTCTGAACTAGGTCAGAATTTCCATTTGAGAAAGATGCGCTATCCTTGGCGCTCTTTCGCCTGCGTTCTTTATTTGACATAAGACTTAACTCTTCTCTGATCATTTTCTTCATACATTTGACCATACTACGGGATTCTTCCGCTATAGTACTCTCAATACACCCTTTACATAGGGGCTTAGTGTATGAAGCATCTAGTTTAGAATTACAGATACCACATTCCTTATGACGTATCTTAGCGGTAGCTTTTCTGGGCTATACTCTGGAAATTTAAACAAACAAAAAATCACGATCTCTTAGAGAAAGAAGATAAATGTAGATCACTTACATTTCTTCAGGCCCATACCCATTCCTACCATAGGTGCAGGGCTGACTGGGTCCTTAGGGTTCTCTCCAGAACTCTCCATGCTGGAAATATCCCTATAGCCCTGGATCTGGAAGACCCCAGCAAAGATCACAGGGGAGACTGACTGGATACTGGCTTTATCCCTAGAGCTGCACACGAACGCCAGGCAGAAGCTGTGTGCTGCTCTGGACGCTCTGCGCTCCTTCCTTTTCAAACTTGCCGCCCCTTCTCTAAGCTCCGCCCCTTCCTGCATCCTGGATCTTCACTTCCTTGTTGTTTCTTCCGCTCTGCGCTCGCTGCCCACGCCGCACATGTCCTCGGGATGGCCGCTCCTGTTCAGGTACAGAGCGGGGAGGGTTGAAGAGAGGATAGAGAGGGCTTCCGCACCCGTCCGTCTCCCTCCACGGTGTGTGGAGCGGGGTCACCCGGCGCACACCTTCTCCAGCCAGCCTGCAATGTCAAAAGGGATAAACTACTCCCCACCGAAAATAACAAACACCTGTAGGTTGTCCTCCTAGGACAGGAAACCACTGAGGAGGAGGGGCGTCTGTGAAGATTTATACCTGTGGGTTTCCTGTCCTGGGAAGTGGATCCCTCTCTCCTGGTGCTGTCATAGGACAAAGGAATAAATCTATTTCTGTGAAGCCCGTGCAGTCAATCTGGATTCCAATGTTTCCCACAAACTCTGGAATTTGGGGCTCATAATCCTCAGGCGGTATGGACCATAGGGGATCACTGAGGGGGGGCTACTTCATCTCTCCTGGGGCGTCTCCCTGAGGGTCCCTCATCACCGGATGACGATGATGAGGAAGGCATCCTCTTCTCCCTCACTTGCAGACTCCGTTTCAGAGGCAAGGATGGCGTATGCCTCTTTAGCGGAGTGCATTCTCTGGGATGAATTGGGCATTTTTATTTTTATTGGTGTATGTAAAGTGAAAAGTGTCAGGGGGGTGTATGTAGTGATTTAACACATGAGGGGACTTGTAATGAATTAATTAAAATAAAATTTATGATAAAGAAAAAAAGAGAAAGAAAGAAAAGAGAAAAACATAAGTGAAAGAATTAGATAAAAATTTAGAAAAAAAGGCTCAAAAAAAAAAAAGCCACTAAACCTGAGCAGACGCAGTCAGTAATTGACAGTACTGACCGGTGCTCAGCAGGTGCAGGACCTACGCACGCAGATGTCACATGTGTGGGTTCAAAAATCTAAACTAGTACTAAGTAAAATTGACATATATATATATATGTATATATGTGTGTGTATATATATATATATATATATATATATATATATATATATATATATACATACTTTCCAAAGAACGAGGCAGCACTTCCAGATTTCGGTGGCAGGTTGAAGACCCCAAAAACTTTATTCCCAGCAACGTTTCGGCCTACTCAATGATGCCTTTGTCAAGCTTGTAATCCCTCATGTGTGCCAGACTGCCCAGAGGCAACGGAAAGCTGTCCTCTGTGGGAGGTGTATCGTCTGTGTCCTCTGTATCCCCCTATCCACGCACCAGTGATGGCTATGAGCTGGTTTGGGTGCCACCCTGGTATGAACATGGTCCTCATCCTCCACCTCCTCATCCTCCAGAACTGTGCCCTGGCTGGACAATTGTCTGGGGCGGGGCTTAGGGGGTGGGCGGGACTGAATGATTCACACGCATAACAAAACACAAGGTGCATATTAAAATATATAACACTATATATCGACAATATAAACTTGCACTGGTCTCTGCTGCACTGGTCTCTGCTGCACTGGTCTCTGCTGCACTGGTCTCTGCTGCACTGTACCATATTTTTCGCCCTATAAGATGCACCTAATATTAGAGGAGAACAATTAGAAAAAAATATTTTCCATTACACTTCAGGTCAGACCAGCAATCAGACCCCCAATGTTAATCAGACCTCAGATCAGACCCCCAAACCTTTAGCCATCTATCAGCCCCCAATGTCAGCCATAAACCCCCCCAATGTCAGCCATAAACCCCCCCTAATGTCAGCCATAAGCCCCCCAATGTCAGCCCCTAAGCCCCCCATTAGCCCCTCATGTCAGCCACAAGCCCCTCCATAAGCCCCCAATTATCCCCTCATGTCAGCCATAAGCCCCCCATTAGCCCCTCATGTCAGCCATAAGCCCCCCATTAGCCCTTCATGTCAGCCATAAGCCCCCCATTAGCCCCTCATGTCAGCCATAAGCCCCCCATTAGCCCCTCATGTCAGCCATAAGCCCCCCATTAGCCCCTTATGTCAGCCATAAGCCCCCCATTAGCCCCTCATGTCAGCCATAAGCCCCCCATTAGCCCCTCATGTCAGCCATAAGCCCCCCATTAGCCCATCATGTCAGCCATAAGCCCCCATTAGCCCCTCATGTCAGCCATAAGCCCCCATTAGCCCCTCATGTCAGCCATAAGCCCCCCATTAACCCCTCATGTCAGCCATAAGCCCCCCATTAGCCCATCATGTCAGCCATAAGCCCCCCATTAACCCCTCATGTCAGCCATAAGCCCCCCATTAGCCCCTTATGTCAGCCATAAGCCCCCCATTAACCACTCATGTCAGCCATAAGCCCCCCATTAGCCCCTCATGTCAGCCATGAGCCCCCATTAGCCCCTCATGTCAGCCATAAGCCCACCATTAGCCCCTCATGTCAGCCATAAGCCCCCCATTAGCCCCTCATGTCAGTCATAAGCCCCCATTAGCCCCTTATGTCAGCCATAAGCCCCCCATTAGCCCCTCATGTCAGCCAAAGGCCCACATTAGCCCATCATGTCAGCCATAAGCCCCCCATTAGCCCATCATGTCAGCCATAAGCCCCCCATTAGCCCCTCATGTCTGCCCCATGTCCCCCAGGTCAGCCATCAGCCCCCAGTGCAAATAAAATAAAATAACCACTTACCTCTCCTGCTCCTGGTCACCATCGCAATCCTCTTCATTCTTCATTCTGCTGTCGGCTGGCTGTGTATAGCGGCACACAGTGTGAGGTCACAGATCGACCTCACGCTGTGCGCAGCCCTGCACAGCCGATAGCCGAGCCGAGGACCAGGAAGTGGTGAGTACAGATCCTTCACCGCTTCCTGGTCCTTCTGTACTAATGAAGCGCTTCCATAATGGAAGCGCTTCATTAGTACAGCGTTAAAGACTGCCCTGATCGCCGCGGCCCGGCAAACCATCTTCCAGGGCTCGGTCCTGGGCCGCGGCCCGGCGGTTGGGGACCGCTGGTCTAGAGGACGGCCGCTCCGCTTTTGCACCCTGCTCACTCTTCTGCTGTGCTGGTGGCTCTGTGTGAACATCGCCTCTTCCTCCGAACTACATCGGTCACTCGCATAACCTTGATTCCATGTGGGGTCAAGGACCTCATCGTCCTCCACATCATCTTCCAGCCAGTCTTCACCCCTGACTTCCTTGTCGGTCTGCACACTTTCGAAAGCCCCAGCAGTTGGCACCTGTGTTTCGTCATCATCAGAGACGTGCTGCGATGGTCCTCCCATGTACTCCTCTTGAAAAAAAAGTGGTTGAGCATCGGTGAACTCAATCTCTTCCACTTCTGGGGCAGGACTAGGTGGATGGCCCTGGGAAACCCTGCTAACAGAGTCATCAAAAAGCAGAAGAGACTGCTGCATGACTTGGGGCTCAGACTGCTTGGCTGATTTGCAAGGGGGTGAGGTAAAAGACTGATGGACATCGGCTGCAGGTGCCAACTGTGGTCTTTCAGCAGGAGACTGGGTGGGAGAAACTGAAGAAACTGTATCCACTGTCAGCAACCCAATCTACTATCGCCTGTACTTGTTCAGGCCTCACCATTCGTAGAGCAGCATTAGGCCTGACCAAATACCGCTGCAGGTTTTGTCGCCTAGTCGCACCTGAGGAAGGGGTTTCACTTGTGCGTGTAGCTGGCACAGATTGACCACGTCCTCTCCCTGCAACAGGAGCTCCACCAGCAGCACCACGACCTGGGCCACGTCCCTCATTTGATGCTCTCCTCATATTTTTTAAATTTAGGATCTTGCCCTAAATGGGTGTTTAATTAATAGTAGAATAGAACGACAGTATGTAAAGGGTGTATCTCACACGGCCTAAACCAGACTAGGCCCCAATAAAATATTTTTTTGCCCAAAATGGCTGTATTTCAAATGCCTAATTCAAACCCCTGTATGTAGAGGTAGTATCTCAGAGGGCCTGAACCTCTGTAGGCCTGCAGTAAATATATCTTTGCACAAAATGGCTGTATTTCAAATGGCTGTATTTCAAATGCCTAATTCAAACCCCTGTATGTAGAGGTAGTATCTCAGAGGGCCTGAATCTCTGTAGGCCTGAAGTAAATATATCTTTGCACAAAATGGCTGTATTTCAAATGGCTGTATTTCCAATGCCTAATTCAAACCCCTATATGTAGAGGTAGTATCTCACAGGGCCTGAACCTCTGTAGGCCTGAAGTAAATATATCTTTGCACAAAATGGCTGTATTTCAAATGGCTGTATTTCAAATGCCTAATTCAAACCCCTGTATGTAGAGGGGGTATCTCACAGGGCCTGAACCAGTGTAGACCTGAATTTAATATTGGTGCACCAAATGGCGGTATTTAACCCCTTAAGGACCGGGCTCATTTTCACCTTAAGGACCAGGCCATTTTTTGCAAATCTGACCAGTGTCACTTTAAGTGCTCATAACTTTAAAACGCTTTGACTTATCCAGGCCATTCTGAGATTTTTTTTTCGTCACATATTGTACTTCATGACACTGGTAAAATGAAGTCAAAAAAATTATTTTTTTTGCACAAAAAAATACCTAATTTACCAAAAATTTGAAAAAAATTAGCAAATTTCAAAGTTTCAGTTTCTCTACTTCTGTAATACATAGTAATACCCCAAAAAATTGTGATGACTTTACATTCCCCATATGTCTACTTCATGTTTGAATTGTTTTGGGAATGATATTTTATTTTTTGGGGATGTTATAAGGCTTAGAAGTTTAGAAGCAAATCTTGAAATTTTTCAGAAATTTACAAAAACTCAATTTTTAGCGACCAGTTCAGGTCTGAAGTCACTTTGCGAGGCTTACATAATAGAAACCACCCAAAAATGACCCCATCTAAGAAACTACACCCCTCAAGGTATTCAAAACTGATTTTGCATACATTGTTAACCCTTTAGGTGTTGCACAAGAGTTATTGGCAAATGGGGAGGAAATTTGAGAATTTCATATTTTTGTCAAATTTTTCATTTTAACCCATTTTTTCCACTAACAAAGCAAGGGTTAACAGCCAAACAAGATTGTATCTTTATTGCCCTGACTCTGCCGTTTACAGAAACACCCAATATGTGGCCGTAAACTACTGTACCACCACACAGCGGGGCGTAGAGTGAAAGGTGCACCATATGGTTTTTGGAAGGCTGATTTTTATGGACTGGTTTTTTGACACCATGTCCCATTTGAAGCCCCCTGATGCACCCCAAGAGGAGAAACTCCCTAAAAGTGACCCCATCTAAGAAACTACACCCCTCAAGGTATTCAAAACTGATTTTACATACGTCGTTAACCCTTTAGGTGTTGCACAAGAGTTATTGGCAAATGGGGATGAAATTTGAGAATTTCATTTTTTTGCCTAATTTTCAATTTTAACCCATTTTTTCCACTAACAAAGCAAGGGTTAACAGCCAAACAAGATTGTATCTTTATTGCCCTGACTCTGCCGTTTACAGAAACACCCAATATGTGGCCGTAAACTACTGTACGGCCACACAGCGGGGCGTAGAGTGAAAGGTGCACCATATGGTTTTTGGAAGGCTGATTTTTATGGACTGGTTTTTTGACACCATGTCCCATTTGAAGCCCCCTGATGCACCCCAAGAGGAGAAACTCCCTAAAAGTGACCCCATCTAAGAAACTACACCCCTCAAGGTATTCAAAACTGATTTTACATACGTCGTTAACCCTTTAGGTGTTGCACAAGAGTTATTGGCAAATGGGGATGAAATTTGAGAATTTCATTTTTTTGCCTAATTTTCAATTTTAACCCATTTTTTCCACTAACAAAGCAAGGGTTAACAGCCAAACAAGATTGTATCTTTATTGCCCTGACTCTGCCGTTTACAGAAGCACCCCATATGTGGCCGTAAACTACTGTACGGGCACACAGTAGGGCGTAGAGTGAAAGGTGCGCGGTTTGGTTTTTGGAAGCCAGATTTTGCTGGACTGGTTTTTTGACACCATGTCCCATTTGAAGCCCCCCTGATGCACCCCTAGAGTAGAAACTCCATAAAAGTGACCCCATCTAAGAAACTACACCCCTCAAGCTATTCAAAACTGATTTTACAAACTTTGTTAACCCTTTAGGTGTTGCACAAGATTTAATGGAAAATAGAGACACAATTTCAAAATTTCACATTTTTGGCAGATTTTCCATTTTAATATTTTTTTTCCAGTTACAAAGCAAGGGTTAACAGCCAAACAAAACTCATTATTTATGGCCCTAATTCTGTAGTTTACAGAAACACCCCATATGTGGTCGTAAACCGCTGTACGGGCACACGGCAGGGCGCAGAAGGAAAGGAATTCCATACGGTTTTTGGAAGGCAGGTTTTGCTGGACTGTTTTTTTTGACACCATGTCCCATTTGAAGCCCCCCTGATGCACCCCTAGAGTAGAAACTCCAAAAAAGTGACCCCATTTTAGAAACTACGGGATAGGGTGGCAGTTTTGTTGGTACTAGTTTAGGGTACATATGATTTTTGGTTGCTCTATATTACACTTTTTGTGCAGCAAGGTAACAAGAAATAGCTTTTTTGGCACGTTTTTTTTTTTTGTTATTTACAACATTCATCTGACAGGTTAGATCATGTGGTCATTTTATAGAGCAGGTTGTCGCGGACGCGGCGATACCTAATATGTATACATTTTTTTTTATTTATGTAAGTTTTATACAATAACTTCATTTTTAAAACCAAAAAAATGTTTTAGTGTCTCCATATTCTAAGAGCCATAGTTTTTTCAGTTTTTGGGCGATTATCTTGAGTAGGGTCTCATTTTTTGCGGGATGAGATGACGGTTTGATTGGCACTATTTTGGGGTGCATATGATTTTTTGATCGCTTGCTATTACACTTTTTGTGACTTAAGATGGCAAAAAATGGCTTTTTTTACACTGTTTTTTTTATTTTTTTACGGTGGTCATCTGAGGGGTTAGGTCATGTGATATTTTTATAGAGCCGGTCGATACGGACGCGGCGATACCTAATATGTATACTTTCTTTTTATTTATGTAAGTTTTACAGAATGAGTTCATTTTTGAAAAAAAAAAAATCATGTTTTAGTGTCTCCATAGTCTAAGAGCCATAGTTTTTTCAGCTTTTGGGCGATTATCTTGAGTAGGGTCTCATTTTTTGCGGGATGAGATGACGGTTTGATTGGTACTATTTTGGCGTACATGCGACTTTTTTGATCACTTTTATTACCTTTTTTGGGAAGTAAGGTGGGCAAAATTTCAATTTTCTCATAGTTTTTATTTTTTTATTTTTATGGCGTTCACCGTGCGGGGAAAGTAACATGACCATTTTATAGATCAGGTCGTTACGGACGCGGCGATACCTAATATGTGTAGTTTATTTTATTTTTTTAATTTTTATTCAGTGATAAATGTTTTTTTTTTTTATCTTAACTTTTTTCACTTTTTTTTACATTTTTGTGACCCAGACCCACTTGGTTCTTGAAGATCCAGTGGGTCTGGTGTCTGTATAATACAGTACAGAACAATATATATTGTTCTGTACTGTATTTTACTTACACTGAACAGATCTGTGCTTTTAGCACAGATCTGTTCAGCACCATGGACAGCAGGACGCCTGAGCAGGCGTCCTGTTGCCATGGGAACCCTCCCCGTCTGCTCAGAACTTCGCAGACGGGGAAGGGTAAGGACGGGGCTGAGGGGGGCTCTCTGGGGGCTCTCTCCCTCTCCATCGGGGGGCTGCAAAGCCACAGCAGCCCCCCGATGGAGAGGGAGGGAGCTCCCTGACCAATGACAGTTAACTTTTTCCATACAGCGGTCCGTACGGACCGCGGTATGGAAAGGGTTAAACGGCTGACATCTTCACAGATGTCAGCCGTTTATACCAGGGTGCCAGCAATGTGCTGGCACCCTGGTATACCCACTAGAAGCCAACGATCGTTCATGGGGAGGCGGGCGGGGGATCGCGATCCCGCCTGCCGCACCGCCCGCCTCCCGCAACGCCCCCACCGCCTGCGACACCCCCCCCGCACCACCCTCCGGCATAAAATCGTGCAGGGGTGCAGGGGGGGGTGAAAAATAATGATTTTAGCCACTCTAAAGTTTCTGATCCCCGCGGTCAGGGACCGCGGGCATCAGAAACTGCAAAAAGCGCAGCAAACCGCAGGTCTGAATTGACCTGCGGTTTGCTGCGATCGCCGATACGGGGGGGTCAAATGACCCCCCCCTGCGTTGTTACGGGATGCCGGCTGAATGATTTCAGCCGGCGTCCCGTTCCGATTAACCCCTGCGGCGCCGGAATTCCGAATTTAAGTCAGGACGTACCTGTACGCCCTTGGTCCTTAAGGACTCGGGAAATAGGGCGTACCGGTACGCCCTGCGTCCTTAAGGGGTTAAAATCTCTGAATGTAACCCAAATGTATTAAGCGTGTATCTCACAATGATATCTTCATGAAAGGCTGCCAACTAAATTTTTTGTGCCCAAATGAGTGTTTGTTTAAAAACTGAATTTGACAGCAGTAAATAAGCCTGTAATTTCACACGTGCTGATGCTGCAAGGCCTGAAAATAGTGTTTTTTGTCAAAAGAGTGTGTTTTTCAAACCCCAGAAAATGATGGGTGTATTTCTAGCTTAAATTGCACACTGACTAATCCAGATGTTGTAGATTGCCCAAAAAAAGTCTTTTTTTGCTAACAGAATATGAAAGCTGTATATATTAAACTTGAATTTAACACTTGCAGATCTGGAAAATACAGTTTTTGGAAAAAAAAGTGTGTTTTTAAAAACCCAGAAAATGATGGGTGTATTACTACCTTAAATTGCACACTGACTAATCCAGATGTTGTAGATTGCCAAAAAAATGGTGATTTGCAATGTCCCAAAAGCTCAGATGCAGTGCTGGTGCACTGAGCATGCATAAAATGGCCACCGCCGCCGCCCACCTAACTAACAGAATTCTAAAAGTTAGTATTTTTTGGTCAATGAGCTCAGGGCAGGGTAAAACGATAGTGCCCTGCACCCACACAACTATTTGTCTGTAGATCGCTGAGTTAGATTCTCTCCTATTCTCTCGCTGAAATCACAAGTCCAGCAGCATCCTCTCCCTACACTTGTAACAGCAGAGTGACGTGCAGCCCTACGTGACTCAAGCTTATTTAGAGCCTGGGTCACATGCTGCTCTGGCCAATCACAGCCATGCCATTAGTATGCATGGCTGTGATGGCCTCTTGGGGCAAGTAGTATGACGCTTGTTGGTTGGCTGCTGTGCAGCCTTTCAAAAAGCTCAGAGAAACCGCCAAACATTGAACCCGAACCTGAACTTTTCAGTTCGGGTTCGCTCAACCCTACTAGCTAGCACTAACAGATTTATTTTTTTACACAAAAAAAAAAGGGCGCTAAACGGAGAAGACGCAGTCAGTAATTGACAGTATTGACCGGCGCTCAGCAGGTGCAGGACCCACGCACGCAGACGGCACGTGTGCAGGTTCAAAATTTCAAAATACTACTAACTAAAAGTGACATACACTCACCTAAAGAATTATTAGTGCCCCCATACTAATACGGTGTTGGACCCCCTTTTGCCTTCAGAACTGCCTTAATTCTACGTGGCATTGATTCCACAAGGTGCTGATAGCATTCTTTAGAAATGTTGGCCCATATTGATAGGATAGCATCTTGCAGTTGATGGAGATTTGAGGGATGCACATCCAGGGCACGAAGCTCCCGTTCCACCACATCCCAAAGATGCTCTATTGGGTTGAGATCTGGTGACTGTGGGGGCCATTTTAGTACAGTGAACTCATTGTCATGTTCAAGAAACCAATTTGAAATGATTCAAGCTTTGTGACATGGTGCATTATCCTGTTGGAAGTAGCCATCAGAGGATGGGTACATGGTGGTCATGAAGGGATGAACATGGTCAGAAACAATGCTCAGGTAGCCCGTGGCATTTAAATGATGCCCAATTGGCACTAAGGGGCCTAAAGTGTGCCCAGAAAACATCCCCCACACCATTAAACCACCACCACCAGCCTGCACAGTGGTAACAAGGCATGATGGATACATGTTCTCATTCTGTTTACGCCAAATTCGGACTCTACCATTTGAATGTCTCAACAGAAATCGAGACTCATCAGACCAGGCAACATTTTTCCAGTCTTCAACAGTCCAATTTTGGTGAGCTCGTGCAAATTGTAGCCTCTTTTTCCTATTTGTAGTGGAGATGAGTGGTACCCGGTGGGGTCTTCTGCTGTTGTAGCCCATCCGCCTGCTTTGCTGCAGACCTCGAATGTAACGAGTGGTTATTTCAGTCAACGTTGCTCTTCTATCAGCTTGAATCAGTCGGTCCATTCTCCTCTGACCTCTAGCATCCACAAGGCATTTTTTTTCCCACAGGACTGCCGCATACTGGATGTTTTTCCCTTTTCACACCATTCTTTGTAAACCCTAGAAATTGTTGTGCGTGAAAATCCCAGTAACTGAGCAGATTGTGAAATACTCAGACCGGCCGGTCTGGCACCAACAACCATGCCACGCTCAAAATTGCTTAAATCACCTTTCTTTCCCATTCTGACATTCAGTTTGGAGTTCAGGAGATTGTCTTGACCAGGAGCACCCCCCTAAATGCATTGAAGCAACTTCCATGTGATTGGTTGACTAGATAATTGCATTAATGAGAAATAGAACAGGTGTTCCTAATAACTATTTAGGTGAGTGTATATACAGTACAGACCAAAAGTTTGGACACACCTTCTCATTCAAAGAGTTTTCTTTATTTTCATGATTATGAAGGCATCAAAACTATGAATTAACACATGTGGAATTATATACATAACAAACAAGTGTGAAACAACTGAAAATATGTCATATTCTAGGTTCTTCAAAGTAGCCACCTTTTGCTTTGATTACTGCTTTGCACACTCTTGGCATTCTCTTGATGAGCTTCAAGAGGTAGTCCCCTGAAATGGTCTTCCAACAGTCTTGAAGGAGTTCCCAGAGATGCTTAGCACTTGTTGTCACTTGTGCCTTCACTCTGCGGTCCAGCTCACCCCAAACCATCTCGATTGGGTTCAGGTCCGATGACTGTGGAGGCCAGGTCATCTGGCGCAGCACCCCATCACTCTCCTTCATGGTCAAATAGCCCTTACTTTCAAAGTTTTCCCAATTTTTTGGCTGACTGACTGACCTTCATTTCTTAAAGTAATGATGGCCACTAGTTTTTCTTTACTTAGCTGCTTTTTTCTTGCCATAATACAAATTCTAACAGTCTATTCAGTAGGACTATGAGCTGTGTATCCACCTGACTTCTCCTCAACGCAACTGATGGTCCCGACCCCATTTATAAGGCAAGAAATCCCACTTATTAAACCTGACAGGGCACACCTGTGAAGTGAAAACCATTTCAGGGGACTACCTCTTGAAGCTCATCAAGAGAATGCCAAGAGTGTGCAAAGCAGTAATCAAAGCAAAAGGTGGCTACTTTGAAGAACCTAGAATATGACATATTTTCAGTTGTTTCACACTTGTTTGTTATATATATAATTCTACATGTGTTAATTCATAGTTTGCATGCCTTCAGTGTGAATCTACAATCTTCATAGTCATGAAAATAAAGAAAACTCTTTGAATGAGAAGGTGTGTCCAAACTTTTGGTCTGTACTGTATATATTGTGAGGCAGTGACAGGCCTCACGGCTGCTAGGGGAGAGATATGGCAGGAGTTTCCATTTCTTCGCTGTCAATCAGCAGGTCAGTGGCCGCACCAGGTGGAACAATCAGTCTGGGATAAGAGCCCAGTCCAGACTGTTAGGAGGAGGAAGAGTTTGTGTGCAGCAGAGGCCTGAGAAGGCTCTGTACAAGTGGGCTCAGACGAGCTGGCTGAGGGGCCATGGGGCTAGATGTTAGCCTGAACTTTGGGGGACTCCGTGAGGTCTTGGAATCGACGGTCGCTAGGCCAGAGTCAGCAGGACTTCTGGGCCACAATCCCCCAAAAGGTACTGGACTTTGTTATAGCCTGGAAGTGCTGGATTGTTAGGCTGGGAAAAGTCGCATGTTCTTCCCGTGTGTGAACTGGACTTTTAGTGAGGTAGGGAGTCCTCATGTTTAGTTAGAGCCCAGCCGGGCAGGTGTTTTATTTGTATTGTTTGTTTTAGTTTTGCTGAGGTGCCAAATAAAAGCAATGTTTGGCCCCTAACCCTGTGGTCGATGAAGATCATTGTGAGAATGGCCCCCGAATAAGAGACGGTCCCTTACAATATATATATGTAGCTAGCTAGCACCAAAAAAAAACACAGTGGCAGATTGTGCTGTGTAAACACGATCTGCTGACGGGAAACAATGAGACTGTATGGGGAAGAGTGATGGCATTAGTGATCGCTCCTTTCCATACTCTGGAGGAGATCACTGCATGTAAATGCACCGGTCTCCTCTGCTAGCGATCAGCAGATTGTCAGGAAGGAATGCTTCCTTCCCAACAATCTGCAAGATCGTCATCCCGTGTAAAGGGACCATTAGTCACAAATTGGTCCTTCAGCAGTCTTTTTTAGTACCACTTACTTTCCCAGCCTTTTGTTGCCCCTGTCCCAATTTTTTAGAGGAGCTGCTTCCATCAAGTTCTGAATGAGTTAATTATTTTCATAAAATGGTAAAATGTCTCACTTCCAACATCTGATATATGTTCCTTTGTGATGTAAGATCTATTGTGAATAAAATATGGGTCTATGAGATTTTCAAATCATTGCAATGTTTTAATTTACATTTATTAACATTTTGCACAGTGTCTCAAATTTTTATAACCAGTAGGACACCAGTGCCGTACATGTACGGCGCCGGAAACTGGGACATAAATCCCAGTGCCGTACAGCTCCTGCACCCCGCCTGATCAGCTGCAGGGGTCTGGCAGTCACTGATAGCCGGACCCCTGCTGCATGCGCCAGCATTGGTGAAAACTGAGATGCCGGCGCATTAATCATTGCACTGCTGCGGTCAGCGCTGACCTCAAAACGTGCGGTATCCTGCCGGGTGTGGGGTGTCCATCGGGACTGCTGCTGTGACAGGGACCTGATGGCAGGAAAGGCAGCCCGCGGCTGCCTTACATAAGAGCCTTTGAGATCCATCCCCCTGTGAGTGAGTAATACACTTACAACCAATGCATTACAATACAGAAGTATTGTAGTGCATTGTAAAGGGGATCAGACTCCCAGAAGTTGAAGTCACAGAGTGGGACAAAAAATAAATAGGAAAAAAGAAGTAAAAAAAAAATAATGTTTTACAAAAAAATTAAAAGTTTTAAGTAAAAAAAAAAAGCAAAAAAAAGCGTCCTTTCCCCAAAATAAAGTAAATAAAAAAATAGGGAAAAAAAGAAAAGTAGACATATTAGGTATCAACCGGCTCTATAAAAATATCACATGAGCCATCCCGTGACGTGAACGCTGTAAAAAAATAAAAATAAAAACAGTGTCAAAAAAGCTATTTTCTGGTCACCTTGCCTCACAAAAAGGTAATACCAAGTGATAAAAAAGTCTTATGTACCCCAAAATGGTACCAATCAAACATCTCATCCAGCAAAAAATGATCCCCTATCTCAGACAATCGCCCAAAAAAAAAAAAAAAAAGATTTTATTTTGTTCAAAAATTATTTCTGTAAAACTTAAAGGATAACTGTCGTATTATTTTTTTGGGGAGTATTGGATTGTGGTGATTTATATCACCACAATCCAATACTCAACTTTTCACTGTGTATTCAATTAACCCTTAATTCCACATTTTTGTTCCCTGTACTACCTACTTTTACCTGTGCTTAAAATAGAGTTGCTAGGCATGGTCCGTCTATCTACAGCCAGGGACTGTAAGTAAATAATTAAAGCCAGGTCCTCCCCAGCAGCTGATAACAGTGCCTGGGCTGTGTGCACTTCTCCCTGTCCCTGCGCTTGGCAGATGCTTCCTCACTCAGCAGGGCTGGAGAATGCAGAGTTGAAGCAGCGCACAACAGGGAAGGGAGATCTGCCATCTGCTCAGTGTATAAATGAAAGCAACATGTGGTAAGAGGACCCCTTTGTGCTGCAGGAGATTAACCCTTTAGGGGGGAGGGATCTAGTTACTGACACTTTTGGGGGGCTATTGTTACTGGCTAGTGAGGACAGGCGGGATTAGCCTCAGGGTGAGGGCAGTGGTGGCCATCTTAACTGAATACTGAAATTGCAGTTTTATGCAGACTGGTTGCTAAGGGCTGAATCTTATTAAATATGGGGTAAGTCAGTCTAATAGTAACTGATTCTGGAATATCATGTTATTAGTGACTACATATATGAAAATTTCAATTAGGGTCTAAATGTGACAGTTATCCTTTAACAAAAATAAAAATCATAGACATGTTAGATATTGCCGTGTCCGTAACAACCTGCTCTATAAAAATATCACATTATATGCCTCTCAGGTGAATGCTGTAAAAAAAATAAAAAATAAACTATGCCAAAACAGCTATTTTTTTCAACTTCCCTCACAAAAAGTTTAATACCAAGCGATCCAAAAGTCTTATGTATCCCAATATGGTACCAATCAAGCCATCACCTCATCCCAAATTAGCCCCCACATAAGACAATCAATTAATAAAATAAAAACTAATGGCACCCATAAACCTATCCATCAAAATCTGTGCTGTAAAAGCCATATGGCACTCCTTCCTTTCTGAGTCCTACCATGTGCCCCCACAGCAATTCAGCACCACATATGGGGTGTTACCATATTCAGGAGAAAATGGGTAACACAATTTTTCTCCTGTTACCCCTTGTGAAAATTTGGGGCTAAAGCAACATTTTATTGGAAGAAACAAAACTTTTCATTTTTATAGCCAAGTGTTTCCAAATTCCATGAAACGCTTAGGGGGTCAAAGTGCTCAGTACCCCCCTTAATATATTCTTTAAGGGGTGTAGTTTCCAAAATGGGGTCACTTTTTCAGGGTTTACACTGTAGGGGTATGTCAGGGTCTCTTCAAATACAAAATGGTGCCTGAAAACCATTCTGCCTCCAATTCATATGGCGCTCCTTTAATTCTGACCACTGCCATGTGCCCATAGAGCAGTTTACCGCCACATGTGGGGTAATTCCATAAACTTCAGAATCTGAGTAATATAAATTGAGGTTTATTTTGCTGTTAACCCTTGCTATGTTGCAAGAAAAAATTGATTAACAAAAAATCTACAAAAAAAGTGAAATTTTAAAATTTCACTTTCATTTTCGTCTAATTCTTGTGGGACACCTCAAGGGTTAACAAAGTTTGTAACATTGTAACAATTTGAGGGGTGTAGCTTCTAAAACGGGGTCGTTTATAGGTGGTTTACATTAAGTAAGCCCCTCAAAATCACTTTATAACTGAATTGGTGCATAAAAAAATGGTTTTGGAAATGTTGAAAATTAGAAAAATAGCTTCTAAACTTTTAAGCCTTCTAATATCCTAAAAAAAAAAAAATTACATTTACAAAATTATGCCAAAATAAAGCATACATATGGGGAATGTTGATTGATAACCATTTTATGAGGTATTATTATCTGTCTTAAATGTAGAGAAATTCAAGTTTATAAAATTGTTTTTTTTTGTTTTTTTTTGTACATTTTGGATTATTTTATAAATAAAGGTGAAATATATTGACTCAGATTTACCACTGTCATGAAGTACAAGTAAGTGAGGAGAAAAGAAAATCTCAGAATGGCTTGGATAAGTAAAAGCGTTCCAAAGTTCTTACCACATAAAGTGACATGTCAGATTTGCAAAAATCGGCCTGGGATTTAATGTGAAAAGTGGCATGGTACTGAAAGGGTTAATAGGGGTATTATTATTTATTTATTTTTTTAATTTTCATTATATTCAGAGTATGTGTTTGCCAAGTATTGGTTAAGTACAGTATTTTGACTAAATAAAAAAATGTAAATTAAAATCAATAAAATATGTAATTGTCCTTATTGAATGCCTCTACTTGATAAACATCAATGTATATAACATACATCTACATATGTCATCACTACAATTCCTAGAAATGTACACATCACATAGTAACAAACTGCATGGCTTGGCCTCTGGAGATGTAGATGTAAAGCTTCCATTGACATTATTTTTCATCACTATGAAAACATGTATTCCATCACTGTCCGCTCAAAATGACAACCTGACATAAACTATTTCTTAAAAAAAATATGTGGTCAAATATTTGACCTAAAGAGTTTAAAACTGGTTCCATTTATTCAACAGTGACAGTAAAAGCTATTGACTGTCTCTAATAAAATATAAACTCAACCACAGCCCTGTTATGACAAGTATATATGGGAAAATATTTTTTATTGTAATTCATGTTATTAAGATTTTTTTAATATATTTTTAACTAATTGGTTTTGTTTCTTTTGGACAATCTCTTTTTTAAGTAAATCTGTCTCCTCAATATTATATATCATTACTCCCTTACCAGTGACGTCACCTCACACTTGGAATGTCATGTCTTTTGCCGCAGTTACCAGATTGTTGCAGATCAATAATTCTTTCTTGGCCCTTAGAAATACTGTCTAGGTTACTAAATACTTTCAATTACTATTGTCTGAGATAGATAGAACTATTATTATTGGGACAAAGATGGTTACTCCAATACCTGCAAACAGGCATAACTAAGAAACCAGTAAGGTTTTAAAACACGTTGTTTTTATGGACTGTGCACACTATTTCTACTTTTTAATAAATATTCAATTAAAAAAAGTTTTTAATGAATTTTTCTGCAAGTATTGGAGCAACCCTCATCACCCTCAAATATGTCTGTGGATTATCAAGAGGAGGTTTATGTAAAGGGATATCTCCCAAGAAAGAGAGTCATCTTGCCAGTGCCACCTATTGGAAGTGGCTCCCTATCAGTCAAGATCTGACTTTTCAACAAGCCTTGGGATTTGACAAGGGAACAGTCAAGCCAGATATCCATCTGTATGAAGCCATGAAGCATTGCCAAAACTTTCCATACCATGGAGCACTTCCAGTAACTCTCCATACAGGACTGGTCTCTTTAAGGCGATTAAGCACTCTGATTAAACCACTTCCAAGGGATTGCACCCAGCCAGCCAGAATCCTACTCTATACTGAGGAGTGGCAAACACCCCAAAACAGCTGTCTATGGATGGATATCTGGCCAGGCTGCATTCCCTTGTTAAATCCCTAGGCTTGTTGGAAAGTCGACTCTTGACTCATAGGGAGCCACTTCCAATAGGTGTCATTGGCAAGATGGTTCTGTTTCTTGGGAGATATCTCTTTGTATATTTGTTTCTCATGGAGCATTGCTAATAAGTTTTTATACTATGGTGTACTTCCAGTAAGTCTCTTTAAGAAAATTCAGCACCCAGCCAACACCATCAGGATTGGATCACAAAAGGAGACAGAGTATACAGGGCAGATAAGACTTCTCTTTTTTTAAATCCACTCCTGGTTTTGGCTTGCAAAACTGCAAGTAGAATACTGACTATGTGGTTGTACCCATATCTCTATGATATGTCATAATATTAGGATTGGTGAGGGACTGATCTCTGGGATCGGTGTAAGGTTTTTATTTTTAGGTTTATTCCATTTATTGATATATTGTTAATTAGAGTCATTATTTGTAGTTTCCTTCTGCTGACTGGCAGAAGCATGCTGCCCTGAAATCAGAAAATATGATTTGGATTTGGCATTAAATAACTGTTTTCATACTATGAAGAACTTAAGCAATGCTAGATATTTGGCATGTACTCCAATCATTCTAAGTATAACATGTAAATAATAGTAATAAGTAAACTAAATAAAATTCTTGTAATAATCAATATGTGATGGTGATATAATTTTCTATATGGATTTAGGGAGAACATTTAACAATCTATTTATGCAACTTTAGTCGCATAAATATGTAGGTCACAATTTGTTACTGTAACCACAGTAGACAGTGAGCCCTAACTGGAACCCCACCTGCTTTCCCTGCCTACTTGCGGTGCAAGCCCTAGGCAGTAAGTCCGCTACTGGTCAACTTTCCCTATTCTGCTAAAGTGCAAGACATACACAGAGCTAGAGCTACACAGATACTGAGTCATACAGAAATGGGTCGGAACTGAGCAGACAAAACAGTACCAAATCACTAGACAGGGGCAGTCAAACAGCCAAGCCTAAGTCAGAACCAGACGAGAAACACAGTACCAAAACACAAGACAGAGAATGGTCAAAGGCAAGCTGAAGTCAATAATAGAAGCAATGCAAATGCACACAGAACCGGAACCAGGACCATAGCTAGGGAGTCAATGACTATCACTAGCACTGTTAGGGAAGGGGTTTAAATAGAGCACCGAATCCCAGGATCAGAACCTGATAGGTCGTGAATCAGCACTCCATTAGTCCACTAGCACACAGGAATAGATCAGCTGAGCAATCAGCCCACTGCTAGTTTCCTCCAGCACACGCCCGCTGTGGGGAGAAAGAACATTGCATCCTGTTGCCAATGATGCTATTGCATCACCAGTGGGCATGGCTTACCACCGTGTCTCTCCCAATGTGTCAGGGAAGCAGGTAGGCCAGTAGCGAAGAACAACTTGAGACTGGCATGGAAAATGCTTATCTTAATAAAATGCAAATAAAAAAAGACTACGGGGGGAATTTATCATGAGGAGAATATTTGAAGTCAGTTTTGCTTCAGTCTGTGTTGGAGTACGTTGTGCCACATTTATCAAATGTTGCATGTTGTTTGATAAATTTTGGCTTGTCCTTAAACCTAACACTTCTGTCTAGAGAAACTACTCCGATTTTCCTACTCCACCCTGCTCCTGGAGTGAGATTGCGACTTATTTGCGACTATTAAAAATCTGGAGTGAAACTCATTAACATAGCTAACAGCACCCACTTTTCCACCCATATTACAAAACTGGAGTGAGTGGTGTACACATGCAAAAAGTCTCAAAATTTTGCGCAAGTGAGTGTAAAAAGTCGCAAATTTTTGCGCAATCGTATAAATTATGCGCAAGCGATTGCAAAAAAAGTCGCAAAAGCCCTATTTTGCGACTTTTTGATGCCAGAAATCTGGAGTGAAGGTATGATAAATCAGGGCCTATGTTTGAAGTAGGCCTAAGGGTTACTTTTTAACACTGAATGTCAGGTATACTTTATTGGGAAAAAGTGGGGCTATGATATAACTATATACATTAATACCAACAAAACATTCATTAAAGGGATTATGCAGCCGGTTTGTGTTTATAACCTATCCTCAGGATAGAGTAAAATTGTGTTCGAGAGCAGCACCAAAGACCTTAAAGATGTACTCCGGAATGCATCAGCTCATCCCCAACCTCAGATCCATTCGGTCACCAGAACAGCATACAAAATCCAGAAGCTTTTTTGCATGGAGATGCTGCCGTCCATCTGGATTTTGTATGCTATCCTCAGGATAGGTGATTAATATCTCATCAGCGGGTGTCTGACATCCAGGACCCCATCGGTCAGCTGTTTGAAGAAGAGATGGCAATCTATGTGAGCACTACTTCCTGCTGATCAGATATTGATAACCTATCCTGAGGATAGATCATCAATATAAACAGGCTGCACAACCCCTTTGATAATATATAAATGCTGCATGAAAATACATGTACAGTATAAAAAAAATGTTGAGTGCAATGTACAAGCTCAAGCGCATTTCAATCACATATTAGCAAAATCTGGAAAAGCTACAGTCATCCATGTATAACCAATTCATGAAGTTAGATTCTAAAAATACATTTCACAAAAGCAAAGTCAGAAGCTCAATCTAAAGCAAACAGCCCATGCCATATTTCAGCATTCCCCATTCATATTCAAATATTCTGAGACGACTGCCTCGGGTTATAAATGACTTTAAGCCATCTGGTTAAATAATTACAGAATGACTGATTATTCTTAAGGGTAACATCAACCTCACACATGACGTCACCTTGTATGGCTTGTAAAGGACATCCTTCATCTTGGTTAACAACGTTTTACAAGGACTACAGAAACGACAAGCATTAATAACCATTCCTCTTCTGCAGTGCAAATGATATTACAGTTCAAAAAAGTCTAGCACTAATGAGAATTGCAAATATATTCTGTACAATACAGATGAAGCAGTGCTGGAAATATTTATGGCTTTGGGGCTTCCAACAATTGTCAGATTTAAAGGGGTTGTCCCATAACAAACACTCAAATCAGAAAAGTGTCTGATTGGCGGAGTACAACTGCTATGGCCCCTGGTGATCACGAGTATGGGGTTCTGTGTTCCCCGTTTGAATGGAGGTCCTCTGCTGCCAATCCATTCAACTCTATGTTGCAAATATGTTCTTCTACAGATTTTCTGTAATTCGCCCACTGGTTCCTGGTATTGCCCATACGGCCCAGGTAGGTTTAGCGTTAGGTTCCAAGCTACTTGAGAAACCTTGGCGCGGTGCTCGGGCTCAGACATGTCCTCCAAGCAGTATATGTTGGCTAATTTTACACCAGTATGATGGTTAGTAAGACCGCAGAGTGCACCTGTCTTTGTTTTTGTTATATTATTTTTCCATGTGAATATACCATAAGGATCAGAAACTGCAACTAGTATTTAACTTGCACAAAGGGTGAGTGAGGTCACTACACAGTCACTAACTAGTTGAGGTCTGCTTCACGAGGCAGCATGCACAACACCATATCACAGTCTTGTACAGTCTTCAAATTGTACAGCCATATTGTACCAAGGCATATGGAGGTTTATTCTTATAGATTTTTATAGAATACAGGAGCCATAATATAAAAAGTGTTATTAGGTCAGATCTACCTACCGTCATAGCAGTCCAGGCAGTAGGCACCTGCTGAAAAGAAAATGTAGATATGAATGAACTAGGAGTGTAAAGTATGAGCATGTATATCTTAGTTATGCACTCATAGACCTGTAGGAGGGAAAAGGGGAAAGTTGCAGAGGGTGCAAGATGTTATGAGAAGCGTCCTCGGATATTTATTTTGTAAAAGCAGAAAACGACATGACTTAACGGGGTTGTCTTACCTCATACATTTGCTTAAATACTTGATAAGTGGAGAGATGACCACAAAATAAATTCAGTTACATGGAATACTCACCTATGGAGGCAACGATCAGGCACCTTGGTTGCAACAAATAAATTATCGCAGCTAGGGAGTCAGAGACCATCACTGGCAATGGTGTATGGTCAAGAAGGGATTTAAATAGAGCTCCGAGTCAATGGATAAGAACCTGATAGGTCCATTGATTTGGCTCTTCATTAGTCAAGCAGGCTAGACACAGAAATAGAGCAGCTGAGCCATCGGACCACTGCTAATCTTTCCCAGCTCATGCCCGCTCCAGGGGGAAACAGAGCATTGCATCTGGGTGGCCACGCTGAGGATTGCCCCACTGGAGCCCGGATAGGTAAGTTAGTTACACACGCATATCACATAGCCTGTCACGAGGGTGTCAAGAGCCACGTCTGACTCCGTTATACCCGGGGTCAGGAAGTCGCAGCGGGTGGCTGCGCGCTCTATGTAGAAAGATAGTGCTGTTTCTTTATGGTAGCTTTCTGGGTTTGCCTTGCAACCCTTTTTGGCTCACTCAGGGATCCGTAGCTCCTTCTCCTCAGCTTTTTCTTGTCCAGCACTCCCAAACCTCCTTATATTCCCCTCTCCCACTTCTCTGGTTGCCAGAGATAGAACTTCCTGCCTGGACTTCTATACTGACCCACTGGAGCTGTGTAGCTGTGTTCCCTGGTTGTTGTTCCAGAACGTTACCCTCCAGATCCCTGTTGGGCCTTTGTGGTCTGCTGTTGTCGCCCACCTGGGATTATATGTTTGTCTGTATTGTCTGTCCTCTCCTTGGTGTTTTCCTCTTAGTGTTAGTGGTGCGGACTAGTGATCCCACCGCCCCGTTCACTACATAGGGCTCATCTTAGGGAAAGCCAGGGTTTAGGCACGTGATCGGCGTACGGGTGAGGAACCCGTCTAGGGACGTCAGGGCAGTCAGGTGCCAGCCGCAAGGTGAGTCAGGGGTCACCATCTTTCCCTCTCCCTTGGACAGGGCCTTCCCATTTCCCTCCCTCTGCGTGACGCCGGTCATTACATAGCCATAGAGGTGCAGGTTCACTATCTGCACGTCCTCTAACTCTCCGCATAGGTGTCTTGTAAAAACCTAGACAATATATTGCATTTTAGTTATTAACAGTGTCAAGTAACATAGTTTGTTCTGCCACATCTATAGATTTCTGGAGCTCATATCCTCTGTCGGAAGGGATTAAAATAATCAATTGCCAATAAAGGCTCAGAATAGAAGAAGTTCTGGAAAATATTAAGTCTCTTGTTACTCAAGAATATTGGCGTTCACAGAGGGCGACTTGCTTTCTGCTTACCTAATATGCAAATAATCACAGAAGGAGAACACGTTGGTGTTTAGTCTCATACTTAGCTGGTGATTATGCAAATTAAATATCCTCTTAATTAAACTGGTTCAAACTCATGACTAAAAATAATTACATGATATTTTTTTTTACTTGAAAGTCTTGCTTGTTATACAAAATGGAATTATAAATTCCAGACATCATACCATAGCAACAAATGTGAAGATTAAATCTTTGGCGCCGATCATTTTCAGAGACAAAGAAAAACAGGACACCCATGTGACACAAAGGTTGCCGGGACCATAAAAGGCACCTTATGCTTCTCTTTCTGTCCTGAATGAAGAAGAATTAAATTGGAAATCATTTGTTCCCTTACATTAATCTAGGCATCTGCATTCATCAAACATGGCATATCCTCAGGTCTTTGCGAACCCGAGGTAAATACAATTAAATTTCAATTCACTTTTTGGAGTTTGTAGCAATTTGGCTTCTTCATACAGTTTGATACCTTTTAATATGTTTGCTGTTTTATCAAGATGGGAGCAAAGTTAAAAAGTATAGTCCATCTGATAAATTGGTGGCATATTGCTAGGATATGCCACCAATGTCTGACAGGTGCGTAACCCACCTCTGGGGCCCCCATTTATCTAAAAAAACAGAGCCCGCATAATGAAGGAGAGAAGACCGCGCATGAGTGGCCTCCCTCCATTTGATTATATGGAAGCTTGACTATTTTCAGAAATCCCATAGAAATGATTGGGAAGCTCAACACGCAAGCACAGCCACCCCTCCAGTCACTTCTATGGGGCTGATGAAAATAGCGGGCCAGTGGGTGCCTATTTTTTGCCAGTCCCCTAGAAATGAATGGAGAGCAGCCGTGCTTCCCATAAATTTCTATGGTACTTCCTAGCGCAGGGATCAGCAACCTACGGCACTCCAGCTGTTCTGAAACAACTCCCAGAATCCTCCTTTCACTTCTTTGGGAGTTACAAGAACAGCCGAGTAAGTTTGCATGCTGCTAGTTGTAGTTTCACAGCAGTTGGAGCGCCAAAGGTTGCTGATCCCTGTCCTAGCGATATGCCACCAATGTATGAAATAAATCAACCCCCTTTAAAGTTGAGCACTGCAAGAAAATTTAGACTAGCACATTCAAAGTCACAGGTGCACATCCATAAAGTTAGCATGCAGACAGCAACCAAAAATTGTTTGGCAGCACACCATTACACATGCAAACAATAGAACTAGGGATTAGGGATTATTCTGGATTAAAGTGGTACTATACCTACTATGGAGATACACAAGACAGGACATATCTTAGGAAATTGTATTGTATGCATAATATGCCAAAGCATTACCAGTGTAGCTAATAGTCTTACATCAATGGCCGACCTAGGGGCCTGCGTTAGACCTCCCCCCCCCACCATGGTAACCTACCAGCACCCCACTGTGATTCCATTTCTGGACACCACTGTGCACTGTGCATTCAGCTGCTATTTATGGCAGCATCTAAGGGGTTAAATGTATGGGCTCAAAGTTATCTCTCATCAGAGCAGTTGCACCATGAGCATGACTGTGTTAAAGCTGTGCTCACACTTCAATCTTGTGGGTATACTGGGCAAGATCCAAAGATGGATATATCCTTCTTTTTGATGGACCAAACACCCACCAGTGATGGATAGATTCTTCACCCGTAGAGAAGGGGTTAAAGAAGTTGATGGATTCCAGAAACATTATTTTGATTGTCCTATTAGAAGATGGATCCACTGTAATTTAGTCAACAGATGATTGAGGTGAGAACCATTCCTTTTCCTTTTGCAAACATAGGCATTTTCCTTTAGATTCCCCCGATTGCGGAGAGTCTCAGCTGTATCAAAGCCTGAAAGGGTCTGACCAAATTGGACAACCAGATGTAAAATAATGAAAATTGAATGGGTTGTCCCAAGAAAAATATTCTAAGTTTTTCAAGCCAGCACCTGGATCTGAATACCTGCAATTGCATGGAAATCTAATTTAGCATAGCCCCTGAGTTATTTGTATAGTGTTACCTGTTGTTTATTCTTTTCCCTATTTCTTAGTCCACCTCAGTAACATCGCTGAGGTGGACTCCCATGCTTAGATCCATCCTTCAACTACCATCAGCCATATCTACTGTGAGAAGCTGTGACAACAACAGGGATGAGCTGCAACAGCAAGGATAAACCCCCAAGAAAGACCCCCCCCCCCCCAATCTGTGATAGGGAGAGAGCTGTAGAAAAAAGGACACATCCCTTGAGTTGTGGCAGGGAAATAACTGCAGCAGAATGGGCATTGCTCCTGAGAAAAGATCCACTCCTTAGGCTATAATAGTGAGAAAGCTGCAGCAGAAAGGACACACTCCTGAGCTGCCAACCTGAAAAAAATCCACCAGAGCTATTGGAGCAATGAATGGAGAGATCTCTGGACCCATGTGAGGTTCATTGCTGGTTCTAGCTTTGTCAGAAAGAGATTGTTAGGCTACTTTCACACTAGCGTTCGGAGCGGATCCGTCTGATGTTTCATCAGACGGATCCGCTCCGATAATGCAGGCGTTCGCATCCGTTCAGAACGGATCCGTCTGCATTAAAACTTAGAAAATTTTCTAAGTGTGAAAGTTGTCTGAGCGGATCCGTTCAGACTTTACATTGAAAGTCAATGGGGAACGGATCCGCTTGAAGATTGAGCCATATGGTGTCATCTTCAAGCGGATCCGTCCCCATTGACTTCCATTGTAAGTCTGGACGGATCCGCTCGCCTCCGCACGGCCAGGCGGACACCCGAACGCTGCAAGCAGCGTTCAGGTGTCCGCTCGCGGAGCGGAGGCTGAACGCTGGCAGGCGGATGCATTCTCAGTGGATCCGCCTCCACTGAGAATGCATTGGGGCCAGACGGATGCGTTCGGGGCCGCTCGTGAGCCCCTTCAAACGGTGCGCACGAGCGGACACCCGAACGCTAGTGTGAAAGTAGCCTTAAATGTACTGTATGATGTCTGATTATTATTTATTTTCTTTTACATTAAATAATAAATAGAATCTTTCTTTCTACATTGTAGAGATGTCTCTCACCGCACTGGAGAAATGATGGCAGAATAAATTGGTAGCAGGATTAGCAGAAAGAGTCAAATCTGAGAGAAGCGGCTGGTACAGCAGATTAGCTGCGTTCTGACCTCTGTGACTACAGCTTCCCAGAAAGCTCTGCTGCATCTCAGGCCAATACAGTGGTGTTTACTTGTGATTAGTAGACTGTACTGATTTCTCCATTCACGCCACGTCTTAGCATTATACTCCCAGAATATTAAAGGGTGTGTAAAAGAAAACAAAAATCACATAGAGAATGAGGCTTAAAGCATCTATCATTCGTAAACAGTCTTGGTCATGAAAAGCTACAATTGCATATGTACAGCTCCTCCACCAAATCTATCTGCACAGCTCCTCCACCCACAATATACAGTATATGCACAGCTCCTTCACCCACAGTATACAGTATATGCACAGCTCCTCCACCCACAGTATACAGTATCTGCACAGCTCCTCCACCCACAGTATACAGTATATGCACAGCTCCTCCACCCACAGTATACAATATATGCACAGCTCCTCCACCCACAGTATACAATATATGCACAGCTCCTCCACCCACAGTATACACTATATGCACAGCTCCTTCACCCACAGTATACAGTATATGCACAGCTCCTCCACCCACAGTATATCATATCTGCACAGCTCCTCCACCCACAGTACACAGTATCTGCACAGCTCCTCCACCCACAGTATACAGTATCTGAACAGCTCCTCCACCCAAGGTATACACTATATGCACAGCTCTTTAACCCACGGTATACAGTATATGCACAGCTCCTACACCCACAGTATACACTATATGCACAGCTCCTCCACCCACAGTATACAGTATATGCACAGCTCTCGCACCCACAGTATACACTATATCCACAGCTCCTTCACCCACAGTATACAGTATCTGAACAGCTCCTTAATCCACAGTATACAGTATATGCACAGCTCCTCCACTCACAGAATACAGTATCTGCACTGCTCCTCCACCCACAATATACAGTATATGCACAGCTCCTCCACCCACAATATACAGTATCTGCACAGCTCCTCAACCCACAGTATATACTATATGCACAGCTCCTTCACCCACAGTATACAGTATATGCACAGCTCCTCCACCCACAGTATACAATATATGCACAGCTCCTCCACCCACAGTATACAGTATCTGCACAGCTCCTTCACCCACAGTATACAGTATCTGAACAGCTCCTTAATCCACAGTATACAGTATATGCACAGCTCCTCCACTCACAGAATACAGTATCTGCACTGCTCCTCCACCCACAGTATATGTGCACAGCTCCTCCACCCACAGTATACAGTATATGCACAGCTCCTCCACCCACAGTATACAGTATATGTGTAGTGTACGGGAACTGTAATACCCGTCACTACCAAAGTGTCACTTGGTGTGCTGTCGTCCCTCCTTAGTTATGGAGAAGTTGGTATATGTCAGTTTTATAAATTGTTATGTAATGTAATGTCATGTATTTCCCTGTTACTGTGAAACTTGCATGTACAGGCCTGCAGGGGTGTCATTCCAGCTTCTAGTCGCTAGAGGGAGCTAGAGAGCCCTAGTTTATATAAGGCCCAGACAGGGAAGTAAAAGTCAGTCTAGACCACAGCTCAGAAGTTTCTAGAACCTGAGGAAGTGTCCAGAAGCTGAGAGAGACAGAGGCAAAGATCAGGAAAGCCAGAGGTACTCAGAAAGACAGAGGAGGTACTTATAAAAGCCATAGCCAAGGATATAAAGCCAGAATTAGGTTAATGGGCCTTGGTGAAGAATTGCTGTATTCCAGGATCAGACAGAATTAGAGTGCAAGCTCCTGTGCTGCAAGTCCTGTGTTCAACACTCTGTAATTACCCTGCTTTAACTGAATTGCCTGCATCGACCGAATTGCAAAATCGACTGTATGCTTAGGAACTGCATTTCCAATATTGTCTCTGCTTGCAAAACTACTAAAGTTGGAGTTCTGTTTTAATACTACGTTTCCTCAATTTATTCCTGCATCCGCAAACGGCGTGCCACCGTTTACTTGGCACTGGCGTCACGAACTATTTCTACCTATACCTGCCCTTGCAGAGAGTCAGCTGTACCAGGTTAGTGTCTATTGCACTACATCACCCAGAAACACCTACTACACACAACTTGAGTACGCTGCACCTCTCTTTTGGCGTCACGAACAGGATTCGCACGCTTTCTAGTGCAAGAAGCGTGAACTTTGTGCCTTATACAGTTGCCCTGTGACCAAAGTGACAATTTGCCTGTTTATTGCAAGTGGACTTTGTGGACTGAAAATTCTACCCAAAGTGTACCAAAAAACTCTAAAAAGCGCTGTGCAGTGTTGCGCTACACAGAGGAAGAAAATCGCTGCATTGGAATGTGGTTTTGTGGACTTTTTACAATCCTGCTTGCTGTCAGTGAATGGACAGCGTTTGTACCTAAAGATGGCCGCTGAGCTTGCTGAATTTACTGCTGCGTCACCTTCATCCCGAAAAGGCGGGAAAAATTGGCGCCTTTCTGAGGAAAAAGCGGGAAGAAGGTCAAGGGCAGGCGCCACGGCTTATCTGGACATTTGCATGTCTGCCAGCATGGACACCGCCTTCCATATACTGGAATACCTGGGGGGCGGCTCCCCAATGCAATGGGAGGAGCTGGCTACTCTAATTGATGCGACCCTATCGCTCTCCTCAGAAGGATCGAGCATGTTGGATTGTGAGCAGAGTGTTGCTGCAGCGTCCGCACCTGAAATTTAAAAGATGACTGACATCGGTGTAGAGCTAGAGGAGGCTCCACCGGCCTACGCTCCGGGACCGGAGCAACCCGCCTGCCGCCCAAGGGAGAAAGAACCCGAGTCCTACTATGGCTCGTGGAGGGACTTTTTCCAGCCATCTTTCAAATGGTCCTCCCTGATGGCGGAGATCCGAGAGGCCGCTATAAAGCGGAATACAAAGACTAAAATCGTCTATGAGGAACTAACCAAGACCATACATGAGAAACATACGCACACCCAACCCCGCCTGGAAAGGAGAAAGGGAGTGGTGCTTTCATTTGACAAATCCCGTGGCTACGGGTTTATTCAGGACTATCTAACTGGCAGAGACCTCTATATTAACCGAAGGTCTGTCAAAAGAGACTACCTCCCTTCGTACCAACACAGCCTCCGCGAGGGAGAGGAAGTGGAGTACACCCCTGCCGTGAGCCTACGAGGCCCTTATGCAACTGCCGTGACCCGTCCCAAGCGAGCACCTGAGGACTGGGAGGCAGAAGAAGGAGAAGACTACTCTGGCTGCGAGCGGGAACCTGAACGCTCTCCAGAGCCGGCCCATCACGCCTTTCAGGAGCGGAGCTCCTTCATTGGGCCTAATGTCTTCTGGCAGCCAACCGTGTTGGAGAAATGGGTGAGCCCCTATCCTTCCCCCGAGCTGCCTCGTCGGGAGAAGACAATATCGGAGCTGGAGCAGTTAAAAGGACTTAGTGCTACCTTTCAGAACATCCGGATGGGACGGAGACCAGTCGCATCGCCAGAACCTGCAGAGGCCGAGTCCGCGTCATCGGTGACTGTACCTGCGCCGGCGTCGCCAGCAGAGGACAGCGACTCCGACACAGAGAGCATCGGTGAGCAGATCGTCCGGCTGGAGGAGAAGTTGCGGGAGTTGCGCAGGACATACACCGCCAGGATCCAGACGCCGCCGAGGAAGGATGAGGAAAGGGTGCCTGTCACCACCCGTAAACCGCCTTCTGTTGCCACCGCTCCGTCAGTGTCCCAGACCGGACCCGCGATTGCCGTAAACTGCTGCACCCAGAGCACCGGACCGCTTGCTGCGGCGGTGCCAAGCACGTCACACCCTGCAGTGATCATGCCAGGGCCGGCACGGTCCATCAGAGGGTTCACCCCTAGGCCTATGGGGCCAATACCTATTAGGGGCCCCTTTACTCTACAGCTGCCCCCTGACACTGTTATGTGGGCCCATCCTCCTGTAGAGGACTACTACAGACGATACTTGCCAGCGGAGCCAAGTGATTACAATATTTCACTGTGAATCAGCCTGCTAGGCCTTTGATTGATTTCATCAGAAGTGATGTTCACCCTTTCGGGACAGGGGTCCTATGTTTCCTGGTCCTTTGTTGCGGCTGCCAGTTTGTCCACGGCTCAGTGGTAGGTGTTGACCACTGAAATTACAAAGTCAGCAAGGCCAGGCTTGTTTCCAGGACCTCCTGCCTGCTTTTGCTACCCACGCCAAGTTGTGCCTGTTCCTTTGTTGCACCTTTTACCCTTCACCCCCTTTTCAGGTTGATCAGGGGTATTACAGCACTTGTCTTTGCTGTCCTTTTATTGTGCAACTTCATACTAAGGAACCGTGCCCGGAGACAGACTCAAAAGAACCTGAGCCTCTGAGATTCTTACTCTTTTAAAAGTATTGTGCCCAGAGATGGACTCCACCGCATGAGAGCCTCTGTGATTTAATAAGAAATGACCTGGGTACGGACTCATGTTTGTTCTTTGAGCCTCCAAGAACTTTTATACCGTTTTCTACTGTTTTATCATGGACTTATTCATTGTCATGGACTATCCTGGTTATAATGTTACGCTGTGCCAGGTCAGCTCCCCCGTTCCATTCACTATCCTGAGAGAAGAGAACGACGCCCCTTGTCACTACCCTTCACCTTTGCCAATTGGACCTGATGTAAATGTAAATGCAGATGAATTACATGTATGTATGCCTGCATGTCTCTATTTTCTATTTCAGGTAGAGATTCCAGTTGGGCGACCCATGATGGAGTACGAGGTCGTACTCAGCTTAAAGCAGTGGGGTATGTAGTGTACGGGAACTGTAATACCCGTCACTACCAAAGTGTCACTTGGTGTGCTGTCGTCCCTCCTTAGTTATGGAGAAGTTGGTATATGTCAGTTTTATAAATTGTTATGTAATGTAATGTCATGTATTTCCCTGTTACTGTGAAACTTGCATGTACAGGCCTGCAGGGGTGTCATTCCAGCTTCTAGTCGCTAGAGGGAGCTAGAGAGCCCTAGTTTATATAAGGCCCAGACAGGGAAGTAAAAGTCAGTCTAGACCACAGCTCAGAAGTTTCTAGAGCCTTAAGAAGTGTCCAGAAGCTGAGAGAGACAGAGGCAAAGATCAGGAAAGCCAGAGGTACTCAGAAAGACAGAGGAGGTACTGATAAAAGCCATAGCCAAGGATATAAAGCCAGAATTAGGTTAATGGGCCTTGGTGAAGAATTGCTGTATTCCAGGATCAGACAGAATTAGAGTGCAAGCTCCTGTGCTGCAAGTCCTGTGTTCAACACTCTGTAATTACCCTGCTTTAACTGAATTGCCTGCATCGACCGAATTGCAAAATCGACTGTATGCTTAGGAACTGCATTTCCAATATTGTCTCTGCTTGCAAAACTACTAAAGTTGGAGTTCTGTTTTAATACTACGTTTCCTCAATTTATTCCTGCATCCGCAAACGGCGTGCCACCGTTTACTTGGCACTGGCGTCACGAACTATTTCTACCTATACCTGCCCTTGCAGAGAGTCAGCTGTACCAGGTTAGTGTCTATTGCACTACATCACCCAGAAACACCTACTACACACAACTTGAGTACGCTGCATATGCACAGCTCCTCCACCCACAATATACAGTATATGCACAGCTCCTCCACCCACAGTATACAGTATCTGCACAGCTCCTCCACTCACAGAATACAGTATCTGCACTGCTCCTCCACCCACAGTATACAGTATATGCACAGCTCCTCCACCCACAATATACAGTATATGCACAGCTCCTCCACCCACAGTATACAGTATATGCACAGCTCCTCCACCCACAATATCCAGTATATGCACAGCTCCTCCACCGACAGTATACACTATATGTTCACAGCTACTCCACCCACAGTATACAATATATGCACAGCTCCTCCACCCACAGTATACAGTATATGCACAGCTCCTCCACCCACAGTATACAATATATGCACAGCTCCTCCACCCACAATATACAGTATATGCACAGCTCCTCCACCCACAGTATACACTATATGTTCACAGCTACTCCACCCACAGTATACAATATATGCACAGCTCCTCCACCCACAGTATACAGTATATGCACAGCTCCTCCACCCACAGTATACAATATATGCACAGCTCCTCCACCCACAGTATACAATATATGCACAGCTCCTCCACCCACAGCATACACTATATGCACAGCTCCTTCACCCACAGTATACAGTATCTGCACAGCTCCTCCACCCACAGTATACAGTATCTGCACAGCTCCTCCACCCACAGTACACAGTATCTGCACAGCTCCTCCACCCACAGTATACAGTATCTGAACAGCTCCTCCACCCACGGTATACACTATATGCACAGCTCTTTAACCCACGGTATACAGTATATGCACAGCTCCTCCACCCACAGTATAGAAAATCTGCCTAGCTCCTCCACCCACAGTATACACTATATGCACAGCTCCTCCACCCACAGTATACACTATATGCACAGCTCCTCCACCCACAGTATACAGTATATGCACAGCTTCTCCACCCACCGCATACAGTATATGCAAACTCCTTCACCCACAGTATACAGTATCTGCACAGCTCCTCCACCCACAGTATACAGTATATGCACAGCTCCTCCACCCACAGTATACAGTATCTGCACAGCTCCTTCACCCACAGTACACAGTATATGCACAGCTCCTTCACCCACAGTACACAGTATCTGCACAGCTCCTCCACCCACAGTATATACTATATGCACAGCTCCTTCACCCACAGTATACAGTATATGCACAGCTCCTCCACCCACAGTATACAATATATGCACAGCTCCTCCACCCACAGTATACAGTATCTGCACAGCTCCTTCACCCACAGTATACAGTATCTGCACAGCTCCTCCACCCACAGTATATACTATATGCACAGCTCCTTCACCCACAGTATACAGTATATGCACAGCTCCTCCACTCACAGAATACAGTATCTGCACTGCTCCTCCACCCACAGTATACAGTATCTGCACAGCTCCTCCACCCACAGTATACAGTATCTGCACAGCTCCTCCACCCACAGTATACAGTATATGCACAGCTCCTTAACCCACAGTATACAGTATATGCACAGCTCCTCCACTCACAGAATACAGTATCTGCACTGCTCCTCCACCCACAGTATACAGTATCTGCACAGCTCCTCCACCCACAGTATACAGTATCTGCACAGCTCCTTCACCCACAGTATACAGTATCTGCACTGCTCCTCCAACCACAGTATACAGTATCTGCACAGATCTCGCACCCACAGTATACAGTATCTGCACAGCTCCTCCACCCACAGTATACAGTATATGCACAGCTCCTCCACTCACAGAATACAGTATCTGCACTGCTCCTCCACCCACAATATACAGTATATGCACAGCTCCTCCACCCACAATATACAGTATCTGCACAGCTCCTCCACCCACAGTATATACTATATGCACAGCTCCTTCACCCACAGTATACAGTATATGCACAGCTCCTCCACCCACAGTATACAATATATGCACAGCTCCTCCACCCACAGTATACAGTATCTGCACAGCTCCTTCACCCACAGTATACAGTATCTGAACAGCTCCTTAATCCACAGTATACAGTATATGCACAGCTCCTCCACCCACAGTATACAGTATCTGCACAGCTCCTCCACCCACAGTATACAGTATCTGAACAGCTCCTTAATCCACAATATACAGTATATGCACAGCTCCTCCACTCACAGAATACAGTATCTGCACTGCTCCTCCACCCACAGTATACACTATATGCACAGCTCCTCCACT
This sequence comes from Bufo bufo, assembly GCF_905171765.1. Lineage (NCBI taxonomy): Eukaryota > Metazoa > Chordata > Amphibia > Anura > Bufonidae > Bufo > Bufo bufo. The sequence continues at coordinate 93,644,409 of NC_053392.1, read as the reverse complement.
CACAGAATACAGTATCTGCACAGCTCCTCCACCCACAGTATACACTATATGCACAGCTTCTCCACTCACAGAATACAGTATCTGCACAGCTCCTCCACCCACAGTATACAGAATATGCACAGCTCCTTCACCCACAGTATACAGTATCTGCACAGCTCCTCCACCCACAGTATATACTATATGCACAGCTCCTTCACCCACAGTATACAGTATATGCACAGCTCCTCCACTCACAGAATACAGTATCTGCACTGCTCCTCCACCCACAGTATACAGTATCTGCACAGCTCCTCCACCCACAGTATACAGTATATGCACAGCTCCTTAACCCACAGTATACAGTATATGCACAGCTCCTCCACTCACAGAATACAGTATCTGCACTGCTCCTCCACCCACAGTATACAGTATCTGCACAGCTCCTCCACCCACAGTATACAGTATCTGCACAGCTCCTTCACCCACAGTATACAGTATCTGCACTGCTCCTCCACCTACAGTATACAGTATCTGCACAGCTCTCGCACCCACAGTATACACTATATCCACAGCTCCTTCACCCACAGTATACAGTATCTGAACAGCTCCTTAATCCACAGTATACAGTATATGCACAGCTCCTCCACTCACAGAATACAGTATCTGCACTGCTCCTCCACCCACAGTATACACTCTATGCACAGCTCCTTCACCCACAGTATACAGTATATGCACAGTTCCTTAACCCACAGTATACAGTATATGCACAGCTCCTCCACCCACAGTATACAGTATCTGCACAGCTCCTCCACCCACAGTATACAGTATATGCACAGCTCCTCCACCCACAGTATACAGTATCTGCACAGCTCCTTCACCCACAGTATACAGTATCTGCACTGCTCCTCCACCTACAGTATACAGTATCTGCACAGCTCTCGCACCCACAGTATACACTATATCCACAGCTCCTTCACCCACAGTATACAGAATATGCACAGCTCCTTCACCCACAGAATACAGTATCTGCACAGCTCCTCCACCCACAGTATACAGAATATGCACAGCTCCTTCACCCACAGTATACAGTATCTGCACAGCTCCTCCACCCACAGTATATACTATATGCACAGCTCCTTCACCCACAGTATACAGTATATGCACAGCTCCTCCACTCACAGAATACAGTATCTGCACTGCTCCTCCACCCACAGTATACAGTATCTGCACAGCTCCTCCACCCACAGTATACAGTATCTGCACAGCTCCTCCACCCACAGTATACAGTATATGCACAGCTCCTTAACCCACAGTATACAGTATATGCACAGCTCCTCCACTCACAGAATACAGTATCTGCACTGCTCCTCCACCCACAGTATACAGTATCTGCACAGCTCCTCCACCCACAGTATACAGTATCTGCACAGCTCCTTCACCCACAGTATACAGTATCTGAACAGCTCCTTAATCCACAGTATACAGTATATGCACAGCTCCTCCACTCACAGAATACAGTATCTGCACTGCTCCTCCACCCACAGTATACACTATATGCACAGCTCCTTAACCCACAGTATACAGTATATGCACAGCTCCTTCACCCACAGTATACAGTATATGCACAGTTCCTTAACCCACAGTATACAGTATATGCACAGCTCCTCCACCCACAGTATACAGTATCTGCACAGCTCCTCCACCCACAGTATACAGTATATGCACAGCTCCTTAACCCACAGTATACAGTATATGCACAGCTCCTTCACCCGCAGTATACAGTATATGCACAGCTTCTTACCCTACAGTATACAGTATATGCACAGCTCCTCCACCCACAGTATACAGTATCTGCACAGCTCCTCCACCCACAGTATACAATATATGCACAGCTGCTCCACCCACAGTATACAGTATCTGCACAGCTCCTCCACCCACAGTATACAGTATCTGCACAGCTCCTCCACCCATAATATACAGTATCTGCACAGCTCCTCCACCCATAGTATACAGTATCTGCACAGCCAGGGCGGTTTGAAGGAATTTGGGGGCCCCAAGCAAAATAGACATGGAGGCCCCCCCTCCACGCCCTCCCCAACTTACGCACGCAAAGCCTACAGGAACCACAGTATAGCCATAAAGTTTAAGTTCACCCACACTTTATATAAATAAAAAAGGAGGTTTACAGTGCAAATACTGCTGTTGAAATTTGAACAGTGCCATCCACAGATTCCCCCTCCCCTAAACAGTGCCATGATGGCACTGTTTAGGGGAGGGGGGATCTGTGGATGGCACTGTTTAGGGGGGATCTGTGGATGGCACTGTTTAGGGGGGATCTGTGGATGGCACTGTTTAGGGGGATCTGTGGATGGCACTGTTTAGGGGAGGGGGGATCTGTGGATTGCACTGTAGGGGGATCTGTGGATGGCACTGCCATTCACAGATCCCCCTACAGTGCCATCCACAGATCCCCCTCCCCGACGCTCACAGCAGTATATTTATAAACTAATCAGTAACTACTTTAACTTTAATCATTGCTCATTGCTGAGCTCTTTACTTGGATTATTTGGATATCTTACTTTGTCTTAGCTCCGGTAATAGCAGGCAGTGCGGGGGGCGGCGCTCACTCACTGACGTCATGCGCCTGCGCCGCCTAGTGGGAGGAGCAGGCGCGTGACGTCAGTGAGTGAGCGCCGCCCCCCGCACTGCCTGCTATTACCGGAGCTAAGACAAAGAAAGTAAGATATCCAAATAATCCAAGTAAAGAGCTCAGCAATGAGCAATGATTAAAGTTAAAGTAGTTACTGATTAGTTTATAAATATACTGCTGTGAGCGTCGTGGCCCTGTATATTCTAACCCCCAGGCAAGCGTCCCTGTCACCATGGGAACGCCTGGGGGTTAGAATATACCATCGGATTTGAGTTTTTACGATCTCACTGAGCTCGTAAAACTCAGATCCGATGGTATATTCTAACCCCCAGGCAAGCGTCCCCGTTAGAATATACCATCGGATCTTCTGAGTTACTCAGCCTTAAAGAAAGCAAAACAAGCACCGGCTCTGCTTGGCTCCGGGCCAGCTCGGGGCCCCAAGCAATTGCGGGGCCCCAAGCAATTGCTTGTTTTGCCTGTCTGTTAGCGACTGGCCTGTGCACAGCTCCTCCACCCACAGTATACAGTATATTTGCACAGCTCCTAGAAGCAGTTAATAGTGCAACACACTGATGGGCCCATAAACAGACATGGATGAAAGTAGACTTGCATGTAGCTTCCCTGCATTGCTTGCACTTCTCTGTGCTCCTTCACACTGGCACTCGTTGCTGCGGGGCTGGAAGAGGCAATTTACACATCCCTTTTACTGGTACCAGCACTGGTGAGGACAGGACACAGCAGCTCTGTAATCTGCTTGTCCTGTCTGGGATGCGGTGCTCAGCTGCTTGACCTGCTTTAAGGGCCCAGGATAACTACAGGACGTTCTTCATAGACCCTTACTGAGCCACCATTGGGGGGCTGCCGGCTCATTCACCTACACAAGACTGGCAATAAATGGAGCTGCTAATTATATGTTTAGTGTGTCTCTTGCTAAACTCATACAGAGCTGCCTAGCATCTCCACACTGGTGGCTCACTGCAGAGCAATGGAGAAAGTGCTGGCCAGAGGTTCGGGGCAAAATGCTTGTAATCCGGGGCCTAGGCCCTGGATCTAGGTGCCTAGCGACGGCCCTGCTTTTAACTACACACACAAACAACAAATAAAATAGACCCATATGAAGCTGGGCCCTTCTGCTACTTTTTTTAAAATAATTTTTATTATATTAGGTGCTACAAAGTAAAGAGATTATTATCTTTACAGTCCAACTCCCGTCATCATAAAATGCAATTTTCCACCCTCTTCCCTGTACTGATGGCTTGTTTCACTGATAATCTTACCAGAGTTCACTGCCAGAGAGTGCTCCATAAGCAGAACAGCCATCAAAGAATGCCCCACAAAGACTGCTGTGAGGTTCGGGGGGTGAGGTTCGGGGGTGGCCTTTACGCCCAGTTTAATGCCAGAGCATGTCCTATAAACAGTGCAGATACCAGAGTGTGCCTCACAATTGGCTAGTCTTCCAGTTCCTATGCTCTACCCAGAAATATTTAATGTCATACATTTTAAACTTCACTGAAAGTCTGTTTATCCCTACTGAGATGCATGTTTTCACTATGTCAGCATCTACTGGCAGGGTGGCCCTAGTTATTTTGCTATTAAGATCATCTTTCAGAGTTCCATTTAGGATTCCCAAGTCCTGAGCTATCATCACTGGTAGCGTTCTGCTACAAAGTAATGAGATAAAGTGTGGTGCAGTCAGAGGGGGAAGGGGATGTAACATGACTTAGGCTCTCTTTGGAAATAATGGGGTGTAATTAGTAGTCAGTTCTAGGATTTAGGATATTAGAGCCTCAGAGGGATAAATTAATTGGTTCACAGGGGAGTCTCCTCATAAGTCATCGATCTGAAATATTGTACAAGTCACTTGTAAGAAAAAGAGACAGAAGATCTTTGGCCGTCCAGTTGTTGCCGACCCGTGTCTCTAGCTGTTCAGACAATCTCCTATGCTCTGGGGAGGGCCAAACCTTTGCATTTCAGTTTCAGCTCGCTTGTCATTGATGAGCTATATCTAATGTAAGTGGCATGTTAAAAATGTTATCCAATTTAAGAAAATGTCAAATGTTGACCAGAAAAATAAAACCCAAATGTTGGATAGTTTCGAAAGGGATACAAAACTATGCTGCTTAACTAGCGATGAGTGAAACAATTCTATAGAATTAAAATTCAAGCTGATTTTATTTGTGTTTTAAATTTCAATTCTATAGAATCAGAATTTCTAGTAATTCGATTTGGGAGAATATTTGAAGAAAGCGAGAAAGAAAGAGAGATCAGAATGTCTCCACAGTTTTCATGAAGATCAAAGCACTTTTTATTCTGTTAGAATTGATTCAGGTCCGAATTTAATCACCCACTCATTTTGCACGAATTGGACCCGAAACAAAGTTTTAGACATTCGCTTACCACTACTGTTAACTATTATGGAAAAAGTCAAGCTGAAGGTATGGAAAGGGTAATGTGACAACAAGTAAATACAATGATCATCCTTCCTGTGGCATGTCTACTACATCTTATTAAGAGCAAATAAGATACTGTATATGCCTATGAAGCGATTTGCTCCTAAAAAACTGAGAAAGTAATAAAAACATATTGAACACTATTTTGAAGTGTGTAGAAGCTCCAATTAACCATTAGGTAATATAGACATCATAGGGTGGGGTTCCCCACTTAAGACACCAGACCCAGTGATTATGCATTACATGAAGGGCCATTCATGTGAATGGCCAGCAGGTAGTGTGGCATCTCCTCTGCAGCGGCTTTTGTGGCTGCCCACCAGGTTTAGAGAAACCCACGGTGATGGGTTGATCACTATACCAGCTACTTTTTGAAAATGAGTTGTTTTTTTCTGATGACTTTTATCTTTAATAAAGGATTTTCTCATTTGGCAGACCTCTCAAATGAAATCCTGGCCTATTTGGAGTTTTGTTAAGTAGTCCTATAAATTCTGTATACAGTCGCCTTTTTAGTTGGTATATAACGTAAGCCCGCCAGAAATAAGAGGGTACAATTGCCCTAGAAATAAACATCTGATGGGAGCTGTAATATTATATTTGCATTTGGAACACTCAGTGGGAAAAGGGCAAAGCTATACTGTATGTACTGTATATTCCATGAAATTAATGATTTCCCCACTAGTAAATTGTATGTTCTATTGAAAACAGCACATCTATTTAGGGGATTCAATAATTTTGCAAGGCATTATATTTATAGTCAATATTTATAAATCCATATAATTAAAGCTAATCTGTACATTACTGGCCAGACTATGATAGCATTCCCCTATTCAGGGAAATGGTTAAGGGCCCTGAACTTCCTTTTATCAATAGCTCACCAAATGTAGACAATAGGCAAGTGTCATGTTTCCTCCCATGCATACCCACTGTGTTTTAAATTAAGTTGTATAATATGATCTTTATCTCAAGCCCACTACACATATTTCGGGTCCATGGGGGAATGATATGCTAACTGCAGCCCTTGCACTTACACTTTATGTGAAAATCGGGGGCATCAAGATGGGAACTGTATACTGTGGGTGTAGGAGCTATGGATATACTGTATACTGTGGGTGGAGGAGCTATGGATATACTGTATACTGTGGGTGGAGGAGCTGTGTATATACTGTATACTGTGGGTGTAGGAGCTATGGATATACTGTATACTGTGAAAACACATTTCCCATTAAGATATTTATATAGCATGGGTCAGATGACCACTACTTGATCAGATATAAAGCTGGCCAATTAAAGGAAACATGAGTAATCAATGTTATCATTGACACCTGGTGTTAACATAGTATTCAACGTATAGATTCTTTTTGTTTCAAGATTTTGTCAAAATCCCCTTCCCTAATACAGTGTTTAATTGTCTCAATCATTGAGAATTGTAATCTGTTCGAATCTTACGAGTGGTTTGTCACGTTGGTTTGAATATCGTCAACATGTTCTAATATCCTTTTCTTGAAGGCTCTACGCGTCTTACCGTCATACCTACTGCCGCACTCACATTGTGTCAAATAAACCAGACCTACAGTATTGCAGTTCGCAAATGTACGTGCAGTGTCTTTTCTTTTCTGGTTACTGTCAGAAAAGGTGTTGCCTACTTTAATGAAGGGACAGGCCTTACATCTACCACACTTGTGGGTACTGCTTCTCCTGTCCGTCAACCAGGTTTTTTGTACAGTAGGTGACTCAAAATGACTATGCCTAAGTGCATCTCATAGGCTACGTCCACGTCTGAAGGTTATAGCTGGATATTCTGGGAGAATGTTAGTTAGATCTGGGTCAGTTTTGAGGAGGGACCAATAACATCCCAGAATTTCCCGAACTCTGTAGGCTTCTGTATCAAACGTGCCGATAACCCTAATAATTTTCTGTGGCCCTTCCTTTCTCCCTTTCGCTTGGAGTAGTGTGGATCTGTTAACATGGTTCCAAGCCTGATACAGGCAGGAGTATGAGTACCCTCTCTCTTTAAAGTGGTGGAATAGTGATGAGGGCTGCCTGGTGAACTCTGTGTGGTCTGAATAATTTCTGTGGACCCTCAGGAATTGTCCCTTCGGGATCCCTCTTTTAAGTGGTTTAGGATGGAAGCTGTCCCATCTAAGTAAACTGTTAGTGGATGTTTTTTTTACGAAAGAGTTTAGTATTTAGGACGTTATTTTCTCCTTTCTGGATTTGTACAAGTAGAAATGTTATTGTGTCTTTTACATTTGTCAATTGAGCCAGTACTCATATGTAGCTGATTTGTTAAGGATTTTTAGTGTTAATTCCAAAGTAAAGTTCTATACAATGTGAGTGAATGGGGACTAACTCACACAAACCTAACTCACAATCTGCTGGGAAAGTCTACATAGGTCAAAACCTATTGGATTGTTAAACTAAATGCTGATTGCCGATAAGAACAAGCTGTTATTGCTCATGAAAATTGCATTTATATGTTCCAATAATCAAGTTTCTTCATAACTACGATAATATTTGTGATCGCTTGCCTTTCTCTCATGCTCTTTCCATTAAAATGACAGATTCTGAATTACAAAGTGAAAGTACTGCTGAGAAATGATGATTTTATGTCAGCATAAAAGAAGCAATCAGCGACAAACAATTATAACCAATCACCAAACAAGCAAATATCACTCAGAGCTCATGTCTGCACCGCACATTGATTGGGAAGGTTCATTTGATCTGAAAATCTTTCAGGCAGTTATCACCCCATGTTAAAGCTCCTTAAAGGTAGTCTTTCACCAGGAGATCTCTTTCTTGATTGGTCACCAGGAGATCTCCGTCTTGACTGGTCACCAGGAGATCTCCTTTTTGATTGACAGGACCAGGTTCCTGCATAGTCATCTCACCTGGCCTCGAAGGAGAAGTAAGGAATGGCACAGGAAGCAGGAAGAGCAAGGGTGTAAAGAGTAGCTTGGACCCACCTTCTGGACTCCCTTTTAAGTGCACGCTGGGTAAATGTACATCCAGGTGATGAGGACCCCTGGAGCTCTCCTCACCTCCTTTGTGCTATGGACTGCTCAGTCCTTCCTCGCTCCAAATGCTGTAGTATGCTTTGTATAATGTGTGTTGGTATTCTTACTCTTCTTAGGTTTCAACTATAATATTCAAAAAGAGCCTGAAATAATTCTGAGGGATAATGTGCCTAAATTTATATAAAATACCTATAAAATAATATTTAATGATTTTTGTGCAGCACTAAAAACAACCATGTGGTTTAGGGAAGGAAACTGTCAGTAGTAAGACAAGGGTTGAAGCAGCAACACAGGAGCTGAAATTTAGCTTTTTAAAATGGAATAAGGAAATTAAAGAAAAAGGAAGGTAAAAAGGAATGCATCATAAAAGTAGACATAATCTTTAAATCAATTATGTTCATTAAAAATATATTTTATTTCACTGTCCATATACTGTAGACAGAATGTTAAAGTATTCCAATTTCCACACTAGAGCACACATTTAAAAACCTCAACGTTTTCTGTTTTTGCTGCTGACTTGTCTGCCTTGCTGTGTAGGCTGGTACAGAGTAAACAGAGGATCGGGGATTTTAAGAAGACCTGTCCCTTCTCCTGACATGTCTGCATTTCCCATGTAATAACAATTCTGGAGCATCTATTCTTATGACTCTATGTTGTGCCATTCCTCTATTATTCCAATTAAAAGTTTATGAATGAATAGCCAGAAGTCTGCAATAAAGGTCCAATGGGGTGTTATCATCTTTATTATACTACACCCTTTAAGGGGACCTGTCATTACAAAATGTGGTGGTGTTTAAATATATAAATTACACGTTTTACTGAATCTTTTTTTACAAGAAAACTAAATATCAATCAGCTCAGCTTCTCCTGCTTTATAACATGCTGCATTGCATTTTGTGGTGACAGGTTCCCTTTAACTATAAATTATACAGATGCAGATGTCTATCTTTTCCTCTGTACAGCAGTTACACCATTCACCCAGAAGGAACTGCTTCGGAACAGATGTCTCTTCAGCACCAAAGATGCTGACACATTTTTTTTTTTTTTTAATGGTACATTGCAAAAAACAAAACAAAAAAAAACACTTTAATACTTTTAATTTAACAAGAAATTATTTTTCAATTTTAAAAAAAACGAGTATTCCTTGCAAATGAGATTATGTGTTATTTCTGTGTCTACTGACTGGTAGAGCACTAGATAGGAAATTGTTCCCTGAGGTTTCTGCAGAGATCACAGATATTATTTATTCAAAATTATAGAAAATATCAAAACAAAAATTACAGTGCATAAACCATAGGTGTGACATAGGGTAACTGCAAAAGGCTAAATTGTTGTAATGTATCGTTAAGTGCAATGTTCTTATTCACCGTGTTTGTTTTACCTGGACTAAACCCCTTAGGCTGCCAGGAGATGGACCTGGGTCTGCCCCCTGCTTAGGGAGAAGGTTATTGTTCTGTGCTAGCTGAGAAAAAGAGAGGACGTATATGTGCTTACTTCTTATAACTAGACAGAGAATTATCACCTCTGAGGTTTCTACACCTAAAAAACATCTGACTGCTACATTAAAGTTCTCCAGAAAGAGAAGTTAGAAGGTCCAGATTCTACAAGGCTCTGCATTGGAGTCAGTCTATACTAGTCTATGGCATAAAGAGAGACCTTGCTGCGGAGAGAGGGAATACTGCTAACACAACCTTCCACACTTTGAGATGCTTTGACCAGCCATATCTTAACTCATTAACCCTCAGCCAGGGAATTACATAGGCCTCTACTAAGAACCTCATTGGCAGCCTTACGTTCTGCAGGGGGGAGACTTTGGATAAACATAAAGCAGGAGTACCACGACTCCCATCATCCCAGCTATCCATACATTGCTGCTAGGAAAGATTTACATTATGAACTACTCGGAACTGTTCCTTGATACTGTTGGGTGTACTACTACTCCTATTCTGCCCTTCGTTAAAGAGAGGCTTATTTATTTACTACCATTGTCCTAGTAGTACTGACTCCTCAACCATCATCCAGCCACTTCATCTCCACTCCTGTCTTACAGTCTTTCAAAACACCTAACAACAAGGTTGCCCCAATCATCAGCAGTAAGGAGCCCCAACATCAGGGTGCGCCCTCCTGTCACTTCACTGCCCTGGGAGGCATCGGCATCAGGACTGCCACTGTGATTATTGTGTACAGCTACCATTTCCAGAGTTACTATCACTCCCATCCTCCACTCCCTTCTCCTGGGCTCGCTGCAGAAGCAGTCATTGTTTCATAGTGCTATGTAAAATGTTAACACAGACATCCCATGCATCACAAAACCTGGCAGTATCAGGTCCATCCAGTGCTACTCTGGCAACACTAATTCCTTCTCCTTGATGAAAGGCAAGGTCAAAGGATCAATGAGAACTTGGCAGTTTTTCCACAGTGTTTCTGACCCAGTCATTTTTCATAATGGCAACAATAACTAAAGCCAACTAATATTGGCAAGAGCACCTGATAACCCTCTGGCAAGTATTCTTACCAGCCTCGCTAGCATATAGAAATCCAGCTGGGGCATGAGAAAAGCCATTTGGAGTTTTGACGCAAGTATGGAGGATAATCTGGCTTTACAGGAGAACACTTTTCTTTTGCTTATGTAGTGTCCACGTATTCTACAGCACTGTTCACAGACTGACATCACTCACATCAGTTTCTTTCTCAACTGGAACTCCCAATCCAATTTCCATAGGATAGCCAAACACATAAGACAGCTGCTGGCCAACAGCTACTTCTCACAACTCCCCTAATTGAGGGGAGGGAGAAAAGCCCCTGAGAACAAAAAGATTGGGCAGTTCAGTTTGGGGAGTCAAGAAACATCATAAATATTAGGCCAGGTTCATATCTGCGTTGATCTTTCTGTTCTTCTGACCCAGAAAATCACAGAAAACAAAAAATGGTGCACTAACATAGCAGATGCAAGCATTATATATGGACTAAGCTCTCACTCTGACATGATAAAATCAGAGACTCTCAGCCAATATATTTTGATCAAAACACATCTGTGCCCGCCTACCTGCGTCAAGGTGGTCTCGGTCAGGCAGGTCCTACTCTATACCTTCCTATGCTGTTGGGCATCTACGTTCAAAAGAGGAGACTCCTAGTCACCTCTGTGTGCATCCAGCAACCAATGAGAGGAGGAGCAATCACAGCTATATGTACCACTTAATCAAGACTGACTATAAGATAGGAGGGGCAAAAGTGCACCAGAATGCAGCTCCCCAAAAAAAAATAGAAGCTAATTCACACCTGAAGGTGCCACTCCCTCAAGTGTATACTACAAACTAAACAGAAATCACAGAAAAAAGATTAAAAAAACAAAGATAAAAACATCCTGCACAATATGATAAATAAATATGCGGATGTCCTTGGCTACATTTAGCAAGAAAATCACAGAAAACAAAAAATAATGCACTAACATAGCAGATGCACGCACTATATATGGAATCAATGAATTTTGATCAAAACACCTGTGCCCGCCTACCCTCGCCAAGGTGGTCTCCGTCAGGCAGGTCCTACTCTATACCTACCTATGCCATTGGGCATCTACATTCAACCCATTTGACCCATCAGAAGAACAGAAAAATGAAAAAGAACAGATCCATTTCTTTTCAGCATCAGTTTGCGTCAGCTTGTGTGAGTTATTTTTTATATGAAAAAAAGGCCTGTATTTTTTACTTTTTCTCCCTTCAAAAATAACTGATGTTTGATGAAACACAAATTGAAACAAACTGATGCTCAAAAAAGATGAATATGCTATTTTTAATTTTTCTGTTGGATCAAAAGAATGGAAAGCTCAACTTGGCCTAAGATGGTAGCTCCTGCCAAAGTTGGTGGGATCAGTAGACATTTATCCAATGTGTATGGCTATCTTCACACACTAGGGCCTTTTTCTTAGGAAACCAATTAACTTATCAGTACGTTTTTGGACTGTGAGAAAAAAATATGAAAACCAAGAGTAAATGTACCAATCACAGGGAGAACACACAAATGAGTTGCAAATATTACTGTACACTAGACACTACCCTAAGCATTAACAGCGAGTTGGGTTCAGCTACAGACCAGTGACACAGCTATAGTGGAAGCAAGGGAAGCAGCTGCTATGGTGCCCAAACTCACATGGGGCCCACCCAGGACTAAAAGATTTTATTGTCAGGGGTCCTTCAAAAGTATTATACAATGACATTTTATACAGAGACATGACATACAGCATATACGTTTAGGAAAAGGATGCTGGACCTCATCTGAGAGAGTGATCCTGACTAGCAACAGGACTACGGTAGGTGGTTGCAAAAAAGTTGCTGGGTGGTGTTGGGGGAATTCAAAAATTTGCTTTGGGGCCCAGTCATCTCTGGTAACATCACTGCTACAGCCTTGGTCACATCAATTTTTTTTGCCCTTAATGGCAAAGCTAAAAATGAGTTTATCAGTGCACCTCCTGCATGGTGCTACTGTAAGGCTGCACACCATGCCAGAATAAAATTGTGCAGCAAGGAATAAATGAAAATATGTAAAAAGCAAGCCTACAGCATGTAGATGACATCTATCAATGGGGTAGATGAATAATGTCTGTAAAACTGACATCTTTTACAAGCGCATATCCTAATAACAACACCGCTTTTTAACAAGGTCGGCCCAGAGATTAACTGATTACTGCAGTACCAACTTTTAGACCGTACAACCCCCACCCCCCTTACCACATTCACACATCAGTTATTATTTGCAGTTGACCATACATGGTCTATAGGTTGACATGTAGCATTACATGCTGGTCAGTCCAAAGAATGCCTGAAAAGCTCAGCAGAGTCTATCCATAAGAGGTGCAGAGGTAGAAGTCACACACACCATCTTTCCACCCTTCACAGAAGACACCAGCATGATAACTAGTAATCTGGTAATTGTAGGTCCTGTTCATATTTTGCATTAGGGCCCAGGAGTAGAGCTGAGTGAATTCATTTGGTTCCAATCGAATCTGACCCCAATCAGAATTTCTGGTGATTCGATCAGTGTCAATTTCTTAAAATGGCGTCAGTCATGCATTTTTTTTCAAATCAGAAGACAGGAAAGAAGAAGAAGGATCATATGACCTCAGAAGGTGTTTGTGAGTACATCCCTGCAGGCATTTGCTGGTAGAAAGCTTAAATGTAAATCTTTAAAAATCGGTGCATTTTTAAAGATACTTTTTGTTACCACCGGCTACTATCCATTTACCCATAGCCATATATGTCACTGTCACTTTAAGATGACTAATCATACCCTGGCATTAAAGAGCTTTAACTGATGCTCCCAATGGAAAGAATACAGGCACTTTGTATAACACCTCTTGCATAATATAGCTACTCTTGAGTAGACATGACTGATTACCCCTCCCTTTCTTTCATTTTCTTTTTTATTCTTTTGGAATTTTCGTATACATTACTGTTCTATATGTATTGCCATATACATGAATATCTATTGTCAAATGTATGCCTATTGTATACCTTAAGGTATTCCATGGTCACTCTCATGTTTATTATTGACCAAAAACAATAAAAATTGTTAAAGAAAAAAAAAAAAAAGAGAGCTTTAACTGAGTTGCATACAGGAGACTTCAGAGCTTCACCCACAACTTGTCAGGGCAATTCAAGATACAACCCGGACCACAGGGCAAACTGGTCTTTTTTGTGACCATGGCTAATACAAGGGTGTCTCAAAGCAGGGAATCCGCTCTGTGAGGCTCATAAGGTAAATGAAAGAGTTGTCTTATTCAGAATTCTCTTTAAATAAATCCTGTCCACAACCCTTCTGTTTCTCGTCTTCTCCTCAAGGATGCAGTCTCGTCTTGATTTCTGCCTGCTCCGAGCACTCTTTTTTGGAGTAGCCAGAGCATCTGGATATTGAAAACACTGTCATTTAGTTCTTATAATAGACGCTCTGCAGCTGAGATACAGTATATGATATACATTTCAGCTGCTGCAGAACCTCTTTTTGAAGAGAACCAATAGAATATTCTCATGTAATTACTGTGCTATCTGCATATTCCATTACGACATACCCTACTCAGTTCTCCTTCATTTAAGTATCTATTGCTTTCTTAATTTCTTTATATTGAGTGAATAATGTATTTTTTCCCCCCTAATTTTTTGGAGTGTAGTCCACAAAAGATTAATTCATGTGTCAATAAATCATGTGTAAAAAAAATAATATGATATCAGCAGTAGAGGATGAGGGCAAGTATAATAGGACATTCCTCTTATTGGAGCAATTTCTACCTCCCTCTGACCATCATCTTTCTATACATAAACCCCGCGGTGTGATTCTACTGATGCCTGGTGGTTAGATTATTTCTTAAATAGAAAATAAACTTGGATTTTGCATTAAAAAAATTATAATGATCAATGTTTAATTCCCCAAAAGACTCATTAATAAAAGAAAATTAGTTTCAAAGTGAATTATAAACCAGTTTTTTGTGTGAGCTATAATTATATCTATGAGATTTATGAAATCAGCTACAGCAATGTGAGGGAAAGATTTACTTTATATTTAATTATTCTTTACATCTAAGATCGGTATTTAAGGCATATTTATTGTAAAATAAATGTAGATAGAATAGATTTATTGTAGATAGATAGATAGATAGATAGATAGATTGGTAGAGAGATAGATAGATAGATAGATAGATAGATAATAGATAGATAGATAGATAGATAGATAGATAGATAGATAGATAGATAGATAAAGAATTGGGCTGCTGGATTTCAACATGCCGAACCGTTCTGTTCTTAGTCATGATAAATAACCGCCAGAGATGTTTAGCAGCGTTACTACTTTCTCCTCATTAAGAAAACATGATTGCTCAGTGAGTCCAGCCTGTATGGACGTAGGGTCAAGGGAGATAGATGTCAGCCAAATTAGCTTTCAGTTGACAGCTGTCAGTTGGTCCACCAGACGAAGGGTCCATTCACACGTCCGTTATAACACTCCGTTTCCGTTCCGAATGAAATCGGAACGGTTTTTCCGATCCATTAATTTCAATTGCCTCTGCAAAAATGCGGACACCAATCATAGTGCTGTCCGAATCACGGAATCCGTTCCGTTTTCCTATTTTTGAGTATGCGGATCCTGAAAAAAATTTGAGCTTGTCCTACTTTCTGTCCGTTTTTCGGGTCCGTTGTCCATTCAAGTCAATGGATCCGCATAAATGTGGATGACATGCACAAAACCATCCGAATGTCATCAAATTTGCGGATCCGTTGACAGGAAAAATAAATAAAAATTAAGCCCAGCCCTCTGTGCCTGTGGTGAGAGAAGTTCAGCTCATCTTCTGCTCTCCTGCTCTCCTGCAAAATGGCATATGAAGTGGACCGATTGATCACTATGATCCAGGAACGGCCCTCTCTATGGGATACCAGACAAGAGGAATACCAAAAGAGGTCGCTAAAGGACCGGTGTTGAGAGGAAATTGGCCATGAACTTTTTCCATCCTCCTGGGACTCAGGCAACTTAGCCAAGAGGGAAAAAATAAGTGAGTAAATATATCATAACTAGACATTAAGCCCGTTACAATAACGGGCGCTAGAACAGTAGTGCTGGCACTGTGATGGGGGATCTTTGGATGGCACTGTTAAGGGGGGATCTGTGGATGACACTGTTATGGGGGGATCTGTGGATGACACTGTTATGGGGGATCTGTGGATGACACTGTTATGGGGGATCTGTGGATGACACTGTTATGGGGGGATCTGTGGATGACACTGTTATGGGGGATCTGTGGATGACACTGTTATGGGGGTATCTGTGGATGACACTGTTATGGGGGTATCTGTGGATGACACTGTTTTGGGGCTGGTCTGTGGCTGACACTTATTGGGGTCTGTGGGTGACACTTATTGGGGTCTGTGGGTGACACTGTTATGGGGGTATCTGTGGATGACACATAGCATCTTATGCTATGTGTCATCCACAGATCCCCACATAACAGTGTCGCTGTTTAGTGTGAATGTAATGGCAGCGGGGCCCGGTGCAGTCACTGTATTGCACCGGCCCCTCTCAGAGTAGTAATACTTTGAATAACTGTAATAATAATAACGATCTTCACTTCTTCACTTACTACATGGTGAGGCAGGAGGCCGGGCGGGCGCCTGCGCTGACTGCTTCATTCATGCAGTGGGCAGAGCAGGGGCATCACTTAGTGAGTTACGCTACCAGTGCCTGGCCGCCCGCCAGGCCTCCTGCCTCACCATGTAGTAAGTGAGCGGGGCAGGTGCAATACAGTGACTGCCCCCCGCTGCCATTACAATAGGATGCTGCACATGTAGTGTCCGTGGAGTGTGTGCCGATGGAGCGGCATCTGGCCGCACTGCGCGTGTGGGGAAGCGGGCGCATGCACAGTGCGGCATAATGAGTAAGATAGCCGGCTCTCAGTGTGGACGGCTCCCCGGGATCTGTGACGGCTGCTCTGTCCCGTGTGCTCCGGGCAGAGTATAACTCTGAAAGCCGCTGTGCCCGGCTCCCGGCGTCCTCCTCCCTGAGCGCTGCTGTCCCGCCGCTATGCCCCCGAGCCCGGCTCTGTGACCTGGATTGGCCTATGTGTGTGTGTGTGTCCATCCGCTGCGCATGCGCACTTCTATAATCGGCACACACGCACGGACACTAGCCCTTAGCACATACACAAGGCTTTTATTAGTATAGATAATATTTTCTCTTACTGTAATACTGACTTATATGTAGCTGTAATATGCGTCACTGGCACTCACTTTTGGCTGAGACTGCAGGCACTGTGACTGGTGGCTGATATGACTGCCACTGACTGGTGGTGCTGAGACCACTGGCACTGTGACTGGTGACTGATACAGCTGTCACTGACTGGTGGTGCTGAGACCACTGGCACTGTGACTGGTGGCTGATACGGCTGGCACTGACTGGTGGTGCTGAGAGCACTGGCACTGTGACTGGTGGCTGATACTGCTGGCACTGATTGCTGGCACTGACTGGTGGTGCTGAGACTGTGGGCACTGTGACTGGTGCCTGAGATGGCTGGCACGGACTGGTGGTGCTGAGACTGCAGCTGATGGCTGAAACAGCTGGCACTTACTGGTGGCGGAGACGACTGGCAGTGTAACGTGGTGCCGAGACTGCTGTCACTGTGACTGGTGGCTGATACGGCTGGCACTGACTGGTGGTGCTGAGACCACTGGCACTGTGACTGGTGGCTGATAGAGCTGGCACTAACTGGTGGTGCTGAAACCACTGTCACTGTGACTGGTGGCTAATACGCTTGGCACTGACTGGTGGTGCTGAGACTGCTGTCACTGTGACTGGTGGCTGATACAGCTGGCACTGACTGCTAGGACTGACTGGTGGTGCTGAGACTGTGGGCACTGTGACTGGTGTCTGAGATGGCTGCTGGCGCGTTTTGGTGTCCGCCTGGTGGTGCGGAGCCGAACGGATCCGTCCTGACTTACAATGTAAGTCAATGGGGACGGATCCGTTTACATTGACACAATATTGGTGCAATTGTAAACAGATCCGTCCCCCATTGACTTTCAATGTAAAGTCAGGAGTCCCTATTTTAGGCTACTTTCACACCTGCGCTAGGTGCGGATCCGTCTGGTATCTGCACAGACAGATCCGCACCTATAAATGCTAACAATGGTATCCGTTCAGTGCGGATCCGTCTGCATAACAACTTTTTCAGATCTGAGTTTTTACTATCGTGAAAACTCAGATTCGACAGTATATTCTAACACAGAGGCACAGAGTGTACTATGTTACTATGTTACTATGTAGAGGCGTTCCCATGGTGATGGGGACGCTTCAAGTTAGAATATACTAAGAACTGTGTACATAACTGCCCCCTGCTGCCTGGCAGCACCCGATCTCTTACAGGGGGCTGTGATCCGCACAATTAACCCCTCAGGTGCCGCATTGGTGGCCAGTGCGCCCCCCCCCCTCCCCAGTATAAAAAGCATTAGTGGCCAGTGCAGCCCCCCCTCCCTCCCCAGTATAAAAAGCAATATGTGGCCAGTGAGGCCCCCCTCCCTCCCTCCCCAGTATAAAAAGCATTGGTGGCCAGTGCGGCCGCCCACCTCCCTCCCTCCCCAGTATAAAAAGCATTGGTGGCCAGTGCGGTCCCCCCCCTCCCTCCCCAGTATTAAAAGCAATATGTGGCCAGTGCGACCCCCCCTCCCTCCCCAGTATTAAAAGCAATATGTGACCAGTGCGCCCCCCCTCCCTCCCTCCCTCCCAAGTATAAAAAGCATTGGTAGCCAGTGCGGCCCCCCCTCCCTCCCTCCCTCCCCAGTATTAAAAGCAATATGTGGCCAGTGCGGCCTCCCCTCTCCCCCCCCTCTAATTAAAATCCCCCCCCATCATTGGTGGCCAGTGCGGCCCCCCCTCACTAGTATTAAAAGCAATATGTGGCCAGTGCGGCCTCCCCTCTCCCCCCCTCTAATTAAAATCACCACCCCTCCCCATCATTGGTGGCAGCGGAGAGTTTCGATCGGAGTCCCAGTTTAATCGCTGGGGCTCCGATCGGTTACCATGGAAGCCAGGACGCTACTGCAGTCCTGGCTGCCATGGTTACTTAGCAATTTTAGAAGCATTATACTTACCTGCGCACAGTGGCGTTCCTAGAGCTGGTGTCAACCGGTGTGGTAGAAAATTGTGTCACCCCCCCTATGGTGGTGCTATGGTGGTGCTACTGCCATAGGGTCATCCGTTAGCTCAGCAGACCCCCCCCCTAGCAGTCAGAGCCTGGTCTCGGGAGGGGCACTTCCAGATTATTTTCTGTCCGCCGCCACAAAACAATGGTGCTTATAGAACAGACTACACAGTGTAGCGGTATACTGTATATTGTGTGGCACTGTGTAGAGGTATACTGTATATTGTGTGGCACAGTGTAGTGGTATACTGTATATTATGTGGCACAGTGTAGCGGTGAACTGTACTTACAATTACTTGGCTTGGCCCTTGGGGATCTCGGACGCCACTTCCACACTTTGGCCGGGGGCTCGGTGGGGCTGATGTTACGTTTTATCCTAATGATAAAGATTTCATAATAAGGATTTGGAGAAGGGGCAGAGGGATAGCAGAGCAGGGAGAGGCTGGTGCTGCTACTCGGGGGTCATACCATGGGGGAGTAATAAGGCCCACCATAATGCCCCCCCAGTAGAAATAATTCTCCTTTTAATGTGACAGTGCAAAAAATACCCCCTTGTAATGCCCCCAGTTGAGCTAATGTCCCCATAATGTCCCAGTATAAAATACCCCTATATAGTGCCCCCAGTAAATTCCCCCATAGTGCTCCTCTCCCCCCTTCCTGCTAGTGCCCCCCATAATGTACCAGTATAAAATGCCCCATATATAGTGCCCCAGTAGATGCCCTCAGTGTCCAGCCTCTGATAGGCTGCCGGCCTAGTGTCCCCCATAGATGCCCCCCCATCATGTGCCAGTATCAAGTGCCTCTCTCCTTCCCACCCCCATGTGCCAGTATCATAGTGCCAAACCCCCCATGTGCCAGTATCAAGTGCCTCTCTCTTCCCCCCCATGTCCCAGTATCATAGTGCCACCCCCCCAAAAAAAAGTGCCAGTATCAAGTGCCTCTCTCCCCCCCATGTGCCAGTATCATAGTGCCAAACCCACCCATGTGCCAGTATCAAGTGCCAACCCCCCCCCCCACATGCCAGTATCAAGTGACTCTCTCCTCCCCCCCATGTCCCAGTATCATAGAGCCATCTCCCCTCCCCCCCAAAAAAAGTGCCAGTATCAAGTGCCTCTCTCCTTCCCCCCCCCCCCCATGTCCCAGTATCATAGTGCCATCCCTGACATATCCGATTTAAAATTATTTAACATATGGAATATTTTTATGGTTCAGCTGAACCAGGGCAACTTAATTGACGAAAAAAAATTATATATATATATATATATATATATATATATACACTCACCTAAAGAATTATTAGGAACACCTGTTCTATTTCTCATTAATGCAATTATCTAGACAACCAATCACATGGCAGTTGCTTCAATGCATTTAGGGGGGTGGTCCTGGTCAAGACAATCTCCTGAACTCCAAACTGAATGTCAGAATGGGAAAGAAAGGTGATTTAAGCATGGCATGGTTGTTGGTGCCAGACGGGCCGGTCTGAGTATTTCACAATCTGCTCAGTTACTGGGATTTTCACGCACAACCATTTCTAGGGTTTACAAAGAATGGTGTGAAAAGGGAAAAACATCCAGTATGCGGCAGTCCTGTGGGCAAAAATGCCTTGTGGATGCTAGAGGTCAGAGGAGAATGGGCCGACTGATTCAAGCTGATAGAAGAGCAACGTTGACTGAAATAACCACTCGTTGCAACCAAGGTCTGCAGCAAAGCATTTGTGAAGCCACAACACGCACAATCTTGAGGCAGATGGGCTACAACAGCAGAAGACCCCACCGGGTACCACTCATCTCCACTACAAATAGGAAAAAGAGGCTACAATTTGCACGAGCTCACCAAAATTGGACTGTTGAAGTCTGGAAAAATGTTGCCTGGTCTGATGAGTCTCGATTTCTGTTGAGACATTCAAATTGTAGAGTCCGAATTTGGCGTAAACAGAATGAGAACATGTATCCATCCTCTGATGGCTACTTCCAGCAGGATAATGCACCATGTCACAAAGCTCAAATCATTTCACATTGGTTTCTTGAACATGACAATGAGTTCACTGTACTAAAATGGCCCCCACAGTCACCACATCTCAACCCAATAGAGCATCTTTGGGATGTGGTGGAACGGGAGCTTCGTGCCCTGGATGTGCATCCCTCAAATCTCCATCAACTGCAAAATACTATCCTATCAATATGGGCCGACATTTCTAAAGAATGCTATCAGCACCTTGTGGAATCAATGCCACGTAAAATTAAGGCAGTTCTGAAGGCAAAAGGGGGTCCAACACCGTATTAGTATGGTGTTCCTAATAATTCTTTAGGTGAGTGTATAATGACTAGAGTTGAGCGAACCCGAACTGTAAAGTTCGGGTTCGTACCGAACTTTAGCTTTTTTTGTACCCGGACCCGAACCCGAACATTTACGTAAAAGTTCGGGTTCGTGTTCGGTGTTCGGCGAATTTTATGGCGCTTTTTGCAAAGCAGCCAATCAACAAGCGTTTAACTGTCTGACCTTAGAAGCCATCACAGCCATGCCTACTATTGACATGACTGTGATTGGCCAACTGCAGCATGTGACCCAGCTTCTATATAAGGCTGAGTCACGTAGTGCTGCACGTCACTCTGCTATTCTTAGTGTAGGGAGAGGATGCTGCTGCTGTCAGGGACAGATCAGGGATAAATACTAAGAAGAACTGCCTTATAACTCAGCGATCTCAATCCAATGTGTTTTGTGGGTGCAGTGCACAGTTTTTTTAAGCCTGCACTGAGCCAACTTCTGTTGAAAACACTTTTTTTTTTTTTACTTCAGTTTGTCACTATGAATATCTAATCGGCAGCCATTTTATGCAGACATGCTGGTGCAGCACTATCTATCTGCATGTCTGCTAGTCCAGAAATACAGCTTTTTTGCTGACTGTTTAAATTTTTTTTTTTCATATAGTGCACTAGCACTATCTATCTGCATGTCTGCTAATCCAGAAATACAGCTTTTTTGCTGACTGTGTTTACATTTTTTTTTTCATATAGTGCACCAGCACTATCTATCTGCATGTCTTCTAGTCCAGAAATACAGCTTTTTTGCTGACTGTGCTGAATTTTTTAAAATTTTTTATATACTGGTCATCTTTGATTACACGTGCATAGGTGACAGTCACATTTAGGCCACAAATACGGCCATTCGTTTACTGCGGTTGAAATAAACCGTGTGTTCATATACTGCTCATTTTGGATTTATCGTACATAGAATACAGTCACATTTTGGCCACAAATACGGCCATTCGTTTACCGCGGTTGAAATAAACCGAGTGTTCATATATTGCTCATTTAAAATTTAACGTACATAGAATACAGTCACATTTAGTCCACAAATACGGCCATTCGTTTACTGCGGTTGAAATAAACCGTGTGTTCATATACTGCTCATTTTAAATTTAGCGTACATAGAATACAGTCACATTTTGGCCACAAATACGGCCATTCGTTTACTGCGGTTGAAATAAACCGTGTGTTCATATACTGCTCATTTTGAATTTAATGTACATAGAATACAGTCACATTTAGGCCACAAATACGCCATTCGTTTACTGCGGTTGAAATAAACCGTGTGTTCATATACTGGTCATCTTTGATTACACGTGCATAGGTGACTGTCACATTTAGGCCACAAATACGGCCATTTGTTTACTGCGGTTGAAATAAACCGTGTGTTCATATACTGCTCATTTTGAATTAAACGTACATAGAATACAGTCACATTTAGGCCACAAATACGGCCATTTGTTTACTGCGGCTGAAATAAACCGTGTGTTCATATACTGGTCATCTTTGATTACATGTGCATAGGTTACAGTCACATTTAGGCCACAAATACGGCCATTTGTTTACTGCGGTTGAAATAAACCGTGTGTTCATATACTGCTCATTTTAAATTTAACGTACATAGAATACAGTCACATTTAGGCACAAATACGGCCATTTGTTTACTGCGGTTGGAATAAACCGTGTGTTCATATACTGCTCATTTTAAATTTAGCATACATAGAATACAGTCACATTTTGGCCACAAATACGGCCATTCATTTACTGCGGTTGAAATAAACTGTGTGTTCATATACTGGTCATCTTTGATTACACGTGCATAGGTGATGGTCACATTTAGGCCACAAATACGGCCATTTGTTTACTGCGGTTGAAATAAACCGTGTGTTCATATACTGCTCATTTTGAATTAAACGTACATAGAATACAGTCACATTTAGGCCAGAATTACGGCCATTCGTTTACTGCGGCTGAAATAAACCGTGTGTTCATATACTGGTCATCTTTGATTACTTGTGCATAGGTGACAGTCACATTTAGGCCACAAATACGGCCATTCGTTTACTGCGGTTGAAATAAACCGTGTGTTCATATACTGGTCATCTTTGATTACACGTGCATAGGTGACGGTCACATTTAGGCCACAAATACGGCCATTTGTTTACTGCGGTTGAAATAAACCGTGTGTTCATATACTGCTCATTTTGAATTAAACGTACATAGAATACAGTGACATTTAGGCCACAAATACGGCCATTTGTTTACTGCGGCTGAAATAAACTGTGTGTTCATATACTGGTCATCTTTGATTACATGTGCATAGGTTACAGTCACATTTAGGCCACAAATACGGCCATTTGTTTACTGCGGTTGAAATAAACTGTGTGTTCATATACTGCTCATTTTAAATTTAACGTACATAGAATACAGTCACATTTAGGCACAAATACGGCCATTTATTTACTGCGGTTGGAATAAACCGTGTGTTCATATACTGCTCATTTTAAATTTAGCATACATAGAATACAGTCACATTTTGGCCACAAATACGGCCATTCGTTTACTGCGGTTGAAATAAACCGTGTGTTCATATACTGGTCATCTTTGATTACACGTGCATAGGTGACGGTCACATTTAGGCCACAAATACGGCCATTTGTTTACTGCGGTTGAAATAAACCGTGTGTTCATATACTGCTCATTTTGAATTAAACGTACATAGAATACAGTCACATTTAGGCCAAAAATACGGCCATTCGTTTACTGCGGCTGAAATAAACCTTGTGTTCATATACTGGTCATCTTTGATTACATGTGCATAGGTGACAGTCACATTTAGGCCACAAATACGGCCATTCGTTTACTGCGGTTGAAATAAACCGTGTGTTCATATACTGCTCATTTTATATTTAACGTACATAGAATACAGTCACATTTAGGCACAAATACGGCCATTTGTTTACTGCGGTTGGAATAAACCGTGTGTTCATATACTGCTCATTTTGAATTTAACGTACATAGAATACAGTCACATTTAGGCCACAAATACGGCCATTCGTTCACTGCAGTTGAAATAAACCGTGTGTTCATATACTGGTCATCTTTGATTACACGTGCATAGGTGACAGTCACATTTAGGTCACAAATACGGCTATTCGTTTACTGCGGTTGAAATAAACCGTGTGTTCATATACTGCTCATTTTGAATTTAACGTACATAGAATACAGTCACATTTAGGCCACAAATACGGCCATTCGTTCACTGCGGTTGAAATAAACCGTGTGTTCATATACTGGTCATCTTTGATTACACGTGCATAGGTGACGGTCACATTTAGGCCACAATTACGGCCATTCGTTTACTGCGGTTGAAATAAACCGTGTGTTCATATACTGCTCATTTTGAATTAAACGTACAAAGAATACAGTCACATTTAGGCCACAAATACGGCCATTTGTTTACTGCGGTTGAAATAAACCGTGTGTTCATATACTGCTCATTTTGAATTTAACGTACATAGTATACAGTCACATTTAGGCCAAAAATACGGCCATTCGTTTACTGCAGTTGAAATAAACCGTGTGTTCATATACTGGTCATCTTTGATTACACGTGCATAGGTGACAGTCACATTTAGGCCACAAATACGGCTATTCGTTTACTGCGGTTGAAATAAACCGTGTGTTCATATACTGCCCATTTTGAATTTAACGTACATATAATACAGTCACATTTAGGCCACAAATACGGCCATTCGTTTACTGCGGCTGAAATAAACCGTGTGTTCATATACTGGTCATCTTTGATTACATGTGCATAGGTGACAGTCACATTTAGGCCACAAATACGGCCATTCGTTTACTGCGGTTGAAATAAACCGTGTGTTCATATACTGGTCATCTTTGATTACATGTGCATAGGTGACAGTCACATTTAGGCCACAAATACGGCCATTCGTTTACTGCGGTTGAAATAAACCGTGTGTTCATATACTGCTCATTTTATATTTAACGTACATAGAATACAGTCACATTTAGGCACAAATACGGCCATTAGTTTACTGCGGTTGGAATAAACCGTGTGTTCATATACTGCTCATTTTGAATTTAACGTACATAGAATACAGTCACATTTAGGCCACAAATACGGCCATTCGTTCACTGCAGTTGAAATAAACCGTGTGTTCATATACTGGTCATCTTTGATTACACGTGCATAGGTGACAGTCACATTTAGGTCACAAATACGGCTATTCGTTTACTGCGGTTGAAATAAACCGTGTGTTCATATACTGCTCATTTTGAATTTAACGTACATAGAATACAGTCACATTTAGGCCACAAATACGGCCATTCGTTCACTGCGGTTGAAATAAACCGTGTGTTCATATACTGGTCATCTTTGATTACACGTGCATAGGTGACGGTCACATTTAGGCCACAATTACGGCCATTCGTTTACTGCGGTTGAAATAAACCGTGTGTTCATATACTGCTCATTTTGAATTAAACGTACATAGAATACAGTCACATTTAGGCCACAAATACGGCCATTTGTTTACTGCGGTTGAAATAAACCGTGTGTTCATATACTGCTCATTTTGAATTTAACGTACATAGTATACAGTCACATTTAGGCCAAAAAAACGGCCATTCGTTTACTGCAGTTGAAATAAACCGTGTGTTCATATACTGGTCATCTTTGATTACACGTGCATAGGTGACAGTCACATTTAGGCCACAAATACGGCTATTCGTTTACTGCGGTTGAAATAAACCGTGTGTTCATATACTGCTCATTTTGAATTTAACGTACATACAATACAGTCACATTTTGGCCACAAATACGGCCATTCGTTTACTGCGGTTTAAATAAACCGTGTGTTCATATACTGCTCATTTTGGATTTAACGTACATCGAATACAGTCACATTTAGGCCACAAATACCACTGTCATATAGAGTTTAAAAAAAAATTTGAGTGCAATACCCTACATCAAGGTTTATATTGGCGGTTAATTAATTTTAACATACTTAACCAATTTTTACTTTGCTTTGTGAACGCTATCTATGAGGCAAACATCTAATAAGGGACGCGGTCATGGTCGCGGTGGTGGTGTTGGTGGAGCCTCTGGTGCAGGGAGAGGACGTGGCCGTTCTGCCACAGCTACACGTCCTACTGAACCTACTACCTCAGGTCCCAGTAGCCGCCAGAATCGACAGCGATATTTGGTCGGGCCTAATGCCGTTCTAAGGATAGTAAGGCCTGAGCAAGTACAGGTGCTAGTCAATTGGGTGGCCGACAGTGGATCCAGCACGTTCACATTATCTCCCACCCAGTCTTCTGCAGAAAGCTCACAGGTGGCGCCTGAAACCCATGCCCATCAGTCTGTTACATCACCCCCGTGCATATCGGGGAACCTGTCTGAGCCTCAAGTCATGCAGCAGTCTCTTATGCTGTTTGAAGACTCTGCTGGCAGGGTTTCCCAAGGGCATCCACCTAGCCCTTCCCCAGGGGTGGAAGACATAGAAAGCACTGACGCACAACCACTTATGTTTCCTGATGAGGACATGGGAATACCACCTCAGCACGTCTCTGATGATGATGAAACACAGGTGCCAACTGCGTCGTCTATCTGCAGTGTGCAGACCGAAAAGGAGGCCAGGGAGGAAAACTGGGTGGAAGACGATACAGGGGATGATGAGGTCCTAGACCCCACATGGAATGAAGGTCGTGCCACTGGCTTTCAGAGTTCGAAGGAAGAGGCAGTGGTGAGACCGAGCCAACAGCGTAGCAAAAGGGGGAGCAGGGTGCAAAAGCAGAGCAGCCGTCGCCGAAACAGTTCACCTGCTACTGGCCACCGCCACCAGGGACCGAGCACACCAAAGGCAGCATCAAGGAGTTCCCTGGCATGGCACTTCTTCACACAAAGTGCTGACGACAAGACACGAGTGGTTTGCACGCTGTGCCATCAGAGCCTGATGCAAAGCATTAACATTCTGAACCTTAGCACAACCTGCTTGACCAGGCATCTACATGCGAGACACGGGCTGCAGTGGAGTAAGCACCTTCAAAACCAAGAAAGGGCTCAGGCCCCTCCTGCTCCCTCTTCTGCTGCTGCCTCGGCCTCTTCCTCCGACGCTGGAGGAACGTTGGCACCTGCCGCCCAGCAAACAGAGGATGTGCCACCAACAACACCACCTCCGTCACCAAGCATCTCCACCATGTCACACGGAAGCGTTCAGCTCTCCATCTCACAAACCTTTTAGAGAAAGCGTAAATTCCCACCTAGCCACCCTCGATCCCTGGCCTTTGAAATGCTGTCATTCAGGCTGGTGGAGACGGACAGCTTCAAACAGCTCATGTCGCTTGCTGTCCCACAGTACGTCATTCCCAGCCGCCTCTACTTCTCCAGGAGAGCTGTGCCCTCCCTGCACAACCAAGTATCGGATAAAATCAAGTGTGCACTGCGCAACGCCATCTGTGGCAAGGTCCACCTAACCACAGATACGTGGACCAGTAAGCACGGCCAGGGATGCTATATCTCCCTAACTGTACACTGGGTAAATGTAGTGGCGGCTGGGACCCAGGCGGAGAGCTGTTTGGCGCACGTCCTTCCGCCGCCAAGGATCGCAGGGCATCATTTTTTGCCTCCTGTTGCCTCCTCTTCCTACTCGGCTTCCTCCTCCTTTTTTACCACCTCCGCATCCGGTCAGCGACAGACCTTCACCACCAACTTCAGCACAGCGAGGGGTAAACGTCAGCAGGCCGTTCTGAAACTGATGTGTTTGGGGGACAGGGCCCACACCGCGGAGGAGTTGTGGCGGGGTATAGAACAACAGTCCGATGAGTGGTTGCTGCCAGTGAGCCTCAAGCCCGGCCTGGTGGTGTGCGATAATGGGCGAAATCTCGTTGAAGCTCTGGGACTAGCCGGTTTGACGCACATCCCTTGCCTGGCGCATATGCTGAATTTGGTGGTGCAGAAATTCATTCACAACTACCCCGACATGTCAGCGCTGCTGCGTAAAGTGCGGGCCGTCTGTGCGCGCTTCCGTCGTTCTCATCCTGCCGCCGCTCGGCTGTCTGCTCTACAGCGTAACTTCCGCCTTCTCGCTCACCGCCTTATATGCGACGTGCCCACCAGGTGGAACTCCACCTTGCACATGCTGGAGAGACTGTGCGAGCAGCAGCAGGTTATAGTGGAGTTTCAGCTGCAGCACGCACGGGTGAGTCACACTGCGGAATAGCACCACTTCACCACCAATGACTGGGCCTCCATGCGAGACCTGTGTGCCCTGGCCAGTGGCGATGACGCTGTTATCAGCGTTACAATACCACTTCTATGTCTCCTTTAGAAAACACTTAGGGCGATGATGGAAGAGGATATGGACCAGGACGAGGAGGAGGAAGAGGGGTCATCTCTAACACTTTCAGGCCAGTCTTTTAGAAGTGGCTCAGAAAGAGGATTTTTGCAACAGCAGACGCCAGGTACAAATTTGGCCAGCCAGGGCCCACTACTGGAGGATGAGGAGGAGGAGGATGAGGAGGAGCAGAATGGGGATGAAGCATGTTCACTGCGGGGTGGCATCCAGCGCAGCTCGGGCCCATCACTGGTGCGTGGCTAGGGGGATACGGAGGATGCAGACGATACATCTCCCACAGAGGACAGCTTGTCCTTACCTCTTGGCAGCCTGGCACACATGAGCGACTACATGCTGCAGTGCCTGCGCAACGACAGCAGAGTTGCCCACATTTTAACGTGTGCTGACTACTGGGTGGCCACTCTGCTGGATCCCCGTTACAAAGAGAATGTGCCGTCCTTAATTTCCTCACTGGAGCATGATCGGAAGATGCGCGACTACAGGCGCACGCTGGTAGACGCGCTCCTGAGAGCATTCCCGACTGACGCCGGGGGACAAGTGGAAGCACAAGGCGAAGGCAGGGGAGGAGGAAGAGGTCACCAACGCAGCTGTGTCAGCGCCAGCACCTCAGAAGGCATTCTTGTACTCAAGTCAAGTGCAATGATTCTTTGTTTTCTTTTTTTTTTATTTGTCCCAATATTTTGGGGGCTACCTACGCCAATAAAAAATAAAAAATAAACATTGTTGGCTGCCTCCTCCTCTTCTATTGCTGCCTCCACCTACAACACCACATTCACCGCCTCCTCAACCTCCGACTCCATATCCACCTCCTTCTCTGAGTCGCAGGTTAATAATTTGTAATTTTTAGTTATTTTATTTTATTTTAAGTTATTTCCCTATCCACATTTGTTTGCAGAGCAGTTGCCATGCTTTTAAGCACATTTTACTGCCTTTTACATCCCTCTAGCCTTTTCAAGGACTATTTTAGAGCCCTAAATTAAAAAAATTCTTATTTTCAATTGTCGGGTGACATTTTACCATTTTTGGCGTATACAAACCCCTGTTGTGCCTGGGTGACAGGGGCCTAAATCTCTCAAAATCCTCTGTTATATTGCTGGGTGACATGAACCCCCTTTTGCCATGAATAAACCCCTACTGTGCCTGGGTGACAGGGGCCTAAGTCTCTCAAAATCCTCTGTTCTATTGCTGGGTGACATGAACCCCCTTTTCCCGTGAATGAACCCCTGCTGTGCCTGGGTGACAGGGGCCTAAATGTCTCAAAATCCTCTGTTCTATTGCTGGGTGACATGAACCCCCTTTTGCCATGAATGAACCCCTGCTGTGCCTGGGTGACAGGGGCCTAAATCTCTTAAAATCCTCTGTTCTATTGCTGGGTGACATGAACCTTCTTTTGCCGTGAATGAACCCCTGCTGTGCCTGGGTGACAGGGGCCTAAATCTCTCAAAATCGTCTGTTCTATTGCTAGCAGACAAGAACCCCCTTTTGCCGTGAATGCATTGCTGACAGGGAATTAAATTTAGTGAAAACATCTGTTACTGATGGGAAGATGCACGACTACAAGCGCACGCTGCTGATGGCATACCCACCTGACAGCGGGGGCACAGTGGAAGCACAAGGCGAAGGCAGAGGAGGAGGAAGAGGTTGCCAATGCAGCTGGGGCACCGCCAGCACCTGAGAAGGCAGGGTTAACATGGCCCAAATGTGGAAAATCTTTGTCAGCCTTGGAGGTGCTGACCTGCCCTGCAGCCAGTGTATAGTGTGAACGTGTGATTAGCACGGCAGAGAGCATTATCACAGGCCGCAGCCAATGTGGACAAGCTTATGCTTATTAAAATGAACCAGGCATGGATCCCACAGGACTTGTCCGTACCTTGTGCAGAATAGACACTTATACCAGCCTCAACCATCCATTCTTGTACTCAAGTGCACTTATTCTTAGTTTTATTTTGCTATATGTCCCAATATTTTGGGGATACCCCAATTTAAAAATAAAAAACAACACAAATCAGTGTTGGCTACCTATTCCTCCTTCACCGCTGCTTCCACCTACACCGCCACGTTAACCTACACCGCCACATCTACCCATCCACCACCTCCTGAACCTCCTACTCATAGATCCAGATTTTTATTTTTTATTTTTCTGTATTTTATGTGATTTTAAGTAATTTCCCTATCCACATTTGTTTGCAGAACAATTGCCATGCTCTTAAGCACATTTTGATGCCTTTTGCAGCCCTCTAGCCCTTTCCAGGACTATTTTAGAGCAATTTTAGTGGCCAAAAGTTTGAGTCCCCATTGACTTTAATGGGGTTCGGGGTCAAGTTCGGGTCCCGAACCCGAACTTTTTTTTCAAGTTCGGCCGAACCTGCCGAACCCGAACATCCAGGTGTCCGCTCAACTCTAATTATTAATGAGGTATTAAAAGGTATTTTAACCAAAATTTTGGATTTTACTAAATACCTCAGCCCGCAAGCCAACGTCAAGGCTCCTTATTCTCTTGCGAGTCCCTACTCTAAACAAACAACAGGGGATCTAACTAAACTAAGTAAAATTTATTTTAGGTAAAATTTAGACCAGATTCCAGCTGAAATCATCGACTACCACGGATGACATCCAACTGCCACGCCAATGCCCCCTCAGGGCTGCAGAAGTAGTCTGCATAGATTTTCCGAACAGCTAGTACAGCTTTTCCAGGGCGTACAGGCTGACTCAGATCTAAACTGACAGGGGATGTCATATTTAGAATTAATTCTGCATCTGTTGAGGCATTGTGGATCCTGGTGAAGTTGTGTAGCAGTACACAAGCCTGTATCACCAGGGTGGCATTGTCCGGATTCATTTGTATGGATGACAAGTATACTCTTTGTAGACAGTATTCCAAAAGCGCACTCCACATACCGACGGGCGCGAGTCAGTCGATAGTTGAAGATGCGCTTCCTGTCATCCAGATCGCGTCTAGGGAAGGGCCGCATCATGTGGGGTGACAATGCGAACCCTTCGTCTGCCACGATCACAAATGGAGCTGGCGGACCTGCAGATCCGGGAAGTCTACTGGGCTCTGGCAGGGCAAGCTGGTTTGTCCAAAGCCGCTCACCCATTCTGAAAGCACTAAAGATGCGGCTGTCTGAAGTGCTCCCATAGGCCCCGATATCCACAATTATAAACCTGTAGTTACTGTCAGCAAGGGCCATCAGCACTACAGAAAAATATTGCTTGTAATTGAAGTACCGGGACCCTGAGTGAGGCGGCTTCTTTACACGGATATGCTTACCGTCCAGTGCCCCAATTCAGTTAGGAAACTGCTCTGATTGGTAAAATCCCTCGGCGATCCGTAGCCAATCTTCCTCCTTGGGGTTGGGCATCACTGCTTCTCTGAGACGCTGCCATATAACTTTACAGGTATGGCAGACAATCCAAGAGATTGTAGAGATTCCTAGTAGAAACTCAAAGTGCAGAGAAGTGAATGAGTTCCCAGTAGCAAGGAATCTGAAAAATAAAATAAAAATGAATAATTAGTTTGCTAACAATCATTTTCATAAATTAGTATTAGATATAGTATTTATAATATGAAAAATTCACTTACCTCAAGGTGACTATCAACCTTTGCTCTGGAGATATGCAGCGCCGCATACTTGTGTCCTGGAAACTGAGGTCAGGGTGGAGAGAGACCAGGAGATGGTCAAAAGCCTCCATGGACATACGGCAGTAAGATTTGAACTTATAGGGGTCCTGTCGCAGGTCATTAAATAATGTGTGGAATTGACCTTTCTGAAATCTCTGAGCAATAATCGGATGGACCCAGTGTCGTCTCCTCTTTCTCCCCGGCTCTTTGTCCAACATAGCTGATTGCCGTCCGAATCGCCGAGAAATAAGCCAGTGAAGGAGTACATTATCCAAGTCTTCAGACATGACGATCCGTGAGATAACTGTAGAAAACTAAGCTAGCAAGGCAGAGATTTCTTACACAGCCTCTACTACACCAAAAGCACAATAAAATGGCACCTGTTCTAGATGTCCACTGTTTTCACCACTTTTATTTTTTTGGTACCCTAGCAACATCTATTCCTCCTCCTCTTTTTTCTTTTGGAAAAAAACCCCCAAAAAACGGAATAACGGAAACACGGAACGGATTCGGAAACACTTTAGTAAAAAAACGGAAGGTTAGCAGAAATTAGAGGTTATCCGCATAGTGTATCAAGCAAGAAAGGTGATTGCGTACCATTGGGTGGATCATGATCCTCCAGAGGTGGGAGAACTTGTTCGTAAGGTTCAAACACTGTTGCAAATGGAAAAATTTGTATATCAGAAGAGGAATAACAGTAAAAAATATGAGAAGATTTGGGGAAGATGGAGGCAATACCACAATATTGTAGATTAATGCGGTTTAAGTAGATACTGGGATCCGAACCGCCCCGGCTTTACTTATGTTTTTAGAGGCAACACATGAGAGGCATGGATGTCATTGTTCACTGGGAGGGGATGAGGGGTGGGAGCTGTAAGAGGGACTAGGGTATAGTCTTTTGGGATGAGAGGTGGTATATATGTTCTGTTACGCTGTCATGTAATGTACTGATGTATCCGAACTGTTGACATATGTTATGTGCTTGAGGATTATGTACCGGATGTCCAGCTGTAATGTAAAGCTATTGCATTTCAATAACGAACTCTTTATGGAGAGGACTTTTGGAGATGTTCTCCTTGGATCTAGGACGCTTGGGTATGGGGAGGAGGAGGGAGGGGGATTGCTTTGTTTGTCTCATAAAATGCTTTAAAAATCTTAATAAAAACAATCCGATTTTAAAAAAAAAAACGGAAGGTTGTACTGAAAAACGGATCCGCAAAAAAAGGAACGTTTATCTGGAAAGGTAAAAATACTGACGTGTGAATGGACCCTAAACTAGAAGATTCTCTAGAGACCCCTTGTTCTGGTTGCTAAAACAAGGACCCAAAGGTCCAGCAGTAGACAATCCTACTTCATGGAGAATTTTAAGTCACTTTTCTTACTACTAGGGTATATTTATGGGTTGACCAACAGTCAGTTAGATCTATCAATGTAGGAAATACTAACAGTTCCAATGTATTTTTGGAGCACAGCTCAGATATTAAAGGGGCATCTGACAAAACAGTTTGCTGTTTACAGTGACAACCAATAGAATCAAGTGTGGGTTATAATAGAAATTCACTGAAAGCCAATTTAGTAAACAAAAAAGCGTGTCTCGATACTAGGGAGAAGCAGATAAGTTATCTTCCCTTTACATTTCTTACACAAACCCTTTAATATACTAATAGCAGAGTCCACTTTGAGCACAATTTTAAAGTCTATGTATAGATATGAAATATAAAACAGGAGGAGACCACTATATTGGATCGAAGAAGTCAATGGGCATAGTAGCCAATACGAAAGCCCAGTTACTACCCTGACTATCGTTCCACACTGACTAGCTCTCCCTCATGTAGTGTCTATCTAGTGCTCGATGCGTTTCATCTTAGAATCACCAGGAGCAGCAATTTGTTACAGACAGAGATGCTAGGCACAAACAACGCTGTGACACTGATGTTGTGTGGCGCATCTCCGTCACTATGACGGCCGTGAAGCAGCCTCTCAGCGCGCCAATAAAAGTAAGGGGACCTGACACACCACCTGCTGTGTGCAAAGTACATATCCCAATTGTTGGTAACGGACATTAACCATCACACTTGGCATATATACTATTGTGCGGCTTGTCTGTGGCACAAATCGCCGCCTTCAGTGCTATAGCCTGAGCGATTGTGGTTCAATTGAGAGACACCACTGTCCCTCCATACATACATTCACTCGGCAATTACCCTATATATGTTGTTTGTGGGTTTTAGTTAACACATCCCCCTAATTTTCTTTTGATAGCAACTAATAAAAGTATAAGTTTTAGCGCCTCTATCCTTCTGCGCTATAATAGAGAATCAGTGCAAGAAGTTACTGAATTGTTTTATATTTCATATCTATACATAGACTTTAAAATTGTGCTCAAAGTGGACCCTGCTATAAGTATATTAAAGGGTTTGTGCAAGAATAAAGAGGTGGGGGTTGGCAAACCCCCCACTTGGCCAAACATGTAAAGGGAAGATGACTTATCTGCTTCTGGGTGCCGGCTCCACACTACGTCTTCTACAGGCCTCCGCGGGTCTCCGTTGATCAGTGGCGTTGCGAAGGGGGTGCGGGCCGCACCGGGTGACACCAGTCTGATGGGGTGTCACCCGCCGGCCGCCGGAGTTCTCCTTACTTCTCGCAAGCACGTCTGCCCGGCCGTCACGTGGTGAAGGGGGTGTGACTGCCTGGTGAGTGGCGCCGCGGCGGATGCACTGCAGGAGCAGCCAGCAGGCCTAGGACTCGAGTCTGGAGCTAATGGATTGGGTGGTGAGTCACGTGACAGCAGTGACTCACTCACACAGCCAGCCAGACCTGCCACTGCCGCGCCTGAGGGAGGAGGAGGTGTGGTAAGTAGCGCAGAGAGTGCATATTGACTTTATATTTGGATGATTTCATTTAATACCCCATTATAGTATTTATTAAATTTAGGGGGGGGGGGTTTGGCCTCCAGGTCCAGCCAGGTTAAAGCTTGAACAGAAGGTGGAAATGCACTTTAATGCTCTATGGCTCATGGAGCATTAAAGTGCATTTCCTGGAAATGCAGCAAACTACATAATGGAGGGCAGTGTGGGGGCAAATTACTTAGTGGGGGGGGGGGCAAATTACATAATGGAGGGCAGTGTGGGGGCAAATTACTTAGTGGGGGGGTGCAAATTACATAATGGAGGGCAGTGTGGGGGGCAAATTACTTAATGTGAGGCAGTGTGGGGGGGCATATTACTTAAAGGGATTCTGCACTTTGTTTTAACTGATGATCTATCCTCTGGATAGATGAGCATCTGATCAGCGAGGGTCCGACACCCGGGAACCCCGCCGTTCAGCTGTTTGAGAAGGCAGCGGCGCTATAGCAGCGCCGCGGCTTTCTCACTGTTTACCGCTGGCCCAGTGACATCACGACTAGTATCAACTGGCCTGGGCGGGGCTAAGCTCTATTCAAGTGAACAGAGCTGCTATAACGCCGCTGCCTTCTCAAACAGCTGAGAGGCGGGGGTCCCGGGCGTCGGACCCTCGCTGATCAGATGCTCATGATCTATCCAGAGGATAGATCATCAGTTAAAAAAAAGTGCAGAACCCCTTTAATGTGGGGCAGTGTGGGGGGGCATATTACTTAATGTGGGGCAGTGTAGGGGGCAGTATTACTAATTATGGAACTCTAGAAGGGAATTACTATGGGTGGGACTATGAGGAGCACAATTACTATGGGGGCACTATTATTTCTTCAGGATAGTATCTGGGGGTATTGGGGAGCACAGTGAGCCGCAGGATAACACTGTGGGGACTCCAGGTTGGGGGATGATGATAGAAAAGTGAGGATACTAAGATGTCCGTGTGTCACACTCTGCAGAGACGAGGCGCCTGAAAGAAGTGTCTGGACCAAACGGAGAAGATGATGACAGAGAAGATCTACATCGGAGGAGACGTCACCTGGGAGGCCCTGGATGTGAGAGGTATGTGCTGTTGTATAGTATAGTGTATTTATGTATGTGTACCATGTATATGGTGTATTTATATGTATGTGTGTTGGATATATATGGTGTACGTGTCCCGACGCCACGCGCCCGCCGTAGTAGTAGTGAACCTGTTCTCAAAAATTTTAATCCGACCCCCCCAGTTGTCGATCTGCCTGCTAGCACCCCCAACCCACCTTCCTGTTGGCAATCTGTCTGCTTAGCCCCCCTCCTCCCACGTCAGCAGTCTGTTTACTATCCAAACCCTCTCCCCCGCATTACCGCTTGGGTCAGTCGGCAGGCTCAGTGAAGGACGTAAGGGGTGTCAGCGGCACCGCGGCGGAGCTTGAAGGACATCCCCTACGTGACTCATCCTAGGGGGGTGACACCATATTCTACCGCACCGGGTGACACCAGCCTTAGCAACGCCACTGCCGTTGATGTCAACATCCGGTTTGACATCTCCAAAGCCAATCACTGGCCACGTCAGAGAGTGGCTCTTCTTATGTCATCAAAAATTGTCATATGACTCAAGAGGATCTGGTCTCTGACCTGGTGAGGTCAACCCAGATGTTGACATTGAAGGAGCCATGCTGAGCAACACAGGCCGAGAGAAGGAGCCGATGCTCGGAAGCAGGTAATTCATCTTTCCTTTACAGTTCCAGTCGAGTGAGGGGAGTTATCATCCCCTGATCCCCCCTCATATTTGCACAACCCTTTTAAAGAGGTTTTTTTCTGCCTGGTGCCAGACCATGGCGCTTTACACTAAGTCTACAGTGTCATATTTTCAAGGGCACACGTTCTTTCTCCTATCAATTTAGTGATAAAAAAATAAGAGAATGGAAGGAAGTGTAAGAAAAATAATATGAGTGTATTTGTTAAGGGGCTCAATCCTTTATAGAATATCCATAGGATTATTGGATCAAATTCAATATAGAGACGACTGCACTTGTACTTTGTTCTCTCCATTGAAGTCTATAGGAGATATAAAAAGATCTGAACCCTGCTTTGTTAGGGCTGGTTCACATCACCATTATGTATTCCGTTATAGCTTTCCATTATAACATGGTTATAATGGAAAATAACGGAACCCATAAGACGGGAATAAAAATGGAAACCTTTAGAGGCATTCCGTTTTGATCCGTCATAATAGAAGTATATGGGCAAGCATAACGGATCCGTCTGGTTTCTGTTATGCTAGACGGAAAACAAAGTTCTGCCGGGTGCCTGCTATTTTACATAACAGATACCCACCAGCAGGGTAAGTGACTGGAGTCCACTCTAATCATGCGCATTCAACCCCTCAGGTGCTATGATCAATTGTGACCATGGCATTTGAGCGATCATATACTGAGACGGTGCTACTTCCAGTGAATGAATAGCCCTTGCATTGTGATTGCAGGAGCTGTTTGAGTATTTTGGCAGCCAGGGGACATGTGAAGGCTCCGCGGTCTGTCATAGTAAAATTCCTATTAACTCTTAATAGGAACAAAGTAAAGTTGCCATAGAATGCACTAGTAAACTGCTGAAGTCTATGGTATAAACAATCTAATAACTGCATGCTCAAAGAAGGAAGGTGGGAGGCTAAAACAAAATTTAAAAAGAGAAGTAATTAAAAAAAAAAAACATTTTGAAAACAAACAAAATTTAAAATTTCCACAATTTACATATTAAAATAAATAAACAAACAAACAAAAAAACAACATTATTGGTATCACTGTATTCTTATTGCTGTAATCGTACTGAACGGCAGAATAAAGTCAGAATGTCATTGTTACTGCATAGTGACCACCATGCAGTATATATGAAACCTGTAAAACAATGGCACAATAGCATTTTATTTTTTAAAAAAATCCAGCTTTCTAATGCATTGTATATGGACTATTAAGTGGTGCTATTAGAAGTTACAACTTCAGTCTTTCACACGGCTATATAAAGGTCAAAAATAAATACGGTACAGCTTTTGGAAGGTTGGGAGGAAAAAAGAAAAACCAAAACTGAATTATTTATGGTCAGAAGGGGTTAAGGAGTGAGTGATATCATCGGGGGAGTTTTAAAGGCTCATGGGCCCTGGTGCAAGAGTTCAGCTTGGACCACCCTTCCCTCAGTGCTTTGTGGCCAGGGGCAGGGAAGTACATAGCCTTCATGCTGCCTGAGGCAAAAATTTAAACTGCCCCCCCACTCTTCTCATGCCAAATTCTTGACCTAACCCCTTCCCTCCCAGCCAGAGGTGTAACTTGACCTGCATGCACTTTATATAATACCGGTATCTTCTTATGCACCACAAGGGTCTTTGGGCCCGGTCAGGCTCCTCGGCCCAGTAGCGACTGCTACCTCTGCACCCCCTATAGCTACTCCCCTGCATATCATTTGCTCTTTTAGGCTAGTTTCACACTAGTGTTAAAATCATCCAGCAGTTTGTTTCTGCACAGATCATCATATCCAATATAGCCAGATACTGCCTTTCCCCATCGGAGCCCATTGCTATAATGGGACCCAGCAGGGATCACAAACACCGGTGCAAGCAGCATTTTTTTGTCTGACCAAATAGCAGCGCTAATGCTGGAAACAGGCCGGATCTCCGCCAGGTCCCATTAGTCAATGAGGCCCAGCAGTGATGATGATATTGTGAAACTAGCCTTAGATAAGATATTATTTGTTATATTAATATCCAGCAAAGTGCCACAAATGTATAAGATGCCCCTTTAACACCTTCAAATCACAGCCATTTTTTGGTTTTCATTTTTGTTTTTTTCTTCCCCACATTCACCATTACTTTTATATTTTCCCGTAAACACAGCCATATGGGGGCTTATTTTCACAGACAAGGTATATTTTGTAATGGCACCATATTGTGGTTTGCAGCCGTATTCTGACACCATTAAGTTGAACAAGTTGTGAGAGCTTATTTTTTCCAGGGCAAGCTGTAGTTTTTATTGGTACAATTTTGGAGTGCACATGACTTTTTGATTATTTTGAGTTTCATTTTTTGGAGGTTAGATGCCAAAAAAAAGTTGTGATCTTTTTTCCTTAATGACTTTTACTATGCAGGATAAATTTTGTGATATTTTAATAGATCATCATTTGTGTTTGAGGCAATATTAATTATGTTTGATGAATGGGGAAAAAAGGGGTGTTTTGATTTTATTTATATATTTTACTTTTTTAGTCTTTTTAAAAACGTTATTACCACTGTCTTTTTTTTTTTTTTAGCCCCCCCTAGGGGTCACTTGTACAATACACTGCAATTAGTTTAACTGGTCAGATGTTGCTGTCTCAACTGCAGCACCTGAAGGGTTAAATGGCCAGGCTCAGAGGTAGCTTTAAGCGTTAAACGGCTGGCACCTGCCACGTATGGTGCCAGCTCCATATACCCCTTCCAGCTTTATGACATACTGTACATGTAAAGGGAATGTATCACTTATATATTTTTTCTAGTTGAATCCAGATAGTAAAATCTATACAGTTTTTCTAAACTGTTTAGATTTCCTAGATTTTTTGATTTAATAAAAAAAAATGTGCATCATTATGGGGGGGCATTCATTGTGCCTTAGCCGCTGTTAACAGCATTTAGAGAAATGCTTTACAATAGCCACCGTTGGACAGAGGCACAATAGACTTGAGATGTTCGTTGACCCCTACGGGATATTTTTCTAGGCATGCTTTGTGACCTGTACAAGGATCATTGTTCAAAAGGGGGAAGTATATAAGCTGTGACAATCACTTATTGTGGATGGTGCTGTGCTATTTATACACAGGTCTTTCATTGTAATCCCACCTGTGATGATGATGAGATGACTGCTGAAAAGTGATCTGAACAGGAATTTTCAGACTCTTGTTAGGCTTAGAGGCCAGTGTGAAAAAAATTTACATGTGCAACATGAAAACCTAATTTAAACAATAGGTCACATTCCCTTTAAATTGCAATAGTTTCTTACAGTATATACAAAAAAAACTTTTTAACACTTTTTTACATACAGCAAATTGATGCGGCCAATATATTTATCTTAAAAAGGTAACAAAGTGTGTTTATGGTGTCATTGCATTGCACAGTAATTGATGAAATAAAATGTAGCCTAGCACAAACTGTTTGAACACATTACATCTTTTAGTCAAGGAGAATAAAGATGCCTGACTGCAGCTCCGATGTTATCTTCACACCACTTAATGCAATAAATCGATAGTGATTCCATTAGTGGGTCGGAATAATTCACTTTAGACTTTAGGAAAAAAATATAGTGTCATTCATGATAGGTTGGTGTTCTATTTTCATACGGGTTTATCTAAGAGGCGGAAAATGCAAAGTGTATGCAAAGTGGAGAAACGGTGTGGTAACATTTTTACAGAAATGCCTTGTAGAAGTTTCATTACTTTACTGCTGCCTGTGATATTGTGCCTTATGGCATGACCATTGTTGAGTACGGGCTTGTATCGGCCAACCAGATTGCCAGAAGATCCTCTGGGCCCAAAACTCTAAGGCTACTTTCACACTAGCGTTTTTGCTGGATCCGGTTATGAACGGATCCGGTTGTATTAGCTTTAACATTGCCAAGATGGATCAGTCATGAACTCCATTGAAAGTCAATGGAGGATGGATCCGTTTTCTATTGTGGCAGATTGTGGCAGAGAAAACTGATTCGTCCCCATTGACTTGCATTGGGGGTTATGCCGGATCTGTCTTGCTCCTCATTCCAGGACGGAAAGCAAACAACATGTTGCGGTTTGCTCTCCGGTATGGGAATGCAACAGAATGCATTTTGGAGCACTCTGTATTGTTCAGTTCAGTTTTGTCCTTGTCATGACAATGAATGGGGAAAAAACGAAAGCGTTTTCTTCCCGGTATTGAGCCCCTATGACGGATCTCAGAACCGGATAACTAAAACGCTAGTGCAGGGGCGTAGTTAAAGGCTCATGGGCCCTAGTGCAAGAGTTCAGCTTGGGCCCGACCCCCCCACCCCCTTTCACTCAGCGCTGGGGCACCTAGGTTTTCTGCTGCCCAAGGCAAATATTGAAATGGCTCTTCTTCCCTCCAGTCCTTTATATTGTGCGCTAGTACAAAAAAAATCCCCCCTTCCTTTCAGATCAGACCCCCATATAAAACCCTAAATGATATCCCCCATCTCAGACCAAACCCCCT
The DNA here is from genome assembly GCF_905171765.1 of Bufo bufo. NCBI lineage: Eukaryota > Metazoa > Chordata > Amphibia > Anura > Bufonidae > Bufo > Bufo bufo. Next base: position 93,603,241 of record NC_053392.1, on the reverse strand, counting down.
TTAGACCTCTATGTCAGACCCAAATAAGACCCCAGTTTTAGACCTCAGATCAGACCCCCATTAGACCTGCAGACCCTCATTCAGATCTCCAGACCCCCAATCAGACCCCCATTAGACCTCTAAAACCCCAATCAGACCCCCATTAGACCTCCAGACCCCCAGTCAGACCTCTCCAGACCCCCAGTCAAACCTCTCCAGACCCCCAGTCAGACCTCTCCAGACCCCCAGTCAGACCTCTCCAGACCACCCAGTCAGACCTCTCCAGACCCCCCAGTCAGACCTCCAGACCCCCCAGTCAGACCTCCAGACCCCCAGTCAGACCTCAAGACCCCACCATTAGACCACTTCAGACCCCCAGTCAGAGCTACAGACCCCCAGTCAGACCTCCAGACCCCCCATTAGACCACTTCAGACCCCCCAGTCAGACCTCCAGACCCCCCCATTAGACACCTCTAGACCCCCATTCAGACCTCCAGACCCCCATTCAGACCTCCAGACCCCCCAGTCAGACCTCCAGACCCCCTATAGACCTCTCCAGACCCCCAGTGAGACTCCTCCAGACCCCCAATTAGACCTCCATATCAGACCTCAGATCAGATTGTAAAATAAAAAGTAACTTACCTCTCCTGCTGCCATTCTACCTGTCCTCTCTGTCTTCTCTTCTCAGGGCCCGCGCTGCAGTATTAGGTCAGAGGGACCTCTGTACGTCCTGATGCTGCAGGCCGCCAGGACACAGCAGAGCGGGTCCTGAGAAGAGCAAGCAGGAGGAGGGGTAAATACTGGACAGCGCTCACAGCGCTTCTCTCCCCCTCTTCCTGCAGACTAGTAAGTGCTTCCATTATGGAAGTGCTCACTCTCGCTAGTATTCCCTTTATAAGATGCACTGGGCCCCCCTGGCTTAGGGGCCTGGTCACAACCGCTACCGCTGCGACCCCTATAGTTAGTTACGCCAGTGCGCTAGTGTGAAAGTAGCCTAAATCTATTTTTATAACCAATTAGACTTTACTGATGATGTGTCCTGAATGTGCAATGGAATCAATAATGTGAACATGCACAGGTTCTTCGCCCTACAAATCAATCCCTCTTTTTAGGCCCAAAGAACCCATATATGGGGGAGGACTATCAAACTGGTGTAACGGTAAACTGCTTAAGTTGCCCATAGCAACCAATCAGATTTGACCTTTCATTTTCCAAAGGTGCTCCTTAAGATAAAAGGTGGAATCTGATTGGTTGCTATGGGCAGCTAAGCCAGTTTACCTTTACACCCGTTTGATAAATCTCCCCCATAGTCTTTACTATAACCCTCTTCATTTGGTGTAGTGCACTGGTAATGAGCACATTTCTGAAAATTAGTTTTGAGTAGTGTTGATCGAGCATGATCGGCCGAACACCAATTCGGCTCGAGCATCTCGATGCGCGGCACATGGCGGTATTCGGCCGAATACCGCATGTGCTCGAGCGCAATGCTCGAGTCTTCTCCCTGCACATTTGTTGGCTGCTACGCAGCCAATAAACATGCAGGTAAGTGCTGCCCTCACTGTAATGCCGTAGCCATGTTGGTTACTGGCATTACAGTAATTGGCTGGCCGGAACGCGTCATCGGGTGCTATATAGCATCCGATGACACGTGTTTGGCTCAGTGTTAGTCAGGGAGAGCTGTGCTGAGAAAGGGAAAGATAGTGTAGGGAGTGAAGTTTTTTTTTGGGAAGTTAAAAAATTGTCAGAGACCCAAAAGTCATTTTAAGGACTATTGTTGTGTGTGGCAGCAGCAATATATATTTTTAGCGCAACCTGCGCTAAATTGCTAAAACTTTACAGACCCAAAAGTCCTTTGAAGGTCTATTGTGTGTGGCAGCAATATCAATTTTTAGCGCATTCTGCCCTAATTAGCGTGCAATAGTTAGGCCGCTACAGACAGCGACATTAGCTGCGTCACATCTCCTGTGTAACATGTTCGCATCCCAAAAATATCTGTGACATCCAGTGTACTTTTTCCTAAGACGGTGTCCGCTGCGGACAGTGATATTAGCTGCGCTACATCTTCTGTGTAACGTTTCCACATCCAAAATACCTGTGACATTCCCTGTAATTTCAAAACTGATAGCACTATAACAGATCACTTTATCAAAATCTGTCCAGCTTGCCTTACATACTTACTGCTGACATGAGCCAAACAGGTATGGACATGTCCATTGGAATATCTCCAATATAATGAACTAATGACCCGGCATTGCTTGGGTATTTATTTATTGCAATTTTATATTAAATAACTGACTTTCGCAATGGCCGCCCCTTTAACCGTGACCGCCCCTTTAACAGTGACTTTCACAGTGGCCGCCTCTTTAACGGTAACCGCCCATTTAACAGTGACTTGCACAGTGGCTGCCCCTTTAATGGTGACCGCCTGTTTAACAGTGACTTTCACAATGGCCGCCCCTTTAATGGTGACCGCCCCTTTAACAGTGACTTTCACAGTGGCCGCACCTTTAACGGTAACCGCCCGTTTAACAGTGACTTTCATAGTGGACGTCCCTTTAACGGTGACTTTCACAGTGGCCGCCCCTTTAATGGTGACTGCCCCTTTAACGGTAACTTTCACGGTGGCTGCCCTTTTAACAGTGACTTTCACAGTGGCTATCCCTTTAACGGTGACCGCCTCTTTAACAGTGGCTTTCACAGTGGCCGCCCCTTTAATGGTGACCACCTCTTTAACAGTGACTTTCGCAATGGCTGCCCCTTTAACGGTGACCACACCTTTAAAAGTGATTTTCACAGTGGCCGTCCCTTTAATGGTGACCGCCCCTTTAACAGTGACTTTCACGGTGGCCATCTCTCTAACAGTTACCACCCCCTTAACAATGATTTTTACAATGGCCGCCCCTTTAACAGTGACCTCCCCTTTAACAGTGACATTCATAGTTGCCGCCCCTTTATTGGTGACCGCCCCTTTAACAGTGACTTTCACAGTGGCTGCCCTTTTAACAGTGACTTTCACAGTGGCCGCCCCTTTAACGGTGACCGCCTAACAGTGACTTTCACGGTGGCCGTCCCTTTAACAGTGACCTCCCTCCCCCTTAACGGTGACTTTTACAGTGGCCACCCCTTTAACAGTGACCGCCCATTTAACAGTGACTTTCACAGTGGCCGCCCCTTTAACAGTGACCGCCCTTTTAACAGTGACTTTCACAGGGGCCGCCCCTTTATCAGTGACCGTCCCCTTAACAGTGACCGCCCCTTTATTAGTGACCGCCCCTTTAACAGTGATTTTCACAGTGGCCGCCACTTTAACAGTGACCTTCACGGTGCCCGCCCCTTTAACAGTGAACTCCACGGTGCCCGCCCCTTTAACAGTGAACTCCACGGTGCCTGCCCCTTTAACAGTGAACTCTACAGCGCGCGTCCATTTAATAGTGGCCCTGCCCCCCATGCATGTAGCAGTGTAGTTATGCCATCATACGTCATATGACTGAATACTTCAGACTTGTGAACTGCTAAAACCTGTGATCAGTTGTCATGGCAACCTGAAGTAGCACCTGTAAGCTTCTATTGGCTAAGGGACATGTGACCGTGTGTATGGCAGTTAGGATTTAAATGAAAGGCTGGCAGGCTTGTATTGGCTAATGCAGGTCATTTTTGGGGAATAACTCGGGAACGATATGTGCTAGAGAGCTGAGACCCCACAAGATTTCTTTCCAGGTAGCAAGGGATGTGTATACCAAGTTTCGTTGAAATGGATGGTTGCGTTTTTTAGTTTTCGCGGAACATACATACATACACACACATATGTCCTTTTTTATATATAGATTAATATTATTACTGAATAGGCTTTACATGGCGCCCGCTTGCACGTGCAGCGTCATAGCCACCGGGTTTCTGCTATTTTAAATTGCAGAGACCCGCGGCACAGCCATAAGGCTGATCGCATACATTTTCCCTTTCAGATGCAGTGGTCAAATGTGACCACGGCATCTGCGCAGTCCGGAAGCGGAAGTGGCGCACTTCCGATCCGGTAACAGCGTTCCCCAGATGAGATCGGGGAACCTGTTACATTGATCTAATAGGCTGAAGCCTCAAGCAGGTTTCAGGGCCTATTAGATGACTATACCAATACAGGCCACTAGCTGGCAGCATTATATTGGTATAGTCAGTGCAAATGAAGTGTTCAATGGTGTCTATATAGACATCAATGAACACAATAGGCAATCTAATAATTGCCAATTATTGTTACCCAAGGTGACTTAAAAAAAGTTTAAAAAAAAGTTTAAAAAGGTTTTGGAAATATAAAAAAATATTAAAAATAAAAGTTCAAATCACCCCCCTTAAAATTAAAAAACTTAAACAATAAAAAAATAAACATCATGGGCATCGCCGCATGCGAAAATAACAATATTAATGGCATACGGGAAATGGCATAACAGGGAAAAAAAATTGCCATTTTTTGTCACTTCAACTACCCAATAATTTTTTTATAAAAAGTGATCAAAAAGTCACACACACTTCAAATTGGTATCACTGAAAAGAACAGAATTTCCCGCAATGAGCCCTCACACAGCCCTGTACACATAACTACAAAAAAGTTATAGGGGTCAGAATATGGTTATAAAAACAAAAAATTTCCTCAAAGGTTTTGATGTTTTTTTCAGTATTAAAACACAAGAAAAATGATATAAGTGTGGTATTGTTATAACCGTACTGACCTGGAGACTGAAGATAACAGGTCAATTTTACCACATAGTGTACAGTATAAAAAAAAAAAAAACTTTATCACAATTGCATTTTTTCCCAATTCTACCCCATTTTGATTTTTTTTCCTGCTTCCTACTACATGGTATGCAACCGTAAATGGTGCCATTAAAAAGTACAACTTGCGCAAAAATAAGCCCTCATAAAGCTATGTAAATGGAAGTATAAAAAAGTTAGCACTATGGGAAGGTGGGGAGTGAAAAACAAAAACGCGAGTTCATATTTGGATTCAGCGTGCTCATTCTAGTATAAATCACATGTTTTTCTCTCAATAGCAAAATCATTTTTTGCTCGGTGTAATGGTCATACAGTTGAATTGAGGAGGGAACCTGCGATACCCAGCCAGGGCCAGCACTACCTGATGCTCCCATCATTAGTTAGCTCTGGGAGTGTCAAATTGTTATGTACCCGAGCTTTCTGGACATCGGCTCACCAGGAAATTTCCTGGTAGGGTCCACCCCTGCTCTTGGATGTTATGTACACCGTTTGTGACATTATAGAGCCCAAGAGCCGAACGCCATTCAGTCCCATTCCCATTCAAAGCTATGGACAAGAGCACTCGTGGCAATACTACTCCTCCCATTTTCCTCAAAATGGGCCAAGAATTGCTGTCCTCCAAATGTACAGTACACCCTAAAACCATTTTAGCAAGTTCATTGCTCATAACTCTATATATTTGATATTTTTCTCGCATTGTATAAAATTCTCTTGGTGAAATCCTATTTTGGATTTTTTTTTTACAAGATGCAAGATGATTTTACTTTGCTGGGAAGGCTTTACATGCTTTATGGTAAGCACAAGGAAGAGTAGGGGCTTCAGCTATAATTACAAAATTGCAAGAATTAATGAGACTTGGTTGGATGAGTATAACATTCATGAAGAGCAGACTATAGTCAAGGGACCTCCATTAATTAAATAGACCAGTGGATGGAGGCCGGATATTCACTACCAAGTATAGAGGCACTTCGCTTAGCAGGCACGTACAAAGCCTGGGGAGGTGTAGTATATGTATCTTAGACATTTTTTCAGATGGCTACATAGAGGTCACACATGGTATTTTTATCTTTAACTTGTCAGTTTATATATTTATCAGTAATGGGTCCAGAAGCAAGAAAGACCACAAAATCTCAACCTTTAGTCTTGATTGACTGAAAACTGAATTACATTAATGATCTTGAAAACGTCTTAGGAAAAAAATAAATACACTAAATGTTCCATAAGCCAAATCTAATTATTTAAATATTTTTTAGGAATATGAGCCAATCAAAAATTGAGAAAATAAAATGACTAAATATAATTTTTTTAAGAAACTATTGTTATGAAGCTCTTAAGAGTCTCACTTTAACCCCTTAAGGACTTAGGACGTTCCGGTACGGCATGTTTGCCGAGTCCTTAAGGACCCATGACGTACCGGTACGTCATAACTTTAAAACTACATTGCGGCTCGGCGGGGGTTAATCGGAACAGGATGTCCGCTGAAATCATTCAGCGGGCATCCTGTCACAACATCCCCACATCGGCGATTGCAGCAAACCGCAGGTCAATTCAAACCTGCGGTTTGCTGCGTTTCTGGTCCATTCAGGTCTCCGGTGACCCGATGAACCGGAAAAGGACGGTGATCGGTGGTGTGATTACACACCACCAATCACAGTCCGAGCATTTGGGGGCGGCGGTGCTGTCCTTGGTGCTGATTGGTGCAGGGAGAGAGGCGGGAGATTCAAACTCCCGGCGCTCCTCTCTCCCCTCCTCTTCCTGCTGCTGCACCTGCACCGTCCTGCACCGTTCTGCACCAGCTCCTGCGATCCCCCCGTCGGCACCCATCACCCTCCTGCACCCATCACCCTCCAGGTAGGTTAGGGTCAGTGAGGGAGAGGCACGATTAGGCAGGGATAGAAGGGAGAGTTAGTTAGGGGAAAAAAAACTTTATCTGATTTATTGTTTCTGGTGGTTGGGGTCCACAGCACTTAGCTGTGAGACCCCTGACCCACCCAGGAGTGCTGCCACTTGCCCCAATTCTTGTCATCCGCATCCTCCCCATAATCATCTGATGACGATGAGCCCCCAAGGCGGCGGAGATGCCGCCAGGCGGAGCCCCCTGTGGCCCACACCAGTACGAGCCGCCCTGGGGCTCGTACTGGTTTCCCGGCCCACCAAATCAGCCCACCGGAGCCCCCTACCGGTGGACTTAGCTGGTGTCCCCCAGTGGATTTTGAGCCCGAGATTCCGGATTTTGTTGGCAATCCAGGAATCCAGATTCCCACAGTGGGCTTCGCTTAAATGGACCTTTTTAGTTTTTTTTTCAGTGACCCATTTGTGAATCTGATGGTGGAGCAGACGACCTCTACCAGACCCCACTGTGGGGACGTCCTCTACCAGACCCCACTCTACAGCATGGCCATGACACGTCCCCGGTTTGAGGCCATCTGGAAATGCCTGCATTATGCAAATAATGCCGCATGTCCCCCCCGAGGTGATCCTGCCTATGACCGTCTGTATAAGATATGGCCGGTCATCGATCACTTCGGGGCCAAATTTGCGCAGGCCTACGTACTTGGAAGGGAGACTCAGTTTCCGCCAATACATTCCTACTAAGCGGGCGAGGTATGGAGTGAAAATGTACAAAATTTGTGAAAGTACCTCAGGGTACACTTACAAATTTTGTGTGTACGAGGGGCGTCATTCCCGTATTGAACCCCCAGAATGTCCCCCCACTCTGGGTGTTAGTGGGAAACTTGTGTGGGACCTTATGCACCCACTGCTAGATAAGGGTTACCACTTGTACGTGGATAACTTTTATACTAGCATTCCCTTGTTCAGGTCCCTTGCCGCCAGATCCACGTCCGCTTGTGGGACCATGTGGAAAAATCAGCGCGGCCTCCCTGCCCACCCCCTCCAGGTACCTATCCCCAGGGGTGATACCCGTGCCCTTACCAGTGGAAACCTGTTGCTGGTCAGGTATAAGGACAAGAGGGATGTCCTTATACTATCCACAATCCACGGTAACAGCATCACCCCTGTCCCTGTGTGAGGTACCGCGGCAACGGTCCTCAAGCCCGATTGTATCGTCGACTACAATCGGTATATGGGAGGAGTTGATCTCTCTGATCAAGTCCTCAAGCCATATAATGCCATGCGCAAAACCCGGACATGGTAGAAAAAAGTTGCGGTCTACTTTGTACAGGTTGCCTTGTACAACGCTTTTGTACTATCCCGAAGCACTGGCAGTACAGGGACATTCCTCCAATTCTATGAGGCAGTCATCAAGGACCTGATTTCTTCAGACCGGGAAAGAGAAGGCCAGAGTACCTCGGGAATTGGAGGCGCCCTGATCGTCCCTGGCCAACATTTTCCAGGTGTGGTCTCCCATACTGGAAAGAAGGGACAAACCCAAAAAAGATGCAGACTGTGTCACAGGAGGGGGATACGGAAGGATACCACCACTCAATGTGACACGTGCCCCGATCATCCGGGCCTCTGCGTTATCGATTGCTTCAGGGAGTATCACACTTCCATGGAGTACTAAATTTTTATAATCCCCAACAGTCCCCTAGAGAACATTATAAACTATGGCTCTCAGACTTTGGAGACACGGAAACAATTTATTTTTTCCAAAAATATTATTTTTAGTGCAAGCATCCTCAAACTGCGTCTCTCCAGATGTTGTAAAACTATAACTCCCAGCATGCCCAGACAACCTACAGCCATCAGCAGGGCATGGTGGGAATTGTAGTTTTACAACATCTGGAGGGCCGCAGTTTGAGGATGCCTGCTTAGTGTCTCCAAAGTCTGTGAGCCATATTGGGCATCACCGCGTTCGTAAAAATCTTCTCTATAAAAATAACATTTAACCCAACCCCCCTGGATGAACAGCGTTAAAAAAAAACAGGTAAAAAAAAGCAATTTTTTGTCACCTAACATCACAAAAAGTGTAATAGCGAGCGATCAAATGTCATATGCACCCCCAATTAGTGCCAATAAAACCGCCATCTCATCCCACAAAAAATGAGCCCCTACATTAGATAGTTGCCCAACTAAAAAAAAAAAACTGTAGCTCCCAGGCTATGGAGATACTTTAAATATTTTTTTTTGTTCCTAAAATGATAATATAGTGTAAAATCTAAATAAATTTTAAATTTGTAGACATATTAGGTATCGCCGCGTCCGTAAGAATCTGCCCTATAAAATTAACATTTGACCAAACCCCTTGGATGAACAGCGTTAAAAATATAAAATAAAAACGGTGCCAAAACACCCATTTTTGGGCAAAATTTCCATTTGAATCCTTTTTTTCCGGTAATAAAGCAAGGGTTAACAGTCAAACAAAACTAAATATTTATTTCCCTGATTCTGTAGTTTGCAGAAACACCCGATATGTGGTTGTAAATGGCTATATAGCCACACGGCGGGGCATAGAACGAAGGGAACGCCATATGGTTTCTGGAAGGCAGATTTTGATGGACTGGTTTATTGTCCCATTAGAAGCCCCCCTGATGTAGCCTAGACTAGAAACTCCAAAAAATTGACCCCATCTAAGAAAATACACCCCTCAAGGTATTTAAAAGTTACTTTCCAAACTTTGTTAACCCTTGAGGTGTTCCACAAAACTAAATAGCGAATGTAGAAACTATTTTAGAATTTATATTTTTTGCTACCTTGCCTCAAAAAAGTGTAATATAGAGCAACTTAAAATCATATTTACCCTAAAATAGTCCCAAAACAACAACCACCTTATCCCGTAGTTTCCTAGATGGGGTCACTTTTATGGAGTTTCTACTCTAGGGGTGCAGCAGGGGGCTTGAAAGGGTACATGGTGTAAATAAACCAGTCCAGCAAAATCTGCCTTCCAAAAACCATATGGCGTTCCCCTTCTTCTATGTCCTTCCGTTTAGCCAAATAGTAGTTTACGACCACATATGGGGTGTTTCTGAAAAATACAGAATCAGAGCAACCCATATTGAGTTTTGTTTGGCTGTTAACCCATTTTTTCCAGTAATAAAGTAAGGGTTAAAATGGAAAATTTTCCAAAAAATAGAAATTCCAAAATTGTTTCTCCATCTGCCATTAACTCTTGTGGAACACCTAAAGGGTTAACAAAGTTTGTAAACCCAGTTTTGAATACCTTGAGGGGTGTACTTTCTTATATGGAGTCACTTTTTTGGAATTTCTAATCTAGGAGTGCAATGGGACATGGTATGAACAAAACCAGTCCTGCAAAATCTGCCTTCCAAAACCCATATGGCGTTCCCCTCCTTCTATGTCCTCCCGTTTGGCCAAACAGTAGTTTAGGACCACATATGGGGTGTTTTTGCAAACTACAGAATCAGGGCAACCCATATTCAGTTTTGTTTGGCAGTAAACCCTTACTTTATTACTGGAAAAAATGGATTAAAATGGAAAATTTTCCAAAAAATAGAAATTCAAAAATTGTTTCTCCATCTGCCATGAAGTCTTGTGGAAGACCTAAAGGGTTAACAAAGTTTGTAAAATTAGTTTTGAATACCTTGAGGGGTGTAGTTTCTAAAATGGGGTCATTTTTGGGTGGTTTCTATTACGTAAGCCTCACAAAGTGACTTCAGACCTGGACTGGTCCATAAAAAGTGGGATTTGGAAAACTTCTGAAAAATTTCAAAATTTGCTTCTAAACTTCTAAGCTATGTAACATCCCCAAAAAATAAAATGGCATTCCCAAAATGATACAAACATGAAGTAGACATATGGGGAATGTAAAGTCATCACAATTTTTGGGGGTATTACTATGTATTACAGAAGTAGAGAAACTGAAACTTAGAAATTTTCAAATTTTTCAAAATTTTTGGTAAATTTGATATTTTTTTATGCAAATAAATTTACTTTTTGGACCCAATTTTAGCAGTGTCATGAAGTACAATATGTGATGAAAAAACAATCTCAGAACAGCCTGGGTAAGTCAAAGCGTTTTAAAGTTATCAGCACATAAAGTGACACTGGTCAGATTTGCAAAAAATGGCCAAGTCCTTAAAGGGCTTCTGTCACCCCACTAAACTTTTTTTTTTTTTTGCTTATAATCCCCACACTGCGATTTATGCCTACACAATCAAATTAATCATTTTGGTCCTGTAGATTTTGTTTAAAACATGCTTTTAAAATATGCAAATTACCTTGCTACCAGCAAGTAGGGCGGCTACTTGCTGGTAGCAGCCGCATCCTCCGATCCTAAAGACGCCCCCTCCGCATTGTGATTGACAGGGCCAGCGGACGGGATCTTTCTCTGCTGTCCCTGCCTGTTAGCATTCAAAATCTGGTGCCTGCGCCGCGGCCGTACCTGTCTTCAATCGGCGCAGGCGCACTGAGAGGCGGCCGCTTGCTCGGCCGCTCCATCCTCAATGCGCCTGCGCCGGGTGTAGATGTGACGTCATCGGCGCAGGTGCATTGAGGATGGAGCGGCCGAGCGAGCGGCCGCCTCTCAGTGCGCCTGCGCCGATTGAAGACAGGTACGGCCAAGGCGCAGGCGCCAGATTTTGAATGCTAACAGGCAGGGCCAGCAGAGAACGATTCCGTTCACTGGCCCTGTCAATCACAATGCGGAGAGGGCGTCTTTAGGATCGTAGGATGCGGCTGCTACCAGCAAGTAGCCGCCCTACTTGCTGGTAGCAAGGTAATTTGCATATTTTAAAAGCATGTTTTAAACAAAATGTACAGGACCAAAATGATTAATTTGATTATGTAGGCATAAATCGCAGTGTGGGGATTATCAGTAAGCAAAAAAAAAAAAGGTTTAGTGGGGTGACAGTAGCCCTTTAAGGTGAAATAGGGCTGAGTCCTTAAGGGGTTAAGGATGGATTCATATCTAGTTATTAGCTGCGTTTTTCTTCACTTTTATTTTTTTTGTATCTGTTTTGGTGCATTATTTGCAGTGAAAATGCCAGCTCCAAATGTTTACTCAAAGTCTATAGGAAATATGAAACACGGGACACATTAACATTTTTTTTACCAGAGTTTTTATTCATTAGGTTTCCTAAAAATGTGTGTTGCTGATTTTTGCATGCCTTTTTTTTTTATTTACTTATGTGTTTTTTCCATACAGATCTATAGAGGGTGTGACATTATAGGGGGCATATACTTAAAAAAAAAATGCTAAGCATACAATAAAACATTAAAAAAGCCTGGCACTAAAACTAGTAAAAATTGTTTATATTATCCATAAAATATTTATAAAAAGTAAAACCAATACTATTCTATCCTTGTCTGTTACAAAATGAAATACTGTAAAGTCTTGTAGTGATAGAATATAGGTCACCCTATACTGTGTTGTGTAAAGTCAGTATGGTATTATTGTACTGGGGTATGTGCAGCACTTTAAATTAAAGCAAAACTTTTTGTACATAACCGATTATGTGTCTTATATAAGACCATCTTGCTTCTCGAAAGGGTCATTTATATACCTGTGTGAAGTTGGCACCCCATGTTCTTAAATTTCAAAAAGAATATCACCGTATGAAAATTAGGCATACAAAAAGTGCTGCTCAGAATAAAGAAACTCGTATATAGACCCAAGAAACTCAGTCAGAATCAGGAACAGAGACTTTCGGTCATCATGACGGACCTTTATGGTGTGCCGAGTGCTCTATGTAAGTGCACTATATGAGAGAATAGAACTACTTGAGAGGGAACCGTAATAATAATCACACTACAATCAGAGGGAACATGTACAGACAAAATCAGATGTGACAGAGAAGCCAACTAATCAGCAATTCACACAATGAGGACCCTCCTCACAAGAGCTTACAATCTATTAAAAAATAGGGGTAGCAGTGCTTCTTTTGTGTAATGGTCTAACCATTGTTGTTTTTTATTTTATTTTATAGAAAACAGGGTAGTACACATAAAGCTGCATGAGCCAGTAGCAAGCCAGTATCTGTGCATGTACTGTATAGATATGAAGGGCATCGGAGTGCAAAGAGTGTGGGGGGGGGGGGGGGGGTACAGCCAAATGTAGGGTTTAGGTTTTGTATAATAATGTAATGGGGGAATGGGATCAGCCAATCTAAGGGCTGTTTCACACGAGCTGATGCCGTGCGTGACATCCGCTGCGTGAATGACAGCCAAGACCCGCTGCGGACAGAAAAAGCACGAAGCATTAACATGAGTGATAATGCTCCGTGCCTCTCTGTGACCTTTTTACTACAAAATCATAGTGACAACTTTATCTCACTGTGATTTTGTAGTAAAAAAGTCACAGAGAGGCACGGAGCATTATCAATCATGTTAATGCTTCGTGCTTTTTCTGTCCGCAGCGGGTCTTGGCTGTCATTCACGCAGCGGATGGCACGCACGGCATCAGCTCGTGTGAAACAGCCCTAAAAAGATGGATTTTTATGGAATAGACCACAACGATCGATAACACGGCCAATAGTTAGAATCAAAGAATTGGCACATTGGAGCATCATATTAAAGGCCTCTTGCATACGAGCGTTCCTCCCGCAGCGAGTCCGCAACGCAGCACCCGGCCCAGTACTGCAGGGATTCACATAGCATTATATTGATTTATGATGCTATGTAACCCCTACAGTTCTGGAATGTATTGGATAACACCAGCAGCATTATGCAAACATTATCCAATACATTCCAGAACTGTAAGGGTTACATATCATCATAAATCAATATAATGCTATGCGACCCCTGACAGCGCTGGGAGGTCAGGCCGGGAGCTGCATTGCAGACTCGCTGCGGGAGGAACGCTCGTCTGCAAGGGGCCAAAGGAGATGACATGGTGAGCATTTATGAACATGCAGAGCTAGGTTATGTAAACGTGAGTACGGTAATATAATTGGTTGTTGATGGTGCTGTATCTATACAGGAAGGTGCTGGGGCAGGTGGCACTGTATTTGCAGGTGCATCTCAAAAAAATTGAATATTATTGAAAAGGTAATTTATTTCAGTAATTCAATTCAAAAAGCGAAACTCATATATTCTATAGATTCATTACACACAGAGTGATCTATTTCAAGTGTTTATTTCTTTTAATGTTGATGATTATGGCTAGAGATGAGCGAATCGAAGCTGACGAAGTGGAATTTGATCCAAATTTCCTCACACTTCGTGGTAACGAATCACATTTTTTTCTAAAATGGCTGCTGCACATGTTAGGACATGGAGCAAGGAACTCTGGGAACGAGGGATCACCCACAATACCATGCATGCAGCCAATCAGCAGCCAGCCAGCCCTGTGATGTCACAGCCCTATAAATAGCCTCAGGCATCTTGGATTCTGCCATTTTCCAGTGTACTTGGTGCAGGGAGTGACGTCAGCAGGCATTAGGGACAGTGCTAGGAAAGACTAGAGAACTTATATTTTGCTCAATAGAAGTTCAGGGAGAGAGCATAAGAAGTGTAGGGAAAGGATAGGGAGGAATTATTCCACAGTTTTGAAGCAGAACAGGGTTCAGTAGGGGAGGTTACAGCCTGGGTAATAGGAGCAATCCTATTACACCTTGCTGCACTGACTGCGGATCCAAATTGCCATTATACAGCTGCTCAATTCAGGTTTGCAATAATTCCAGCAAACCGTTCTTGTTATTGGGGTCTTATTAGCCCTTGTGCGGTGCAGTTATATATATTTTCTAAAGCCTTTTTTTGTTATGTATTAGTGGGGGGAAAAAGGGGCTTATTAGCGATTGTGTGGTGAAGTGAGAAAATGACAGCCCTTTTTGGTGTGTATTAGTGGCAAAAAAAAAGTATTATTTGCAGTTCACGGCCGCAGTTATATGTTCAAAAGCCATTTTTGTCGTGTATTAGTGGGGGGGGGGGGCTTATTAGCCGTTGTGTGGTAAATTGAGAAAATTAAAACCCTTTTTGCCGTTTATAAGTGGCAAAAAAATACTTTCACGGCCGCAGATATATGTTCTAAAGCCTTTTTTTTTGTGTATTAGTGGGGGGAAAGAAAAAGGGCTTATCAGCCGTTGTGTGTAAAGCCCTTTTTAGCATGTATTAGTGGCAAAAAAAAAAGTTATATGTGTCACGCGGTTCTGCACCTAGTTTATGGGCGAAGTGAGTCATCAAGAAATCAAATCCTGGCTTTCTCCGCGACAACTCAAAATCGGAACCATGGTGACCTACAACGGGAAGAACATGGTGTCGGCGCTGCATCAAGGAGGGCTGAGCCATGCGCCTGCATGGCGTAAGTGTTTAATCTGGTTGTCAAACATTTCCTGAAGTCTTCAACCCATCTGCAAGAAATCCTAAAAATGGCCAGGAAACTTTGCATGCACTTCAGCCACTCGTGCACCGCCAAGCACACCCTCCTTGAGCTACAGAGGCAGAACGGCGTCCCCCAACATAGGCTGATATGTGACATTTCCACCTGTTAGAATTCCACCCTCCATATGTTGGACCGACTGTACAAACAGAGAAAGGCCATAAACGATTTCTTAATGATACAGGCGGACAGAGGTAGTCCCCTGTGGAACTTCGATGTTAGCCAGTGGCCGCTCATGTGTGACACCTGCCATTTGATCATGCCCTTTGAGGAGGCCACTTTATTTGTCAGTCGCCGGGACTACAGGATGAACAACGTCATTCCACTGATTCATATCCTGGAAAAATGCTGCTAAATCTGGCTGGTCAGGGGACTGGAGACGTGGCTCCTACATCTCACGGCCACGTGAACCCTGTGGGGGCTGAACTGGAGGAGAAAGAGGAAATTGGAGCACCAGCAATGTGTAGCGAAATGGGTGGTTTTTCTACACAGGTGACAGGAGAGGAGAAGCACGGGCAGCCAGAGGAGCTACAGGGTGATGAGGAAGATGAGACAGAGGACCCGGACACACCTTGGCAGTATGCAGTGGGGATGGAGGCAGGGAGTCCCTCCGAGTCACTTGTGCAAACGGCCCGATGCATGCTCACTTGTTTGCGTAGTGACAGTCGAATTGTTACCATTCGGCAGAGGGATGACTACTGGCTCTCCACCATGTTAGATCCTCCCTATCGGTCCAAAATCAGGGCCTTCTTTACATCCGCTGAGAGTGAGGACAAACTGAACTACTATAGAGACATCCTATGTAGTCAGTAGGCCGCTGCCTATCTGCGCCATCGTCCACCTTCTCGCAGGTCTGATCGGGGGTGGCCTCTGCGCTCACATTCCACTGCCATGGCTTCTGGGGGGGTGGCAGGAGCAGTACCAGCTCCATAAGCAGCAGCCTGAGTCTAGTCTGATGAGCAGCTTTCTTCACCCGCATAGTAATGAAACTACTTACCAGCAGCTAGACATAAAGCAGAACCTGAACCAGCAGGTGTTGACCTACTTGGAGTAAACCCTGCCAGCCGTCATTGAAGACTCGCTGGACTACTGGGCAGCCAAACTGGATTTGTGGCCGCAACTGGCCTGGAAAAGCTGTCCTGCCCGGCCAGTAGTGTGGCATCAGAGTGGGTGTTTAGTGTGGAAGGGGCTATATATATCCCAAGGAGAACTCGACTGTCCACCTACAATGTGGAGAGACTGACCTTTGTCAAGATGAATCAGGCGTGGATCAGCCAGGATTTCCACCCATTAATGCCTGATGCATCAGATTAGATCATCCATGCTGCCTCACCAAAACCTTGACAAAAGAGACTGGTTTTCTCTAGCTACCTGCCTCTCCTACTATTCTAATGCTGTAACCCTTCTGATGCAAAACATCTGACGCTAAGTGCTCCTTCTTACACCCACCATTGTCAGCGGGTACTGTTAGTGCCACCCACCTCCAAACTCTGTCACCGAGTCACTCTATGGTCTCCTGATGCTGATGCCACCTCCACACTATGTCACCTTGCCACACTGTGGTCTCCTGATGCTGCTACCACCTCCACACTGTCACCTTGCCACTCTGTGGTCTCCTGATGCTGCTGCCACCTCCACACTATGTCGCCTTGCCACTCTGTGGTCTCCTGATGCTGCTTCCACCTCCACACTATGTCAACTTGCCACTCTGTGGACTTCTCATGCTGTTCCCACCCTCCCCACTTCATGAATGGGCCACTATTTTACCTTTTTGGCCTGGTTGACACAATCATTTATTTGACCCATCTTTTGAGCAGCTTTAAGGCCTCTATGGTCCCATCAGAATTAGCTCATGATTTGGTAGCCAAAAGCAGGAGTGGGTACAAAACAGAGAAGGCATGCAAATATTCCATTCAATTGTCATTTCTGTTTTGGATCCACTCCTGTTTTTTTTGGCATTTGCAATACTGATGGATTGCTGATAGGGTTGAGCGAACCCGAACTGTAAAGTTTGGGTTCGTACCGAACTTTAGAGTTCTTTGTACCCGGACCCGAAACCGAACATTTTCGTAAAAGTTTGTTCGGTGTTCGGCGATTTAATTGCGCTTTTTGAAAGGCTGCAGGGCAGCCAATCAACAAGGGTTTAACTAGTGTGCAAGTAGAAGCCATCACAGCCAAGCCTGCTAATGGCTTGGCTGTGATTGGCCAAGTGCAGCATGTGACCCAGCCTCTATATAAGCTGCACGTCATGTATTGCTGCACGTCACTCTGCTCTTACTAGTTGTAGGGATAGGATGCTACTGCTGTGAGGGAGAGATTAGGAAATACTCTGATATCTGCACTTGGTGTGAAGTCAGCGATCTACAGCGTTTTTTGTTTTGGGGGTGCAATGCAACATTTTTGTACCCTGCCCTGAGACTGTTAGTTAGGTGGGTGTTGGCGGCCATTTTGTGCAACAGCAGTGCACCAGCACTGCATATGTGCCAGG
The DNA here is from genome assembly GCF_905171765.1 of Bufo bufo. Classification (NCBI taxonomy): domain Eukaryota; kingdom Metazoa; phylum Chordata; class Amphibia; order Anura; family Bufonidae; genus Bufo; species Bufo bufo. Next base: position 93,585,776 of record NC_053392.1, on the reverse strand, counting down.
GACAATCATTTAATCCTGGTCTTGTAGTTCAGCGACTGACATATACCCATTTATAAAGTGCACCTGCACTGCATATGTGCCAGGGGAAGGGAAAATAATACCGTCTGTGAGTTCAGGGACCCAGGGGGTGACATATCCCCATTTTTTTCTGTAAAGTACCCCGGTGCTGCATTTCTGAGAGTGAAATATAATCAGTTAAATCCATCTGTTCCATTGTGGGGTGACATATTTCCATTTTTTGTTTTAAAGTACCTCTGAGGCCTGCACTGCATATGTGACAGGCAGGCACATAAATTCAGCAAATCCATCTGTTCCATTGTAGGGATAATTTGCAGCCTACGCTGCGTTCCTGCCAGTGAAATAAAACCATTAAATACCGCTGTTACATTTTTGGCTTCAAATTCCCATTTTTGGGTGTAAAGTACCACTGAGGCCTGCACATGTGACAGGCAGGCACAAAAATTCAGCAAATCCATCTGTTCCATTGTAGGGGTGATATATCCACCATTTTCTATGTTAAAAACCCCTGTGCTTCATTTGTGAGAGGGAAATATAATCACAGTTAAATCCATCAGTTTCATTTAGGGTTAAAAAAATAACTATTTTTTGGGCAATAAAGTACCTTTTTGCCCTGTGCTGCATTTCTGACAGTCCAATAAATCCGCCAAATACTGCAGTTACATTTTTTGCTGAAAAATGTCATTTTTGGTTGCTATAAAGTACATTTCACATTCAGTGTTTTGCCAGTGTGGGGAGAGGTTGCTGTGTGGAGCAGGGACAGGCTGTTAGGGACACCAAACGCTAGTTAATAGGGCCACAAAAGTCTTTTTAAGCACTAGTATAGGCGTGCTATCGATATGTGTGATACACAGAGGGGTGCAATATACTTATAATATACTTTTGTAATGAGTCAAAAACACATAGATCTATATAGTGATCACCTGGTCAGGGGCCTAGGGGCTTACTAGGGCCATTTTTACATAGGGTAAGGTTCCGGACGGGGTCGCTCTTATCAGGGCGGGTGGTCTGTGGTTAGGCTATCAGGGCCAGAATAGCACCCCCCTGCAGGACAATATCTGGGACAGTTCTTTGCCCACCCTGTCCTTCAATACCACATCATCATCTAGCCCAGGGATGGATGTTTTTTTGCTTTCCCTCCTGGATTTATCGATGTGCACTGGAACCCCCCGGATTGTGGTAGGACATATGGTTTCTGACTTGGTGCCGCCAAGTAACTGATTTAGTGCCGCTGAGCACTTGTTATTGCCTACCACATCTATGCTTTTTGGTTAACTTTAATAATTTCATTTACTTTCATTTTGAGGGATAACTTTTCCATTCACACGTCCGCAAAATGGGTCCGCAAAATTGCGGAATGTGTGCAGACCCATTCATTTTCAATGGGGCCGGAATGTGCTGTCCGCATCCGCGGATCCGCACTTCCGCATCTGTGCTTCCGTTTCCGCAAAAAAAATCGAACATGTCCTATTCTTGTCCGCAATTGCAGACAAGATTAGGCATTTTCTATTATAGTGCCAGCGATGTGCGGTCCACAATTTGCGGAATGCACATTGCCGGTGTCCGTGTTTTGCAGATCCGCAAAACACTTACGGACATGTGAATGGACCCTCATAGTAAAATTATTAAAGGTTACGTTTCATCTTCATGTATATTCTAATGGATTGCCTTTAGTGTTGCGCGAACCCGAACTGTAAAGTTCGTACCGAACTTTAGGTTTTTTGGACGCCGGACCCGAACCTGAACATTTCCGTAAAAGTTTGGGTTCGGTGTTCGGCGCTTTCTTGACGCTTTTTGAAAGGTTGCACAGCAGCCAATCAACAAGTGTCATACTACTTGCCCCAAGAGACCATCACAGCCATGCCTACTAATGGCATGGCTGTGATTGGCCAGAGCAGCATGTGACCCAGCCTCTATATAAGCTTGAGTCACGTAGTGCTGCACGTCACTCTGCTGTTACAAGTGTAGGGAGAGGATGCTGCTGGACTTGTGATTTCAGGGAGAGAATAGGAGAGAATCTAACTCAGCGATCTACCTAGAAATAGTTGTGTGGGTGCAGAACACAATCGTTTTACCCTGCCCTGAGGCCATTGACTAAAAAAAATATAACTTTTATAATTCTGTTAGTTAGGTGGGTGGCGGCGGCGGCGGCGGCCATTTTATGCAAGCTCAGTGCACTAGCACTGCATCTGAGCTTTTGGGAAATTGAAAATCACCATTTTTTTGGGCAAACTACAACATCTGGATTAGTCAGTGTGCAATTTATGGTAGAAATACACCCATCATTTTCTGGGGTTTTAAAAACACACAATTAAAAAAAAAAAAAAAGTATTTTCCAGATCTGCAAATGTTAAATTCAAGTTTGATATATACAGCTTTCCTATTCTGTTACCAAAAAAAGACTTTTTTGGCAATCTACAACATCTGTATTAATCAGTGTGCAATTTAAGGTAGAAATACACCCATCATTTTCTGGGGTTTTAAAAACGCACAATTTTTTTTTTTTTAAAACAGTATTTTCCAGCTCTGCAAGTGTTAAATTCAAGTTTAATATATACAGCTTTCATATTCTGTTACCAAAAAAAGACTTTTTTGGCAATCTACAACATCTGTATTAGTCAGTGTGCAATTTAAGCTAGAAATACACCCATCATTTTCTGGGGTTTGAAAAACACACTTTTTTTTACAAAAAACACAATTTTCAGGCCTTGCAGCATCAGCACGTGTGAAATTACAGGCTTTTATACTGCTGTCAAATTCAGTTTGTTAACCCCTTAAGGACCTAGGACGTACCGGTACGCCCTATTTCCCGAGTCCTTAAGGACCCAGGACGTACCGGTACGTCCTGACTTAAAATCTGTATTCCGGCGCCCCAGGGGTTAATTGGAACGGGATTTCGGCTGAAATCATTCAGCCGGCATCCCGTAACAATGCAGGGGGGGGTCATTTGACCCCCCCGTATCGGCGATCGCAGCAAACCGCAGGTCAATTCAGACCTGCGGTTTGCTGCGCTTTTTGCAGTTTCTGATCGCCGCGGTCCCTGACCGCGGGGATCAGAAACTTTAGAGTGGCTAAAATAAATATTTTTCACCCCCCCCTGCACGATTTTATGCCGGCGGGTGGTGCGGGGGGGGTGTCGCAGGCGGTGGGGGCGGTGCGGGAGGCGGGCGGTGCGGCAGGCGGGATCGCGATCCCCAGCCCGCCTCCCCATGAACGATCGTTGGCTTCTAGTGGTTGTACCAGGGTGCCAGCACATTGCTGGCACCCTGGTATAAACGGCTGACATCTGTGCAGATGTCAGCCGTTTAACCCTTTCCATACCGCGGTCCGTACGGACCGCTGTATGGAAAAAGTTAACTGTCATCGATCAGGGAGCTCCCTCCCTCTCCATCGGGGGGCTGCTGTGCCTTTGCAGCCCCCCGATGGAGAGGGAGAGAGCCCCCAGAGAGCCCCCCTCAGCCCCGTGCTTACCCTTCCCCGTCTGCGAAGTTCTGAGCAGACGGGGAGGGTTCCCATGGCAACAGGACGCCTGCTCAGGCGTCCTGCTGTCCATGGTGCTGAACAGATCTGTGCTAAAAGCACAGATCTGTTCAGTGTAAGTAAAATACAGTACAGAACAATATATATTGTTCTGTACTGTATTATACAGACACCAGACCCACTGGATCTTCAAGAACCAAGTGGGTCTGGGTCACAAAAATGTAAAAAAAAGTGAAAAAAGTTAAGATAAAAAAAAAACATTTATCACTGAATAAAAATTAAAAAAATAAAATAAACTACACATATTAGGTATCGCCGCGTCCGTAACGACCTGATCTATAAAATGGTCATGTTACTTTCCCCGCACGGTGAACGCCATAAAAATAAAAAAATAAAAACTATGAGAAAATTGAAATTTTGCCCACCTTACTTCCCAAAAAAGGTAATAAAAGTGATCAAAAAAGTCGCATGTACGCCAAAATAGTACCAATCAAACCGTCATCTCATCCCGCAAAAAATGAGACCCTACTCAAGATAATCGCCCAAAAGCTGAAAAAACTATGGCTCTTAGACTATGGAGACACTAAAACATGATTTTTTTTTTTTCAAAAATGAACTCATTCTGTAAAACTTACATAAATAAAAAAAAAGTATACATATTAGGTATCGCCGCGTCCGTATCGACCGGCTCTATAAAAATATCACATGACCTAACCCCTCAGATGACCACCGTAAAAAAATAAAAATAAAAACCGTGTAAAAAAAGCCATTTTTTGCCATCTTACGTCACAAAAAGTGTAATAGCAAGCGATCAAAAAGTCATATGCACCCCAAAATACTGCCAATCAAACCGTCATCTCATCCCGCAAAAAATGAGACCCTACTCAACATAATCGCCCAAAAACTGAAAAAACTATGGCTCTTAGAATATGGAGACACTAAAACATTTTTTTGGTTTTAAAAATGAAGTTATTGTATAAAACTTACATAAATAAAAAAAAATGTATACATATTAGGTATCGCCGCGTCCGCGACAACCTGCTCTATAAAAATACCACATGATCTAACCGGTCAGATGAATGTTGTAAATAACAAAAAAAAAAAACGTGCCAAAAAAGCTATTTCTTGTTACCTTGCTGCACAAAAAGTGTAATATAGAGCAACCAAAAATCATATGTACCCTAAACTAGTACCAACAAAACTGCCACCCTATCCCGTAGTTTCTAAAATGGAGTCACTTTTTTGGAGTTTTTACTCTAGGGGTGCATCAGGGGGGCTTCAAATGGGACATGGTGTAAAAAAAAACAGTCCAGCAAAACCTGCCTTCCAAAAACCGTATGGAATTCCTTTCCTTCTGCGCCCTGCCGTGTGCCCGTACAGCGGTTTACGACCACATATGGGGTGTTTCTGTAAACTACAGAATCAGGGCCATAAATATTGAGTTTTGTTTGGCTGTTAACCCTTGCTTTGTAACTGGAAAAAAAATATTAAAATGGAAAATCTGCCAAAAATGTGAAATTTTGAAATTGTGTCTCTATTTTCCATTAAATCTTGTGCAACACCTAAAGGGTTAACAAAGTTTGTAAAATCAGTTTTGAATAGCTTGAGGGGTGTAGTTTCTTAGATGGGGTCACTTTTATGGAATTTCTAATCTAGGGGTGCATCAGGGGGGCTTCAAATGGGACATGGTGTCAAAAAACCAGTCCAGCAAAATCTGGCTTCCAAAAACCAAACCGCGCACTTTTCACTCTACGCCCTACTGTGTGCCCGTACAGTAGTTTACGGCCACATATGGGGTGTTTCTGTAAACGGCAGAGTCAGGGCAATAAAGATACAATCTTGTTTGGCTGTTAACCCTTGCTTTGTTAGTGGAAAAAATGGGTTAAAATTGAAAATTAGGCAAAAAAATGAAATTCTCAAATTTCATCCCCATTTGCCAATAACTCTTGTGCAACACCTAAAGGGTTAACGACGTATGTAAAATCAGTTTTGAATACCTTGAGGGGTGTAGTTTCTTAGATGGGGTCACTTTTAGGGAGTTTCTCCTCTAGGGGTGCATCAGGGGGCTTCAAATGGGACATGGTGTCAAAAAACCAGTCCATAAAAATCAGCCTTCCAAAAACCAAACGGCGCACCTTTCACTCTACGCCCCGCTGTGTGGCCGTACAGTAGTTTACGGTCACATATTGGGTGTTTCTGTAAACGGCAGAGTCAGGGCAATAAAGATACAATCTTGTTTGGCTGTTAACCCTTGCTTTGTTAGTGGAAAAAATGGGTTAAAATGAAAAATTTGACAAAAATATGAAATTCTCAAATTTCCTCCCCATTTGCCAATAACTCTTGTGCAACACCTAAAGGGTTAACAATGTATGCAAAATCAGTTTTGAATACCTTGAGGGGTGTAGTTTCTTAGATGGGGTCATTTTTGGGTGGTTTCTATTATGTAAGCCTCGCAAAGTGACTTCAGACCTGAACTGGTCGCTAAAAATTGAGTTTTTGTAAATTTCTGAAAAATTTCAAGATTTGCTTCTAAACTTCTAAGCCTTATAACATCCCCAAAAAATAAAATATCATTCCCAAAACAATTCAAACATGAAGTAGACATATGGGGAATGTAAAGTCATCACAATTTTTTGGGGTATTACTATGTATTACAGAAGTAGAGAAACTGAAACTTTGAAATTTGCTAATTTTTTTCAAATTTTTGGTAAATTAGGTATTTTTTTGTGCAAAAAAAATAATTTTTTTGACTTCATTTTACCAGTGTCATGAAGTACAATATGTGACGAAAAAACAATCTCAGAATGGACTGGATAAGTCAAAGCGTTTTAAAGTTATGAGCACTTAAAGTGACACTGGTCAGATTTGCAAAAAATGGCCTGGTCCTTAAGGTGAAAATGAGCCCGGTCCTTAAGGGGTTAAACAAACACTCATTTGGGCACAAAAAAAATTGTTGGCAGCCTTTGATGCAGATGTCATTGTGAGATACACCCTTAATACATTTGGGTTACATTCAGAGATTTTAAATACCGCCATTTGGTGCACCAATATTGAATTCAGGCCTACACTGGTTCAGGCCGTGTGAGATACCCCCTCTACATACAGGGGTTTGAATCAGGGATTTGAAATACAGCCATTTGAAATACAGCCATTTTGTGCAAAGATATATTTACTTCAGGCCTACAGTGGTTCAGGCCGTGTGAGAAACCCCCTCTACATACAGGGGTTTGAATCAGGCTGTCATCGCCAGCTCTCTGAGAAGGTCTGGCAGATATTCTTCTGTACCTCTTGCATGATGTTCTTTGTTTTGGTTTCACTTTGTCATCTCCTTTTCTTCTCCCAGCTGTCATCTACTTTGTATTTACACTGATTGCCTTCCTTTATATTCCCTCCCATACTGCCTTACTTTGCGGTTTATACTACTTCCTGGATTGTGTTCACTGCTGGAGGCTGCAACTGCTGATTCCTCAGATAAGTCTTTTTTCCTTTATTTGTGTTTCCTTGCTGGCTTGATTCTAGGTGACCCTGACTCCGTCCGTATTAAGTGCAGGGAGCCGGTGGTCGTGTCCCCTCACTATTATAGGGTTTTCAGGTGTCACACAGTCTAGGTACGAGGGCATGCAATCGTCTACCATAAAGACCTTTGCATGGGCATAGCAGTCAGGGAGAGCTCTAGGGGTTTTATAGGGCTCACCCATATGATCCTTAGTTTGGGATCAAGTCAGTCGGATTTTTTTTTATAACTTCCAGTTCTCTGCAACACCATCCGTGACATTATAAACCGCCAATACCGTCCTAAGCATGGATCCAGTTTCAGCCTTGATTGACCGCATGAAGGGTCTTTCACTGGAGGTAGCAGATCTCCGTAAAACTGTGTCTCAGTTTCAGGTGACCGGATCTGCTTGCGTTCATGGAGTTTGTTCCGAGCCTAAGATCTCGCTTCCGGATACATTCTCAGGGGGTAGTGAGAATTTAGTTCGCTTTAGAGAGGCTTGCAAACTCCATTTTAGCCTACTTCTCCATTCCTCTGGTGATGAGGAGCAGAGGGTGGGGATCATCATCTCGCTGCTCAGGGATAATGCTCAGTCTTGGGCCTTTTTCGCTTCCGGTGGGGGCACGGCCCCTCCGATCGGTGGATGAATTTTTTGTAGCCCTGGGGCAGATATATGATGACCCGGATCGTATTGCTCTGGCTGAATCTAAACTGCATCTTTTATGCCAGGGTAGACAGTCTCTTTTATGCCAGGGTAAACAGTCCGCAGAGATATATTATTCAGAATTTCGGAGATGGGCAGCTGATACTGGTTGGAATGATGCTGCACTCCGAAGTCAATTTTGCCATGGTCTTTCAGAGGGATTGAAAGATGCCTTTGCCTTTCATGAGAGACCTGCCTCGTTGGAGTCTGCTATGTCTCTAGCTGTTCGTATTGACAGGCGTCTTAGAGAGAGAGGAGAGACCACTCCTTCCTGTCATATTCAGTCCAAGGACAGTGGGGCGGTCTCATTCAGTGCGCAGGGGCCTCAGTCTCTCTCAATTCCCTCTGAGCAGGAGGCCATGCAGCTGGGTTTGCTTGCCTCTGATAGTAGAGGATTCAGCTCTCAGAGGAGGGTTTGTTTCTGTTGTGGGGGTATAAATCATTTGGCAAATGTTTGCCCCTCTAGGAGATTCAGGGAGTTTTCTGAGGGTAATAAAGAAACAAAAAGAAAAAACCCTCTAAAAACGTTCCATCTGTTGCTATCGGCAAGGTTGATGCGGAAATTGAAGGTTTGCCGTTTGCTTGTAGTTCCCGTTTTGTCCTACCTGCCAGGGTGGCGCTAGATAGCAAGAACATTGTTTGTGAGATTTTTGTAGATAGTGGAGCAGCTGTCAATCTCATTGATAATCAATTTGCTATAACACATGGTTTCCAGGTATGCACTTTGGGGAAGGATATACCTGTTTTTGCTATCGATTCCGCTCCACTTTCTCAAAAATCGTTAAAGGGCATAGTTCACAATATCCATTTGATTGTGAGTGATGCTCATGTTGAGGATATGTCATGTTTCGTCCTAAGCGGATTACCTACTCCTCTAGTGTTGGGGCTACCCTGGCTCACTAAACATAACCCCAGCATTGATTAGCAAGCGAGGCAAATAAATGGTTGGAGTGACTTTTGCAGAGAGAATTGCCTCACGGCGTCTTTTTCAGAGGTTTCTACCAAGACTGTACCATCTTTTCTCTCTGAATTTTCTGATGTGTTTTCAGAGAGTGGTGTCCAGGAGTTGCCCCCTCACCGGGAGTACGATAACCCTATTAATCTCATCCCAGGCGCCAAGCTGCCAAAATCACGTTTATACAATCTCTCCCAACCTGAAAGAGTCGCTATGCGTACTTATATATCTGAGAGCCTGAGAAAGGGACACATCCGACCCTCGAAGTCACCTGTTGCCGCTGTTTTTTTTTTGTTAAGAAAAAAGATGGTTCTTTAAGACCATGAAAAAAATATAGGGTATCTGTGGATCGCTACAGCTAGACAATATGGAACAGGTTCTCTAGGTCTATGTGGCCCACCCAGCCAGCCACAGAAGGTATTCAAAAAGTAAAGAGAAAGACCCGGCCCTCTAAATATGCAGACAAAATCGAGATAAAGTTATTAAAATATTTGATTGTTTATTTAAAATATATTTAAAAGTAATCACAGCAGCTTATAGAATAAATAGCAGCACTGTCTAATATGACATAACAGCATAAATAAATGGCTTCAGTATAAATAAACCATACAATAGCATAAAATGGCAGCAGTGAAAAATCAGCAAATGGTATTACTATAATCAAATAGTATCAATAATAAAATTCAACCATAGAGAATCCGCAATCTGTAAGTGGGTTTAAGCATAAACTGTTCCTCCTATACCGCAGTGGAAAGTGAAAAAGTGCATTCAAATAGCAGCAATAATTAATGTCCAGCAGACCTCAGACTGTGTGCAGGTCTTTGCATATGAAATTGCTATTCCACGCTATACCACATTGTACCTTCTGGCCTTCCGTGTGTTATTGGAAAGACTGGCGATTTATTTGTTGCCTGCTACAGAAAGTCAGTAGCAATTGTGAACTGTGAATACTGAGGGGTATCCATCCTGGATAGTGTGGAATAGCGATTTCATATGCAAAGACCTGCACACAGTCTGAGGTCTGCTGGACATTAATTATTGCTGCTATTTGAATGCACTTTTGCACTTTCCACTGCGGTATAGGAGGAACAGTTTATGCTTAAACCCACTTACAGATTGCGGATTCTCTATGGTTGAATTTTATTATTGATACTATTTGATTATAGTAATACCATTTGCTGATTTTTCACTGCTGCCATTTTATGCTATTGTATGCTTTATTTATACTGAAGCCATTTATTTATGCTGTTATGTCATATTAGACAGTGCTGCTATTTATGCTATACGCTGCTGTGATTACTTTTAAATAAATTTTAAATAAACAATCAAATATTTTAATAACTTTATCTCGATTTTGGCTGCATATTTAGAGTGCCAGGTCTTTCTCTTTACTTCTTTAAGACCATGTCTGGATTTCAGGGAGCTGAACTGTATTACAATTCGTGACCCTTATCCGCTTCCTCTGATCCCGGACCTGTTTAACCAGATTGTTGGGGCTAAAGTTTTTTCTAAGTTGGATTTAAGAGGGGCAAACAATCTAGTCAGGGTCAGGGAAGGGGACCAATGGAAGACGGCCTTCAATACCCCTGAGGGCCATTTTGAGAATTTGGTTATGCCCTTTGGTTTGATGAATGCTCCAGCCGTCTTCCAACATTTTGTGAACAGCATTTTTTTATCATTTAATGGGGAAATTTGTACTGGTGTATCTAGATGACATTTAGATTTTTTCTCCTGATTTCAAAACTCATAGGGACCACCTACGTCAGGTCTTGCTCATTCTGCGGGAGAATAAATTGTACGCTAAACTGGAAAAATGTGTGTTTGCGGTTCCGGAGATTCAAATTCTTGGCTTTCTTCTCTCCGCTTCTGGTTTTCGCATGGACCCTGAGAAGGTCCATACTGTGCTTGATTGGGAGCTTCCTGAGAATCAGAAGGCGCTGATGCAGTTTTTGGGTTTTGCCAATTATTACAGAAAGTTCATTTTGAATTATTCCTCTGTTGTTAAGCCACTCAATGATATGACTAAAAAGGGGGTAGATTTTTCCTCCTGGTCGGTAGATGAGCTTAAGGCTTTTTCTAGTATCAAAGAGAGTTTTGCTTCCGCTCAAATTTTGGTACAACCTGATGTCTCTCTACCTTTTATTGTTGAGGTGGACGCTTCTGAGGTGGGTGTGGGTGCAGTCTTATCTCAGGGTCCCTCTCCTGCCAAATGGCGACCGTGTGCCTTTTTCTCAAGGAAACTATCCTCCGCAGAGAGAAATTACGATGTGGGAGATAGGGAGTTGTTGGCCATCAAATTAGCTTTGGCTAGAGGGAGCCAGACACCCTATTACCGTGTTTACCGACCATAAGAATCTGGCCTACTTGGAATCAGCCAAGCGTCTGAACCCGAGACAGTCCAGATGGTCTTTATTCTTTTCTAGGTTTAATTTTGTTGTCAAGTTCCGCCCTGGGTTTAAAAACGTGAAGGCTGATGCCCTGTCATGTTGTTTTCTGGGAGGGGGGAACTTTGAAGACCCGGGTCCCATTTTGGCTGAAGGGCTGGTCGTCTCTGCTCTTTATCCTGATTTGGAGGCAGAGGTTCAGGCAGCCCAGGCAGAGGCCCCTGATCTTTGTCCTCCTGGGAGGTTGTTTGTGCCTCTCGCTTTATGACACAAGGTTTTTAAGGAGCACCACGATTCTGTCCTTGCTGGGCACCCGGGGAGTAGAGCCACAGTGAATCTCATTGCTCGGAGATTCTGGTGGCCGGCTCTTCGTAAGACGGTTGAGGGTTTTGTGGCAGCCTGCGAGACCTGCGCTCATGCCAAGGTCACTCATTCACGGCCATCGGGTTCTCCCCTCCCGTTACCCATTCCTTCCAGTCCTTGGACGCATCTGTCCATGGACTTCATTACTGACCTGCCTTGTTCCTCGGGGAAGACTGTGATTCTGGTAGTAGTGGACCGTTTTAGCAAAATGGCACATTTCATTCCCTTTCCTGGGTTACCCAATGCTAAGACGCTGGCGCAAGCATTTGTTGATCACATTGTCAAATTGCATGGCATTCCTTCAGACATCGTTTCTGATAGGGGCACGCAATTTGTTTCCAGATTCTGGAAGGCCTTCTGTTCTCGCTTGGGGGTTCGGTTGTCGTTCTCTTCTGCTTTTCACCCGCAGTCGAATG